>NC_134860.1:111432179-112079679 GCF_049852395.1 Peromyscus maniculatus bairdii | reverse complement strand
TGTGTTTGCTGTAGTGTTGTTCATATTAGTCAAAACGTAGAAGCAACATCAATGCCTGTCAATAAATAGTGCAATAATATATATATTATATACATTGCATGTATGTATGTATGTATGTATGTATATACACACACATATATGGCTGAATAGCTGAATGAAGTCTGGCATTTTTGATAATGTGGAGAGTACTGGAGAACAATTTGTCGTGTGAAATAAGCCAGACATAAAGTCAAATATTATACTTTCACCCTTATATGTGGAGTCTACAAACCTTTGATCTCTTCAAAGTACAGAGAGGAGTAGACATGAATGGCTAGTATCCGTAGAGAGTAAGTAGGACAGGGAGAGGTGGGGTTGATAGGAGAAATTTTAACTCCAAGTCTCGGGTTTCATATCTTATCTAAGATTCATACTTCATGGGATTACTGTGCATATGCAAATTAGTTCACAACAATACCTTATTACATTTCATGGAATAAAAATATCAACTTAAAGTCTTCTTTCTACTTCATCCCTCCCTCCCTTCCTTCCTTTCTGTCGGTCTTTCACCACTTACCTGTTGTCATTAATCAACTATCCATTGATATTTCCAACTATGCAAATAGGTAAATAGCTAAGTAAATACTGTCCCCATCTCTCTCATATCTGTGTCAATTCTGTAAATTTAGATGAATTGTATTAATTCAATATGTGATTGATTGTACTGTTTTCTTCCCAGAGGGGTAGAAGTTTGCTAGATGACATGGCAAAATTGATAGAATAAAATTTTCTGAGAGTATGCACTGAACCACATTTTATTAACTGCTACAGAACACACTTTCTCATTTAGATCCATCTTATGGCTCTGTGTTTCTTTTCATATATACAATTGTAACAGAATTTCACTTAGATCCATCTTATGGCTCTGTTTTTTTCTATATATAAAATTGTAACAAAATTAAATTTTTTGGTATAATTTTTGTACTTAGTAATTTATGTGTTTGTATGTGGTGTGTGTGTGTGTGTGTGTGTGTGTGTGTGTGTGTGTGTGTGTGTGTGTGAGACTTGTGTGTATTTGTGTATGTCGTTAGCAAGTGTGTGGTGGTCAGAGGGCAATTTGTTTTCTTCTTCTATGTGGGTCCTAGGAATTGAACTCAGGTCATCAGGCCTGGCAACTCACATCTTTACCTACTCAGCCATCTTGACACCTGGCTACAGAGTTTAATTCACAAAAATGTGTTTTTAATTGTCACATTGGAAGAAATGACTATGGTGACATTGTTGCTGATTTAGTAAAACCATTGGTTAAATTATTCACACAATGATTAAAAGCTGTTTCCTAACAAATTTAATTAAATCATTTTTATCCATTAGAGACATAAATTCCTCAGTTTGTTTCCACCTCCATGTAAGAATGATAAGTGGCGCTGGTTACAGGTGCTGGTTACCACGCGGAAAGGCCATGAGGCACGGCCAAGACTACCCAGTATCAGAGCTTTATTAGGAGGAAGAGGGGTTGTGTGTGGGGGGGAACAAGAGAACCAGGCCTGGGGAAGGAGCATGTGCAGAGAGAGAGAGAGATGGTGGGGGAAAGAACAGAACAGAGAGGGTGAGGTCTGAGCCTGGCTTTTTAAGGGTTCCCGTGAACATGCACAGGCAGGCTTACAGAGCTATACCACACATGCACTGATGCACATAATCATTAGTACACACTGATGATGTAAGACACAAGACCCCTTGTCTAACTCCTGAACTGCGCATGTGTGGTCATGCAGCTGGAGTGCAGCAGAATCCCAACACTCCACCCACCTCTTCCTGTTTTTGAAGTTTATCTGTATATTTTTACCTATGGCAAGCAGTGAGATAAGATGCACTTTGTAGTTAAACTTATAGGCTACATGGAAGAAAGCATAAAATTATTAAATAACTAATATTTCACCTTTATCATTGGAGTTTGGGAAAAGTATATCTCTTTTGTGCTTATACAATAATTTAAGGTTACATATAAAATGTATCAAATGTCTTGTACAAAACTGATTTTTTAGAAGAAATTTTCACTTCAATTATAGCAATGGTTCAATTTTGAAAGATCTATTCTTCCAAATGGGGAAAATAATAATTATAAGAATTCAATAGTATCTTCCTCCCTGCCCTCCCACTCTGTCCCTGTTCCAGCTTGACCCTCCCATTTCCCTATGTTCTCATCCCCCACTCCTCACCCTCTGCCACCCCCCCACCCCCACACCCAATCCACTCATGTAGATCTCATCCACATTTCCTTCACAGGGTCATCCATGTGTCCCTCCTCGGGTCTTTCCCTGTTGGCTAGCTTCTCTGGAGTTGTGGGTTGCAGTCTGTCCATCCCTTCCCTCACATCTAGTATCCACTAATGAGTGAGTACATACTATGTTTGTCCTTCTGAGTCTGTGTTACCTCACTCAAGATGATATTTTCTAGTTCCATCCATTTGCCTGCAAATTTCATGATATCATTGGTTTTTACTGCTGAGTAGTACTCCATTGTGTATATGTGCCCCATTTTCTTCATCCATTTTTCAGTTGAGGGGCATCTAGGTTGTTTCCAGGTTCTTGCTATTACTAATAATGCTGATATGAACATAGTTGATCTTGTGTGCTTGTGGTAAGATTGAGCATTCCTTGGGTGTATACCCAAGAGTGGTATAGCTGGGCTTTGAGGAAGACTTATTCCCAATTTTTTGAGAAACTGCTATACTGATTTCCAGAGTAGCTGTACAAGTTTGCATTCCCACCAACAGTGGAGGAGTGTTCCCCTTGCTCCACATCCTCAGGAGGCTCTCAGGAATCCACAAGGATGACCCCACCTTGGTCTGCTGGCAGTGGTCAGAGGGTGCCTGGGTTGGTTTACTCTGGTGACTGGTCTAGTGAATAACCTAGCTGTCATCATAGAGCCTTTGTCCAGTGACTGATGGAGGCAGATGCAGAGATCCATGGCCAGGCACCAGGCTGAGCTCAGGAAATCTAATTGATGAGAGAGAGGAGTGATACTGCAGGTGAGGGATATTGAGATCATGATGGGAGGACATGCAGAGATGGCTGGCCACAGTAGTAGAAACCTATGAACTGTGGACTGGTGGCTGTGGAGCCCCCATGGGACTGGACTAGACCCTCTGGATACAGAAGACAGTTCTTTGGTTCAAACTGTTTGGGGGGGCACCCAGGCAGGGGGATCAGGATCTGCCCCTGGTGCATGGGCAGACTTCTGGAAATCCAATGCCTGTGGTGTGATGCCTTGCGCAGCCTTGATGCAGTGGGAAGGGGCTTGGACCTATCTAGGCTCAGTGTGCTGGACTCTGCTGAATCCCCATAGGAGACCTTGATTTGGGCATGTGGGGATGTGGGGTTGCTTGGGAAAGAGGGCTGGAGAGTGGGAGGAGAGAGGAGGGGAGATCTGTGGGTGGTATGTGGAGTGAGTAGAAAGTTCCTTAATAAAGAAAAAGGGGGAAAAGGAAAAAAAAAGAATTCAATAGTTTGTAAGTTAAAATTTATGTTTCACAGATGAGGAGTGGATTGGGGGATGGGAACAGAGGGGTGATCAGAAGGGACCAGAAGAAGAGGAGGGAGGAGAAACTGCAGCCAGGATGTAAAATAAATAAATAAATAATAAAATGTATGTGTCAAATTATGATGAATGATTTTTACTTTAAGCTAGAATTCTACATTAATTCCACATTCAAAAATTTCCTCTTCGTAAATCAGCATAACACAAACCAATCCTTATTAACACCCTCTGAAACATATAGATAAACGTTTACAAAGATGCTGTAGGTTCTAAGTATCTTTCTACAGTATGTGAGTCTGGAAAACTTAGATATTCAGTTTCTATTCATAGGACGGATGTAATATGTAACCCACGGGTACAGAGTACTTGAACAAGGTATTTAACCTTTCTGTACCTGTTTCTTGACTTTTAAAACGAAGATAATAAGAGTAAGTACCTCAAAGATAGTAAAACTGGATGGGAGAATTACTGCTTATATTAAATGCCCTGTCAAAGAACCTCCTGGCTTGGTTTTTGTGTCAGAATAAGAATGTCCTTCCAGGAGAGAAGGGACCAAGCTGAGATGAGGGCTTTGGTAGCTGCTTCCTTGGCCCCAACCCCAGAATTTCATGGAGGTTTCTTTGTCACATTCAAGCAAAAATTCTGATTCTATAGCAGCCTTTGTCAGGCTTTTCCCAAGCTTATTTGGAAAGGGCATTTTTTTTCTCTTCAGAGCTAGAGGAATTTGCCCAGTTTTTCAGTAAGAATTTAACAAGGGTAAAATACCATACTGTAAAAAGGCCCATGGCATCAGAACTGGATATCAGATGTGTGAGTGAGATATGTTCATAATGCCTAGCCAGAGAAAAGAGAGAGACTGAAACAACTCCATGTGTGTCTAACTTAAACATTCATAGCCTTTCTATTTATGAGAAAAACATGTAGTCATAGTAATGTTTCTTACTGCATTTCTTTGCCTAAAAACAAAAGCAAGGCTTTTGCTTTCCATCTTGCCCACTTCAAAATAATTACAAGTCTTTTCCATACTAATAAATAATATAATCTAATAACTAATACCTCATGTTCCTTTGCTGAAAATTAACATCATTCTAGTTATGACCTAAGTAGAACTTATGGCAAGCCCCTTTCAGTGGCTTCTGTCTTGAGACGGTCTGCAATGTTGGTGGTCGAATTCCCTTCTAAGCTTCCGCATCCAGAATCCACCTAAAAAATAAACATTGCAAGTTGCCAAATGGGTATATTTTCATTTACTTCCTACTGTGTTCGAATAAATTTCAGTGGCAAGCCAGAGAATATGTTTTTTCACAGATATGAGATGGGCATTGTCTATTTATACAAAAGTGTTCCATATTTTTCAAAGCTCTGCTTTTCATTTCTGATCCCTGCATCTCTCAGTAGGAATCCAGTCTATGTCCTGCCTGGGTGACAGACTCCATCGAGGCTTCCCCTCCTCAACTTCCTTGTTCTTCTTGATTTTACAGAAGAACTTTTGCCCTGTTGTGTCGAAACATCTTTTCAGGAACTCATTGGCTAAAACAAAATTCCTAAGTTTTAATAAATGTTTCCAGGAGCCTGAATATCACTAGAAACAAAAAGAGGAAAGATCTTGTAATTTGGACTACCTGACATATGTTTTACTACTTTTCATGTTTATTTTTCATGTGAATTAGCTAGAAGTACTGTTGCATATTGGCTAACTTCTCAATACAGCCTCGCTCTTTATACAGGGTCTGGAAACCTTCGAATACTAATTCCCTGCTCTCAGGTTTAAATGTGATTAGGTTTTGTCAGTGAAATTTATCTGGGAAATATCTGAAAGGTGGAATAATACATAGACACTTCCTTCAGCAGTGGTGGAAGCAGGCCACTAGATTTCCAAAGACCCATGTTGTAAGTTGATGCCCGTGTGTTCCAGGAGCAAACTCTAGGCATCCCAGAAGGTAGCAGGCTGCCAGAAGCCTCTCTCTCCTCTGGATGGCAGCAGAGGGCTTCTGTTTTCATGCACCTGATGAAGCATGACTAGAAAGCTAATGGAAGTCCATGATTTTTATCCAATCCACCCTTCAGAAAAACTTGTCAGTATCAGACTTTAAGTAACAAGTCTGTTTCACTGTGGAAGTGCTTATAGGAATACCCACTTCTGCTATTGGACCTAAATGGTAATTTTGGTTATTTTCATGTCATAAGAAATTATCACATTTTCTCTTTATATCATTATACACACATATATAGAGGACACACACACACACACACACACACACACACACACACACAAACACACACACACAGAGAGAGAGAGAGAGAGAGAGAGAGAGAGAGAGAGAGAGAGAGAGAGAGAGAGAGAGAGAGAGCGCCTGAGACTGAATTCTATCACATGTTTGAATGGACATTGATTCTCTATTAGGAGACAATACACTCAAGGAAATCTGGCATTCTCTTGAATGATAGTTTACATCTTAGATCAGTAGTTTACTTTTTACCCATGTGAATTTGCATTCATTGATATCATTCAGGTATCAGTGGGAAATATACACTTTTTCTTTATCAACTACTTTTTCAAGATTCTTTACCTCTGCTCATTAAAAAAAAATGAATAAGCTTTGTGTTTTGCATGGAGCTTATGACACAGGGAGTTTTATTTATTTATTTATAATTTTTTATTAAGAAAAGTTTTTCATGCACTTTACACACCAATCAAAGATCCCCCTCTTCCCTCCTCCTGCTCTTCCACCCTCCGCCTCCCAACCCACTCCCCCTACAAGAAGGCAAGGCCTCTCATGGGGAGGCACATCTAATAGAGGTAAGTCCAAGCCCTTCCCCCTGCCTCAAGACTGCACAAGGTGTCCCATCATAGATGTTGGGCTCCAGAAAGTCCACTCATGTACCAGGGATGGATTCTGATCCTATCACCAGGGGGCCCTCAAGCAGATCAAGCTACACAGCTGTCTAGCCATGCAGAGAGCCTAATCCAGTCCCATGAAGGCTTCACAGCCACTGATCCAACTTTCATGAGTTCCCACTAGTTTGGTTTGGTCGTCTCTGCAGGTTTCCCCATCATGATCCTGATGCACTTGCTCATAGAATCCCTCTTTCTCTCTTTGACTGGATTCCTGGAGCTCTGCCTGGTGTTTGGCTGTGGATCTCTGTAGACACATGGAGATTTAATCAGAAGATTTTTTGCAGAGTTACTCCAAATTGCATCTTGGAAGGTAATCTTATTGTCTTCAAAATATCCTTCTTCGATATCCATTAAGGATTTTCTGAACTGAAAATAACATCATGTATTAGCTCCATGCCATATTACCATCTGAAATATACCTCATTGGAAACAGTTTTATGCTGGGATTTGAATGAATACATATCTGTGAGTTCATGTAAAAACACTATGGAACATCTCTTATGTACAGGATCTACGAGAAATAGTTACTAATACAGCAAAGCTCTATATAGTCATCAACTCAGAAAAGAAAAAGAAAATATATTAAGCCAAATTATTATCATTGTGGAATTTTCTTTGCATATTTTATACTTTAATACATGAGGTCGTGACACACTTTTATTTATAACAGATAAGATCTTTCACTGAGTTCATTTTATGAGTATAAAGAATAATAACACAGCAAGTAAGGAGTGACAAGATGCAGCTCACTAATGCTGAGTCAAAAGAACAAGTCTCATATCGGAATATGAAGACAGAGATAAAAGGATAAGGTGAGAAAATCACACTGATCTCTCTCTTAAAAAAACACAGTGGCAGAACCCTATACTTCAGCAGCCTTATTTCTGAGGCAGTCGGGTGTGTTCTGTGTAATCGACACAGGATTGCTTTCTGTGATAGTCTTCTGTTCTCATTTCCTAAAATTGGACTGTTTTTATTTCCATTCAGAGAGATGATGAGCTCTTGCCACTTTGGATCTTTACACCTTCAGCACCTGAAGAAAGTCTGAGATTTGCTGGGAGGTGAGTCAGGTCAAAGAGACTACTGTCATTTTCTCTTTGAAAAAAGAAGCCATATTTGCCTATGTTATGGCTTTCCTTCCTCTTCAGTACTTTGCTAGTATATGCACTGTGTGCATAGCAGTTGGGAAAACTGGGGAGGGGGTGGAAATTGTCGTTCAGCATCTCCTACTCCTCCTCTTCCTCTTCCTCCTCCTCTGGTTCCTCAGCTATGGTCTAATATTTTATTTCAAGAAAAATTGACTTTCACTAAGCTATAGGCGATTGGCGTCTGGGGCATAACAGATAGAGAATGCTGGAAACTCCTAAGACATATGATTACATAAAGTATATAGTACATATAATAGCTGACAAATTGATGTTATTTCCAATTAATCTAGGATGTAGGATAAATGTCTACGTAGAAAGCAATAAGGATGGTGTGAAGATCAGCTTTATCCCCTTTATCCTTTTTGGAACCCAAAACAGCTCCTTGCTTCCTGATTCTCTTCCCTAAGTTTAAGATCCATACATGTTGTTATGTTGTGATTTGATTTATCACTTGGCAAAACTTGGATTTTCATCAAGTATGTACAGTTGCTATGAATTAATTTGAAATTGCCCTCAGTGGCTCAAGCATTGAACATTGATCTCTCATGCTACAGTATTCATAGGAGATTGAGTCCTGAATGCTCTCACTTTATAAACCACTGGTGGATTCATAGCTGAATAGACCATTGGGAGGTGGTCTAACTTAGGAGACAGACCCTAGTTGGAGGAAGGAGGTCACTTGGGCTAGGCCCCCTTGGGGTTGTATCTTGTTCTTGAACCCCTTGCTCTGGTTGCCACAAGGTGAGCAGCTGCTCTAAACACGTTCCTTGTCAAGATGTTTGGACTTGATTCTGGCATAGAGTAGTGGAGTCAAGTAACCACGAACTGAAGCAGCTTAAGTCATGTGCCAAGACATGTCTTCCATCTCTAAAGTTGTTTTCTCTATTTGAAGGTATTTTGTTGCATCAACAGAAAGCTAACACAGACAGTGATGAGCAAGAAGATAACCAACAGAATTTCCTTTTAATGTTACCTCCATATAGTGGCACTGCATACTTGAAGTATAAATAAGACCTTCCCTGGGAAACCAAAGTGATCACACAGTATTATAGTGATTATACATGAACCCAATAAGGCAAATATTCATTTCAAAAACTAGTCAGGAATGCTGCAGTGGACAATCAATCAAGTAAAACTGTATTTATATAATATAGGTGCTTTCTGAATTGTGGTGCATTCTTGGTAGCTAAAGAATGTATTGTTATTCATTGAAAATTCTTTGAGAAACAATTAGACTTCTATTTCTGTTAGTGCAATAAGTTCAAATAATTGACAGATGGAAGAAAATACTATTCATAATTTCCTTCACAATTATCTGCTCTAGCTTCAATTATTAATTGTGGCTCTTCTTATTTGATGGTTGTACATTAAGAGTATATTATTTAAGCATACACATTTCAATTATCATAATAATATATCCAACAGGACACTGGAGAAATGCCAAGAATCTTGTATACAATACATATTTCTAGGTCATTTCATTTTTATCCAATAACACAGACAAGAATATTTGCAGACTTTTGACAATTTTGATGACTCCACTCCACTCATATTATTATATGAATGACAATGAATTCAACAGAGGAGACATTTATAGAGAATTAGATTCCAATTTTCATTTTCTTTTCTTATGACATTTTCATTTCTTAAATGATTCTCTTTGTAAAATGAAAGACTTCTTTTTGTTATTCTTAATGTGTATTGTGTTCAAAGAACTATTATGAAAGAACACGAGGAGAATTACCTTCCTTTCAAACTTTATATTTGAGATTTTTAAGGTTCTTTGTGTCTAGAAAGAAATGAAGTCATTGTTCCATTTCCCATTGTGGACTTCTGAATCTTTTATGTTCACTCTAGCAAGCATATAGGACCATAATATATTGGTGCCACTATGTTTTAAACCTGTTGCTGACCTAGTAAAGAAATAATATATTTTTTTAGGAACTATTGGTTTTAAGTCAGTGCACTGACATATGATTATAGATTTTTATGTGGAAGCTTTCATAATATAAAACCTGGAGAAAATGAAAGATGGTGGTTCTGGTAAAATACACCAATGCATGCATATATATAAGTACGCAAAATACACTGTGCATTTTGAGTCTTGAAAGAGTCTTTACAAGCCATTTACACAGCATGTGGGAGGCCTCAGAAGTCTTTCCACTGTGATATCACTGATGAATGAGTAGCCAAATAGTTAACCAGTTCACCAGAACAGATTCCTTTATTCTTACTCCTCTTCTCCACCAACACATCTGAGTCTTGTCTACTTCTGGCCAGCTTTCACATTTGCATAAGTGGTGATGCTGAGATGTCCAAGGTGTTCTGGCCAGTCCCAGTGTGTAATCCTTTATCCCCTCCTTTTGTAGTCAAGTGAGTTGATTTGGGACAGGAAGTGGTATTACAAAGCAACACAGCTAAACCTACATATGCACAAATGATTCTCCAGCAGTACTTCAGAATATAATTTAGCAATAACATGTACATGAGATGGGTTGTTTTTTTTACAATAACTGAAGTTCAGATAAAAGCTTAGAAATAAGAGCAAGATTCTTACAAAGCAGTGTACTAAGTACTTGATTCTTTACTTAAGAAAAATTCAATCCTAAAATAAGCAGTAAGATATTGGGGTTATATAATTTCAGGATGCAGAAGGCATTCTAAGGATCCCATTAAAATAATTATTATTTTAAAATGATAATTTTACATAAAACAGAAATACACATATAAGAAATTAACCAGAAAGTTACAATAAAAATTGAAGAGCCAAGATTTTCTAAGACACGGTTATCATAAACATTTGGGTATTAGCTTTGATGTTTAATAACAGCTCTCAAGTTGTGCAGCACAAAGAGATTTATCTGAGTGAATGATCTTCAAAGAACATTTTATTTTGCTACAGTAAGAGAGAATGTTCGAATCTGTGCCTTAACATAACATGTTACATTTGAACCATGGGTCCCTGTGGATTGTGGACAGTTGTCTCCTCTTGAGGATTCAGGAGACAGAAGCAGGTAGGTATCCTTTGGGAGGTAAATTACTTGTCAGAGAAAGGATTGAAAATGTGAAAAGAGAAGCATGCCATGCTTCTTTAGAAATGTTCTGCTCATCGATGAAAGATATTGTATCTGTTCATGTGAAAAGGGAAAAGTTCAACTTGATTTCCTACATGCTAAGCATGAATGCACCTTTCAGGAGGCTCCAAAAGCCTCTTAAGATTAGGTGGGGGCTGTGGAATCCTCATACACAAAGGAGGAGCAAATATTTGTGACAAATAAAATTATATTTTCACTTGATATATAGACCCCCATAAAAGTATTAAATAAGGAATGGTCAGTAATATATGTATAACCAGATGAAGAAATAAAAGAGAAATTAATACTATAATGGGAATTCTGGTACAGGTGAGAAAATAAATTATTTTGACTTTTCTGCTAATGGTTTGATTTTTTCCCACCAACAACTTTACTTAATTTGTTTGCTTTGATCAGATATCAAAGTAAAGGGAAATTTTTTTGATAGTTCATGAAAAATGTTTATCACACTGTGTTTTTAAACACACACTGGACATCTTTGTATGCCCCATGGAATTACTGAAATAAACTTTAGCACATTTATATGTAAAATGCTAGAATGCCATTAAAATTGGTCTGAACTTTTATTTAAAAAGTCAATGAAATCAACTGAGACTCGAGGCCATTCTCATGTGTCTGGCTCTGCCAGTACCAGTGCCCGTGGTGACTTCTAGTTATTTACATATTTGATGACTTCTTCTGGGTACCTGTTCATGTTTTGAAAATTATGTTATGGGGAATAGACCTTGCATGCCATTTAAACGTTTTGGAAAATAGGACCTAATTCAAGCATGTAAGCTGTAGTAGACACTGTAAGACTAGACGGCATGTTTACTCTGTTCAGATCTGGAGGAGAGACATGTGAGAAACGGTCTTCAGTGCCAGCTACCCAGAAAACCCTTCACATAGCTCTGTCAGGTGAAGCATTTTTAGACATTTCAGACACACACACTATGCACCATTCACTTGCTCTCTGTCAGAGCCTTCTGTGTCCTGTAATTTTAAACTCTAAAAATACTCTGCGGTGAAATATTGATTTCCTCTCTAATTTCTGCTCACTCTGCAGTTGGATGCTTGGTAAGGATTCCATCCTGAGATCGCACCCAAGCTGCACTTTGTTCTTTTGTAAAGAAACACAAGGTGTCTTTGTATGCTCCTTCAGGTACTATATTTTTTCATGTGCTTTTCATTATGGCACAATCAAAAGATGAATGTTATTTATTTTTAGCACCTGATAATGAGAAAATATGCAGGGTGTTTACAGATATTTCAAAGAAGGTAAATGCATATCAATGGCAAGATTGTGACAATATCTATTATTTGGTTTCATTTATTCTTTATTATGTTGTTCTGGAATAAACTGTGTAATATCTGCGACTCTGTAAACTTTCATCTGAATGTTAACTGTAATGAGTACATTGTGGTCATTTTATTTTATTTTTTTTAAGGTTTGGTATCCTTTTCTTAAGTCCAGGTTTCACTAAGTAGCTCAGGATAACCCTGAACTCAGGATCAATGTGCAGTAGAGCTCTTATATCATAGAAAAGATTAGAAAGATGAATGAACAGGCTTACTAAGAATTTAGTTATATCATTCTACTATTTTATAAATTTATTTTATTAATAATTACTCATTAAGCAGATTTCATTTTCCAGATAGTGTTTTGGTGATACTAGGAAACTGAGCAGAGCAGACACATAATTTACATTTATTTACATATTGTGTGTGTGAAATATTTGTGTATGTGTAGTATGTATGGGTGTGTATGTGTATATGTGTATGCATGGGTGTGTATGTGTATATGTGTACGTGTGTGTATGGATATGTGTATATGTGAGTATATTAATGTGTATGTTTGTGTATGTGAGTGTACAGGTGTATGTGAGTGTGAGTGTGTGAGTATGCATGTGTGTGCATGTGTGTGTTTGAGTGTGTGCGTATGTATGAGAGTATATATGTGTGTATGAGTGTGAGTGTGTGTGTGTGAATGCATGTGCGTGTAACTTCTTTTTTTTTTTATGGTGCTGAGGATGGAACATGGCATCTCAAACAGGTGTTCCCACCACTGAGCTGCATTCCTAGTCTAGAGCTTACCCTGCAGTGGAAGGATGAATAATAAACCCAAGGCAGTAGAAAAAGTACAATAGATTAATGACATTAGTGACTTTGAATAAACCTGACCCAAGGCCATTGAAATAGGGATTCTCTAAGAGACCACGCAGAATCAAGAGGCACAATTTATGTACAATATGTTCCAGTGATTATATTTTAAAGTGTTTCAAAATCAGAAAAACTACTGTTGTTCTTTAAAAGACTCCAAATAGAGTTTTGACTAATATCAAGGAGTTGATTGAGCCATACTGGGTTATGATAGCATGATTATAATACAACAGCTCCTAGGATTATTATACACCAGCTCTTAGGATTATTATACACCAGCTCTCAGGATTATAATATATCAGCTTCTAGGATTATAATACACCGACTCTCAGGATTACAATACACCAGCTCTCAGGATTACAGTACACCAGCTCTCAGGATTATAACACACCAGCTCCCAGGATTATAATACATCAGCTCCCAGGATTATAATACATCAGCTCCCAGGATTATAATACATCAGCTCCCAGGATTATTATACACCAGCATTCCAACCAGGGGATGTCTGCTTCAGTTCATATGCAGTTGATACATATCTTTGTTCTAACTGAATTTTTGTACTTTTATACTTATATCTTGGTAATCAATAAGTACAAAATTATCACACCATTCCATGTTTTTCTGCTAATTATACACTAAGACTTCTTCTGCCTCATGATACTTTTCTGAAGTATTAATTACTTAATTCTAAACTTTTCACTATAAAATTTCTATTATTTCTTCTTTTCTATGAGTTAGTATGAAGGTATCTTAGAGATAAATTGAATTCACATTAACATACCTTAATTGATATGTGTCTTATTTGCAAGCAGAGGTAATTAGTGTATATTAACCTAAGCTCCTTGATCTCTAAATACACATTTAAACCTTAAAATTTCTTACAGATGTAATTTTCATTATATGACAATATAAAATTGAAATTATAGTGATTGATTTACTTTTATAAAGTGTTTTCAATTTCATTTAATATGTAAATCTTTTAAGCTAAATAAAACTGAAAATAATTATAAATCAGAAGTTTCTAGGATTTTATAATGAATAATCCATTTTATGTGCTATCAAAATCATTTTAGGTAAACAAGATTTTCAGAGAAAAAGCATATAACAAAATATTTGAAATTTAATATAAGAAATGAAAGTGTGGAGACTAATACAATCTGTATGCTATTTAAGTTTTATACCTCCTTGATGGGCAAGGTAATAGAATAAGCTTTAGAGTAAAATAAAGGATTATTAAAAACTATTATATTCTAAAATGCATATTTTCAGACTGGCTTGATGGCTCAGCACGTACAAACACGGGTTGCACACACTGAGTGATCTCAATACAGTTGTGGAGCCCTTGTGAAGGTATAAAGAGAGAACCGACCCCACAGTGGTCCTTTGGCCTCCACACTTGTCCTTTGACATGAGAAAGTCCATATTCACATATACACATCACACATACACAGAAAACCATGATAATTATGATAACAGTAATATTAGTAATTTGTATTACCCCCTCAGAATACTATCAAAAATCTCTTATAAGTTTCAGTGATATAGAGTTGATATTCAGAGTTGGTTTTGTACCAAAAGAAAATCATTGTTTTCCTTATTACATACATTACATATTTCATTATGAATAATATATCAAAACAGTTAAGGTTAAATACATACTTTATGAAATATCTTAGAGCTCCACTTGAAAGTTTCTTGAAAGATCAATAATTTAAACAAAGTGACAAGATACAAAATATGCTTAAAGAATCAGTAGCCTTTCTATATCAAATATACATCTATATCAAAAAGAGATCATGGACATACTCCCGTTAACAATAACTTCAAAGAAAATACAGTATCTGGGAATAAATATAACCAAGAAGACAAAAGGCTTCTACAATGAAAACTTTATATCTTTGAAGAAAGATCAAGAAAGACACTAGGCAATGGAAAGACTTCTCATTCTCATAGGTTGATAAAATTAATATATTCTACCAAAAGTATTTTAAAGATTCTGTACAATCTCAAAATTCCCATGGCATCTTCACAAAGTTAAAAAAATTCTTAATAACATTTTTTAACAGCTACACATTTAAATAAATAACTTAAACACTACAACAGTATGGCTATTACAAATGTTTTCCATTTGGGGAGGCTGTGTGGGGGGGAAGAGATACTTACATAAAGTGTGAAAAAAATTCATATTATTACACTGTTAAAAATCTCACACATTTTTCCTGAATCCCAGTGAATATTATCAAATATTTTTTGAATGTGTTGAAATGATTTTTCCATTTTGACTATTAATACAGCGAGTGGCACTAATTGATTTCCAAATACTAAATAACATAGTCTTTTCAAAAGCAAACTCTACTGGTTGTCACAGCATTGTGATGGTGTGAATGAACATGGCTTCCTCAGGCTCGTGTATTATATTTGGTCCCAGGTGGTGGAACTGTTTGAGAAGGATTATGTGATGTGACCTTGCTGGAGGAGGCATATCACTGGGGGGTGGCTTTAGGATTTCAAAAGACTTTGGCCAGTCCTAGTGTCTATCTGTTTCCAACTAGATGATCAAGATAAAATCTCTTATGTGTTCCTGCCACTATGACTTTGTTCCATGGACCCTAACTCTCTGAAGCTGTAAGCCCCCAATTAAACACATTCTTCTATAAGTTGTCTTGATTATGGTGTTAAGACAAGGCAAGCATATGTCCTATTCTGATATATCAGTTAATTGTAATGTTGAATTTTTTTTTTTAATGCTCATGAAAGAGTTTGGCCTGTAATTTCCCACTGTTAGAACAGCAACGCCATGTTTGGACTTAGGTTGGAGCTGGCTAATTTTTAGATTGTAGATTCTTCCTTGAAAATGTTTTGGTGTATAGGTGTATGTTTATAAATATTTTAAACTAGAAACATATGAGAATATAATAATAATCTTATTTTAATTTCTACGCTAGATTAAAGTTTTCACAAAATAGTACTTTCATATAACTTAAAATTGGTTAGCACGAGTTTGTGAGTAACATTGTTATTTGTCTTAAGACCTGAAACCTGTTTGCTTTCTATGTCTGTTGTTGATAAATACATATTCTTTTCTTGATATGTCTTTATAGGAGGTTATCACATTTCTTTGTTACTTAAAACACCAAAACTTTTCCTATTTTTTTTTGTGCTTTTAAATTCCATGGGTATTTGCTATGACGAATTTCTTCCTTTTATCTTTACCCTTAGTTTCTCAAATGTGATTCTATGATTAATTTTGTGCTATAGTAGATCCACTTATTGTTATCATTTTGTTCTAGGTACTATCTCTCTTCTTCTCTTTTGTTTTTTGAGTCATAATTTTACTATTGATACCAGGTTGGCCTCAAACTTGTAACCCTCTTGCCTCAACTTCTGGATTGCAGGGATTACAGAACTACAACAGCCAGCTATTTTCTAAAATGCTGTAAAACACTGTTTTCACTGGTGCTAAATTTCAACATACTTTCAATATATGTTAATACCCACATTTGAGGTTATTAAAATTACTTTATTACTGATTTTTAATTTTTATGTTTATTATATATATGTCATGCTAATTGAAGTCTATACAAATTTAAATAAATTCATAGATGTATTACCAATGTTATTTGTGTAAATATTTTACTTTAGTTTTAGCTAATGTGACAATTTATACAAATTACAGCTTGGTATTTTCTGACTCAGTTGATTGGTTTAACATCATGAAAGATGCTTTTTAAGTATACAATAATTTCTGTGTGAAAATCTAGTATTTTTAGGTCTTTTTGATGGCATGCAACTATAGATTCTTAGGTTGTGCTTCGATTCTGGGTTATCCACCAGATACCTGTGTGCACCAGTGAGCACAGCACATATTGAATTGTTGGTCCAGTAATAACATGCTCTACATGAAGGCAGGAATGACTTCTGAGATATATCCCATAGCTCCATAGTCTATAGTAATGTAGAAATAGAACTTAGGTGTCAAAATTATAAGGCGATGGATTATCAATTAGCTTGAGTCAATCATTCCACACAGTATACTTGTTTAATGTGTATCACTTTCCAATACAGGCAATTTTTATATTAAAAGTTTGGGGAAAGACTTGGCAAGCTATTTTTAGTAGTGAAGGAAGCACTTGCTTTAACTCTAAAGTAAAGTACATAGGAGTTTCAGGAGGAGAGGCCAGAAGCCCCCACTTCCTTCCTGAATGTAACAGCGAGCTCTTGGTGAACTGCTAACTTTGTAGATAACTGCAGGGGTCCGGTAAGAGCTTTAGTTCGCAGAAGAGGTAAAATAAAGGGAGTTCACAAAAATGCTGAGTCAAGCTTTGGTTATTAAGTCAGGACTGTTAACTATTGATTTTCAGGAAGTTCTGAGATGGGCTCTCTCTTTTTATCACTTCCAGCTCTATATAATAAACTTATACTTGATAATATTCACATTCTAATTATTTTAGCATTCCAAGTTCAAAGACACAGTTGTAATTCTTGAAATATGAATCATGTAATCAATGAAAGAAAGACAAGTAAGCCTATGTTTTCAAATGAAATAAAGAATAACATGGAATCAGAAGGCTGCCTGTTATAAAGTGCATATAAATTGTATATATAATATATAAATTGCATATAAATTATATATATACATATATATATGTATATATATATATAGTGACACAGAGTTTTAGCATGAGTCAAGGAGGTGAAAAGGACAGGTAAATACTACTAAGAATTAAGTAACAACTTGATTATTTGATTTAAAAAATAATAGAGCAGGATTTGGAGACAACAGTCAAATGATACAAATTTCAATTAGTTAAGAGTCACAAGTTCAAGAAATTCACCATTCAATGTAGTGACAACAGCTAATATCATACTGAACAAAAATTTTGAAGGGCTGATCTTGTCTTCACAAGGGTATGGTCTGGCACATGTCTGTAATAATAGCACTTGGGAGGCTTATAGCAAAGGATTGCTATGAGTCTGAAGCTATCCTGGGCTACATAGAGAGTTCTGGGCCAGACTGGATTTCAAAATGAGAATCTGACAAAACACAACCAACAAAACAAACAAAGCACCCTAGGAAGATAATGACTTAATACACATGTTAATGTCATATTTGGTGTCAGCTGTCAACGTGACACAAACCTAGATTTATCTGGGAAGAGCGTCACTCAATTTAGGAAATGCCTCCATCACATTGACCTGTTATCTGTTGGTGAGGCGGTTTTTAATTGCTGGTTGACCTCGGAGGGCTGGCCCACAGTGCCATCCCAGGTAGGGGCATGGGCTCAATAAGAAAGGTAGCTGAGTAGCCTGGAGGGAGCAAGCCGGTAAACAGCATTGCTCTATGGTCTGCTTCAAGTGCCTGCCTTCAGTTCCTACCTTGGCATATGACACTGAGCTGAAACCTGTAAGATTAAACCCTTCCCTCTCCAAAGTGCCACTAGTCATGGTGTTGTGGCAACAGAAACCAAACTAGAATGGTTAATTATCTTGGCTTAACCATTTCTAAGCATGTATTTGTCAAATAAACATGGATTTCAAATGGAATGAGGGAAAGTATTTCCAATTGTTCCAAATGTTCATTTTCCAATTTTTTGAAATTTTTCCAAATGTTCATTTTGCAATAAAGCTAAACCATTAGTAAAAATGGATGTATTCTATTTGTAGACCAGCATTATTTAATATTTACTTTTAGTAGTCATTTTAAAAATGGAAATCTTGCAAAATATGTTAATATCTCTCTGACAAATCAATAATCTAATGTTTCCGTGCAGGCCCTATTTTTACAATGTTATGTAGAGATCAAATTTCTGTGACCTTACCTTCCTTATAGGTGACACTTTGATGATGTACCACTTTTTTATTTATTATAAAAGAAACGAGAGCTTTTAATTTTTGACACCAATGAGTGAAATTTTGACTGAGCTAAATACGGTGAGCATTCAGCCTTGACAGCTGGGAAAGAAGTGAAACCCAGTTTTTCGGCTTGAGTCACTGCTGAAGTCCTTGCTTGAAGCAGAGAGGGCCTTGAAGACATTGCCTTTCTTAGATCACTTGCCTTGCTTCCAGAAGCTTCTGATATACTGGAGAACATCAGCCTGTTGGCCCCAGGCTAAGAGATTTATGCTTCGTATGGGCTGTAAATGCTGTGAAATTTTGTAGGACAAATACTCAAAAACTAACAATTTAGGGGAAAGGTGTACAGATAATCTTGTAACTCCTCGAAGTTAGTAATAGTACAATTACATTAGGATTGCTGGAAAATTGAAAACCTTAAATATAACTTCTTAAGAATGGTTTGGAAATCTGACTTTTGAAAAGAACCCAACACAGAGAACTGGAAATGAAACCATGGGATGCACACACTGAAATAACCAGAGGACAGACAAATTCTTCCTTCAGTACTGAGTGTCAAGTGAGGAGCTTTGGGCTTGGGTGTATACAAATCACTTTTGATGCCTACTCCTTACTGAATGATTCAAATTTGTGTTTGATGGGGAACGAAGTTGGTAATAACACTTGTTAAAGCTCACTACCAGCAGCCTTTATCAAATGAGCTCACATATAGTATGTAAATTTGATGAATAGAGTAGTGTACAGGATGTGCTCCCAAGCCATTTTGATCTAGTAAAAGACAAAAGGCAGACGTAAAAGGAGAGAGGGGGTGTATTCCAAGTCTTAAATTACAGGCCATCAGGAGTGTTAAAATAATGACAAAGCACTAGGAAATAATAATTTTAGAACTTTAGTATGGCCATCAGCCACTGGAGGTCAAAATGGCAGTTTTATTCAGAAGGCCTCTGGCAGAATGCATGGGATGAATAGATGTAAACAAGTCAGATACGTACCCAGTGAGGAGAACTATTATTAGTCAGCATGTAAGTAGGAGAAGACAATTAAAAAGGCTGGGTAGGCTAAAGATGATACTTTTGTGAAAGTCAATTATGGGATAAGCTATTCAGAGAGGTTGTGACCCTGTTGTAATGGGCATTGCAATCTGTGCCAATAATGTAGACTCCAATAATCATGGTTATTATAAAGGGTTCTTTTATAATTATCAAGGGGCTTGTCAGATTGAAGCTGTGAGTGAATAATTTTGGCCCAACAAAGCAAGAAGGCTCTGAAGATGCTGATATGAATGTCTGGGAACATCACAAGGTTTCAGAAATGAGAGAAATAGATTATATTGTTTTATGTTAAGATATAGCAGAGCTTAGAAGTTGTAAGAACAACATAAAGAAGAGGAGTATCTCCATGAATGAAAGGATGGAGCTCTCATGAGTGAACTGAAATGGGCAAAGGGAACAGAAAATACACGCTATAGTTTTTTAATTCAAGTTTTTCATTTATTTTACATACCAACCACAGTTTCCCCTCCATCCTCTCCTCCTGTTCTCTCCCCCACCTCCCATCTACCAACCCATGCACTCCTCCTCTATCTCCATTAAGAAAGACGCAGGCCTTCCATGGGAGCCAACAAAGCATGGCACATCATACTGAAGCAGGATCAAGCTCCTCTCCATGCATCAAGGCTGGGCTACATAATCGAGCATGGGGAACGGGTTCCCAAAAGCCAGCTAAACACCAGGGACAGGTCCTGATCTCACTACTAGGAGCCATAAACAGACCAAGCTACACAACTGTCCCACACATGTAGAGGGCCTAAGTAAGTCCCATACAGGCTTCCTGGCTATTCTTCCAGAGTCCATGAGCTCCCAGGAGTTCAGGTCAGCTGTCTCTGTGGGTTCCCCCATAATGACCTTGACACCCTTGACTCATATAAACCCTCAACCCTCTCTTCAACAGGACTGCTGATGCTCTCAGCCCAGTGCTTGGCTGTGGACCTCTGCATTTACTTTCATCAGTAAATGGATGAACTCTCTCTGATGACAATTAAGATAGTCACCAACTTGATTATAGGAGAAGGTCAGTTCATGCACCCTTGGAAATCTATATGGTGACTTCTTAGAAAATTGGGAATTAATCTACATCAAGACCCAGCTATACCAATCTTGGGCATACACCCAAAGGATGCTCAAGCATACCACAAGTATATTTGTTCAACTATGTTCAAAGCAGCAAAACTCCTAATAGCCATAACCTGGAAACAACCTAAATGCCCCTCAATCGAAGAATAGACAAAATGTGGTACATTTACACAATGGAATGTTACTCAGAGTTAATAAACAATGACATCATAAAATTTACAGACAAGCAGAGTGAACTAGAAAGAAATATCTCCCTGAGTGAGGTAACCCAGACCCAGAATGACAAACATGGTATGTACTCAATCATAAGTGGATATTAGCTGTAAGGGAAAGGATAACCAGGCTACAACCCACGGCCCCAGAGAGGCTGGGTAACAAGGAGGGCCTAAAGAGGGACTCATGGATTTCCCTGGGAAGCAGAAATAGAAGAGATCTCCTGAGTAGACTAGGGGCAAGGATGAATGGGGGGATGGGAACATAAGAAATCAGGTTGGGTATGTTGCAGGCAGGGCAGAGGGGGAGAGTTATGAAAGAGATATCTTGATGGGGGGCATTTTGGGGTTAGGGAGAAACTTTGTCCCAGGGAAACTCCCAGTAATCAACAAGGATGACCCCAGCTAAGATTCCTAGCAACAATCTAAAGGGTGCCTGAACTGTATAGTTTCTTCTAGTGGAATAAATCTTGAAACTTCATTGCAGGAAGACAAATATCTGTATGTAGACCTGAATATAGCCATGAGAATTGAAGACAGGAAGGTGGCTGAGATTCTTAGAATGATAATATGGGAAGGAGAGCTATGTATGAAGAACCTGTGTTTAGGATGTATTCACTATCTTTATTTTTTATTAAGAAAACTTTTATTCATTTTACATACCAAAGATCCCCATCTTCTCTCCTCCTGCCCTTCCCTCATTCCCTCCTCCAAGAAGGGAAGGCTTAAATCTGCCCACTAATCTGGAGCAAGCTCAGATAATTACAAGGAGACCAGGAAAAGTGGAAAGGGATGAGTTGACCCTAATACACATTTCAAGTTAATAGTTGGAAGTTATATAAGACATAGCAGAAACATTAACGAGAAGGAGGAGTAACAGCCATTCAATTCAGTTAAGAGGGAACTGGTAGATTTTAAGAGTGCAGGCTTCTGAAGAGAAGAGTTTGGGGGAGTAACTAAACAATTAGGCATAACTAGCTGTGTTATGACATGTGACAATGGGCAGGACACATCTTTCTCCTATAGTTCTGAAGTTCTTGTCTAAGAAAATTATTAAGAAATAAATAAGGTAAGGATATTATAGAAGAAAAATACAGTAGGTGGATGTGTAGGTGTTCATAGTTTCCCGTATTAGAAGGGCTTGCTTGTCTACCACTCATGAATCAGTGCTCTGTGTAGCCATGTGTACTTATAGCTGCAAACTCACGGTGTGGTTTATGGAAATGATGAACTGTTTGCAGAACTCTGAATAACTCTTTTGACTAGCATTTCTACAGAGCACACGCTTGAGCAGGTACAAAGCCCTGTTCATGCTTTATGTACATGAAAGGTGTGGTAGCTCATGCACACACAATAATTTTGCAAACTCTGTGATTAAAAAGAAATACAAAACTAAGGAAATCTAGTTATAGTTCCGAGGCATCTTTCTCTAGTGTATGTCTTAGGCAAGTTTGTAAGAAGATCTTTTATTTTTATTGATTGCTTTAATGCTGGGCATGGTGGCTGTGCTTTTTTTTTTTTTAATTGACATAAAGCTGAGTCATCTGAGAAGAGGGTACATTAGTTGGTTAATGCTCTCATCAGATTGGCCTATAGAAAGTCTGTGATGTGTTTTCTTGATTAATGTTTGAGGTGGAAGGGCTTGGCCCACATGGTGCAGTGTCATCCAGTGAACAGCTTCAGACATGACTTCTGCTTCACTTGTTGCCTTCTTGTTTCTGCCTTGGCTTTGCTCAATGATGGGCTATGACTTCTGGGCCAAATAAACCCCTGTCTTCACAAGTTGCTTTTGGTCATGTTTACCACAGGAAGAGAAGCTGAACTAGTGAAGAGGTGCAAGCCAATAATTGTAGCACTTTTGAGGTCTAGGCAAAGGGAGATCTGCCCTTTAAAAAATAAATAAATAGCAGTCCAGTCATCCTTGTTCCACATCTAGCATCTTCCTATGAGTGAGTACATACCATATTTGTCTTTCTGAGTCTGGGTTACCTCACTCAGGATGATTTTTTCTAGATCCATCCATTTGCCTGCAAACCTCATGATGTCATTGTTTTTCTCTGCTGAGTAGTATTCCATTGTGTATATGTGCCACAATTTATTTATCCATTCTTCAGTTGAAGGGCATCTAGGTTGTTTCCAGGTTTTGGCTATTACAAACAATGCTGATATGAACATAGCTGAGCAAGTGCTCTTGTGGTATGATTGAACATTTCTTGGGTATATGCCCAGGAGTGGTATAGCTGAATCTTGGGGGAGATTGATTCCCAATTTTCTAAGAAAGCGCCATATTGATTTCCAAAGTGGTTGTACAAGCTTGCATTCCCACCAGCAGTGGAGGAGAGTTCCCTTAGTTCCACATCTTCTCCAACATAAAGTATCTTCTGTGTTTTTGATCTTAGCCATTCTGACAGGCATAAGGTGGTATCTCAGAGTTGTTTTGATTTGCATTTCCCTGATGATTAGGGATGTTGAGCAATTCCTTAAATGTCTTTCAGCCATTTGAGTTTCCTCTGTTGAGAATTCTCTGTTTAGTTCTAAAGCCCATTTCTCAATTGGACTGTTGGTCGTTTTGATGTCTAATTTCTTGAGTTCCTTATATATTCTGGATATCAGTCCTCTGTCACATGTAGGGTTGGTGAAGATCTTTTCCCATTCTGTAGGCTATAGACATGGAGAAATGCATGAGATCTACATGAACAGCCTGGACATGAGTGGGAGCAAGGAAGGGCGAGGGTCGAGGGAAAGAGAGCAGGAGATCCTAGCTGGATCAAGAAAAGAGAGGGAGAACAAGGAATAGGAGACCATGGTAAATGAAGACCACATGAGAAAAGGAAGAAACAAAGAGCTAAAGAGGCCCACAGAAATCCACAAAGATACCCCCACAAAAGACTGCTGGCAATGGTCGAGAGACAGACGGGACTGACCTACTCTGGTGATGGGATGGCCAAACACCCTAATAGTTGTGCCATAAACCCCATCCAAGGACTGAGGAATCTGGATGCAGACATCCACGGCTAGGCCCCGGGTGGAGCGCTGGGAGTCTAATTAGTGAGAAAGAGGAGGGTTTATATGAGCGAGAATTGTTGAAACCAAGGTTGGATAAAGCACAGGGACAAATAACCAAATGAATGGAAACACATGATCTATGAACCAAAGCCTGAAGGGCCCCCAACTGGATCAGGCCCTCTGAATGGGTGAGACAGTTGATTGGCTTGATCTGTTTGGGAGGCATCTAGGCAGTGGTACCAGGTCCTGGGCTCGTTGCATGAGTTAGCTGTTTGAAACCTGGGACTTATACAGGGATGCTCATCTTGGCTCAATCTGGGAGGAGGGGACTGGACCTGCCTGAGTCTATCAGGTCGATCCCAGTCCTCGGTGGAGACCTTGATCTGGAGGAGGTGGGAATGGGAGGTGTGCTGGGGGGAAGGGGAGGGTGGCAGGAAGGGAGAGAACAAGGGAATCTGTGGCTATTATGTAGAACTGAATAGTATTGAAAAATAAATAATAATAATAATAAAAGAGTCTAAATAAATAAATAAATAAATAAAAATGGAAAGAAATTGGTCATCTTAAGATCACCATTAAATATGTTAAATTCCAATATAAGAACACACATATGTATTCTTTTGATGTATCTTGAGCACATTTACTTGAATTCATGGAAATCAACCAACTGAATATGGTTCAGGGTAGAAGAATTTATATCCTTTTGCATGTACATACAAAAAAACACCTAGATGTGTTTTGACTGAACACATTTTAGGGTAATTTTTTAATTAAATAAGAAAAGTAGCCTGTATGCAGGGAAGAAATTAGTGTTAAATGTTGGAGAGAAGTCCTTCACTACATGTATTATTTTTGCACTGCTTCTCACAGTGAAAATATCTATAAACAGGAAATTTCACTCTTGCTCAAACACACAGTAATTAAAATTGCCTTGTGTGCCTGTTTAATAAGGATATGTGAGGATATTCTGCTTTTATTTAAAATCATCTTTGGTATTAAATGTTGCCTTACTTCAAAAGTAATATAGCAGAATGACTTTTATTATGTATGGTAATTTTATGAAAACTGTAGCTGCTGGAATTGATGTCAAACTTTTATCCACAGGCGCTATTTACTTTCATATTGCTCAATATTTACCATGGTTTGCTCCAGCCCTAGTCACTATCTCAGCTGGCATTCTGCCTGCTTATAGTTTTGAAGTAGCTTTGTTTTTTATTATTATTATTCTCATAAAACAGTGGAGCTAATTACAGCCGCTCACTCTTCTATTTCCACTATTGATGCTCTTCTTTTTTCTCAGAGTTTTGCTTTCACTCACAGCCATAGTCATTTTTTTTTTCATTTTGCTTCTGATCCTCTTTCATGTATAGCCAGGAAATGAGCCACACTATGACACAAAGAATGAAAAGGCTTTAAGAACTAATTTTCATTTTCTGTGCAATGCCCATGGCATGTTCTGAGTGTGTGATGTGTTATCAGGTTTTGCTTATGTAACAGAAATGCAAAAAAGGTTAAAAGCCTTGCTTCACTAGCCTTATCAACAGTTTGCATTCCCCCCAAAAGCTCCATTAGAACAAAAATGCACTTGATCACTTTTGGTCCAAGAGTTAAGAGTACTACAGAGTAAGAGCAGGAAGCTTATTCATGATACATACAGAAGGATTGATGTTTTGGAACATTTTGTTATGTTTTTCATGCTAACATTAGCCTATTTCTATTAAAATTTTTACTCATTTGAATATGAGTGAATTTGGGTGAAAGTGCTCAACTATTCCTTATCCGCAACTTTCGGTCAAAGACTTGAAAGAATGGGTATTATAATAATATTCGACACAGAAAGAAGTTCAATGAAAAATGGGATGTTTATGTCTTTAAACTTTCTGGTTTTGATTGGTAATAAGGATTTGCAAACTGGAGTAGACCTTGGGCTATTATAAATAGAAAATTGTTCTGCTCTACCTCAGGATGGACAAATTGATTTGTGTTTCCATGATTATAGATGAGCAAAGAAGAACTTCAGTAAACATGCAGAACCAGAGAACTTCAATTAGATTTTCCCAGTGTCAATGCTGCAGTGTTGAAAATAGTGTGGAATTACCAAGTAAGTAGTACTGTGGAAAATGCAGTTCACTTCAGATTTCTCCCCCACTGATTCAGATAATGGTAGAGGTTTTTACAAGCTAATATATTAAAATATATATTAATGTATATTAATTTTAGGGTTTATATATCCATTAAATTGATTCTGTACTAGCTGCAGAAAAAGAATCTAAATGCAGAGCTATTGGGTTATTATCTAGAGTATGTTAGAACATCTTACTCATCCTTAGATTAAAAAACCTATGTCATGTTTGTGTTGGCTAGATGAAGATGACATAGTCATCAGGCTAATATCCCATGAAATATGAATGTAAAACTCTGTGTTAAGTGAGCTATGCTAACCTCAACTGCACTGCATTCAACTCATGAAAATGAAATCTGTGTGGGACAACCTGTTAGCTAACACCAACGAAACTGGAGGGAGAAAATGGACTTCACATTCCTAACAGAATCAGAGATCAAAAGATCTGTTCCATTAAACTTTAAACCAGAGAAATTCATCTGCCTGCCCTAGTGCCTCGTGTCAATCAACGACTCAGCTTTAGCTGGATTATGGTTAAGCCTGAGTGGTCATGCCAGAGAGAATTTCAGACAACCAGTCTCCAAAGAGATTGCTATCCTAAGACTCAACATGAAAGAGAACTATGTTTAGGTTTTCAGTGTACAGCGAAGAATCTCACTCCTGAAGATGTGGAAAAAGAACTGTAGCAACATTTGCTACCCTCACCACACACAGTTCTTACTCATTAAGAATGGGACACAAATGGCTAATACTTTGTCTTAGATATTTCTTTGTAAGGAATCCTGTTCTTTCCTTCTCTACTTGCTGAATATAAACATAGGTTCTTACCAGCTACTGTGCAAAGCAAACTGGTGATGAACCTATACACTCTCTCTGTCTCTATTTCACTCTCTCTCTCTCTCTCTCTCTCTCTCTCTCTCTCTCTCTCTCTCTCTCTCTCAGTATGTATCTCATATAGTCACAACTGGCTTATTAAGGAATTCTAACTTATTGACATGTGGAGGGGAAGTAATTTCTTCCCCAGCATTTTTTTTCTACCTGTTTCCCTGTAATTACCCCCTTTCTCTTTTAGTCAATCCTTTTTCCAACAAGTTGTTCAAATCCTGTTATTTTACAGTTCTATCAGATGCAAGTGAAGTATGTAAAATAAAAACAGTGTTACTCACTGTGAAACCCAGTAGCATATTAGTTATAGTCATGGTTACATGGTTAATTTTTTCAGAATATAGGATGTGAGAGTCGCAGGGAGGCTCAAGCATGCTTAATGACATCACTTAAGGAATTGGTAACAGGATGCAAGTAAAATAGAAAGTTTGAGTTAACCAAAATCTTTATTTTATTCTCAACTTGAAGTTAATAAACTAGATGAACTCCATATCTACCATGCTCATCAGTTGCAATTTCCTTCTCAGTTGTCTATCAAAGAGAATTTTAATTTAGAAGATTCAATGACTAAAACATCTTTCATGAGGGGAAAAATTCTAAGACTTGTGACTCCCATGGTTACAATTAGGTATAAAAATCTTTAAAATATGCTGAAATTTATTTGCTTAAGGTGAATGTTGAGAGAATATTGACTTGTACAGAAGATATATATCCCTATAGCCATAGTAACTCTGTATGAAAAAATAAAATCAAAGAGAAAAAAGGCAGATTGAGGTAGCCTCAATTACTAGACAAGGAGGCTATAAGGCACTAAGTTGCAGTCACGTCTACACCCAAGAGAGTTCCTACACCGAGAAAGCTGAAATTTTCCCCCCAGCACATATTGAAAACACCCAGGCTAAGATTTGGTACTTTGCTTTGTATGCTGATACCATGATTCACAGGAAAATGGATCATTCTGATTTGGTAGATGGTGGCAAGATGTACTGTACCCCTAACTCTCTTTTCTCAGGACCTTCTTTCCCTTTTCCTTTTAAGGAACTGTCCAATGTAGATCTTAAGCTTTTTTACAGGACAATTTGCCACCATGTTTGCACAAATTTAGAGTCTTGAGAGACAACCAATGTGATTCCATCTGTACTTGTTGTTTTCACCTTTGAAATATGTTCAAAATTTGTCAAACACTGGAGTGCATGTCCTGCCTGCTGGAATTTATGCTTCTGTATTGCCATTCTGACCAGTCAAAATAACCCCTTTGTTTTTTAATCAATTCATGCCTCAGTTTCTCATATAGATCAATATAATAACCACATACTTAATTTATAGTAAATTTAATACACTATATCTAAGAGACACCCATAAAATTTAGCAGCAAATCACCAGGACTGAAATGTCAGTCTTTTAAGAGTGATTTGATTTTATAAGCCCTTGATATAGCAGCATACTAAACTGCATAATTATTTTAATATGTTATTTCCATATTAGAAAGGAGGAAAATTATTTTCTAAGAGGATTCTAGTGAGATAGAAAGTTTTCATGCTAATTGCAAAAAAATCACTGAAAAGGCAGATATGCTGATATGAGTTCTGGATAATGGGATAGAGGAGGAAAATGGATGAAGGACAGCTGGATCAGGGTGGGCTGGAAATAATATCTGTGCATAGTTATAGCATATACATGGCATCTAGAAGTGTCAGGGAAATCCAGGTGGATATAACGATATGACAGCTTTGAGCTTCTGTGTCCCAGTGACCTCAAAGACCGGAGTCCTTGGCATGGATTTATGGGTGTCCCTGTTGTGACTTTGGCTGTATTCTAGTAAACTCATTAAGGAATAGTAATCAAATCATAGTTTTCACTTGGGTGCTTATGCTACTATGAGCCTTTCCATTTTATAGCATCTACTCTAAGAGAAAACATCCTGAATGCCAAAGTAGAACCACGGCTGCTGTTCCTTGCCTCTCTATATATACTGATAGAAACTGTGACTGATGTTTATAGCTAAGTCTTTTTTATTAGATAACTGTCTTTCTATGAGCAATGGAATAATTTGAAAAGGAATTGGTGTTCATTAGAGAATACTGCTTCACTTTCTTCTGAACACTCTCATGTTCTCTCCTAAAGAAAAGATGTTGCTTTGTGGCCCTGTCATCTTGATCTGATTCAGCGCCTTAATTATTTTACTTTAATGGAAGGAACGCTGATAACAAATCCATAAATAAATGCTTATTAAAACAACTCATTTATCAGTGCCTCTTTATAATCAGTTCAATTGGGTTATGATTTAGGTTACAATGCCTGCAGCATGTTAATTTAGCTATTCAAGTGCGATAATCAGTAAGGACTTGTATTTGTTTTTTTGACCTTCCTCTGAAAGATTTAGCCCACCTCAGAGCAACGAAATACTAATGTGAAGTTTGTTTAAGCCCCATATTATAAAAAAATATGCAATTTGATAAAAGAGGGGCCTAGAATAAACCACTGCAAATATGAAATATAATTATCTAATCATGTTCTTGGTTTTGTTGGAGTGAGTTGAAAAAAGATAGAGCAATTCTTTCTCCTCTAACAGAAAATAGTCAATAAACTTTCCAAAGAACTTGTTCTGTGAATACACAAAGTTTTAAATGATTAAACAAACAAGTTAGTATCCAAGGAACAGGTTGCACTCTCTTCTGAGCCATATAGTCAGCGAGCCACATGATTAGGCTGCATTATTCCAAACATATTCTGCTGAATACCAAGTCCCAGTTTTCTCTTATCTGCATGAGTTCACAAATCATGCTTTTTCAGCTCAACTTTAAGTTTCCCCATTAAAGTTGGCTTTGGCATGTATTTTGTGACATTTTTTATGTTTGTCCTCACCTTACAAAAAAAATTTTGTTCTGTGTCCAGAAAAACTGCATGGTACTTTACAATAATTCAATAAATGTTCTTTTAATGAATAAGTATTTAAATGGATTTTTTGTAATTCTGTGTGACAGTGCCATCCTTAATGTATTTTTATTTATAGGAAAAATCTCTTACCTCTATTTCATAAAAGCAACCTTAATTGTTGATGTCTCTGTCCATGAACTTGCATTAGAGCACATAGTCTCACATTCCAGTTGTTAAAGATGAAATCACTGGTCTAGCCGATAAGATTAATTCCCACATTTCCCATCTGCTTGTATAAGTACATTGTCTCAAATACTTCCTTGTAGTCATTATATTATCATTTTTTTTCATTTTCTTTGGACCATTTTCACTATTACGCAAACATACCATTGGTCCTATATAGAATATCACTATTCTAATAACACAGGATTCAAAGTATTCTGTGCTCTGAAACAGATGATTGGAGTAGCTTTATAAGTGTATTTCTTTACCTATTACAGTGTATTCTTGATTTATTCTTATCTCTATAACCAATGTGAATACTACAAATCAAAGGCAAATTGTATTCGTTACCAAACATTCTCACTGGATATCTGATATTGTTCAAATTTGATGTATTCCCTACAAGTTGTTTTGTGCATTAGTTTTATTTGTGAGCACTGTTTTGAGAGACTGAGTCCTTTAAGAGTTGGGGCCTGGCTGTCAAGAGTTGATTACCAGACATGGGCCTTTCAAGTTTGTAGCCTGCCCTCTGGTTCTGGTTTTGGGTTCTTCTTCAACTGCAATGTGAGGATTCTTAAGCCTTAACTATGTGGTTCTGCTGTCATTAGCTCTTAATTCCTTTCCCACTCTGACAACCTGGAACTTGAGAGACTATAAGCCAACACCAACTGTTTCTTCTTTATGTCATTTCTAACGAGTATTTTTAGTCACAGAAACATGAAAAGTAAACAAGACAATATCCATCTTGCTATAGAAACAAAGCCAAGCATTGAAATAACTTATACATAACCTATATAACCAACCACCCATCATATATGGATCCTATCCCTGACATGCACCAGAGATGTTCTTGCCTTTGGGTCTTTTGTGAAAATTATCCTCCTGAAATTATATCTCTCAGATATCTTTATTCTTCTTCTCTAGTGTACATTAAGTCTTGGCTCAGCAACATCTCATCTCATTCAACAAGGCTACCATCCTTTCCTTGTATGATATGTTCTATGGAGAAGAGAATATTTACTGGTATTTTACACAGCAAAGTATGGTGGTCTTTGTCACATAGAAGGTATTTAATAAATAGTTGATAAATGACAGGAATGTACAACTCTGAGTAACTTTTAAATGACTGGCAAACAATAATGGCATGATCATGAAGGTTTATGGCAACCTGTATTTGTATGGATGAGCTCTCGTTGTTTGCACAGAACCGAATCCTGTGTATACGGCAGGTGGATGGTCATGGAAATCGTAAGCAGTAGGAAGTGCTGTCCAGAAGAGGAAGACTAAGGGTGTTACCAGAAGTACTTAAATGTGTTATTTTTAAAAATAGAGGTAAAAATAGGACACATGAACCATATCCCTACACTTTCTGATTATTCAAGCACTCATGTTGTTGTCAGAATTTATTAGACAAATGTTAGTCTATGTATGAATTTAGGAAGCTATATGTGAATATGTAATATCACATACAAGAGAGAAATTCTCACATAAACAATCAAAGAGAAGACTCATTGTGCTTATATTAGAAACACACACTGAAGCAACTTCAACTATGGATCAAAGTTATCTACACAGGCTGCAAACTGGAAGCCACGTGTAAAGTCCTTTAACTCCTAGATGTTAGAAAACAACATTGACTGTCATCTCTGCAGAACAAAATAAAACTAATCAAATCTCTATGTGTCTGTGCCTCCAAGAGTCATATTGACTGTTGTTACCAAGGAAACGTCAATATTCAAATACCAATAATTTTTATGCCCTAGATTTAACTCAGACCTTTATTACAAAGGGAGTTTGGTTTCCTGGAAGAATTAGATCTTGGAAGAATTTGATCCCCAGTCAAAGGGAAAGAGACAGTGTGTAGAGGTGGATTGCCATATTCTTGGACGGTAAGGATTTCTTGAAAAATGTCTGAAGTGCAAATAAAGAGGCTGATAAATAAGTAATGTATTTTAATTTTTTGGCCTTCTGAAACCTTTAATATTTTTGATTAGTAAAATTAAAATTACATTTCACATTGTTAGGTATATTTTGAGCTATACTTTTACTTCAAAAATTTCCATGTTTTTTATAGTAAAAGATTTACAATTTACTCTCTTAACCATAATCTGTATGCATGCTTCAGTAGTGTTAAGCTCCCTTTTATGCTGTGTAAATACCTCAGTCATCAATCATCATGCCTCCTTTCAGTTTTTATAACTTAATCAGTATACCACTGAACACTATTTACTAACTTATTTTTTCCCTGGAGCCCTGGCAACCTACCTTAGTATTATTTTTTTGTCTTTAAAATTTGGAAGACTCAAACTGCTTCATATGTAGTTGATAACAAAGGAGGAATTGACAAAGTCAATTCATAATGAAGAACACTTAAATACATATACATGCTTTGACATTAGATTGCCATAGTATGAATGCCTTTCATATAAACACAAGAAATCTAAAAAATAGAATAATGTGACCTCTAATGGGAGATATTATATCCAAATTCTAACAATGTATCTACACTAGCAAATTTATTGTTTCGAAAACATTGAAAATTAACTTTATAATTACAATATATATTCTTTAAAAATAATTTCATGCATGCCACACACTTTGAGATGCCTCTTAGACAATAGGATTTGCATATATTTATCAGTGTTTCTTACCTACAAACTCTGAAAGAATGCATCATTTTAGGAATTCTTCCAAGAAAACTAAGCATTGTGGCACTCACAAAATTCTGTGTTGTTATTGTAAACACTCATGTGTTAAGGAGGCAGAAAGACAATGAAGAATATAAAACAGGGAATTTATTTTTTTTTATTAAGTAAATTTATTTTACAACATCATTTAGTTCAACATAATAGCCACAGATTCCCCTGTTCTCCCACTCTCGACCCCCTCCCCCTCCCCCCCCACCCCCCATTCCCACCTCCTCCAGATCAAGGTCTCCCCCGAGGACCGGGATAGACCTGGTAGACTCAGTCCAGCCAGGCCCAGTCCCCCCCTCCCAGACCGAGCCAAGCGTCCCAGAACAGGGAATTTATTATAGTGGTTGACTATCAGCAGTTTGGGTATTTGTGGCACATTGTATTGAAAGCTGCTTTTGCTTGTAGGATTAGGCCTGGAGTTGGCAGGAAAGGCATCTGGAAAGAAAGATGGACATGAAGTGGGGAGAGCAATGGCATGTTGGAACCACCCTATTTCTTGTCACCTCCATGCCTGCTGTGCTTTGGGGATAAGCCGATGCATGCCCTCAAGCACAATATTGGATGCTCATGAGGACCAGTTATATAAGAAGCTGAAAGAGGAAATCTGGCAGCAGCTAGGGAGCTTAGGACCTGGTTGTGCTAGAAAGAAGATAAAGGAGAGATTAGCAGCAGCCCACATAAGCTGAGGCAGCACATGAACTCTCATTCACCTCTGAGAGTAAACATGGGTGCTGCTCCCTTGATGTCCAGCATCCCTCATTTCACATGCTGATGTCACTCTGGCCCATTTTCACTTGGATATCTCCATGGAAGCAAATGTGTCCATGGAGTTTCAGCTACAATAAGTTGATGGACCAGAAAGCAATTTTTTGTTTAATTCTCTAGGGTGTTTTTTTTTTTTCTTTCTGTAATTATGCTTTAAAGCACATGCTATGACTGATCAGGAAGTTGTGGCAGGTATCCAGGGTTTTCAATAAATGGTAACACCTATAGGAGCGCCATGATCCATTTAATGCTAACAGTTTGCAGTGTTTATGGAGTAGGATGTGTTTAATAATTCCCCATAAAGCTAGACTTTTTGTTGCTCTTGTTGTGTTTTTGTTTTTTTAAGACAGGGCTCCTCTGTGTAGCCCTGGCTTTCCTGGAACTCACTATGTAGACCAGACTGGCCTTGAACTCACAAAGATCAGCCTGCCTCTGCTTCCTGAGTGCTGGGATTAAAGGCGTGTGCCACCACAGCCTGGCTATTTTGAGTTTTTTTTTTTTTTTTGATGTCATAAGTTAAGTTGCATTCAGTCCTGTGTGTGAGTATGTTGGTGGCGGTTGGTCGTACTGTGGGTGCATGTAGTGCAGTCTCCAAAGGTGGGAGGAAAACTTCTGGGTCTGCTCTCTCCTTCCACCGTGTTGGTCCTGGGGACTGACCTCAGGTCCTCCTGCAGGCGGCAAGCGCTTTCACTCACTGAGCCTTTCACCAGCCCGATTTTTAAATTTTTAGTGAACATTTTAACATACTTAAACACTTATGTGTGCCACAAAGAGGCATCTCGAGAGATCTATACTGCATGTAATTATTGGATTGTGTAACTGAGATAATATATATATATATATATATATATATATATATATATATCATCTCTGACATATATATCTTTTTGTGTTAGAAACATTCAAAATCTCATGTAATATTTTTTGAAATATTAAATGAATTATCGTCAACTCTCATTATCCTACCATGTTAACACCGATGATGTCATTCCTCCCATACAGCTATATGGGTGTGCTATTAACCACATGCTGTCTCCCTGTCTTCCCCCAAAGCCTCCCCATTATCTAGTAACTTCGTTATCATATATCATTAGGGACAATTTCTTGTACTCATAAGGGAATCTCAAAAATAATTCAAACTAATTTAAAAATTTTTCATAATAAGAAAATTTATTACAGAGTCCATTTTCAAAATTTATGAACTTAAGATGGGCAGTGGTGGTGCATACCTTTAATCCTAGCACTTGGGAGGCAGATGGAGGTGGATCTCTGTATGTTCGAGTCCAGCCTGGTCTACAGAGTTCCAGGACAGCCAGAGCTACACACAGAGACCCTACCTCGAAAAACCAAAGGAAAGAAAAATTACCAGCTTAGCGTTTCCTTCCTCCCTTTGTACAGGGCCAAAAAGAACTGCTGGCTGCTTAAAGCAGACTCCAGGAATATCATCTATGATGTGATCTTTTCCAGCAGATCCAGCAACCAGAACTGCATTGTTTTCCTCAGTGAAGTTCATGCAGCCATCACTGCACCCAGATGCTTTGGGCTTTCTGCTGTTCTTGATGAGCTGCACCCGACACACTTCCTGATAGCAGAGTTTTGTTGTTTGGCTTCAACCTCAACTTTTTCAGCACAATTCCCTTGCATGAGGGGCATCTTTGGAAGGATGGACCTTCTGGGCTCTGCCCAAGTGGGCTTGCTTGTATTGCTTATCATTCCAGTTCTGGTTTCAGCGTGACTGTGGAGCTTTCTGCCAGGATATAGACCTGTTCATCTTTCCCACTCCACGAGCTCAAGAGAAAAATTAATTTTTTTTTATAACTGGAGCAAGAAGCTTAGTTAAACAAAACTTAGAAAACAAAACTACCTTATATGACCTATGAACTAGACTTTATTTTAAGTTAAAAGAATGAAATAGTTTATGAGCTTTCTGACATTAAATAGTAAATATAATGTTAAATGCTGTAAGTCATCTCCGAGCACATTGTTTAATGGAGTAAGCTATCCACCAAAGGAATAAAGAATTGAAATTACAGCAATGGTGGAAAAAAAATGAAACTGAAGACCTTGGTGGTATATAAAACACCATGAGAAAAAAAAAAAAACAGATAAAGGGAACCATTAACCCTGTGTTGGAGGGGCATAGTTATAGTACATTTTATAGAAAAAATGAGAAAATTACATATATATATATATATATATATATATATATATATATATATATACAGTTTTAATGACCCATTGTAGTATAAGTTGCCATGTGATGTCTGAGCCCATTGCAAACTGGCTCTCTATGGAGGTTGCCCCATTCACATTATACCCAGGGTTGCTTATGCTAAGGAACCTCCAAGGTCCATTATCTAAATCATTATCTAAAGATGGTTGACCCCCTCCCAACTCTGAGATCAAAAGGGAAAAACATCATGCTGTTGAGAAAAGCCCTAAGATAAACCATTTCCAATAGACGTTAGTACTATATGTTATGATATAAAGTGCCTACAGTGGATAAAATGAAGTCAAAAAGCTCAGCCATGGGCAACTCATCCTTGCACGAGAAATCTCAGTGTCTCTAAGTGAATACTTCAACTTCTTTAGTCTGTTTCTGTCTGATGTTGCCAACAATGAATTTGATGACGTCTGTCTGTTGCTAACTGCTCTTTTACTCCGAAGCCTCACCCAAGGGGGTTCAGCGTTTTGCTCAGGAACCTTTGATGAAGAACTTCATCGAGATGCCTTAAAAGGCTCCCAAGTTGATTCATTTCTGCTGGGTCTTTTGAGTGGCTAGTTTGATGGTATTTGGTTATTTTTTCTATCCATCCGTCTGTCTATCATCTGTCTATCTTTCTATCTTTGTATCTATCATCTGTCATCTTCCTAAATACTTGTTATTTATCCTTTTTCTTTAATTCTCTACATACTTAACAGACTTAATATTCAAAAATTATTACAGATCATTCTCTTGTCTGCACAGAATACCTATCCATCTTTATTGTAGTTTCAAAGGTGCCATCTGTTCTCTAAAAAATCTTTTATTTTCCACATCCCATGAGAAACCTCTTTGTGATTTTTCTTATCCCTTTACTAACTCCATTATCCAATATCTGTGACCTCTGTACAATAATGGGATTACATGGAATAAAAATTTACATAAAATCCATTTTATTTGGCAAAGGTGTATAGACATGATAGCTCTTTTGATGCCTTAGACAAAACTCCACATGTCTTTGCAATTAATGATAAGAATAATGATTTGAAAGGGAAAATTTGCAGAGATAAAGAAGAAATAAATTTGAAGGACATGACATAAAACCACTGTGATTTGAAAGTGTCAGTGAAGTATAGCTACTGATAATGTTTAAGCCACTAAACATTGCCTTTCCTGCTCTTTCCAAGAGGGCCATTGAGTGTCACACTCCTCTGAGGATGCTCCTAGCTTGCTCTACCTCACTCCTCCCTTCAGTGACCATACTTGATGTTATTTATGCATGACAATGACCTGTGCCAGTAATCCTAGGCACTTGACCATAAACATAGTTTTCTTAGTTTCTTAGCCAGGTGTTTTATAGGAGCAAGGAATGAGTTCAGCCTAGTGCTCAATGATCCCAGATAGTTAAACCCTGTGTTGCTTCTTTTTGGCATTTAGGGTGAGTGAGGTATAAAACGTGTGTGTGTGTGTGTGTGTGTGTGTGTGTGTGTGTGTGTGTGTGTGTGTAAAGCCATTTCAGTATCGAGTGGTATTTGTTACTGCATCATGACCCAGCCCTCTCTGACCTGTATACATGATGAGCTTCAGCACTTAAGTCCCAGAATGAATTACCCCAGAGTATGCAGTGTGAAGTCACTCAGTCCTTTGTATCCTATGAAACTGATACAAGTGAAGAAGAAGCCACATATCACAGATGGAGGACCTAGATCCTTGGCTGGTTTGTGCTAGGAGAACAAGTGTTAAGCCCAGCGAGACTGTGAGGCAACTATCTATCTTTGGCCAAGTGAATGTGTGAACGTTCCAGGTCTTTAGGCAAAGGTAAGAAAGGGATGATAGCATTTATCCCAGTATGGACTCTCAAGATGGTCAAACTTGCTTTTTCTTTTTTTCTAAAAAGACCCCAGAATTTCACCATTAGCAAATGCCTTCATACAAGCATGAATTTATTTTCACTCTGCTCTTAAAAACAATTTGAAGCACCTGATCTGTCTGACTATGGATATATTTTGTGAATCATATTTCTAATTTAAAGCTGCATGATAAGAAATAAACAAAATGTGACTACTATTGATGTAAAAGCACAGCTCTCAACTCACAGACAATAAGTGACAGTTTATTTTGTAGCCAAATATCAGTGGATATGGCCACTAGTGGTACAGGTTCATGAATATCTTTACATGACCATTTATTTACATTATTTTTATTTATAGTATCAGGACAATAAATCTAGACTTTTTGGATGCATTAGTGAAAACATCAGAAAGCAGAAAAATTGGGGAAAGCTCTGCTGTAGGATTCAGAAACTGTCTGATGCTGTGGATATCATTCTATGTAAATAAAACACTGATAGCCCGTGACCAGGCAGGAAGTATAGGTTGGACAAAGAGAGAGGATAATTGGGGAAACAGGAAGAAGAAGGCAGAGACACTGCAGCCACCGCCAGGACAAGCAACATGTAAAGAGGCCGGTAAGCCACCAGCCACGTGGCAAGGTATAGATTTATAAAAATGGGTTAATTTAAGATAAAAGTACAGTTAGCAAGAAGCCTGCCACGGCCATACAGTTTATAAGTATTATAAGCGTCTGAGTGATTATTTTATATGTGGATCGTGGGATTGTGGGGCTTGGTGGAAGCTGGAGAGAAGCCCTCCAGCAACAAATGGTGCCCAACGGCTCAAGTTCCCACCTTAAACCTAAGAGTATTTAATAACCAATTCTAAACAGAGCCAAAACCAGGTTCCTGCTTCATGTCTCATAAGGGCATCTAGACACCACAAAACTCAGGTTTGAACCCTGGCAGGTTCCTGGCGTGTGCGTTTGACCGACAGTATGGCGGTAATGAGGCGTCTGCCAGCGGCACATTACACTGTGTGGTAGATTTAGTCTTTACTAGTATTAAAAAAAAAAAAAAGGTTTCTAGGCTACACGCTGCTTTCATAAAAGCTTAGACCCACTATTTCTGAGACTTGATGACTCACAGAACTGGCAGAAAACACCATGTTGGTAAGCTGAAATGGGCGGAGCCAGCAGCCACACCACCATTTCAGTCTTAGAATGGTCCAGTTTAAAGCAATAGGCTCAAGGTAATATAAAAAATAAGCCACGTAAAGATGGCTATCACACAGAGAATCTGGATTATGTTCTCTTTGATATTTGTAACTGAAGAAAAACATTCAGCAACAGTCTGATGACATTCTTAGTATGTGGGTAGATGGGTCTAGGGGCCTGTTCACACATTCAAAAAAAATTTTTCCCACCAGGCAGTGGTGGCGGCAGCACATGCCTTTAATCCCAGTACTCAGGAGACTGAGGCAGGTGGATCTCTGTGAGTTCAAGATTAGCCTGCTCTACAAAGCAAGTTCTAAGACATCCTGGATTGTGTCACAGAGAAACTCTGTCTCAAAATATTTTTTTTTTAAATTATCACAAAATTAGGTCATACATGAAGTAGGCAGTAAATGGTATTTAAGAGGCTAAAATAGCTTAAGATGGTTAGGCTCTCGACCTGTAACATCCCAACACCTCCACAATCACTGAAGTTCTAATTCATCAGTCATTCTCCTACAACATTTAAAACAGCTGTGGCTTTTTCTGGAAACTTTGGGTAAGATTAACATATGCATTCTAAGTCTCTTTATTGTGAAAAACATTATTAAAGAGCAATTACTATTTAACAGAAATTGTTAGTGACTAGTGTTTTGTAATTATTGTGTATAGATTTGGAATGCTCTTTAACTTCATGATGATGTGGTTTTTAGGACAATGCATTTAGAGTTATTTATACTAAAATCATCTGTGTTATACAAATAAGATAATAAGGTTGCTCACTGAGTTTAGCCTGTAGTCATTAATGAAGCCGTTTAAAAATTATGTGGGTTATGTTTAAATTTTATTTGAACTTCTCAAAGGGAGCCTAAATGATTTCATATAACTTTTCCTTTAACACCTATGTCAAGAATAGCTTAATGAAATGACTAATAAGTATTTATTATGTGCACACTTTACAGCAAACAGTGTTCATACAAAGATGCACAGGAAGAAGCATCCAGAAGGCCTGCTATGATATACTTAGCAGGCTCTATGAAGAAAGATATTAAACAAATATTTTGTTATGGTTCTGGTACATTCTACAAAGGGGATGTTTAAACCACTGGAAAAACAGATAATGAGAGGATATAATGCTCTCTGGTCTTCAGGAAAGTTTTTCCAGAATAATGAGAACAATGGTTAAGAAGAAAGTCAAAAGGTGGGCAGACAGCAGACAGGCCAAGGAGCCGGAGGAAGGAGGGGAGTGATGTAATCAAGGAAGAAAGGGGAGACTGTACTTAAGACAAGGCAGGCAGGGAGAGGGAACCAGACCTAGGCAGTCACCTGCATGCGTACACACACAGGCAGTGATGAGCGTGTACACGATCAGTACAGCAGCATGTATTTTATAAGTGAAGGAATTCTATGGGAAAACACTAGAAATAATGGGAAAAGGGACATTTCATAACCTTGGGGCACTCTCCTGTTGAAATGTAGAGGAAGGTTGCAGAGAGTAGGTGGAGGAAAAAACAAAATCACAGATTTCAGAGTGCAAAGCCGGAAAGTTTCAAGCAAAGACAGTGGTTGTCTGTTATTCCAAGTTCATTGCTATGTCTCACAGGAAGGAAGACTCTGTGTTGTGAAATCTGATATTTAAAGAATTCTATTTCTTAATTTTTACAAAATGAACATTAAAGTTAGAAGGCAAAATAATGAATTTCATCTTGACATTTATATATGCATCATTATTCTTCTATCGAATCTGTCTCCTCATGGCACAGTGCTCTTCTGGTGGCCCTGACTCCTCTGTCTTGTTCTCTTTGTAACCTAGCAAGGCTCCTCTTCTCTTATTGCTGTGTTCTTTTAGCAGAGTGACAGTAGTAGACTTTCCTGCCTCGAGTCATGACCTATCTAGACTCAGGTATTTGGCCCTTGAGCACTGATAGGTGCAGGTTCCATCTCATGGGGTAGGCTTTAAATACAATTTGTAAAAAGGGATTGGTTACTCTGGTTTTATTACACCAGTATATTTCTGCAGGCGTGTTACTGTTGTAGGTCACAATGTTTTTATCTAATGAGACTAATGATTACTTCTCACCTACATTCATCATGAATGCTAGCCAGAGGGGATGCAGAGTCCAGTAGGGCACCAGCTCAATTTCTCCATGCTTGATGATGTAAGTAAGTAAAATCTGCCTTCAGCATCAGGGCCTTATCAGTAGGTTGTGGAGATTAACTAACAGCCTTAGCAATAGTCTATGGTGTTGGGGAGGGATTCTATGGGACCTCATTGGCCGATGATTCTGAAAGATGTAACTCATTTCCATCAATCAAGGTTTGATTTGGTTACATAAGATGTATAGTTAAGGCATTGTTTCTCTCATTATACAGTGACTTCATTTAAATTCCACTCACATATACATAGAGGTTTCTATATGGCTTTTTAAAAAAATCCCTTATTTTCAGTTGTCCATGCCCCATTTTTAAATTGGATTATTTGTTTTCTTGATACTCAGGTTTTGAATCTTTTTGTATATTGTAGACCCTAATGCTCTGTCAGCTACAAAACTGGGAACGACATTTTTCTCATTCTGTAAAGTGCACGGATTCAAGAGACAGTGTCTTTTGCTGTCCAGAAACATTTTGCTTTCTGGGGCTCCTATTTGTTAATTGTGGATGTTAATATCTGTGCTATTGGGGTTCTGGTCATAAAGTCATTCTCTGTGTCTATGAGTTAAAAAATACCCCTTACCTTTCTCAGATTCAAGGTACCAGATCTTACATTGAGGTCCTTTGTCCGACTGGAGTTGACTTTTCTATGTGGTGAGTGATAAGGTTGACTAGGCTGTCTTTTCTCCAGCATACATTTTTGGTGTCTTTATAAACCAAACTGAGGTTGCTGTAGGTGTATGTGTTTGTTTGTGGGCCCTTAATTATATTCCATTGATCAGTGACTCTGTTTTAGTGCCAGTTCCATGCTGTTTTAATTGGAGAGTTTCTTAAAGAAAGGCAACTTTCTGAAGATGATTGTACCTAACACTCATGAGTATAGTTGAGGCAGGCCTAGAACAAAACATTTAAATCCTTCTCTGATTTCTTATTGATAGCACCCATGTCTTAGAAGAATAATTCCCATGCTATTAATGCCTGACAAATCTTGAAGTTTGAGAACTTAAATAGCTGATAAGAAGAGAGATCAGCCTTCAGGCCAAGATCTCCTCATGTCTTCCCCTCTGTTATTTCTTTTATTCCATTTATTCCACACTTTCCTTTGACATTTGAATGTCTTTGTTCTGTTCAAAGGCATATAGGAGTAAAACCTTCATCTTCTTTCCTCATGGCAACAGGGACCACTTTTGTCAGGAAGATCACAACTGGGCCTTTCATTTCAGACTTTCCAACTCTGGCTTTTTCAGATCTGGCTTCAACCTAGTCCTAGGACTAACTTTTGCATTCCAACCACCTGGTTCAGTATTTTCCTGTTTTGTTCTAACTCCACTCCTTAAAAACTTAATGCTTAGAAGGAACCTGGATTCAAACGTGAAGAAATGAGGGGAAAATTTGGGAGCAAATAGAGTAAGGAGGCCAGAAAATGTTCATAGGGATGGAAGCTCTTGTTCTGAGTGGTATAGTGAGTCAGGCCACTGGGAGATTTGGCCTCATCTCTGAAGCTTTGGACACACAGTGAGTCCAGACGAGAGCCTGGAACTGCTTTAGTTTGTAGTTCTGAGTTTCAGCCTCAAAAAAAAAATGTAATAAAGTGAGCAGTAATGGACTGAAGTGAAGCTGGCAAGGAGTGAACTTCTGCTGTCTCCCCATTTGGGGACTCCTGTAATAGTTTGCTCCTCTGCTGGATATTTTCTGAGAATGAAAGGGAATCCAGATAGGAGGACTTCACTTGTAGGTATTAAAGTTACATGAGAAGGACTTTCTTGACTCTAGATGCCACTGAAATATGGGAAATTTGCTTTATACTTTATTACACTGATATTTTTATGTTGTAAAAATATTAACAAATGTGACTAGCCTCCTTTCATGGGGCTTCTGCTCTTTCCTTACTCTCTGAGAAAGAGATAATTTTGCTCATATTCATAAAGTTTAAATTCCAGAGTCAGTCACTTGTTTTGGGATTAAATTGGAGTCTTTTTTCTAATGCACAAAGTTTAGATTTTACAAACCCACGATGCTAGTGGGGAAGTGGATCTTGGTCTTGGCTCTCAGGACAGGAGATGCCATGGCACAAATGACACACCTTCTTAGCACCAGCAGTGTCTCTGCCAGCTGGCGGGAAAGCAAACTGTCGGAACTGCCAGGGGCACTTCGCTTTCTGCTCAGTGACACATCTAAGACTGAGTTAATCAGTGACATTTTTTATATGATAAATTGCCTCCAAGATCTTTTCCACAACACTCAGACCAAGTGAACTTGAGAGGTTTAATGCATGCATGTATTAAGTGCTGCAAGCCTTCACAGAAGCTTTCAAGCCAATGAACTCTAAATTGTGTGGAAAAGAAAGTGCAGAGCAAGTGATTGTATCTGATGCATCTTGGCTGTTTAAAAATATCACTCCTCAGCATCCTTGGCGTGACTCTTTATTCATTCTATTTTTTGCCTGTGGAACCACATTAAGTTTTGACCACATATATAGATACAGACTCACATTACTGAGAAAGCAACAAAATATAACACAGTCTACTGAAAATTTCTGTAAGGAGCCAGAAAATAATAAGCACTGCCTTATTTTCAGGCTATACACTCTGTATCGCAGCTATTCAGCTGTGATTTTATAGTAGGCAGATAGTCATGGCTAACCATTAAAGGAAGGGGTGGGGTTGTTTTCCAGTAACGTTATAGACACTAAATTTGGATTTTACAAAATTTTTATACTTCAGGAATGTCTTCTGTATTTTTCAAATGAGGCATTTAAAATATTATCATTTACATACAACCAGTTTAATGATACAAAGAATATACATAACTAAGCTCAAATACGAATGTCATTTTATCATTTGTCTCAGTTCCTCATTATTAAGCTATTTAACTGCTTAATTATTTTAGTATTTAATTTTGAAACATTTCTTTCTGTTTTTTTTTTCATATTGTAAAATGTCTGCTTAAGGGACTCTAGTTAGCCAAGTCAAACCAATAGTCAAGAAGGAAATTTGAATATATTGATTATTACTTTGCAGAGATTCTTCTAGGTTATTTGAGATGTTATACCACATGAAACCCTACCAATAAGTCTGGGATAAATGCTACAAACCAATTTTACAGGCTAGGAAGATAAGGACTTAGGAAATTATCCAACTAAGACAAAATATCATTGACATAATAATCTTAGAGCCAACATCAAACACCATGTTGAATGTTCCAACATTCATACTTGTTCTAGTGCTAATGTATATCATTGACTTGTAACCAAGGGTCCAAAAGCCAAATCTGGTCGGCCTTAGCCTATAAGCTAAGAGTAGTTTTGCATTTTAAATTGATATACAAGATCTGTCACTATAATAGCACAATGTGAATATTTACATTCCTGACCAGGGACTCAAAGATCCATAAAAAAATTGGATTATTTCTGAAACATTTGCATGCAGCCACTGGTACATATGACTCTCTAAGTTTGGAATTTGTCAACAGTATCTCAAGATGTAGAGAAAAAGTAACCGACTTTAGACTCATGTAAGGAACTTTATTAAAATAAAAGTAGTCTGTATTTCACCACTGGCCTTTCCCATTTTCCAACACAGAAGGCACTTTGGAAAAGACAGTTGTCATTTATTTGTACTTGAAGAAGAAAATCTCAACTGAGTTACTCACATGTGCATGCCCACATGAGAAGCAGCACTTCTGGAGGTCAGTGACAGGCCGTTCGATCTGTTTGGATTCCTCCTCCTCAGGAAGCTATTTTGCTTCAAAACCCACTTGGAATGTGAAGGATTATTACCAGGGAGCTACATTCAGTTTCTTCAGGGCAGCTGTCTGAATTCTGATAATTTTCCTTCCAGTCTTTGATGCTGGAAACAGTTATTGAACATTTACTGTGGGCAGGAGACTGCCGCACACTGAGTAAAGCTATCCCTTATCTCTGTGGAGGTGCAGTGCAGTATCCAAGGTGAGGAAAGGCAAGGCAGTAGCACAGTTGAGTTCAAGCCACAGTTAGGTGGAAGGTGGATAATAAACACAATGTGTTGTCAGAAATCAGATAATTAAGATTTCATTTACAGTTTCAGAGCTCAGGAATGATTTCATGTTTATCTACTACTGACACTTTTGAATGTCATTGGTGTTCAGGGGAAATGAGCAAATGAGTCTTTCTTTACTAGTCATGGCTGTTCACATTTTCCTTACCATACAGAGTATTATATGTTTTGATTAAAATATTTATCCTCAATAAAGAGTTTAATATATGAGAGAGAGACACTATTTCTAAAATTGTTTCTTCATTTTGTAAGGACATAGGAGTTAAAACCAAAGTTTTTTCAATGTAATAATCAAATTTTCCATGTATATTCTTCAGGGAAATTAAATCAGATGTTAAATTTATTTTGGTTTTGTTATACTTGTTTTTTAATCACTTTAGCAATAATATTTTTGTTATGAAAGTTGGACATTAATGGAGGATCATGTTGATGGTAAATGCTTTTCTCAGTTTTTCACCTTTAGTTTTAAATCACATCAAATTCTTTAGCAATTTAGCTAATCTGTTAAAATCTAGTGTTCAGCATTTGTGAAATTTGTGAAATTTGAAGAGAGTTGTTAAGTTATGAGCAAGTCATGAAATATTTAGTTCATAATAGAGTGAACTTTCTCTCTCTTCCAGGCTTCATTTCAAATTTAACTGGAGGGGTTTTAATTGTATATAATAAAAATCTCAGTTATCTTTTACATATCTCTCAGGAGGTATTGTGGTTTGGAAGAGAAATGTCCCCTGACCAGGGGCTCATAAATTTGAAAACTTGGTCCCTACTTGGTGGAACCATTGAAGAGATTATGAAGTCCTTGCGAGATGCAGGCATGCTAGAAGAGGTGGTTGATGAGAGCAGACTTTGAGGGTTTGTAGTTTTGTCCCTGTTCCTGCTTGCTTTCCTTGGTTGGTTCCACTGTGTCTTTCACATGTGATTTCTCACCTTCCTGATCCTGTGAACTGTTGCCATGCTGTCTTGCCATGGACTCTACTCCTCTGAAACTATAATCCAAGATTAATGAACTCTTTCTTCTATAAGTTTCTCTTGGTCATAGCATTTATCATAGCAATATAAATGCAACTGAAACAGAGGGTGAGAAGTTTAAAAGGGTATTTTTTAAGCATCATATACTAAACCCAATATTAATTAATGTTTGAACTGGACACCTTCATGCATATTGTTCTCTTAGTTTATAGTCTTCAGGCCCAAACAGTGTTCCTAATACTCAAGAGAACTATAAACAATAATTGTACCTGATGAGAATGAGACAAAACTTGTGCATCCTCGAACTATAATACTGATATTCCTAATACATGGAAATTAATAATTTAATTTACAGTACTACTGTCATAAACAGGAAAACTTTAATTCTAGTCAGTTCTGGGCCATGGATAATAGAGAAATGTAATGCTATGGGAGCAATGACTATTGAAGTCCTCCTAGTATTGAACAATCACATCAAATGATTATTAAGAATTTTTCTGAGTGTCTCAAGTTAGAGACATGACCAGATTTTCTACCACATCGATTCCAGAAATATTTCTTCATTTTTATACAATGTTCCAAATAGAAACAAATCAAATTCTAGCTATTTACAAATTATAAGTTCAGAGTACAAAAATTGCTCACTATTGGAAAATACAACTGTAAAATAATATTGAATAAATATAATTCTGGCTTCACTAGTTTAAAGCTACCATTGATATCTAGTGGAAGGGATCTATAAGTTACACTCCAAATTTTATGATGGTCTGGAAAGATAGTTCAGTGGCTGAGAGCAGGGCTGCTCTTCCTGAGGACCCAAGTTCGAGTCCCAACACCCACATGGTGATTCGAAGTCACCTGGAACATCTGTATCAGTGGATCTGATGCCCTCTCTGGCCTCTGTTGGTACCTGGAAAACCTGTGGTACAGAGACATACATACAGCTACTTTTGGCTGACATATGTAATGTGGAAACTGCGGGAAGGAACCTTTCAAGAGTGACTTTCTTTGACTTCCATAGAACCCTTGAACACCTCCAAGATCTTAAGCAATTTTTTTGAGCTTTTAATGCTTACCTTAATATGAGTAAAAGTGATCTCATTCTTGCTAGATAACTCTCCAATATTGCTCAAACATTTCTTCTTTATTTATGGCCATTTCCTGTTTTCTTTAGCTGTAACAAATGAAGAAAACATTTTAAGTCTATCTTGGTAGCTCTAGCCATGGTTCCTGAGCCTTTTCATATCCAGTGGCATTGGGATATATTCTACAGAGGGTTTAATGCCATATGAACAGAACACAAGTCAGGAAGTAATTGTCTAAACCTATCAGTCTGTTTGAATTCATTCTTTTACTCAAAGTAGCCATTGATTGATTTTCCTGTGAGATAAATGGGGAAAATGTGTATAGTTTTACTTGAGATCAATCTTTTCTTTGGCATGATAACACCCCATAGTATTCTCTCCTTACTGTTAACCAAAAAAAAGAACCCTCAGAATTATACTTTTAATATGTTTATTTGTTAACTTATTGTTTTTTGAATGCACTAACTGAGCAATGCAGTTATGATTATTTTCCTAGTTTCGTGCAACTTTGTTTTGTTGGCTTCTGAAATAAGACCCATAAAGACAGATTTATAATAACTGTATAGGCTGAAGACATGCCAAAGATTACCTCTGCTTCTACAGCTACTATAATTGCTGCCAGCATGATTGCTATTGATTTTAGTAAGTACTATTTTAAAGCCTTCACACATGTTCTCTTTAATCCTCACAACAACCGTAACAGAACAATTGAAAGATAGCAGTACTGTCTTACTTGATCAAGGAAGAAAGTGAATGAGCAGCAAATTCGGAGAGCAGCAGGCAGCCACCAGGGCAGAGTCAGGATTGCAGTTGAGAGAAGCTGGTTTTTAGAGCCCATGCTTTCTCACTGCTACATGGATCCTCTGTGCTCATGAAATGTTTGATAAAAAGCCTATGTATTAATCATCAACGCAACCTCACTGATGCTCAGTCATAAAAGTGATGGAGAGGAATCCCCACAGTAACCTGAGTGTGTGACAGTGACAGGTATGAAAGACTATAAATACAACAAAAACTAGTATGCGTAGAGTACAGCAGAAATATAGTGAGTGGATAAGATAGGTCACTTAAGTCTTGTGTGAGAGTGAGGTATCAGAAAAGCCGTCATAGAAGTCATGGATGTATGAACTGCAATTGGAAATAAGATGAATGTTTGTCAGAAGGACAAGGAAGAACTGTCCAAAATGAACTTGTTACATGTGAAAAGTATACAGACACAAAGCCCCAAAAATTGCAAGAGATTTGTTACGGTTGTACATCAGAGTTTAAGGGCTGAAGGCAATAAGAAATGATGCTAGAGAGTAATAAAATAGTCTTAGGGGAATATACACAGTATGCAAAAGCTTTTGAAATTTTCTTTTAGATAATGGGCACTTGCTGAGGGTGCAAAGCCCAAGATCTTGGCTTAACGCTTCATTTACTGAGTGCAATTGGTGTGGTAATAGAAGGTGGAGTTTCTTGTGCCTCAGTGTGGACACGGTAAAGTGCAGAAAAATAGCCACTACCCAGTGGCCTACTTTGACAAATGAATTAGACATAACAGCTAATTCTTTATGCCCAATATAGTATAGAGTGTGGAAGAACAAGTGTGTGGCTGTGTGCAAGGAGGAGTTGGTATGGTGTGACAGTTATTCAGGCTGTCCATAGGAGGTTTCTCCTTTTCGTTATGGGAGGAGTCCAGTACCTCATTCTCACTGAACACAAATACAGACTTTTCTGTCTTGTTTTGTGAGATCTTTTGTGCACTTTTAGGTGGGAGAATTTCACTGCTACGATGAGAGTGCTCTCTCCTGCCTCAGTCTTCAGGGGAGCATCAGTATTGGTAGAGATGCTGTCTTTGGGTGAGTCTCTGAGTGATTATAAACTTGGCTACCAACTTCTATCAAGCTTGTATTATGAAAGAAAAGAGAAAAAAAAACTTCTATTGACAATCCACTGAGAATTTGGAAGGTGTGATCAAATCACATGCTGTCCCTCTGGGTGACACCTGGCTCACAGTCTAGATTGTTGGTGGGTTTTAAGGAACAGGGGTTGGAGCAGAGAATCTCTAACTTGAGGCTAAGGAAAAGGGGAATAAGAGATAACTGAAAGGTGACAGTCAACTTGAGTGTCAAAACCTACAATATTCAAGTGAGCAACTCATACTTGGCATCTTAGTTTAATTTCTACTGCAGTGGTAAAGCACCCTAAAAAGCAACTTAAGGAGTTCAGGCTGCTTTAGCATGCGTTCCACAGGGAGTTTGATCCCTTGCTGCAGAAGGTACAGCAGAGGGACCATGAAACTAGTTTGTCACATTATATCATCAGTCCAGAAGCACAGAGAGAACAAGATGTGGGACGATGATAGAAAGCCTTAGAGCCTTCTGCAGTAATATTCTTCCTCCAGAAAATCTCTGGCTCCTAAAGGCTTCATGACTTTCCCAAACACCACCACCAGTTGGGGACCAAGTATTCAAACATATAAGCCTATGGAAGACATTTCATATTCAAACCACAAAACTTGTTATCATTATTCCAAAGAAATTTTCCTAATTATTATGCTAGAAGATATCTGAATCTCCCACAGGCTGATTAACACATGTGTCTCATGAATACCCAGCTGTATTGAATTGCATTTCAAGTGCAAAGATGGATCCAACATGTTGTCTAGTGTGCAATTTAAGTTCAATAGCTATTCAATGCTTTATTCATTTTATTTTCCTTCTTTTATAAGATTCAGTGGTTGTTATTTATTTACTAAAAAGCTTTATTGTATGGCCTTAACATGAAAGCAGTATAATGATTTATTAGTACAATTTAGTGTTCTAATACATATTTCACATATAAGCACAAATGTCCTATGATTACTCACATGCTTATAGTGAATGATTTCATAGTTTCCATCTTAGAAAAGTACAAGTGTCAAGTATTTTCCTTTATTCCACAATTTTATTTTTGTTGCTGCATTTGTATTGGCATCTATGGGATATTTAAACTACCGTGCTTTATTCTGTGACATATGGGATATGTACTTTCATAGTAATATATTAATGGTTGACTATTGACTACACAAACTGTGAAAGGCTATGAGGACATAAAGGGTGTGTGTCTGATTAAAATATGTGGTTGCTGTATGTCTTTGAAAATTTATTATGATGTGTAAGAAAACTTGCAGCTGGTGGTGTATTCTGTGATATGATACATGGAAAAGATTATGAAATAGTCTATAACATGAGGTGGACATGGAACAGAGGAGTTGCAAATTATGATAGCTATTGAAATATAATATAAGTGTGCACTAATGTATGAAAACCTGATTTATCAGTCATGAATGCAGTGATGGAGATACCCTTCCCACCAGAATCTGGCACCAGATTCTGTAATTCCACTGCCTGTTTTCTCTTTTGTTTTCCGATTTTTTTTTTTTTTTTGTGTGTGTGTGTGTGTGTGTGTGTGAAAGATACTGATGAGAAAAAGTTTAAGGGGCAATATTACTCAATCACACTAGAATTCCTAATGGCCTAATGAATATTTATCTGAATTAAATTGATAAATTGGACACAATTCAGGAGTTCACAGAGTTTTAACACCATAGTTATGTTAATGTATAAGATTACCCTAGTACAGAATGCAGTAATGAAATAAGTAGATGTTTAATGGAGTACTAATAGGATTTGTCTTCTCTTATGAGTTATTTAATGTGCATGTGTGTATGCCTGGGTGTATATACACCATGTGTGTGCAGGTACCTTCAGAAGTCAGGATATTTATGATAGTAGTATATCCACTATGGTATATGATGAATCATAAATTGATGTATTAAAATATTCTTTGCAAAATAGAAAATTATATACATTTAGGAAGGGAAATGTATATAAAACTGTAAGGAAATATTTACATTTAAGCAAGGTGATAAATTAGATATCTTGAAGAAGATAGAATATCTCTGTCATGAAGATTTTCACTTACATTTCTGAAGTTAAAAGAATCTTGAGTTGCTCATTATTGCTTTAAGAAAGGGAAGAGGAAAAACAGAGGTTAAAAAAAAAAGTACTACCAACCTAGCAGAAACATGCCTGTTACTTCTGCTCAGCTTGAGAATTTATGCTTTTCTGAATATGGCTAATGTATAACGTTTTATTTCAACCTTTAACTCTTCCCATTGAAATCATTTTTATAGTCAAATTTTAATGTATCTGATGAAAACTACAGATCATTCCTAGGCAGCTGCATCTGTTTGACATCTGAGCACCTTGGAAGGGAATGTATTTATTGTGAAAGGATAAAGTTTTGCCACCATTGATAATATAAAAGACAAAGTATCACTAGTATAGAGTCAAGACAAACGAGCACCAGATGAAGTGTTTTCAGGAAAGACAGCATCACTGCAAGAAATGGACATCTTTTTAAGAAATCCCTGTTGCTAGCAGTGTCTGTCAGTTCAGGGAAACAGTCCCTGGCAGGTGCAGGGGAAGGGCTCCCACACAGGCTGTCCTCATCTCTTGTAGCTTCTTTCTCACCCAGGTCTTAAGTGTGGGTGCATTGGCTCTTGCTCTACTGACTTCGTAATGTCATGAGTGTTTCCTGATTCAATCACTGATTAAAATGATCACTGTTACCGTCACCAAATCTACACTGGAGGCCATGTCTTTCTTCTTTATTCTTATAGCTGTTCAGCTATCTTGTTGCCAGGCTTCTCTTGTGTATTTTGAAAAGTAACACAAGTTCAATATTACTGAATTAAACCCATCATTTCCCATGCTCTAAGACTTTCGATCTGTTTTGGTCTCAGTTCTGTGAAGAGAATCACTTTCTGCCCTATCATCTCAGCCAACTGAAGAAGCTTAAGCTACACTCTTCTGAGGATGTTTTCTAGAAGGAAATCATTATGTGTCATTAACTCTGTTACACCAAAACAAAAGGCCGATGGGTTTGCTTGGACTTGTAGAAAAGAACTATCTCCTTGGATGTCTGCAATGCTTTTCTTTGATGTCTGGTGTGAACTGTTGTGTAGGTTGTGTAGTACATGATGGATCACTTTACCTCTTTTGGCCTCCAACTTCCACCAGTGAGACTTAGGTTACTGCCACTTTCTGGGAGGTGCTTGCTCTCTATAACAAAGATGAGTCAGGATTAGGTGACCACCTTAATTTGCTGTTTGCCTCTTTTCTGTAGCAAACTGAGTGGTTTTTTTTTTTAAAGGATGAATGTATTTTCTAAGCTGTCTAGAATCTAGCTGGGTCTCTTGGTGTTTAATGGTTAGATGAATGAAGGGGATTTCTCATACTCCAGAAACTGTAGAATAAAAAGCTGAAAAACAGCAGTCCTCAGGATAATATCTTCTAGTTCCATCCATTTGCCTCAAATTTCATGATGCCACTGTTTTTCACTGCTGAGTAGTACTCCATTGTATATATGTACCACATTTTCTTAATCCATTCTTCAGTTGAGGGGCATCTAGGTTGTTTCCAGGTTCTGACTATTACAAATAATGCTGCTATGAACATAGTTGAGCATGTGTCCTTGTGGTATGATTGAGCATTCCTTAGGCATATGCCCAAGAGTGGTATAGCTGGGTCTTGAGGAAGATTGATTGCTAATTTTCTGAGAAACTGCCATACTGATTTCCAGTAATCAGATTGGTGAATATGCTAATTGTCTTCATAGAACCTTTCTCCAGTAACTGATGGAAGCAGATGCAGAGATCCACAGCCAAACACCAGGCTGAGCTCCAGGAGTCCAGTCTAAGGGAGAGAAGAGGGATTCTATGAGCAAGGACATCAAGATCATGATGGGGAAACCTACAGAGACAACCAATCCAAACTAGTGGAAACCCATGAAATTTAGACCAACAGCTGTGGAGCCTCCATGGGACTGGACTAGAACCTCTGTATAATGAGACAGTTGTGTAGCTTGATTTGCTTAATGTCTCCCTGGCAGTAGAATCAGAATCCATCCCTGGTGCATGAGTAGGCTTTTTGCAGCCCACTTCTAGGATGGGACACCTCACACAACCTTGAGGCAGGGGGAGGGGCTTAGGCCTGTCTCTACTAAATGTACCTCCCCCATGGGACACCTTATTTTCTTGTAGGAGTGAATGCGGATGGGTTGAGACTGGGAGGCTGCAGAGGCAAGAGGAGGGAAGAGGGGAGTCTTTGATTGGTATGTAAAATGAATAAAAAATTTTTTCTTAATGAAAAAAAAATACAGCAATCCTTGCAGAGCTAGCTTAAAATCTACTGCAAAGGTACATTTAATTCAGTGGAAGACACTATCAAAATTGAAATGATATCACTAAAGTCTATTTTAGACATAGGAGGAATTAAATAATTTAATTCAGTTAAATGAGTAAGTAGAAACCTGTGAGAACATGTGGAATTGTAGACCAATTTAGGGACCTCTACAATACTAGACTAGAGAGTTTGACAGGAGCATGACCAAAGGTAGCATTTCATTTGCTAATTTAAGTTTAAAGGGCTAGGCATGATTTACAAGTGAGCATCTGAGCAGCTCATTCTGATTACCCACTGCTAACTAGTGCTTACACTAAAACATTGTCAATGCAATAGTCTATCAGCATAGATTGATTTTCAAAAAGGAAAATAGGAAGTTAATACATGTATATGTATTGGAATAGAAAATTTAAGATTTTCAATATGTATTTCTTCCTTAAACATCCTCATAATTATATCAAGATCAATCAAAATACAAAAATAAAATACCACAAAAGAATTTGGTTTTAAATAATGTTGATTTCAAATTTGTCTTAAGGTTATACTTCTAAGCATATTTGCACAGATATTTTAACAATTTCCTTTTGAGTTTACTTGATTTTTTTTTCATGTGAACAGACGTATATGTATTCTTGTGTTTGTGTACATGTACATATGGGCACTCATATATGAGTGAGTACATGTATATGGAGGTCAAAGGTCAAGGTCAGGCATATTTTTCAGTTGCTCTAATCTTTGAGACAGGGTCCCACACTGAACCTGAAGTTCATTGACTCAGCTAAACAGTGAGTTCAGGAATGTGTCTTCATTCCACCCCTGCCCCTAGCACTGGGTTATAGATGCAGGTGGCCATCAACCCACCCCCAGTACTGGGTTATAGATGTTGTGGCTGTGAGCCCAGCCTCTAGCAATGAGTTATAGATGCTGGTGGCTATGAGCCCACTCTCAACACTGGGTTATAGATTCAGGTGGCCCTCAGCCCACTTCCAGGCAGCAATGGGTGATAGACATAGGTGTCTGTCAACACCTCCAGGACTGGTTTAGGGGCACAGCCAGCTGTGTCTTACAACTTAAGTAGGTGTTGGGGATCTAAATTCAGGTCTTCATGCTTACAAGGCAAACTCTTAACCTCCTGAGCCACCCTCTCTCCAGCCCCAGCTTATACAAATGTTAAAGAACTATTTCCTTTTAAAAAACATTTGTTTATTACTTTCATTCTATGTATATTAATGTTTGGTCTGTCCATATGTATATGCACTGTGTGCACGACAGACTTCCATGACAGACCCACCATGCACTGGGTGCCCTGGAATTAGAGTTAAGGACAGTTATAAAATATCATGAGCATACTGGTAACCAAGCCCAGGTCCTCTGCAAGTGCTCTTAACTGCTGGGCCATGTCTACAGCCCTTTAGAGAACTTTTTCAATTAAGTAGTCCTGAATAAAACCTATATAAATCAAACACAAATTTGGATTACAATTTCTTATGACATAATCTTAAACTCCAGAATTTTGATATTAAAATTCTGAAAAAAAAATAAAAAATAGAGTGCTGGAAAACATAAAGCAATAATACCTTAAAATGTATTTGTTTACGGTTTGAGAAACCTAAAAAAAGACACAAAACTTCACAGGCCACATGAAAAATAGTCTGAGTATATTACAGTTTGACACATTTATTTTTTCAAATAACCATTTGAGCATACTTAACTAGTTCATAAGGGTATAACCTAGAGCAAGTGAACTGTAATCATTAAGAAATACATAAAAAATGAAATGCATAAGTGCCTGTCACTGTGATTGGTGAGTGTGACTAATTTAAACTGCAGTTAGCAGAAACACCACCATGCAGAAGTCTGCGGACAAGATGAATCGTAAACTAGGATGGGTCACTGCTGTCAAGGAGATGAAGTCTTGAGAAATGCTACCATCCACAAAAGCCGATGGACAGACATGGCATTCCTTCACTTGCTGGGGGAAGTTCCGTGCTTCCATTTCCACACATGATGCTTACACATCAGGTCACACAGAGTACTATATTCTAGTATCGGGGAGCTTGCAAAAGAAATGCTTACAGCAATCAGAACCCACTAAAGATCTTTGCACAGCACTATCTTCAATTTCAGACGTGACAAAGGAGAAATATATGGGATATCACATTGTTAAATTCAATTCTGACTACTGAAAGTTGTAGGAATAAAGTGAAAGGGGAAAATGTTAAAAAGGAAATTCATATATGGAAATTATATTACAGGCATAGATCATTTATGAGTGTATGAAGGCAGTCTATAAAAGCTAGTGACTTTCACAATCATTAACTTTATTGTGAAGTCTTTCTTCACCACAAAGAGCCCCTTCATCTTTCATGGCTTTGTTCAGCTGACACACAGTTACTGTCTCACAGTGCTTCACCTTTGAAAGTCTTCTATGATTCAATATACACTGACAAGAACATTCTTGATTAAATTTTCTCATATTCTGTGGCTTAATTTTAGAATATTTGGGGTTCATCAAAATTCTGTCTCCATGCATTCATCTGCAGTCCCCACATTTTGTTGGAACAAAACCCAGCACCATTGGGTAAACAGCTTTTCTTTCATTCTACACAATATTATTTTCAAATCAGTCTTGACTTTACAAATGTCTTCAGGTAAATGTGGCTTTAACTCAATAAACATTTGTGGAAGTTCAACAATGATGACTCTGGCAACAGAGAAATGACACATTTTAGCGTGAAGTTGTCTTCATACTATCCTGCATGACTTATCCCTTTCCTAGAATTTGACTTCCTGGTCATTGTATAGATCCTGGTTTGTTTGGGGGAACAATTGTAGTCTGGGGGAGTACTGGATTTTAGCATTTAGAATTTTAATATTTGGGGATTTATACAATAGAGATTTTGATAATCTTTGATTTTAACATATGATAATGGTATTAGGAATCATATCCCTTGGGATTGTGATTTGCACCCAGTACATGTATTATTAAACAAAGAAGTCATAAAATTTATCTAAAAATTCAAGAATCACCCCAAGAATATGTCTCATTTTGCTAATTATGCAAACAATACACTTTACATGAGTGGTTTGTGTGTGTGTGTGTAGGGGTGTGTGTGTGTGTGTGTGTGTGTGTGTGTGTGTGTGTGTGTGTGTTAGTGTTTCTATTGCTGTGAAGAGACACCATGTCCACGGCAATTCTCATAAGAGAAAAACATTTAATTGGGGTGTTTCTCTCACAGTTTCAGAGGTTCTGTCTATTATCACGATGGTAAGAGTATGGCAGTGTGCAGGAAGTCCCTAGCTTAGAGTCCTACATCTTGGAGGCAACGGGAAGTTGACTGAGACACTGTGAGGTATCATGCGCATAGGGAACCTCAAAACCTGTGACCATAGTGATACAGTTCCTCCCACAAGACCATACCCACTTCATCAAAGCCACACTAGATTTCATGGATGCAGCATCCCTGTCAGATCTAGAAGATGGTGTATATTTAGCCATAGGAATCCAACCCATCAGAATGTTTTGCCCCTCTACCACAATGTTCTCGGAGACCTAGATTTAGGGGTTGTGCTGTAGATGTACCAATTGTGGTTTGATGCCCCATGGTCACTTACTTTCTGAATTTTGACAAGTTGTAGGTATGTAGAGTAGTCTCCATCTGCTGGAAAAAGAGGCTTCTTTGATGAGGACGAGAGTTGCACTCTCTGGGTTAGAGGATAAGTGTTTAGAATAATGTTAGAAGCTATATTGATTTACAAAAATGGCAGTGGTGGTTTTCCTTTAGAGCAGTGGTTCTCAACTCTCCTAATTCTGTGACCATTTACTCTAGCTGGTTCCTCATGCTGTTGTGACAGCCAAGCATATGTTATTTTTGTTGCTACTTCATAACTGCAATTCAGCTACTGTTGTGAACCATGATGTAAATATTTTTTTTGTGGTAGAGTTTAGCCAAAGAGGTAATGGCACACAAGTTGAGAACCACTGCTCTAGGGTTTATATATTTTAACATATGAATAATGTCCACTAAAGAAAATATATTAACCTTGAATCTCAAAGATTTATGCTATCTTAAATGAACCTGAAGATGATTCTTCAGTATTTGAAGTGGCACAGGTATATTCTGTTTAAGAATCAGTGGTAAAACTGAGGGATGCTGTATGAGAAAAAAAATGTTTTCAAATTAGACATATATGCAATTTTCAAATACAAATTCTCATGATATTTTAGCAGAGATGGGGCTTTGTAGAAACCCATGACTTCCTCTCCCAGACCCTGTCCACGTCTACATCATGGAGCAAACGGCGCTCTCCTTTGCCATTAGTGGCACTGGGAATAAACATGAAAACAGTTGCAGACAGCTTGAACTGAGTTGCACTTTCCAAATCCATCCACAAAAGTGTTGGGTTTTTCAGGGGCTAATTAGTCAGGTGTGTGACTCCTCCACGGCTTTCCCTTCCTAGCAAACTGAAGCTGGGAGAAAATGGGTGGCAACCCTGCTTCCATCGGGATCAGAGGGTATTTGGACCGATCAATAGATCCTCAGGTTCATCTTCCAAAGCAGACACACAGCAGTATGTGCAGAAGCATTTATTCTCTGAATGACAGACCCCACTTAATGACCGTTATCCCAATACTACCTTGCTGCTCCTGTTTAACTGTAGCTACAATTATATCTAAGAACTGCAGCTATACAGGTGTATATTCATATAATCACATATATGGTGGTTTATATTTGGTATTTATAATGCTTTTAAAGTTTTCAGATTAAATTATGCTGTTTTGATTATAGATCAAAACATGATACTAGTGAAGAGTACCAACCACTCTATGTATATTTCGTATATCTTATTCAATCTTTAGGCTCAGTATATGAAAAAGGAAGCATTCTCTTGAAAACATAAATTAACACATACAAATAATTTTCATTTGTATGTATTTCCTAAAATATGAAGTGTTAACATTGGAAAATAATTCTTTCAAAATTATCTTCTGTTATAAATTTAGAAATTGCCTTTAAAAATTCTAAGGAAATTTTTTCTTTGACATCTCTGTAAGAATTGGTTCTGTGTGCATCTTTCTGAAGTATTATATCTACATGATGGGTCTGAGCACTCAGCCTTCATGGCGGCATGTGGAAGGGAACTCAAACCACCTTGACAATATGAATGCTGACAGAAGTGATCATAAGCAAGAAAGAAGGGGTGTATTCTAAGGCTGGGCTGGAAGAGGGACAAAGCTGGTTTCTGATGGCAACAGATGTTAGCAGGACTTTCTGAAGCTCACCAAACAAGACCCTGGAACTTCATTTTGCTCATATGCAGTGGAGGAAAAATATCTATCTTACACATTGTAATTAGGACTTGGAGAAGTTAACAGAATAAAGCTTAAACTGCTACTAATGGCACAGTTATTATTACTACAACTATGAGGTACTTGGGAAATTCTGAAAAATTTCCAGGGACAAGAACTCAAAAGTCATTGAGTCATTCAGTCTTTTGCTCTCTTTTTTTGATGATTTTACAACCAGTTCTAAGTGAAAAAACAAAACAAAACAAACAAACAAACAAACAAAACCAAAAGCTAAAAGGTCTTCTGTAATATGGCTTATTCTTTCCCAGTGGTTCCTGAAAATTGTATTTTGTATGAATTGTAATCACTTTCGTTGTTTCAAGTTAACTAATTTATAAAAGGGATCTTCACAAGCCCCAGGAAACAGCTGAATCCTGTGACTGTAATGAACTAGGTTAGCATGTGAGCATTTCCAGTGTGCACAGTAGTTCTCGGGAAAGCCTGATATGCCTGGGGTCAGGCACATTTGAGCGTGAGCAAATAGAAGGACACAGGTTTGCAGAGTGCTAACACCTTTCCTAAACCCTGCCATGAACTTTATCAAAACTTCTATTTCAGCTTATAATTTAAATTATCAAAATTAGATCCACAACTGAAGACCATGTTTCCTCATTTTCCAATATCTGCCAATAACCGAGAGTTCCCCAGGGAAGAGCAGGGTCCCACAAGTCCCTTCCCTGTCCATGCCCCAGTCCGTAGAACTTGCTAGGTCATAACACCAACTCAAAGGTATAAGTTTGAGGGCAGGACTTGTGCAGAGGAGAGAGGGTTGTCAGGGATGCAGGGCAAAGAGAGAGACTACTGAATGAGAGTAATCAGAATGCATTGTACACATACATGAAATTACCAAGGAATACATTCATTCTGAGGAAAACCAAATGCATTAAAAGCTGTTAATAAAATTCCACGCAAAGTTGAAAGGATCTTAGTTTTAAAGAAAAGTCATTTTTATCTTCCTCAGATTTAATGTGTCAGAATTTTCTGGCAAGAAAACAATATGAAAATTTATTGCACCCAGACGAAAGGAATTAATTATTGAGCTACAGGCTCTTCAGCCATTCAACAGAAGGGCAACAACAGAAAAGCACAGGCAAGGTAGAACCTCATTCAGGAGAAAGTAAGTGAAAACGTGTTTTGCATGACTACAGATAAGTGTATTTATATTTACTTGCTTGTGCTTAAATTGCCCTTGTGAAAATCGATGATGATGGCCTCAGCTATAAAAGCCTGTGGAAGACAATACCCTTTAAATTTTACTCACTGATGTTACAAGTGATTGGATGCTATTAGACACTCTTTTAAGAAGATTTATGATAATAAGTATTCCTCACAAAGCCTGTAATTCTGGGGAACAAAAAGTGATGCTGTATTCATTGTGTATGATTAATGACTCCCACCTAATGAGGAAAAGCATTTGCAGGACTAATCTACAATTGTAAGTGAAAATGAGCTTTATAAAGAGGTTTTTCTTGTTAATGTCAACAAAAGAAACTCTGCATATGCAAGATATTTGCAAGAATTTGCATCAACTAGCAAGAAACATTACACTCAGCAATAAGACATTCTGTTGATCTGTACCATAATTAAGAATTCCCATTCTGCAACATCTCACAACTTTAAGTCCACTTCATAAAACTAAGTTAGTAAATTGTCTTGACGCCCGAGATATACTATGAAGATATTATATAAGTAAATGGACCTATACAACCCCAATAAACAAAATAACAATATAATTAAAAATCAATTGTCTTTCCTTAAAAGCTAAAAAGACAATACTCTGTATTGAGGGGTTTTTTTTTTTAGAAGTATTTTGAAAATTACATACACATCTTAGAAAATACAATTGAAAACTTATTGTGATGTTGAAAGCTTATAAACAGAAAATGGCAAGCTTTTGTTTTTACCTCTGGTGCAGGTTTTTCTTTTTCTATTGTACTATGTTAATTCACACATTTGAATTGGATCCTAAATCAGGAAACAGCTCACTAACTGAATAGATATCAAAGTAAAAATTTTCATTCTATGAAGACAATAAAACTAATTCTTTTCTTAATGTTTTTATAATTTTGTACATACAAAGGCATATGCTTTTCTGTACATAAAGCAAAATGAAAACTTTGTTTTTCTTAAAGTTTTTGAAACTATTTTTTGATACTAACTTCATTTTAAACAACCAAGTTATGTGTTATCTTTGGACTTGTTTCTACTGCATAAATCAACTCTGACATATATTTTCTTTCTTTTGACAGAGCCAAATCACTTTTCAGGATGCTGTGTAACTGAAATAGATCAGATCAGTGTTGATACTCACCTGCCATCTGATTAACTTTAAATCTGTATTGCCTTGCACATCAAGGAGAAATATACATCCTCCAGCCAGCCAATATCTGCTTCTGAACACAGATTCTCTTCTCTTCTTTCCTTGCTTTTAGTGGCTCACATCTCAAATCGTTTTCTACAGCCGCAAGCTGTGATGTCTCTTGCTGAATATTAGCATCTATTTTACTTATGGCTTTGTATAGAATAAATACTCTGTAGCACTCAACTGAGGTTTGTTGATTGACTGCAAACCCTGCTCCATCCTCATTCTTTGTCTCATGATTCACTCCTTGAGTGTGACTACCTATATATATATATTCTATTACCATTGACTCCAAGTATTAGATTCATCTTGGCAACATTTCATTCCAATTTGAACTCAAAGAAAGCTACAACTAGTTACATATCAATTAATTCTTATACTGTTCCTGATCATACATGAGGGGATGAGGATTCTTCTATGATAATACTGTCTTGGGGAGGGGGCGTCCCTACCCAATTCTTAGACATAAACACACTGACAATACTCTTAGGTAAAGCACTCTGCAGGACAGTGCACAGACAGGCTGAGATTATGAGGTTTTTTTTTTTGTGTGTGTGTGTATAGATTCTATGATGTTTTGATGCTCAGAAATGGTATGTTCTCACTCCAAACTCTGACACAAGATTTCTGGAGATCAGAAAAGGAGTTAATGATAGTGAAATCTTACATAAATGATGTAGAAAGAGCTATCACCATGGAGACAATGTATCTTTGGAGGTATAATAAAGCAGTGGTAGAATAGGGACTTAGGGTTTTAAAATTTTCCTTTTAGTTTAGAAACAAATTTATAAAATGCTCCCACAACACAGACACCTGTAGTCTTCATTTCCACTTTACCACAGGACAGGATGCTCAGGGTACAGCAAGCAGAAAGCACTGAAAGACACCAATTTCTCTGATAGAATTAGTTGCCTAATAGAAAGCTAGATATACAATTTTTGAACTTGTGTGAGATGAATCAGATAGCTTCTCTGTGGTCTAATCTCTGGGCAAGAAAAATATTCTTACTTCTAAGTTAGTTATGATTTTAGAAGAAGTGAAAAGGAATTCCAAATCCCATACTAGGAGTAGTTACAAATTCTGTAGGCTATCCCTAACTTGCTTTGCTATGTATGGATACAGAGTATAAAACCAATTTCTGCAAAGTTGGCATTCATAGTTTGCTCCTTATCAGTTCTGGTGTTTCTTAATATTCGAGCTTGAGTCTTTGGAAAGATAAAGATCTCTACTGACTTTAATTATAATTGTTGACACAAAGACTCTGACATCTTAATACCTCTGTGACTTACACTTTTCTTTGCATTGGTAGCCTTCCAGAATTTCCATTGATTCATATTGCATCTGCAAATAAAATATGTTATAATTTCTTTGAAGTAACAAATTCTTATGAATATCTTTACTTATTCTCTCATGCTTTCTATTTGTATATATATATATATATATGTATATACATATATATATATATATTTATATATGACATAGAAAGCACATGAGAGGGAAACACTAAGGTTCCTTGACTACAGAATAGCAGTAACTGAATGACAAAGTTTAGCTTTATTCGGATAGCCCGAAAACCAAAGCCAACTGTGCTCCTCATACTGCCCTCTGCAGTAAACTATTCTGACTTTACCATTTCACTGTTTTCAGCAACATGATGAAACGTCTGCCCAGAACATATATATTAAATGTCACATTAGAGATATAGAAAAAGTGAAATGAATGTCAAATTGTTTAAAAAAAAAAGATATCTACCAATGATTTACCCCCAAACCCACTGAATCTCATGGGCTGCAGCCCAAGTTCTTCCATATATGAATCTTTAACCATGTTACAACTCTTACTGCTTTAGGAAGACATAAAGTTCCTAAATAAACCCGAGGGAGGTTTTTCTTAAAAATATACAATATTTGTCAACAATATTTCTGAGGATCCCTTTTTCCTCCAATGGTTCCTTCTGCAATGGCTCTATTCTGCACTCTCATTTTTTTTTTCTTTTTCTCACATCTGTCGAGTTCAGAGAACAGAGCTGGTGAAGAATAGAAGAGAAATCTGTATTTAGCATCCTTTTTCTATAAGAGCATGTGACAGCTTTCAGATACTGGACATCCACAAACTAAAAGATTTTTTTCACAAAAAGTCTATTTTATCAAAATGCCTGAATATCATTTATACACAGGCTACCATGAGAGGAAGCAAGAGCTGCCTGACTCCACCAAAGGGATGTTTTATGTTGTGTTAGTCTGTCTATTATAAGAAAATCTGGCCCTGCCTGGACTGAATCTACCAGGTTGAACTCAATCCTCAGGGGAGTCTTTGCCCTGGAGGAAATGGGAATGGGGGGTGGGGTGGGGGGGAAGGCAGGGGTGGGGTGGGGTGGGAGGGGGTGGAACAAGGGAATTCATGGCTGATATGTAAAACTAAATAAAATTATAAAATTAAAAAAAAAAGAAAATCTGAAGAAGAGGAGACGTTCTATCCACCATCCTCACTCAAGTTGGCTACTATTTCTGGGAATTATTCAAAGTTCATTGCCAGTGAGTCACTAAAAAGAATTAAATGCTAACTATAGTATATTTGCTCCACTCTCAGATGCACTGTGTGGTTTCGGATCTGATGTTGTAAGACTAGAATAGAGTGACTGCAGGGTATTAGTTAAATACAAGGAGGAAACTACCTGGCAAGATGGAACATAAACCAGGAACCGACATCCTGTTAAGCACATGCTGATGAATGAACTAGTCTTAATGAATTTCTTTTCAGGTATTAAAGTAGCTTAAAAGCTATAAAAATGCAATTGATTAATTGACATGGATCTTTAGACGGCAAACTGCCATGAAATTGGACCATCAAGTGGCAGTTGATTTCACTGTACAATTCTTCATAAAAGATAATTAATGAGTTCTAAAGCATGTTTTTCTTCTGTGGTACTATTTTAGAGGAAAAGCTTAATAACTCCCTTTTTATGATAGTGTTATTTTGCTCTGTGCTTGGTCTACTTTTATCGTGGTATATTTGGTATTTTCTCAATTTTATTTTTGAGAATTGATAGTCATTTTTAATTCTTTGAGTATTATATAGATGTATATGATGCATCTTTCTATTGCCAACACCGCCTGTCATCCTCCCAAAACTTCAACAGTGTTTTAATTATTGGGATTAAATAGAATTACAGACAAAATAATATAAGAGATAAATTTTATGTGCTAATAGCAATTTGGCTGTGTATAAGGCCAGTGAGTAAAAATTTTGTATGTTATGATATCAGTATATTTTCCCATATACAACTCTTGATACATTTTGTGAAAACACATTCTGTATTTCCATTACATGGTTTTGACCAGAGAGCAGAATAACTGTCATCCTGGAAGGTGAAGTGGAGAAATAAAACCTACCCACTAGAAATGCAGGAGGCTGTGGGTCAAGAAACCACAGCAAATTCAATGTGATTTTAGAAAATGTCTTTAATTACTAGGTTGACATTATTCAGTAGTAGAAATAAAAATCCAGAATTTAAGGGTAAATTTTATAATTGAGCTACTTTGGAAACAGTGACCACCCTAAAGTTTATCTGTAATAGATCTTTGGGGTGAATACCACTACCTACTACAAGGTGTAGAATGATAATCAGGGATGATTCCAGTAGGTGGAGGGAGGAGCAACTCACCCAAGGTGAGGAATAGAAGGAAAGAACATTCATGAGAAGGAGATGTGTCATGATTTTCTGATACAGATCACAGAACAAAGCACCAGTGCTTGAGAATAATACAGTATATTCCATATGGAGATTAATAATCTATCAGATTTTGTTCACTCTTCTTTGTTGGTTTGTTTTAATCTTTCTCATCAACAGTAGTATACTTCCATTGTAGAAGAACAAAGATTTGCCTTTGTCTTCTGTTCTCATTCTCAAGAGCCTGACCCTCACAGCTGGTTATTCATAAAACATAAAATATGACATGCTCGTGTCCTGAAACAGAGAGCTTTGGATGTAGGCAAGCTGGATTGGGAAAATGTGAATCCATTTAGATGATGAGCGGAGCAGTCAGAATATAGAAGGGGTTTAGTAGGGGTTCTTGGTTAAATTGGTGCTATTGGGCTATTTCTTCAGGGACAGCTGATTTCAGTCGGTGAATTATATACATATGATTCTAGTGATCTGGTTTAGTGGCTGGGTAGCGCCTTCTTCTGTGTTCCTGGAAGGGGTTTGGCTCATCGTTGCTGTGGGCTTAGAGATTCTCTTATTTTTTGAATACTGTTTCAGTATTCATCTTTCACTTTCCTCAGTGATGAAATAATGGTGGAAGTATGGATAAAGTAATATATGGGGCTTGGATGATTTGTTGCTATTATAACATTTGTTTGGCTCATTACTTTCTTGGGGGTTTCTTAGAGATTTGGGTAACTTTAAGATTTCCCAAAAGCTTCATAATTAGTGTTTCTGAAACACCAAGAGAGCATGTAAAATCCTCTTTTATTTAATATCATCTTGACATTTCACTTGTAATGTGAAAGAGATAAAAGGATTGGTGTTTAATTCTCTCTTTTTATATCTCATACGTTGCTAAGCATACCCCTTTTAACCAGCAGTTTTCTCTGTAACATGTAACATTATACTGTGTTTAGTAAAACTAAATGGTTTTTAAAGTTTGTGATGAGGAACATTTTGAGTTTTCCATTTGTTTTGTGTATGCATCTTGTGACTTTTAAATGTGACCTTCAGTTTGCAGATCAGAAATAATGGGCTTGCCAGCCTTCTCCCATGTGTTAATGAGAACCTATGTAACCCCAGAAGTCTTAGAATATCTGACATGGTTTTGAACTAATACATATTTTATGCTTCCCCTTGGAGCTATTTTTCAAGCACTATGTCAGCAAAACTCAGTGTAGATAGTTTTTTTTTAAATTCTCATATATATATTTTGTTTCTTTGTAACTTCACAAATGGGTATATAATAAATATTTAATAAATACTTTAAAAGGATGTAAAAAGGTGTAAAGTAAAATGTTCACAAGACCTATATTTTGATTCTGTGTAATTGATACCCACATTATGCAAAGACCAAAGGATAATATCTTACTCCATTTTTGCCCATGGCCTTTTTCACTTTATAGGTGTTTAGACTGAATGAAAGTGATGACAGTTTGAGAAGTCTTAGCAAAGAGATGAAAAGCAAAATAAAAAATATGCCATAATTTTTTCTGAGATCACACTTTGCCATTTTTCAAGATTTTATAGTAACAGAAGAACTACAAATGACAATCCCAGTATTTTTTAAAGTAAAAAAAACATTCAATACCTCATGTTACTCAATGTTTCAAATGAGGTGTATGAAGATGCTTGGTGACTAAATGTTTGCATTTTTTAAAGCCTGAGCATGGATTAGGATAAGAGAATGAAGACCTTCCAAAAGTGTGCCTCTATGGCTCTGTGTATTCCCAATTCAGGAGCTCAAGCACAAAGGTCTGATATCATATTTTAGAGCAATATGAATTTTTATGCATATTTTTATGCATAGAATTGTACTGGTTCAGGGTTATTAGCCTTATATTACAACTACTGTGAGTTACTTACTTACCTTAAGCGTGAAACTCAGGGCACTTAGAAAAGAGTCATCCTGATAAACTATTTTAATGCAGTGTTTAAAATAATAAAAATCATTACAAAAGGCAAAAAAGTAATAATTATAAAGATTTTGGGTACAGATGCATAGGATATGGCTCAATAAGCTGCTATGTCTTAACCTCAAAACACAATGAACTGAAATTTTCAAGAATTTTTTTTAATCTGAGAGTGGGATAAACATTGGGGCAAATGACCTTCCAAGTGTCCTATGGTCCCTGGATTCCCAGTGTTTATGTGCTGCTTACTCGCTATTATTTGTAATCATTCTTTTCCAAGACTAGTGGAAGGGAATGACCGAAGTGCTAGACCATAGAATTTAAATAATACCATTATTGATCTCAAACTAGAGAGGACTTTGAAATATCCTGTGTATAGGAAAATACCTATATTTCAAGTTATAACTGTTTTGAAAGAAGAGGAAAAGTAGCAATATAAATTCAATAGAAATAAGTAATGGTAAATCAATATGTTTATTACTTGGCAGATTTTCCTCTCTTCAGATAAAAAATTAAACTGTGTTTGGAAGGAACATGACTCCTGTGTTTAGTGAGATCTGTTCCCCCAAAGTGAGCGGTGACAAGGTAATCGATGGTTGTGAGATAAATAGAGAAAAAGCAGTCTAGGTATATTTGCCAAATATTTAGCAGAAAAAAAATGCTTTCTATGCTTTTAGTAATCACTGTAAACATTTTATAAGAATAAAAAGTTAAAAGCAATGTTTGCTATTTTTATGTACATCTTCTTTGTTTCTCTGATAATATTATAGTTTACCATCTATATGGCATGTATACCTAAAAGGAGATAATAAAGAAGCATTGTCACAATTTAAACATAATTTATTTGTTCATAAATTAAAAGGGGCCCTCTCATGATATACAGAAAGGAATCATATCCCAGTACAATGGACAGACTTGAAGATTAACAATCCAAGTTATACAAGTAAGAACATGAGACAGATTGAATTAGAAGTCCTGCTAGGAGTTCCTGTGGGAAACAATTCCACAATTTGAGGGTAAGAAATGGATAATTTGTATATCTCATTCATCTGCACAGTGGGAAGACTGTGAGAGCTCAGGGCAGATGGAGAAACCAATCCATCCAGCATGAGAAAAACCACCTGTCCAGTGCTGTGCTGTGTGAATCCTTCCAATGATTTTATTTCCTGAGCTATGAATGGCAAAGTGCAAAAGTTATGCAGCATTTGAACAGACATAAAATGCAAGAGGGGTTGGATGGAACATGGCCGCTCCTAACTTTACTCTCAAGTGTCAAGAAATGACATATGAAGCACATGAAATTATGTTAGCTGGTTTAATAGGGTTAGCTATCTGGACTGTCATCAGGTGGCTATATCATTACTGATAGACTTCAAAATCCCCTGGGTGGATAGATCGCAATAGGGAATACTGAGAACCAAAAGACAAAACGAGACATGAAAGTTTAGCAACTACTTGTACAAAATCCAGAGAAAAGATAAAATAAGCTACTGCAAGTAAGACTAGTGGTTTCCTGTGGGGAACTGGGAGCTCCTCGCTGCCTCAGAGATTCGTTGTGGACCTTTGGAAATAGCTTGGTACAGCAAAAAATTGTTAACGAAGATACTGTTCCCAAGAAGATAGGCAGCCAATTCATTAATTTTACTGAATGTAAGAAAGTAAGGTCTATATCTTAAAACTTTCTCTATTGCTACTTACAAAGGTCTCTCTAGACGAAATTCTAAACAGTCTTAGTAAACAAGAAACACAGAGCTAAATACAGAGTTAAAGCCAAAGAGATCAGAGCAAGAGCCATGACTACCTTAACTGACCACCTCACCACCTTCACTTCCCCCCAGAGACCTTCTTCCTGTCTGACTTGTCTTTTTATTGCCTTTCTGTTCTGCCTTCTCATCGGCTCTAAACCCAACCACATGACTTCCTTATCACTGCCTGTCTATACAGACCTCCAGGTCTCTATGGTTGGTATTGGGATTAAAGGCTCTGATCACCACACTTGGCTGTGTCCTTGACCACACAGAGACTCTGCCTGCCACGTGATCGGATTAAGGGTGTGTGCCACCACCAATGGACTTCTGCTTACTGACTGCTTGTACCTCAGATCTCTAGGCAACTTTATTTATTAACATATAAATAAAATCACATTTCTGCACAAATAAAATATCACCATAGGGCTCAACTGTCTAATTGTGGGGCTGAGGGAAAAAAAATTGAGGATTCAAAGCCAGCCTATATGGCCTAGTGAGATTCTCCTTAACATGCCTGCATATGTAGGTATAAGCACATATCTGAATGTCAACACCAAAAGAACTGGACATTTAATTTACCAGATCAGACCTATTCAGACATGTACTTAAAAATTAAGTTCTGACACTGTTCTTTTGAGCCATGATAACATATTATAAAGCATAGATATGTGTCTATTTTAAGAAGCAATTGAATAAAAGAAATAAAAATTATGTGTATTTCTTGGAGAAAGAATTAAAAATATTTCTTTACCACTGTCTGTCAAGAAGGCAGGACAACTATGGAAGTGGCTACAAAGCTTAGACTTGATATTAGAACTCTGTCATTTGGGACTCCAATCCCTAATGGACTGCTGTGATCCAGAACGGAAGGCATGCAGACATTACACGTAAAAGAACAGTACCTGCTCTCTCAGTTTTGGTGTTGTGGGCACTAAACTATGTAAGGGGTCTGAAAGTATTTGTAAGTGGAAGGTCATTTTATATATCATTTTCTAAAAGCTTGAATATTAAAATGATTTCGTAATTGGCTGTGTTACGTTTCCTTCATGGAGAGGAAATAGCCTGACAATGGTGATGGGTGGTCCCGGTGGCACAGACTGACCAGCTCAGCTGCCACCCAGGGCTTTGAGTGGGCAACTTCCCAACACCTACTCCATCTATGGCCTGCTGGAGTGTGTGAAGAGATTGGTGCTGCTGAACCACAGCCACAGGATCTCCATGACTGGGGGCAACACAGGTTATCTGAGAGGTCCGGGATTGATGGTGTGCCAAAGCCACAGGCCTTGACCTGACCAACAACATACAGCATGATGAACATTGGCAAGTGAGGCTGTTTGGACAAAAGGGTGTAGTGCACCATACACAGCAGCTCCCAGTGCCACTAAAACTAAAGAAGAGGCAACAGAGAGCGGGAAAGATGGAGGAGTGAAGTGATTTTTTTTGTTGTTGTTGTTTGTATGTTTTTTAATTAATATTTGTATCTGTATTTTGTATTTCTTATTTTGTTCTTTCTTTTTAAGTGTTCCTTTGGTGGGGAACGCCAAAGGGGTGAAGGGTGGATATACAGGGACTGGGGAAATTAGTGGGATTGGGGCACACAATGTGAAATTCCCACAGAGTCAATAAAAAAAAATTAAAAAAAAAAAACAACTTATGGGAGAGAAGTTTTATTTTGGCTCATAGCTCTGGAGGCACAGTTTAGGGCAGGGACTAGCAATCGGCATTTAAATAACTGGTTACTTAGCTGTTTCTCTTAATGATAATTTCTACACAATTTTGAAACTCTTACCTTGAGATGTAATGTTTGAAAGCCAGAAGTCCTTGGGATAAATGAAAGAAGAAATGATAAGGCACATTTGGCAGAAGTAATTAAAAGTTAGTAATATGGTAATTTGTTGGAATTTATTCTATGAATAAATGATTACCCCAAATAAGGGTCTAAAATTATACTATGTACATAACGTTTTAGAATACATTGGTTTTCTGTTCTCCGTCTTCCCCCTCCCCCTTTCCCTCCTTTTCTCTCTTACATTATGCCTTTTGGCCACAGAAGCAACACTTTGGAGAAGATTAACAACAGGAGTGTGAAAAGGAGAGAGTACTTATTTAAAAAATGAAATCAGTTCCTAAGAGGACTTTCTCTCCTAGCTTAGGCATGTGTACTTACCAAGAAAAAAGTTTAGAAATTTAAAACAAGGGCTCCCACTTAACCCATTGGATTAAAAGGGCCTAGGATATGACATAAGGAAATCCTCATTCCTACTATTTTCCTAATCAGTGAAGAGAATCAGATGCCTTTACAAGGATTTTCTTGAGAAGTCCTGAAGGCGAAAAAAGATCAGGATACCAGAAATGAGTCTTGATTCCCATTAACAAGTTCCAAGTTCAAGGTTAAAATCTAGTCTTTATAACTACCCACAGTACATTTTGGAATTGATGGGAGATCATATTCAAGGTGAAGTCCTATAAATAGCAAGGTTACCTTCTTGTGATCTTTTTAACTTTCTTTGTGTTTATTCTTTGTGCATTTCACATCATACATCTCCACCTCATTTGTTTCCCTGTCCCTTTGTATTTGCCCTCTGCCCTTGCAACCTCCCCCTGGCAAATAAAATAAAATTTAAGAGAAAAAAAAAAGGAAAATTCAATCTCATCATGGGAGCTTGTAGCGTGAATCTTAAAATCAAACCTGAAGCCAGGTATTGGGGTGAATGCTGGAAAATCAGAGAAGCAGAACAAGCCACAACTTCATCTCCTCGGCAATTCCTCAGCTGATCCTGTTTCCTCAGACTGGAAGCCTCTGTCTGATTCCTCATCTGGAATGAATTTCAGCTGAACTGTTGCTCAAAAGCCTAAAAGCTTAACCAGGCTCTAGTTCCTGGTCCTCACACTTTATATTCCTCTCAGCTTCCTGCCATCACTTCCTGAGATTAAAGGTGTGAGTCACCATGCCTGGCTGTTTCTAGTGTGGCCTTGAACTCACAGAGATCGAGACAGATCTTTGTCTTTGGAATGTTAAGATTAAAGGTGTGTGTGCCACAATTTTCTGGTCTCTATATCTAGTGACTGTTCTGTTCTCTGACCCCAGATAAGTTTATTAGGATGCACAATATATTGGCGGATACAATATATCACCACAGAAGCTGTAGTGTGACACAGTGAGTTATGCAATAAACCTTTCTATCCATATATCTTTACTTGCAAGTGTTCATTACAAAGAGTCATTGGTCTATTCTGAGGCCTCTGGTTTCTGCTACACTATTGATCCTGTGACCTCAGTGGGACTCCTCTTTGATAACCTGTTTTTGCCCTGTGACATGGAGATCCTTGAAGCTTTGTATCTGCAGGACTGGCCCTTTCATGTTCTCCAGCAGATCATAGATGGGGTGGATGTTGGGGTGGGCCAACTCATAACCTTGGTTCTGGGCCTGGGTAGTTGCAGGGTTGGTCAGCTCTCTCTTTCTCACCACCAAGTTGAGCTCTCCAAGGCTGTCCTGTCTAGCTCACCTTTTGCAAAGATGAGCAAGGGGCAGGGCCGCTTCTCCTGCTTTCACACCCTCAGAGTTGGCTCTCCCATATCTACACCATGAGAGCCGGCTCTACTGTGTTGCTCAGGTCAGGTGCAGGGCTCCATCTTCTGAGTGCTGCAGGTTGTGAGGGGCAGGAACAGCTCTCCCACCAGCCACAAATGGGATGGTGGGAGGAGGGGAGGTGGGGATGGACAAATGGTAGATGAGGGGGGCGCAGAGATCCCAGGCTAGGGACCTTTTTTCAAAAGAATTGGTAGAGTTGATCTATTTATCAGTAACACCAGTGAGGGAGCCACTCATAGCTATGATGAAGATTTTTGCTTTTTATGATGCTGCCATTTCAATAGATAGAATGACCACATGTGTGAAGCTCCTAAACAGATCTCAAGCCGGGCAGTGGTGGCGCAGGCCTTTAATCCCAGCACTCGGGAGGCAGAGGCAGGTGGATATCTGTGAGTTCGAGGCTAGCCTGGGCTACAGAGTGAGTTCCAGGGAAGACTCCAAAGCTACATAACATAGAGAAACCCTGTCTCAAAAAACAAAAACAAAAACAAAACAAAACAAAAACAAAACAACAACAACAACAACAAAAAAAAACAGATCTTAAATGAGGCACCATACAGAGGTAAAGCTACCCAGATGATGAATGTACAATCGCTACAAATATAAAAACAGAGCCCATGAGCCAGAAAATAACTGTGGTCCCAGGAGTCAACCAATCAGACGAGTGCTCACACTCATAAACATACACAGATACCTGCATGAATCTGGAAGTGCACACACACAAGCACACACAGAGCACTCTGTGTCTTTCAAGAGTATTTGGTCTCATTTGCAGGAGATCATACCAGGCCCACAAAAAAATGCAAAGACCGTTGGTGGTCCAAACTGATTTGTAAAGTCTTCCTCCAACTATATGTGCTATATTTGGAAATGGGGAAAAGTTTGAGAGAGAGACACACACATACAAAACCCAACTAGGAGATTTATGAGGAGATTGAACATGGAGAGGGTTTGGTTAGTAATGCAACTAAGTTAAAATTCACTTTTGAAATTCCATTTAACTTTATCTGAACTTGTTAGTGGCCCTTGATAAAGCTAGTTTAAATGTGGACAATGACAAAAAACCCTCTATTTCCTTATTAGTAATATTAGTCATGATCTGTACATGAAGATTCTGCTGCAGTGTGTTATGTGAGCATAGTGAATGCGGGAATGCTAACAAATTGCTTGGCTCTCATTTACATGTTATTTGGCATTTTCTTTTACAATAAAGTTCATTTTCTATTTTTTTAACTTGCTGTTTGAGAACTTAGCACTTGGATACAGTTCGTTTTGACCGAACCCATCTCCACTCCTTGTCTCCACCCCCTCCTTTGTTATTTTTCCTTGCCTGCTTCAGGAACTCCTCTTTTACACCCGTGGAGTCCCCTTTGCGCTGCCTGTTGTGCGTGAGTATAGGGCCATCCACTAGAACGTGGGCAGCTTATCTGGGACTGTGAAGTAGAGGGCTGCTGAGAAGCACTGTTTCCCCCCTGCTCTCAACCGGATACACACACAAGCTCACAGAGGCTCGACTGCAGAGGTAAGATCTACATAAAATCAAGCCAGCAAAGGGTCCAGCTGGGATGGAGGAGGGCCTCCCAAAGCTGAGCAGCCATTGGCAATTGATGTCTGCTGTGGGAAGAGAGAGATTACTTTCTGACTTTTAAGGTGTCTTTTGCTCTAAACTTTCTAACTGATCAGCTGTAGCATTAAATATTAATGACAGAGATATTAAACACATAAGCCAGTGAGAAGTTCAACCAAGAGAATTGAGTTTTTTAAGAGAGGAATGTGTTCAAGCTTCAGCTTGTCAAATGGACATTTATCTATCCAGAGCTTGTCACGTGACTCAGACATCACTGGGGTATCTGGCAGTGTCTTAGGCCCCAGATTCCTGTCTGCTGAAATCCTCTTCGGCATGCCTGCCATTCTCTGGGTCTGCTAATGAAGCTGACTTTACAGTGGGGAAATGTTAGAGGCTCTAACAAAAGTTGACCAGTTTGGTTCTCAGATTAGCACAGCTTGTCCTTTTATAGGAGCAGGCCCTTTGCCTGCACTCTTCTCTCTTTATCTCCTTCCTTGTCTCATGTCCATATTCTCTTTTGGTCACCTAATTAGTAACAGAATCCCTCAAGTGCTGGTCTTCTGTTTTGATCTTATCTGTCTTCCCTTCAAAGAGTTGGTTAATTCTTCCTCAGCATTGCTTCTGTAGGTGAGACAGAAAGTTGTGACAGATTTATCGTCTGTCCAGCTGAGTCTCAGAGTGCTCCCTGTAGGGGCACCTGCAGCCCATTGTGTTGAACAGCCAGGGGGCCAAATGTTTGCTTATATCCCATCTGCTGTCTGTGCTGCTCCCACTGAGCTGGACTTCAGCTCATCAGGCAGTTTACTCTTTCTACTTAGACTGTATGTCAGCGCTCCACATGTTTGTTTGGTTCTTCATGTCTAGGCCATATGATGTGCATTTGGGAACAGTGATAATTCTTCCATGGAAATTTTTATTAGGTTATATGCATGGTATATGTCTTTACACAATTAAAAAAAATCTGACTCAAAACTTACATACATAGTATAGATATATCAACTTTCAAACTGAAGTTTAGGGGTAAGATGGACCTTAGGACTGATATTAACTACAGGGTCATGTTCACACATTTACTATTTTTTCTTTTATTTAAAATATATTTTTTATACAATATATTCTGATTATGGTTTCCCTTCTGTTAGGATTCTGCCACACTTCAGCTGCACGACCGTACATGCGCAGTTCAGGAGCTAGACAAGGGGTGGGCTGGTGATCACATATGCATGGCAGGGTCACATAATCTGCGCATGCGTGGCCTGGCTCTGTAAGCCCACCTGCGCCTTAAAGAGCCGTGACTCAACTCAGACAGCACTCTCTGTGTTCTGTTCTCTCTCCCCCAGGCCTGGTTCTTCTCCTCCCGATCCCTCTTCCTCCTAATAAAGCTCTATTACTAGGTAGTAATAAAGCTGTACTACTAGGTAGTCATGGCCATGCCCTCGATCTTTTCACATGGTAACCAGCACCAGTAACCAGCTCTGCTTATGATTCTTTCACCCTCCCTCAGTTTCTCCCAGATCTTCCACCTCCCCTGCCATCCAAATCTCTTTCTTTCCCTTGTTAGAAAAAAAGACATCTAAAAATTAATAATAAAATAAAATAAGATAAAAATAAACAAATTGCAACATCACAAAACAAATACAAAGGGTTAAAAATAGCTTTCCTCCAAAAAAGAATGGCACAAGAAATACATAGATGCAGAGATATACAAGTTTGAATACACAAAAATCTCAAAACACAGAGCAAGAAACCATAATATGAAGGCAAAGAACCTGTAAGGTTTAAAACGAAAACATGCCCTGCCAAAGCATGAGACAAAGAACTTACAAAACTACAGAAATGCCATTGAGTTCATTCTGTGATGGTCATCTACTGCTGGACTCGGGGCCTGGCCGTAAGAGTGGTCTGCATCCGTAGTAAAATTCCATTGGAGAAAATGAATTGTCCCTTGGGAGCAGTTTTCCATTGCAATAGCTTCTGAGTTAAGAATGGGGACTCCTTTCCACTTCCACTCTCAGCACTGGGACCCCATCTGGCCCAGACCCACACAGGCCCTGTGTATGTTGCCACATCATCATAGAAGATTCCTCTTGCAGTAGATGGGAACAAATACAGAGAGTCACAACTGGACAATGTGCAGAGATTGAGAGACCTTGGAACGTTCAGTCCTAAATATGATATCGTCATCACACCCGTGCCCTCAGAGCTCAGGGAACCCTGCAGAAGAGGAGACAATGATTCTAAGAGTCGGAGGTGGGTAAGGACACTAGGGAAGCAAAGTCCTCTCAGCACAGCAGGACTGACACGTGTGTGAGAACACACATCTGCTCTTGAAGATGTGGATGTTGTTCAGTGACAGTCTCCAACAACAATTTCAAGCCATTTCTCAAGAACAGACCTTATTTTCTAAAATAAACTCCATCAAGTCTACCTACTTCTTAGAGAACAGGATATGGCTTCTTTTCACTGAATGTAGACACTTCTAGAAAATAAGGTATGCATATACAAGGAACTTTTAATTATGTTTACAATGACATATTTTGAATAAAAAGCTTTCTTAGACATATGACTTAAGTTTATAATATCAGAAATCCATTTAGTTTTTAAGATTTAGATTTTTTTCAAGAAAATCTTTTAATGAGGTCTTATAGGAAGTTCTATAAGTGCCAGTAATTTCTACCAAAGTCGACTGGAAAGCAACACACCACTCCCATTATTTGCTATTTATCATATGCATAATTTCCTTATGACAGATTTAAAGTTTGTACATAAGAAAGATAAATCAATACTATTTATTAATTTGAGTATTAATAGTGTTTATACGTTCAATATCATTATGTGGCCTGATATTTTGAAAGCTAAGGAATAGGAAGTGGTATATTTAAAAATATCTTATTGGAAGATAGTAAGGAACCTTTTGAATGAAGTGTTTTGCTCAGATCTAACCTAGAAAAATCTTCCTAAAATATTAATTTTGATTCAGTATTGATTAGAATGACTTATATCAATAGTCTTTCTTCCTAGAGAGTATTTTCTTGTATGAGTTAATTTTTTGGCTTAATTTTGTTCTTGTCTTATTCTGTTTATCTCCAAAACTACTAGAGTCTAACTAGTGATGATAGTTGTAATTCCATTATTTCTTCTTAATTCATATCGAATTCTCTTAATGCACCCAATTTCCATGCCACATCTCAATTTTGTTGATTAACAACTTTAAAGCCATTACCACATTTTAGCCTAGATATTTAAATACAGTAAAATGTAAACAGTGAAAATTTCATAATATTTTCTATATGCATTTGGCCCCTGGTAGGTTATACGTGTTCCAGTAGATGTTCCTAAACACATGTGCATACAGGTAGCAATAATTAAACTTATTGAGTTATATAAAAAGAGAGATATAAACTTGAAAGAGGCAAACCCTGGAAGTGCTAGAAGGAGCTGGCAGTGAGTAGTGGTTGATATGATCAAAATATATTATAAACATACACAAAATTCTCAAAAAATAAATTAAAAATGTCTTTGAACAGCCTGGACATGAGTGGGGGTAATGAAGGACGAGGGGCGAGGGAAAGAAAGCTTGAGGGAGTGGGAGATCCCAGCTGGATCAAGAACAGAGAGGAAGAACAAGGAATAGGAGACCATGGTAAATGAAGACCACATGAGACTAGGAATAAGCAAAGTGATAGAGAGGCCCACAGAAATCCACAAAGATATCCCCACAACAGACTGCTGGCAATGGTCGAGAGACAGCCCGAACTGACCTACTCTGGTGATGGGATAGCCAAACACCCTAATTGTCGTGCTAGAAACCTCGTCCAATGACTGAGGGAACTGGATGCAGAGATCCACGGCTAGCCCTGGGTGGAGCTCCGGGAGTCTAATTAGTGAGAAAGAGGAGGGTTTGTATGAGCAAGAATTGTTGAAACCAAGGTTGGATAAAGCACAGGGACAAATAGCCAAACAAATGGAAACACATGAACTATGAACCAATGGCTGAGGGGCTCCTAACTGGATCAGGCCCTCTGAATGGGTGAGACAGTTGATTGGCTTGATCTGTTTGGGAGGCATCCAGGCAGTGGGACCAGGACCTGTCCTCAGTACATGAGTTGGCTGTTTGAAACCTGGGGCTTATGCAGGGTCGCTAGGCTTGGCCTGGGAGGAGGGTACTGGACCTGCCTGGACTGAGTCTACCAGGTTGATCTCAATCCTGGGGGAGACTTTGCCCTGGAGGAGGTGGGAATGGGGGATGTGCTGGAGGGAAGGGGAGGGGGGCGGGAGAGGGAAAACAAAGGAATCCATGGCTGATATGTAGAACTGAATTGTATTGTAAAATAAAAAAAAAAAGTCTTACATTTGTTTAGTTTTCCACACTAGTTATTTTTTAATAAATATTTTTTATTTTATAATTAATTTAATTTTACATACCAGCCATGGATTCCCCTGTCCTCCCTCCTCCTGCCTCCCCCCCTGGTTCCACCCCCCATCCCCACCTCCTTCAAGGCAAGGTCTCCCCTGGGGATTCAGCCCAGCCTGGTAGATTCAGTTGAGGCAAGTCCAGTCCCCTCCTCCCTGCGCCAAGGCTGAGTAAAGTGTCTCAGCGTAGGACCTCACTTCCAAAAAGCCAGCTCATGCACCAAGGACGGGTCTGGTCCCACTGTCTGAGGGCCTCCTAAACAGTTCAAGCTCATCAACTGTCTCATTTAACCAGAGGGCCTGGTCTAGTTCTATGGGATCTCCTCAGCTATTGGTTCACAGTTCATGTGTTTCCACTAGTTTGGCTATTTGTCCCTGTGCTTTTTCCAATCATGGTCTCCATATCTTTTGCTCATATAATCCCTCCTCTCTCTCACCAGTTGGACTCCTGGAGCTCTACCTGGGGTTTGGCCATGGACCTCTGCATCTGCTTCCACCAGTTACTGGATGAGAGTTCTATCATGACATTAGGGTGAGTTCTATAGACAATAGGGTCATGGGTGGAGATGTGTGGGGGCTTTATTTCATAGGGTAACTAAATAATGAAAGAATACTTAATGAATATATTCTACTGATGTGAGTAAGATGTTGAGACTTAAGGAAGTTAGCCAAGAATGATTGTTGTAAATAAAGTACTCATTAAAGGATACAGGGACAAGCTTATAGTTAGGATACTGAGCAGGGAAATATACACTATTTTTACAGACAGCACTGTTATGGTTGAAGATTAGTTAGTTATAGTTGAAAATTAATTAGGATAGAAAGTGCATTAGATACATCTTGGATTTACCAAAATAGGATAGATAATGGAATTATTTTCTCTGATTTGTCAAATACCTGTTTAGGTATTTATTACTTGTATATATTGTATATAGTTATTGTACTTTTGTATATAGTTTTTCTTATGTTAGTTATAACCTTTTGCTTTTTTTTCTTTTTATTAAAATAGAAAATGGGAAATGTGGTGGTATTCTAATTGTACTGAAATGTGATTTTAATTGTATGTTAATAAATAAAGTTTAACATAATAAGATAAGATTTATCTTATAGGGAGCTTCTGAAGTCTTAATAAATAGGTACATCAGAGTGAAGGGAAGTCACTTCAGAGTTGTCAAAGCTTATGATCATTTCTCCTGTCCTGGTTTTTAGACAATTGGCTGGGGACTTTCGTTGTATCTACTGGGGAACATTTTATTTTAGGCTGGTGCATCTTTCCAAACTTGGAATAATACAATGTACAATATGAATATGGATTGGATTGTTGAATGTAGTACCATGCAGAAAAGTAAAGTGGCCCTTCTATTCTTACCAGAGTATCTTAAAGACTGCCTTAAACTTAGAACAACAGAATTGCAAAATGCTTCTCTAGTCAAGTATCTATTTCATTCTCTTCGATAAGCTACAGAATGAGTTTTGAGACATTGTCGTGCTTCCTCAATATTTTCTTTGTATGACTATAACTCACATGTACTTCTGCCATTTGCATCTTTATCTAAAAATCATATCATCTGTGTTAAGGAATTTGATACTAAAAGAAGAAGCATTGGCATATGCCTACAAACCCTGCTACCTGGGAGGCTGAGGTGGGGAAATCACAAATTCAAGGCCTGCTTGGGCCATAGGGTGAGCTCAGGAACAGCTTGCTCAACTTAATGAGACATTTCCTCAGCATAAAAGGTAAAGCAACATCTAGGAATCCATCACCATGGTAGAATGCTGATCTAGTGTGCAGAGGGACCTTGGTTTAATCCACAATAGAAAAGTCACAGCAGAAGTGAGGGACAGTATTTATAGTATTTGGTCTTTAACTTCTAAGGAAATATTTGTGGTCACATCTTGTCTCATGGGACAGTTCTAATACAAATTTTTATCTCTATATCACATAGCCATGCCGCACAGTTTGCTTTATAATCACTTCCTACCTAACCCAAACGAAGGTAAGTGGAAAGTCAAAGGACACCCAGAGGTAGTATGATGAAGGCATTGAGGAAATCTGTGTTTTGTGGGTGAGTCTATCTGGATGGTGTACTTTACATGTAATGTATTTTCACATGGAGATATTTCAGACAGAAACTTAAACTACAGCCTACATGAGCTATCCCACCAAGCAAGATGAGCTCTTTTGACAGAGATGGAAATTGTGCTTTTGAAAGTTGTGAAGGATATTTTTTCCCAAGCAAATAGTTGTTTCTCTTCCATCTCCATTATAATAAGGTTGACAGTATCTGCCAGAAGTAATTTCACTCACTGATTTTAGTAGTGATTTTTAAGTTATCTATAATGACAATGTTTTAGTTCTAGGTTTGAAAAGGAGTCAGGGCATATACTCAAAGGAGGCTTCATCTTACCATAGAGACACTTGCTCAACCATGTTCATTAATGCTCTATTCATAATAGTCAGAAATTGGAAACAACCCAGATATCCCTCAAAGGATGAATGGATAAAGCAAATGTGATATATTTATACAATGGAATATTGCTCAGTCAATAATAATGAAATAGTAAAATTTTCAAGTAAATGGATGGAACTAGAAGAAAATCATCCCAAGTGAGTAAGCCAGATCCAGAAAGACAAATAGGATATGTACTTGTTTATATGTGGCTATTAGCTATTAAGTCAATGATAAACAAGCTACAGTATAAATTAAGGGAATATGGAGAAGGACAGATCTTCCTAGGAAATAGAAATGTAATATGTAATTATGGATGGGTGAGGGAGTCGAAAAGCTAGAACTTGGGAATCAAGAATGAAGGAGACAAGAAGGGGATGAGGGAGGGGATATGGGGAGAGAGCTAAAATCAATGGCCATTTGAGGGTTGTGTTGCACTAATATAGAGCAGTCTTCCTAAAGTATATGCAAATATGCAAGTGAGATAAATGGAATTGCTGAAAACCTGGGAGACAGAGGCCCAACAGCACATACCTTGTCATGGAAGGAAGTTTCTAGTACCATGAATGTGTTACATCTACTTGAGCTGTTGGTCAAAGGAGCCCATGGAAACCTCCAAACACTTCAGACTGTTGCTAAAGCAATAGGTTGCTCTCCATGAACTGATGATTGTCAGGGACAAGGACAAAATCTCTAGTTAGTGGAAAAATACAGACACCCCGATAAGACAGGGAACTAGAGCATCTTACAGTCAGGTTGGACATTGAGTCAGAGCCCTTGACCATTTTACCCTGTAAACATCCTATACAAACATCCTGTTAGCTTGCCCCACCCTATGCAGATGACAGCTTCTTGCTTTCCCCCCACCCTGCAGGAACTGTATAAACCTTTCTGGAGAAAAATAAAGTTGCACCTTGATCAGAATCTAGACTTGGTGTATTTCCTTTGTATCTCCTGTCCCTACATTCCCTCCTTAGGGTGGTCGAGTACCCGTTGTAGCCCTGCAGGCAGGGCAACTGGCACCCAACATGGATGAAACCACCTCTTGAGGATTTGGAATGTCATCTCCCAGAGGAAGACTAAGGCCTTGGTGAAGTTGTTGGATTCCCCTGAAATTGCCTGGTTCAGGACTTGATCCCGGAGGAGAGTGGAGACGACGCAGGTAAGAAAGTGACAAGCCATGGGCCAGGCAACATCTTCACAAGATTTATTCCTTTCTGGCCTAAAAGGGGCCCTCAAGATACGAGGAACTAGGGTAAAGAAAAAAGATCTTAAAGACTTTTTTGATTATATTATAGACACATGTCCTTGGTTCCCCCAAGGAGGAACCATAGATGAAAAAAGTTGGGCACGCCTCGGAGAATGTTTGGATGATTTCTATAGGACTTTTGGACTAGAGAAGGTTCCCATCACCACATTTTCTTACTGGAAGCTTATTAATGACATTCTTAGGGTCTATAAATATTCCCCTGACATACAAGAGCTTATTAATATAGGAGAAAAAAATCTTAAAAGAAGCCTTTCACTCCCCCTCTACCTGCCCTAAGACACCCCTCCCCCATGTTTTCTTGAGTGCCTTCAGTCTGTCCCTAGGATCACGACCTGTGCTCTATGGAAGAGGGGACGCTCATGGCTTTTAAACCTAACAATCCCCAGGAGTCTGCTCCTGCCCATCTTTATCACTCTGCTAATAATTTTACCTATAACTCCCCTCCAGACCCCACCGAGGAAGCTTCCTTAGAGAAAGGGGTGGCCGTTACCATAATCCAGACTGGCCCCCCTGCAAAAATCTCACCTTAAAACAGGAGTCCTTGGGCCCTTTTATACCACCTCAAAAATCCCCAGCGGTTCCCCCTTCCGCAATGCCCCCTCCCTATGTTCTTCGTCTTCCCACTTTTGCGGGCCCGTTCTTGATGAGTTGGCTCCCCTTGTCCCAGATCTTGGCTCACTGCAACGGGCCCTCCAGGCTCACAGGGAACATGTTGAGCTTTTAAGGGAATTGAAAACTCTTGACAAAGAACTTAAAGATCTTGCCCTTGAAGTGGTGGCTCCTGGCCCGCTAAAACCATCTTAAAAATCTAGTAAATCAAAAAGTAAGCCTCAGCGTGTCCTGGCATTTCCTGTTACCCGGAGCCAGACCTCTGGGGACTCATCTGAGGCAGCTGCCCAGAGCAGCCCCTCAGGGGGTTTGGAAAATCAAAATGAAAGAGGGGGGAGAGTGGGAAGAGGAAGAGTAGCCAGAGCCATCTTCAGAGGATCCCCCTCCAGGACAGACTTATCACAAATTAAATTTATGCCTTGTTGAAAAGCTGAAATCCGCCTGTGCTCAGTATGGTCCTAAGGTCCCTTTTATGTTAGCCTTGGTGGAAAACCAGAGCGAATTTGGTTAACTCCTGATGACTGGTATTTTCTTGCCGTGCAGCTCTTTCTGGGGGTGACTTTGTCCTCTCGAAAACAGAATTTACAGAAAATTGTCGAGAAGTTGCTCAAAAAAAAATATTGAACAGCCGTCCTCAAAAACTTGGACACTAAAGAAACTCATCGGCAACCCCCCTTATGATACAAATGCAGCACAGGCAAAATTCCCTCCTGGCATCCTGGCCCAGATTCAAAAGGCGGGGGTCCGGCCTGGAAACGCCTGCCCCTAAAGGGTTCAGCTACCACCTCATTAGCTAAGATTCACCAGGGGCCTGATGAATCTTTCAGTGATTTTGTCTCACTCTTAAATGATGCAGCTGAGAGACTGTTTGGGCCTAAAGAACACGAAAGCACCTTTTTAAAGCACTTCACTTGGCCTTTGAAGATGCTGCCTGTCAGGAAGTCTTCCGCCCTCATAAAAACAGAGCAGACCTGTCTGAATATGTCAGACTCTGTTCAGGTGTTGGCGCCGCCCATGCCATGGGATTAGCCATAGGTGCCGCCCTGAGGTCTTCACAACAGCATGGAGCCCACACCTGCTATTTCTGTAAACAACCCAGACGTTTTGCTAGGGAATCCCCCCAGAAAGGTCACAGCCTTGCACCCTTAGCCCAGCTGGCTCAGGAGGCCACATCTATGAGGCCCCTGCTTTCCACTCTCTGCCCCCGGTGCAACAAGGGCCATCATTGGGCTACAGAATGCAGGTCAAAAACCAATTATCTCAGTCAGTCCCTCCAGCCCCTGGCCCCAATGCCTCCAAGAGCGCACCCTGGGGCCTTAAGGTCCGCTCACCTCCTGCCTCCCCAGACTCAACAAATTCTCCTGCCCCAGTTCCATTCTCCTACCTCCGGAGAGCAATTCCAGACAGTGCCGGATTGGACTTGTGTGCCGCGACTGAAACAGTATTAAACTCCCTTGAAGGGGCTCAGGTCATCCCTACAGGGGTGACAGGGCCCTTGCCTCCTAAGGTTTGCGCGCTTGTCCTTGGCCGTGCTTCTGCAGCCCTCCGAGGGGTCCAGGTCTAACCTGGCATAATAGATAGTGATTTCACAGGTGAAATTAAGATTCTGGCCACTGCTGTAAATGGCATGGTCATGATTCCTCAGGGTACGCACCTGGCACAGCTAGTTCCTCTACCCTCGCTGTCTGTGATAATCCCTCAATTACAAACACCCCTCAGGGGTCAGCTGGATTGGGCTCCTCGGACGCCTACTGGGTCCAGCCTGTTACTCAGGATCGCCCTACTCTCACCCTTACTATAGAGGGAAAGAAGTTTCAGCGGATCTTGGATACAGGGGCAGATACCACAGTCATTTCCCAGTCTCATTGGCCTTCTGCCTGGCCACTAGTTCCATCCCTCACCGATTTAAAAGGAATCGGTCAGTCTAATAATCCTTTAATTAGTTTAAGGACACTTTCCTGGAAGGACGAGGAAGGAAACTAGGGGACTGTCACTCCTTTTGTGGTTCCGGGCCTGCCTGTTAATCTTTGGGGAAGGGACATACTTTCACAAATGCAAGTAATCTTATATAGCCCAAACTCTACAGTCACACAACAAATGCTAAGGATGAATTATATCCCTGGCACAGGCTTGGGCAAGGCAGCTCAGGGGCAAGTCCAACCAATTCAGCCCGTTCCCAAGGAGGATAGACATGGGATGGGATATTCGGGTTTTTAGTAGCGGCCACTGACCCTCCTGTACCCCATGCAGACAAAATTATCTGGATGACCCAGACCCCTGTCTGGGTGGATCAGTGGACCCTTACTCAAGAAAAGCTACAGGCTGCCACTATGCTTGTACAGGAGCAGCTTATGGCTGGCCACACTGAGCCCTCCAACTCCCCTTGGAATACACCTATATTTGTTATCAAAAAGAAGTCAGGAAAATGGAGGCTCCTCCAAGACTTAAGAGCAGTAAATAAGGTAATGAGGTCTATGGGGGCACTTCAGCCTGGATTGCCTTCGCCTGTGGCCATTCCTGCTAAATTTTACAAGATGGTCATTGACCTTAAAGATTGTTTCTTTACTATTCTCTTGCACCCCAAGGACAGAGCCTATTTTGCATTCAGCCTTCCCCACCCCAATTTTCAGGGACCCATGCTTCGCTACCAATGGAAGGTATTACCCCAGGGCATGGCCAACAGCCCTACTCTCTGCCAGAAATTCGTGGCTCAGGTGTGGACCCTGTTAGACTTAATTGGCCCCAGATATATATCTTACATTACATGGATGACCTTCTCCTCACTGCACCTGACTCCATCTCCCTTGAGCGATGTTTTCAGAACTTAGTACAGCCCTTAATGGATTGGGACTACAGATTGCTCCAGATAAGGTCCAAACCCAGGACCCTTTCAATTACCTGGGGTTGGAACTCCATTCAAACCGGGTCGTCATTCCTCGTGTCCAGTTACGAACTGACCATCTCTATACTCTAAATGATTTCCAACAATTGCTCAGCCATATCCAATGGCTTAGGCCTTATCTTAAACTTCCTATGGACTCTCTCCTTCCCCTCTATGAGATCCTCCAGGGCGACCCTGACCCCACATCACCCCATATGCTTTCCCCTGCAGCCAACAAGGCTTTGATTCAGATAGCCATTGCCATTAACCAACAGTCTTGTTTTCAGATCTCCTATGCCATACCTCTATATTTTATAGTTCTGCCCACACCACACACCCCCACAGGAGTCTTTTGGCAACATGCTCAGGAAACAAAACTTAAAGGCAAGGTACTCCTCTGGGTCCACATGCCCGCTGCCCTTTCGAGAGTCATTTCCATCTACCCTGAACAGGTGGCCTCACTCATTATGAAAGGACGACAGACCTCTCGCCAATATTTTGGTAAGGACCCTGATATCATACTCACACCCTATTCCAAGGATCAAACCCAGTTTTTGTCCCAAACCTTAGATAAGTGGGGGGTTGCCTTGTCAGGGTTTATGTGGACCTTAGATAATCACCTCCCAGATGACCCCTTGCTCCATTTTGCCCGGCTACATCCCTTCATCTTTCCAAAAATTATGAAAACCGGTCTCATTTCTCGTGCACTTACAGTCTTTACTGATGGTTCCGCTAATGGTGTTTCAGCCTTTGTGGCCCAAGGCCGCTTTACCTCCTTCCTAACACCTTTCCGGTCAGTGCAGTTGGTTGAACTTTCAGCAATTTTAAAGGTTTTCAGACCTATTCTGATCAATCTATTAATATCTATACAGATAGTGCCTATATTGCCTTTTCCATCCCCTTGTTAGAAATCTCTCCAGCCATAAGGCCTACCTCCAACGCCACCCCACTTTTCTCCCAGATTCAACAGCTTGTCCTGACTCGCCAACACCCATTTTTTATAGGCCATATTAGAGCCCATAGTGATCTTCCTGGACCGTTAACCGATGGCAATGCACAGGCCAATGCTGCCACCAGGTTAATTTTCCCTGTCATGGTCAGCTCAGTCCTACAGGCCCAAGCTGCCCATAAGATCCACCATTTAAATTCTCAGACCCTCCATCTTCTTTTAAAGATCTCTAAACAACAGGCCCGAGAACTTGTCAAACAATGTCCCTCTTGTGTTGTTTCTCACCCTGCCCCACACTTGGGAGTCAACCCTCGAGGCCTCCTTCCCAACCAAATCTGGCAGACAGATGTTACTCATTGCCCCAAATTTGGCAGACCAAAATTTATCCATGTCTCTATAGATACCTTTAGTGGCTTTATCTTCACCTCTCCTCATGCTGGGGAAGCCACAAAGGATGTTCTTTCTCACCTGATTCTTGCCTTTTCTGCCTTGGGAAAACCAGCTAAGATAAAGACAGACAATGGCCCCGCTTATACCAGCACAGGCTTCAAAAATTTTTGTGATAGTCTACAAATTATTCATACCACAGGGATACCTTACAATCCCCAGGGACAGGGCATAATAGAACAAGCCCACCAGATGCTAAAGACCTGGTTGGCTCGCCTCAAGTCTTCTAACCTTCATTTCACCTCCCCCAGAGATCATTTGAGCCATGCTCTGTTTGTTTTCAACTTCCTCACTTTAGATGCTGCAGGGCACTCTGACGCTGACAGGTACTGGCATCCTTCTCCAAATGCCACCCGGCCACTAGCCAGGTGGCAAGATCCCCTCACAGGGCGTTGGAAGGGTTCTTATATGGGGAAGAGGTTCAGCCTGCATTCTTGACCAGATACACTCTGCTCCCAGATGGTTACCACAACGCTGGTTAGAGCTGATATACCTGATCTGCCCAGGAGAGAGCCCCTCTCCTGAGGAAACTTCTTCTGTTTCAAATGCTGTTCCTCTGGCAAGCAATCCAGGCTGTGGTCCTCACCCACGGCAACCCCCACCAGCCCTTTAGCTCTGCTCAGAGTTCCTGTGGGGGGTCAGTGGGAACTTTACAGCAAACTGTTTGAGACCTTTCACACAGTATACAAGTCCCATAGTCAATCATGTTCTGGGCTGAGCAGGGACACTGCTTGTCACAAATCCAGTCTGACAGCAGGGGTCATGTTTCCAAGGGCAGTGCTGAATTTTCGTCCAACGTGTCAGAAAGGCTTGTTGGTCTTGCTGGCCTTGGTGTCACAGGTGGTCATAGCCATGTTGGGCCAGCTTGACACAGCCTGTGGCTGGCAGGTAGCACAGCAAACAGGGTAGCACCAGAGATGCCACTCGGGGCACTTAGGTCCCTTCCACCTAGACTAACCTATTATTCCTCAGATCAATTCCTAGATCTCTAGAAAGAAAAGCCGCGCTGAGACGACTGCCTTGACAGGAGCCTGTTACTGCCATCACCTTAGCAGTCCTTCTGGGGGTTGGAGCAGCAGAAACAGGCACAGGAATTGCCTCTCTGGTCCTGTCCAACCAACATTACTCTGAGCTTCACCTGTCTATAGATGAGGATATTGCCCAATTTGAACAGGGAATTTCTGCCCTCAAGTCATCCCTTTCCTCCCTAGCTGAGGTAGTTTTACAGAACAGGAGAGGCCTGTCTTTTTACAACAGGGTGGCCTTTGCACTGTGCTCAAAGAGGAATGTTGCTTCTTTACAGACCACACTGGGGTAGTCAGGGATAGTATGGTAAAGGTTAGAAAAGGACTAGAAAAAGAGAAAAAGAAAAGGAGAACAAGAACTTGGGTGGTTCCAGAATTAGTTTTCGAAACTCCCCTTGGCTAACGACCCTTCTTTCCTCCCTCCTAGGACCTGTTGTAGGCCTGATCCTGGTCCTTGCCTTTGGGCCATGGGCACTTTCCTGGCTCACTTGGTTCATCCAAAGCCAAATAACAGACCTGCAGGCCAGGCAGATCCAGGTTCATTACCACTGCTTTGATATGCAGGACTCCAGGGTTGAAATTTACCCTGACTAGAGATGCCCCACACAGACCCCTTCACTCGGGGGAGGGAGGCTGCACCTGTGTGTGGGAAAAAGGCTCACTCAAGGCATGATTGGAGTGCAGCTGGGAGTGCACAGGGTGGGGACCATGGTACCCCAAATCCCGAGAGCCTGGATTATATGCCCTGTTGCATAGCGGTTGTGCAGTAACAGCCTTGCGCTTACCCATTTCTGCTCCCTCAAAACTGCATGGTCCATTGATTCCCACACTATGGGGACGCCTGTGGTGCTTGAGTCTGGAGAGACATTCCCTCTCGGACCCTTTTTTTCCACAACCTTTAGAGGGATAGGGCCTCTGTAATCCTCCATGCAAAGCCTCTTTCAGAGCCCTCCTTTTAGCCCATTCGAATCTGGTTTATGTTGGCCCTTAGATTTATTACTAAGAAGGGGGAGATGTCAGGGACAAGGACAGAATCTCTAGTTAGTGGAAAAATACAGCCCCCCCCCCCATAAGAAAGGGAACTAGATCATCTTACAATCAGGTTGCCTAGCAACAGGACATTGAGTCAGAGCCCTTGACCCTTTCACCCTGTAAACATCCTATGCAAACATCCTGTTAGCTTGCCCCACCCTATGCAGATGACAGCTTCTTGCTCCCCCCACCCTGCAGGAACCATATAAACCCTTCTGGAGAAAAATAAAGTTTCACCTTGATCAGAATCTAGACTTGGTATATTTCCTTTGTATCTCCTGTCCCTACATTCCCTCCTTAGGGTGGTCAAGTACCCGTTGTAGCCCTGCAGGAGGGGAAGATAATAAGATCCTATTGTCAAAGGCAGTATCTGCACCACTTGTTGAATATGAAGAAGTCAACTTAGAGTCTACCTAGAGCCTTCACCCCTATGGGCTAGTGTTGTTGGTACCAGAAGGTACTCTGCATACTACTGAAGGAGAAATGTAAACTCTATCCTAAGCTACAAACCCTTTGATCTGCAATGGTATTCTTCTAGCAAGATATGCAACGGCTGTACAAAGAATGCCCAGTAACCACCAATATCTGATTTGACTTAAGGTCCACTCCATGAGATGGAACCCATAACTGAAGGTGTTTGGGTGATCAAGAACTGGAGACAAGATAGCCCAGGGACCTAGTGCAAAATCAAATAGTGCTGTTCTAAAAGAAAAAAAATAGCAATAAAATGACTACTTGTGACATTTTTCTATCCTCATAGATCAGTGCCCTTCTCAACCATCATCAGGTAAACTTCCTCTTTTCTCTTTTTTACCTTATAGTCTTTTGCATATATATCATGATATCCAGTTTTGTGTTTTTATGGGATTCCTGGGTGTGTGAATGAGTTGTTCTCTGCATATTTATCTGTTTCTTATGTGTGTTCTTGAGCTTTTTCCTCCTTTCTATTTTGTTTTGCCTGTTCCCATGTGTTTGTTTCTGTTTTATTTTATCTCATTTTATTTTATTATTATCCCTTAGAAACCTGTTTGTTTCCCAATTAAAGACAGGAAAAGGGTGGATCTTGATGGGGCTGGAAAGGATAGTGGGAATAGAGGGAGTGGAAATGAAAATCAGGATATACTGTATGAAAAAAATCTATTTTCAATAAAAGAGAAAACAAAACAATAAAAAAGAGTCAAGCTATAAAATGTTCTCATGTTGATAGAACTAAACCTTCACATGTATCTCTTAGGATCAAAACTCTCCATCCATCTCCATTCCTGGAAAAATGACTTCCTTAAAAGTAATCATCAATACACAGGGTTTCTACTACCCAGGGCTGGTCCTTCTACAGATAGAATACAATCCAGTTGGATAAAATTTCATACATTTCTACATTATTTTCTCTAATTCATCTAACACCAATAAGCCACTCAAAACTTTCATTTTTTTCATTACTTCTATAAGATCTTACCAGAGTACGCCTAAAAAGGAGTCTGTTTACAGACACTGAGACTGACAATTAATAAGTAGGACCACTGAGACTGACAATTAATAAGTAGGACCTCATGAAAGTGAAAAGCTTCTGTAAGACAAAGGACACTGTCAATAGGATAAAATGGCAGCCTATAGAATGGGAAAAGATCTTCACCAACCCCACATCTGACAGAAGTCCGATCTTCAAAATACATAAAGAACTCAAGAAACTACACATCAAAAAACCAAATAATCCAATTTAAAAATGTGGTACAGATATAAACAGAGAATTCTCAACTGAAGAATCTCAAATAGCCTAGATACACTTAAATAAATGTTCAACATCCTTAGCTGTAGGGGAATGTGAGTTGAAACAACTCTGAGATTCCATCTTACACCTGTCAGAATGGCTAAGATCAAAAACACAAATGACAGCTTATTCTAGAGAAGATATGGAGCAAGGGGCACACTCCTCTACTACTGGTGGGAGTGCAAATTTCTAAAGCCACTTTGAAAATTGATATAGCAGTTTCTCAGAAAATTGGGAATCAATCTACCTCAAGACCCAGATATACCACTCTTGGAAATATACCCAAAAAATGCTCAATCATACCACAAGGACACTTGCTCAACTATATTCATAGCAGTGTTATTTGTAATAGCCAGAAACTGGTAACAAACTAGATGCCCCTCAACTGAAGAATGGATAAAGAAAATGTGGTACATTTACACAATGGAGTACTACTCAGCTGTTAAAAACAACATCATGAAATTTTCAGGCAAATGGATGGAACCAGAAAAAAAAAATATCCTGAGTGAGGTAACCCAGATCCAGGAAAACAAACATGACATGTTCTTGCCATAGGCCATAGAAATATGAAGTAGGAATTTGGCTGGCTTTGGCAAACCTATACCTGGAAGAAGCTAAGAGCCTTTCCAGAGGACAAGGCCAAGGATTAAAGAATCTTGGTGATATTAGCTTTTGAGTATTAGCCGTTTCCTGCCATGGATTTCTCATGTGCTATTATTAGCTTTTCCATTCCTAAGAACAGTATGTTTCATCATTCATTGGACACAATTTCCCCTATACAATTAAAGTATTTATATAACTTTCTACAACTGTGCTACAACAAACACAGCCAAGATCCCTAATTTCAGGTCTTTCTGTAATTATCGTGATTAGCAACATCCAGCAAGAACCTCCAGATGAAGGTATTTTATCTGAGATAGCTCCTGGACTTTCTAAGAACAGATTTAAGCATCCAGAATATCTGTTTGAGAAGGCCAGCAGATGTGCTAATTCAGCTTAACTTTCTTTCTTCCAAATGCTATCTCTGCTCTAGATCAATTAACTCAGAACTAAAGGGTTTTTATTTACCAGGTACCTGAAGCTGTGGCTCAGGTTGCCTAGCTATTGAGTGCATTCCCCTGCCCTGCCAGAAAATGGCAGCAGCCAAGATAGCTTGGCCAGATAAGGGGCCAAAGCAAAATTCACTTGCTACTGATAGACTCCTAATACTTTACCTAAACACTTCTAAGAATATAGTGTATTCTGCACATAAAATCCCCTTTGCTTAGATATTAATCAAATTTGACCCTCAGTTGATTCTATTTCCCATTGGTCACTTCCCTTTTGGGTTGTAAATGATAGCTGACAATTACTGCTCTTTGTGGGAACCTTATCACCCTTCCCTTTGACCCAGAAGGAATTCAGGCCTGATGACCTTGCCTTAGCCAGAGCATTGCTATTGCATGGGTATGTAACTGTAAACCTCAGAGACCTTAGGAGAACTAGATTGAGAACCAGAAGAATGCAATGGAAGATGCGGAAGAACTAGAGGAGGAAGAACCAGATGGAGGAGGACTAGATGGGAAAGAATACGATGGAAAGAACTAAGGAGATGGGAAAGAACTAGATAGGGAAGAACCAGAGAGAAGTTAGAAGAGTAAAGAGGAGAACTAAGTATGAAGAGGAACTAAGATGGGGAAGAACTGGATGGATGAGAACCAAGATGGGACAGAACTAGGTGCAGGAATTAAGATAGCACTTAGAGGGAACAGCAGAAAAATGTAGAGAGAATCAGGCAATAAAGGAGCTAGGCATGAGAGCAGGAAAGAAGCTGTGTAGACAGAGAACTGACTCAGAAGAGTAAAGTGAATGGACCAAAGAGTTTTGTGTACGTAGATTCATATGATATCATCTAGCATCAGATTATCAGCTGGTTGTAGACTCTTCCACACATCCTGGGAAAGGGGACCCCAGTATTCTTTGTTATGTACTCACTCATAAGTGGATATTAGCTATAAAATGTAAAGGATAACTATGCTACAATTTACAGCCCCAGAGAGACTAGGTAACAAGGAAGGCCCAAAGGGGGATGCACAGATTTCCTTGGGAAAAGGAAATAGAAGAGAACTTCTGGTTAGACTAGGGGCAGGTAGGAGTGGGAACATGAGTAGATGGAGGTGGAAAGTACTGAAGGAAAAGTCTTGATATGGGGGGCACTTGGGGTCAGGTAGAAACCTGATACAAGGGAAATGCCCACAAATCTACAAGGATGTCCCCAGCTAAGACTCCTAGAAATAATGAATAGGCATCATGAACTGGCCATCTCCTGTGATCAGACTGGTGACTACTGCAATTGTCATCAGAGAGCCTTCATCCAGTGACTGATGGAAACAGATGCAGAGACCCACAGCCAAGTACTGGGCAGAGCTTGAGGAATCCTGTTGAAGAGAGGGAGGAAGGATTGTAAAAGCCAGGGTGGTCCAGGTCATTACATTGGAACCCACAGAACCAACTATCCTGGTCTCCTAGGAACTCACAGAGTCTGGACTGACAGCTAGGGAGCCTGCATGGGACTTATCTAGGTCCTCTACATATGTGTGAAAGTTGTGTAGCTTGGTCTGCTTCTGGGACCCCTGGCAGTGGAAGTGGGCCTGTCCTTCATACTTTCGCTGGCTTTGGGGAACCTCTGCATACTGGGTTGCCTTAATACAAAGGAAGAGCACAGTTCTACCTCAACTTGATATGCCATGCTTTGTTAACACTCTTGGGAGGCCTACCCCTTTCTGAACAGAAACAGAGGAGGAGTGGATGGGCGGGGGACAGAAGGTAGGTGAGGGGAAGGGATGGGAGGAGAGGAGGGAGGGGAACTAAGATTAGGATGTAAAATAAATGAATAAATTTACTTAAAATTAATATTCACATTAGTCTGGGTGTCAATACTCTAATAAGTAGACATTAGAAAACAAGGTCTGATATACAACATGGTATCATAGCAGGAATCTTAGTACCTCATGTTCTGTTTGAAATATCTTTATCAATATATTTAAATAACACTGGTCATGACATTTACTTTTACTGAGATCCTTCTATCTACCAGATACTCTAAATTAGTCTTACTTAATGTGTTTTGTTTAGATTGTCACTGAAACCCTAGGATTTATGTATAAAAATCCCTTCTCTTTTTCATCACCCTTCAATTTATGCAATCATTCTTAATTTTCTTTCTTTTAGTTTTATCAGGTTAGAAATTTTGTCCAATGAAGACATAGTTAGAAAGCCACACTGAACTATTTTTACATTTATCCTCCTCGGGCCAGAGTCTTAGTGATAACTGTTGGAGGGATCCTGGTGAAAGGAAAGGAGACGCACTGGTACGGCTCATACCTCCTGTCCTAGGTGTAGACTGAGAGTTTAAAATGATATCTGACCTTTCATGGACTGAGTTAAATACGAAATTACAAAGAAAAAGTTCAGACAAAATACACTCATGGCTTTTAAGCATTTTTCTTTTCAAGGAGATAAATTATACTCAAGCCCAAATGGAGTATCATTTTACAACATTTCTCTTCATAAGAATTATATCATGACAGTCACTGTATTATTTTGAACCAAAAGGTCCATTTTGATTCATTATCAAGCTCAAGGTTCTATTGTTAATTGAGGTTAATTGTTAACAAAGACATCAAGTGATTTCTTCTTTCTTGAAAACTAAACAAGGTGTGCTAACAAGCTATGACCATGAAAATGTACAGCAGGGCCAGTGTAATGGGATCCTTGTTCTCAATAGAGCTGTTTTATTGAACTAGCATAAGATAAGGTGGAATTGAGAGCAATGTAGTTGGTCTCATAAAAGGATTTTTTCCTACTGGACTACATAAATTCTGCCACAAAATTTTAGCACCACGGTTTCCAAAATTCAGAAAATTATGATCACCAACTGCAGTCTGCTGTCTGTAGCCTGGCCTTTAAAACCCTCTTAAACTGCCATCAGACACATTAATCAATTTGTGACTTATATTGGGCTTATAATTGATTCTTATTCGAAATCATAAATATAAAATAGTTTCTATTAGAGTAGACTTACACTCCTAACAGTGCAGTAATGCACTCTTCTTCTGACAATACAGAGTTGAAGTTCAAGCTCACAAGTGGAAGTGCTGGATTCAAGTAGCTGACAAAATACAGCTAGATTTGTAACCAGCTCTCAAAAGGAAGATCCAAGATGAATAGACATAAATGAAAGCAGTTCTGCTTCCTGAATAAATCATTTTAAGTGCAGGTCTGAAGGAGTCTCTTGAATGATGGTTTTTATTATTTAAGTACTATTTATAATATAACTCTCCTGCTAACAAATGCATCATTCCTCCTTTCACAGACATGGCTAGCAGAGATAATAAATTTGAATTACTTATTGTACTACCCTAAAATCCTAGGTTTTAACAATTTCTTCTGCTTCTCGTGTCTTTAATATTATTTGTAAGCAATTCCAATATATGTAATTGGTGAGCAAGTGCTGATGTTAAATAATCAAACATAATTTCACTGTATTAAAATAGAAAACTTTTGATATAGAACCCAAAGAAAGCTCTTCATAGAGTACCAAGACAATGAGATTGAAATATATATATATATATATAAATACAAGAGGCTCCGTCATAAACTGTGAGAGAGATCATTTTTACAAAAGGTGATAATAAATGTACGAAAGATACTTGTGGTTTCATTTCTAAGTATCTTTTGACAAAATAAAAGAAAAGGGAATTTTGGATACAAATGGGATGAGATATCTTACTGACATCGTAGATGTTTTTATATGTTGCCTGTAAAGCAGTGAGTGCCTTTGAGCTGGCACCCACTATGTGAGTTTGAGCAGATGCTTCCATTCTCTTCTGAGATTATGGGAGTTCAATATAAGAACTCTTTGTCGATAGTGTCCATCCTGAGTCCTGGGAGTCGAAGGCCCTTTTTCAACCTCCCCTGACAATCTTGTCCATTTCTTCCCCATAAACTCACTGGAAACACGGAAGACAAAGCTCTGAGTTTATGTCATCACATGACACCCTGATCCTCTTATACTTGGCAGAGTCATTTTCTTCTCAGCCTGATTCTTCCATGTTCTGGGAGGAGCCAGTTTTGATTCCAATAAAAACTGGTGTTCAATCTACAACCAAAGCCCCCAGGGAATTCAGGGGCTGTGAAAGAGAATGCATGGTGTTTATCCCACAGGTATCTGTGTGCTTGTGTGTGCACACTCATACATTCAGGAAGGTATCTGGTATCTATGTGTGTTCATGTGTGTGCACCCTTACACATTCATATAGGTAACTGTGTGTGTTCACACTCACACTTTCATGCAGGTATCTGTGTATGTTCATGTGTGTACGCAAACATTCAGGCAGGTATCTGTGTGTGTGCACACTCACACTTTTATGCAGGTATCTGTGTAAGTTCATGTGTGTACACACACATTCATGCGGGTATCTGTGCACACTTACACATTCATGCAGGAATTGTGTGTGCACATTTACACATTCATGCAGGTAACTGTGTGCACACTCACACATTCATGCATATGTATCAGAAACATACTGATTTTCTAATTACTTCAACTGTTCATCTGTTCTGTACTCATAAATAAATATTTAGGTCTATGAGATTATGTTGTCTAGAATGACAAAGTACGACTTAAAGATATCCATGGTGATATATACATTTCACTATATACTGTATTTCACTATATACAGTATATACTGAATTTCAAAGAAAATATGAGAGGTTATTTTTTTTTTTGGTTTTTCAAGACAGGGATTCTCTGTGTAGCTTTGCACCTTTCCTGGAACTCACTTTGTAGCCCAGGCTGGCCTCGAACTCACAGAGATCTGTCTGGCTCTGCCTTGCAAGTGCTGGGATTAAAGGCGTGTGCCACAACTGTCTGGCTAATTCTATTATTTTACTTCTGCCTTGCATTGATTTATTTATCTCAACAATTACAAAAGAATTATATATATAGTCAATATACTTAGTATGTAAATAGATATTTAAATTTAATTTTCATCAATACTCTTTTAGATTATCACTGAAGCAATTGGTTTCCCAGCATTATAAATTTTAAAGCACTAGTAGATTTCTCCAACAAATTCTAATTTTCCTATAGTTATGAAAAATTACATGTTTAATTTATACTATGGCCTGTATGTAATACATAATTCTTAATTCTTATTCACATGACTTGTTTAATTCTTATTCATCTATTGAGAAATATACTTCAGAGTTTCCTAAGAAGTCCAAATATTTTTTTAGGTTGAAATTAAAATACTGTTGCATAATTTTCTCTTTTTCCTTTCCCTCTCCCTTCTCTTTCCATCTACCCTTCTGCTTTCTCTCTTTCAAATACATGACCTCTATTTCTTTCTTGTATATATAATATAGAATATGTAATTTCTATAATATATTCCTAAATATATAAATACAACCCACTCAGTCTGTGTAATGTTACTTTTATGTATATGATTCCAGTCCTGACCATTTTGTATTGGACAGCTAATTAGCGGGGCTGTTCCCTGGGAAAGACTGTTTTTCCTGCTCTCACCATTTCTCGCTTGCCTATAGTTCTTCATCTAGTGAAGGACTTGAGGCCCTCTCAACATGGCAAAATAATGCCTGGTCCTGGAAAATTAGAGAATTACCCAGGGATAGAGAAGTCACGGATCTTGGAGCAGAACCTACAATTCCCCATTTCACTAAACCAGCATATCTGAGTTCTAAATATTTATTCTTATACTCAAAGATAAGGTATAGGTATCACCACCCATCAAAGAAATGTCTCTTTGCTCTAGATGGAGAGACCATTACAGAAAGTCACAAATGACAGAGAACAAGTGAGTGTGTTGTGCTTGCCTCCAAAGGATAGATATATAATACAACTCCTGAAACTAAGGCTCAATGATATTAGCTGAAGAAGGGACAGAAAGATGGTAGCAGACAGAGGAACAAGGTATTTGCCGTGAGAGTGCATCTCCCAGAAATCTCAGAGAAGCTATACCCATGAAGTGACATCAACATGGCTACCTGAACAACAATGACAACTGTGGTGATATATTGTGTATCCTAATACAATTTACCTGAAGAACAGAGGTCAAAACAAGCCACCAGATTAAACCTAGAGACTGGGCAGTGGTGGCACACACCTTTAATTAGCTCTTGGGAGGCAGATAGCCGTCTGGATCTCGGTGAGTTCAAAGCCACCTGTACTACAAGAGATTGACTCAGTTTAGTAGAGAAACAGAGACAGGCAGTGGTGGCACACGCCTTTAATCCTAATACTTGGGAGTCACAGGCCTTTCTTTAATCCCAGCACTTGAGATCTCATGCCTTTGCTTGGGAAGCACACATGCCTTTAATCCCAGCACTAAGAAGGAAGTGATGTGACTGGGCAGAAGAGCTTTTGGCTGAGGTCTTAGAGACATTCAGTCAGAGGATTTGTGGAGTTGGCAAGATGATGTGTGTCAGTGGCTTGTTCCTTTGCCTCTCCTATCTTTCAGCATTTACCCTAATATCTGGTCCCATTTTTTGTTTGTTTTTCTGTTTTTTAAATCAGAAGACTGACTTAGATTTCATGTTATAGACACCAACATACAGGCTAACATTGAAAGGGAAAATATCGTAGTCCAATTTTGAGAAAACATTATTGGAGTTACTTGTAACTAGAGTTTTCCTGCCTGGCCCACAGTCAGGACAAATCTTTGTCACCTGCCAGTCTCACAGCCGCTCAGACCCAACCAAGTAAACACAGAGAATAATATTGCTTACAAACTGTATGGCCATGGCAGGCTTCTTGCTAACTGTTCTTATATCTTAAATTAACCATTTCCATAAATCCACGTGGCTTGTGGCTTACCGGCATCTTCACATGCTGTTTGTCATGGTGGCGGCTGGCTGTGACTCCTCATGCCTTCCTGTTCAGTGTTTTATTTATTGACCAATCAGAGCAATTTTACATACAGACCATCCCACAGCAGTTACTCATTAAGAAACAACAATAAATAGAAAAACAAATAAAAATAAAGTATACTTATGAGGACAAACAGAAAGGGATGCTATGTTGAAATGTGAAAAGTTTTTTTTTTTTTTTTTTATCAAAACAGTAACAAAAGTACTGTAGAGTACAACAGGTCTTTCTTTGGACCACCAGTTCCCAAATAGACATGGAGACATTTTATTAAGTATGAAAGCTTGGCCTCAGCTTAGGCTTGTTTCCAACTGTCTCTTAGAACTTAACCTCTTTATATTAATCTACATTCTGCCATGTGGCTTGTTACCTCTCCTTAGTATCATATATCTGATTTCCTCCCTGTCTGGGTGGCGAATCTCACACCTCTCAAATTCTTCCCAGAGATCCTATCCCCAGAAGTCCTGCCTATCCTCTCCTGCCTAGCTTTTGGCCATTTGGCTCTTTATTAAACAAATCAGAAGGTGCATTAGGCATCTGAGGTAAAACAGAGACATATCCTCACGCAGTGTAAAAAAGATTATCCCAACAACAAGTGGCATTTTACTAGTTGCAAAGAATATTCTTTTGTGGACGGTGTGCAGTGGGCTCACGCCAGGTGTGCTTACTTCCAGCAGCACTGAAGTAAGGGATCCTGTGATTGATAGTCCAGAGGAAGGTCTTCTTTATACAACAGCAGTGTGACTACTTACATGTGACTCCTTGTCATGCCATCTGCGGTGCAGTAAACACGAAGACAGTGGAGGAAGCAGTAGAACCAGTATCTGGTATCTAAATCCTTGATTCTATTGATATGCCTTGCTCAAAATTGGAATTCCTGGAGATATAACTGAAAATGGGCATGCTAAGCAAACTCAGGAAACTATGTCGTACATGACAAGACTTCTCCCTAGACAGATCAAACACAATTACCACCCATTCAGCCTGTGTGCCCTGAACAACTGGATGTCTCCAGGAACTACACCCACCCCACATCGCTTAGCTTGCTTGTCTGGCTAAGAAAATAGTCTTTAAGTCACCTTAATAAATTGTAGCATCTTTGAGATCCATATGTGAGACTTGATTTTCTCTAGGCTTCTACCTTGTTTTCTGTAAAACCATTTTAGACTTCAGACTTTGTAGCAAATCACATAAATGGAATAACACATAATACTGGAGCAATGATTTGATGTTAATCTAAGCAAGAGTACACATGCAACATCTTCTTGTGAAGAAGTTAAGAGGTGTTAGATTACAAAAATAAATTCCTGTGCATGTTCATTGAAGACACATTGGATTTACAAGTTTAAACATATTTCTTACTGAAAGACACAGGGCTTTCAATATGCAAGTGTGCACTGTTGTGGTGATATTGTGTTCCCCAAAATATGGTGCACCCTAATAAACTTATCTGGGGTCAGAGAACAGAACAGACACTAGATAAACATAGAGGCCAGAAAATGGTGGCACACACACAGCTTTTATCCCAGCATTCTGAAGGCAGAGATCCATCCAGATCTCTGTGAGTTCAAACCCACACTGGAAACAGCCAGGCATGGTGACACATGCCTTTAATCTCAGGAAGTGATGGCAGGAAACAGAAAGGTATATAAGATGTGAGGACCAGGAACTATCAAAATTAAGCTTTTAGGCTTTTAGCAGCAGTTCAGCTGAGATCCATTTGGATGAGGGCTCAGAAGCTTCCAGTCTGAGGAAACAGGATCAGCTGAGAAACTGGCATGAGGTGGCTGTGGCTTGTTCTGCTTCTCTGATCTTCCAGCATTCACCCCAATAACTGGCTTCAGGTTTGATTTTATTAATAAGACCTTCTAACAATTTATGCTACACACTATGATAAAATATGAATTGCTACATGGGTCTTAATAATAACAATAATAATAATAATAATAATAATAATAATAATAATAATACCCAGTACCAGATATTGGGGTAAATGCTGAAATATCAGAGAGACAAAGTAACAAGTGACAGCCACCACCTCTTACCTCACCAACTCTTCAGCCAAAAAGCCTCTAGTTAAAAGGGACACTCTGCTGAAAAGTCTTTAGTTACTGTCTCGTCATACCTTATATACCTTTCTCCGCCCAGACATCACTTTCTAGGATTAAAGGTGTGTGTGCTTCTCAGTACTGGGTTTAAAGATGTGTGCCACCACTGCCTGGCTCTGTTTTCTCTCCTAGAATGAGTCAATCTCATGTAGTCCAGGGTGGCTTTGAACACATAGAGATCCAGACTAATCTCTGCCTTTCCAGCGCTAGGATTAAAGGTGTGTGCCACCACTGTCCGGCCTCTGTGTTTAATCTAGTGGCATGCTCTATCCTCTCATCTTCAGGTAAATTTTATTAGGGTACACAATATATCACCACACTGTGAATGTATGCTCTCTAAATTTTTAAATATACCTCCTTTGCTCTCATTCTCTATTTCCAACCTGTGCACCAGAGAATTTATAAGGGTCAATATTCTGCATTTCATTATTTTAGGAAATACTATTTAAGTCTTGTACATTATGATACACAGTTTAAAGTAGCTGTGTTGCAAAATAAGATATGTATACATGTGTGTGTGTACTCTCTTTATTATTCTAATGTTCTAACATTTTGATACTTATAAATCTCTACAGAGAGAAATAGGCTGATGTTTTCAGGCTGGTACGAGGCAGGCTTTTATGGGTATTAATGCAGGGTTTTTGCTTAACAGTATCTCTGATAAAAGCAAGGGCTCCCAATAAATCAAGAAGACAAAGAGGCAACAATGGAGTGGAGACATTTTTGAGCCAAATGAGAGAAAGTATTAATGATGAAATCTCAAGATTGCCGTTGTCACCCTGACTCTTACTGTTCAATGTCAAGATGTAAGACTCAAAAGACAGAGGCACTTTTGAAACAGAGACTAACCTTTCATCGACAATTGCACTGTAAAAGTCATAAAGCATAAACCTGTAATGGCACGTGTTGAAAGTGTAAAAAATCAAAAATGTTACAAGGATCTATTTTCAACAAAGTAATGATCACACATCTTCCCAAAGGAACATTTTAAAACATTTCCTTCAGTCGAGAAGAATGTTGAAACTGAAGTTATTCATGACTCATTCCTCATATAATACATTGTTAGGCTTAGTTCAAGCTCACATAATAATCAAAGGCTGTATATTTGTGATAGTGTAGATTCATGCACTTATATGTACATACAACATACAGAATATATATTTAATACAGTCCCTGTACGTCATTACTATAGAAAGGTACGTAGCTGTGTGTCCACTGAGGTGACCAGAAATATGAACTGACAATAAATATACATATTTCAGTCCCCAAAGAAGCAATGTATATTGAATATACTTGCAGGCTTGCCTCTTAGATAAACTTAACTTTTATTGTTTAGAGTGAATTGTCCAGGGTAGTTTACTGGCTAACAGTCATTATAATTTACATATTTTACAGAAACATAAGTAAAAGAGTAGATATAAAGTTAAAATACTTAATAAAAAACAGACAATTTCAAGAAAAATTAAAGTCTACCTTATTTGGACAGTGATTAAAAAATCACATACACTTACTTACTTCCAGAATTCAAACCATGGGCATATTCAAAGTTCAGCTCTTGCATACATTCTCATGTCTTTCTGGGTGTTATCTTTGCTAATTTCATTTGGTGAACTGGTTCTATCTATCTATCTATCTATCTATCTATCTATCTATCTATCTATCTATCTATCTATCTATCCATTTAACTATCTATTTATTTGACATCCCAGTGGCAGTTTCTCTACCTTTCTCTCCCCCCCCCCCCAAAAAAAAACCTCCTCCTCCTTTTCTGTTCAGGAAAAGACCTCCCAGGGATATTAACAAAATGTGGCATATCAAATTACAGTAAAACTAAGATTGGACAAGGTAACCCAGTATAAGGAATAAGGTCACAAAAGTCAGTGAAAGAGTCTGAGACAGCCCCTGTTCCCGCTGTTAGGATTGTCACAAGAGGACCAAGCTACACAACTGTAACATACATGAAGTGTGCCTAGGTTGGTCCCATGCAGACTCTCTTGCTGGCATTTCAGTCTCTGTGAGCTCCTATGAGCCCAGGTTAGTTGATTCTGTGAGTTTTCTTGTGGTGTCCTTGACCCCTCTGGCTCGTACAATTCTTTCTCCCCCTCTTCTGCAGGATTCCCCAGGCTCTGCCTAATGTTTGGCTGTGGGTCTGCATCTGTTTCCATCAGCGGCTGGATGAAGCCTCTTTGACTACAACTGGGATAGGCACCATTGTGTTTGTCTTTCTGGGTCTGGGTTACTTCATTCAGGATGACTTTTTCTAGATCCATCCATTTATCTGAAAATTTCACGATGTCATTGTTTTTAATAGCTGATTAATACTTCATTGTGTAAATGTACCATTTTTTTTTAAATCCAATCCTCAGTTGAGGGACATCTAGGTTATTTTCAGGTTCTGGCTATTACAAATAAACCAAATAATCCAATTAAAAATAAATTACAGATATAAACATAGAATTATGAGCAGAGGAATCAGAAAGGGCCAAGAAACACTTAAAGAAATGTTCAACATCCTTAGTCATCTGCGAAATGCAAGTCAAAATGACTCTGAAATTCCATCTTACACCTGTCAGAATGGCTAAGATAAAAAACACGAGTGACAGCTCATGCTGCAGAGGATGTGGAGCAAGGAGAACTCTCCTCCACTGCTGATGGGAGTGCAAACTTGTACAGCCACTATGGAAATCAATATGGTGGTTTCTCAGAAAACTGACAATCAATCTACCATAAAACCCAGCTATACGACTGTAAGGATTCTGTCCTTAATTATGTAATCAGCCTGGGATGGTGTCCCAGCCTAAAAAGCAGGTGGGCCCTCTGTGCATCCCTCTCTTTCCTTTCTGCTCCTTCCTTCCTTCTGTTCTCCCCTTCCCCCTTTCTTTCTCCCCCCCTCTCTCTCTCTTCCCCCTCTCTCCCAATAAAGCTCTAAAAAGGTAACCATAGCTGTGATTCTTCCAGTCAGCACTTTCCTCTGCCAGTATGGCTGCCGCAGGTGGTGGCCAGCCAGGTGCAGCGCGCCATTTAACCAACATGGACTCTTGAGCATATACCCAGGAGATACTCAGTCATACCAAAAGAACACTTGCTCAACCATTTTCATAGCAGCTTTATTGGTGAACTGTTTTAAGATGGCCTAAATGTAAAGGTGTTAATACACATTTTAATTGAAAAATTAAGTCTTCCGTAGATACACATCATAGATATACATGCTTTTCATATTAATTTTATACTCTTATAGAGATTACTTTAAAGTCCTTAAACAGAAGTCATATGTAAATTTGATGTAACATAAAGATTGATCTCATTTCTGGCTGAACTCTAATTCACATTTGACTTAGAGAAACTAACTTAATGACTGTGAATGCAAAATATGTGTTAAATTATGTCATCCAACAGGATGTCTTAGACCTTAACAAATAGATTTTAAAGGTTATCACTAACTGTGCCACCTTTCCTCAGGTAAGTTATAAATGTACTGCTGAAATGGTGATGAATCACAAAAAAAAAGCAAACAAATTCAGCATCATTCCCTGATCTGTGATCACACATTTCCTAACATATGTATTCAAATATAAGCCTTGAGATGAGCTACAGACAATAGCTGATTTATATCAGTATGGCCCATGGGATAGAAGCAAAGGTGGGTTAACGTGAATGAATTTATAGATTCTTTCTTTCCATCTGACCCATGCAATGATTCTTAGGCACAGTTCAAAGAGATAAATGGGAGGTTTGGGAGTGAAAGCAGCTATGTTATAGAGAATAGTTCATGGACAATATCAACTATGTTCTAGAAGAGATGAAGGGACTCTCAAAATAGCTCCTTGTTCCTCACAGCACCATAATTCTGAAGCCAGGGCAAGTCTAACGAGCTCCTTTTTAGGTGGTGATGGAAATCTTGGAGAAGAAGGTTTTCTCTGATGCATCTACTAAATTATCACTAGTTTGTTATTTTTGAAGTGTGTACCTGTGGTGTATGAGAGAAAGAAGCTATGAACACATTTTCAGACAAATTCAAGACTTTATGGCCAATATTGGCTTGGGAGTTATATGTTTCAAAATAAATACTTACGTAAATAAGTGGTAACACCATACACTAGAGAAAACCTTTGAATTAGAATGGAGAAGACTGAGAATCAAGTCCCAGTGATAATTCAGACTAATTGTACTGTGTAAAAAATCTCAAAGTTTCCTCTGCCCAACATTTATCAACTTTGTTTCCAGAAGTTTTTCCATTTATTTTCATTTCAGTTTTCCAGCCTCTCTTTTCTTCCCTTCTTAAGAGGTTGGCTACAATTTCCTCAGTGTAAGGATGACTACTATTTACTTCAGCAACGTTGGTTCTTCATCTTTAACTTCTCCCTTTTTTGGCCTTAATAGTATCTCTTGAATATGTAATGCAGAAGGTAATTCATCTTTTAGTTCTTATTTTTGAATAATAATATAAAATATGTCCATCTAGCTGATACCATCCTGTTTTCCAATTAAAATTGAGTCATTCCTTTATCGAATGATTAAATGATGACATTTTTTAGTTCTTAGTGTTTTATGAGTAGAGAATAGTATTTTTAAACAGAAGTGCTTCTCCAAACATGAGTAAATATGTACTTTACATATGTATAAAACCAAATATGGCTTTAAATAGTGGTTTCATTCACAAAATTTAGGGCTAGGACTTTTAATGTCCTTATTCTTTTTAACATACCACAATTCACACAGCATTAATATGTTAATGTTGCATACCACTAGGACTTCTTGCTACCCATGAGTTTTAATTTGTTTCCTATAGCTAACATATAAACAAGTTTGAAGGAGTAGAAACATAATTTAATAAACTGTATAGAAATCTAATTATATAGTGCTTACCTGCTGTGTAGCATCTAATGTTCAACAAGAAACATGCATCTAAATCCAGGGACTACGATATACTGTGTTGAGTCCTTAGAAGCAGCATGATCCAAAACAGGAATAAATCAACTCCTTTGATGTATGTATGATTCAGTTTATCAATTCAATAAAAATATAATACAGGGGTAGATTCAGAGGTATATTTCCTCTCAATTAACTGTCTTCTGGTTGTTGGTTTTAGATTGTTTTCTAACAATTTGATGTTTCTTATAAATTGTCTTCTCTTGTGTTCCCTTATGCTCCCTTTCATCCACAGAATCCTTCTAAAAGACAAACTGCATCATGTTGCTCAGCCAGTTATCATCATATTGCATTTCTCATTGCCTGGAACATTGATTAGTTTTTCCAAACCCCATTACAGATCAGACTTGCAAATTTAAAAGCAAACAAAATATACTGAACAACAGCTACCTCTTTAAAGGTGTTAAAAGTGAATTATTTATGTATTGATTGATTAATTTATATTTGTGTATTTATTTATGTATTCACTATGGGCATACATGTGCACATGAGTATTCATAGGTGGTGCACATGTGACGCACATGTAAAAGTCATGGGGTAACCTACAGGAATCAGGTCTCTACGTCCACCATGTGGGTTCCAGGGATCCAACTCAGGGTTGATGGCACATGCCTTTACAAGTTCAGCCATGCCACTGGATGAAATGTGGATCTTTAAATGTAATCTGGCCATCATCATTCTTTTTTTTTTTTTGGTTTTTCGAGACAGGGTTTCTCTGCGTAGCTTTGCGCCTTTCCTGGAACTCACTTGGTAGCCCAGGCTGGCCTTGAACTCACAGAGATCTGCCTGGCTCTGCCTCCCGAGTGTTGGGATTAAAGGCGTGCGCCACTACCGCCCGGCTGGCCGTCATCATTCTAAAAATTGCAATCTCTTCATCATTCAAAATATAGTCACTACTGAAAATAATAGGCATGGCACATACAGCTATTTATGCAGCATGGCATGTACAGAGTCTGTTCTTACTAGTGACAACCCTTGTCTCCAAATTCCTGTTACACTTTTTTCTCTAAGACATGTGGACATGAACATACAGACACAAGGAGACGTGTGCTACTCTCATTTCTCAATGTATGGCCAGAGCAAAAGTGTGGACAACACAAGCACTTGATTGTCCAGTGATCAGTCAGAATAACCTTCGAGGAGACTTGGCTGCATTCAGGTAGCTTTGCTCTGTGATAAAAGGTTCAGGCACCATGCTTCATGCATTGTGACCCTCTAGAGATTGATACCCACAACATCAGTGTGCTGATGAGAACACACTCATGTACTTCAAAGATAGATACCAACTAGCAGCAGAGGGGGATCTAACATGTTCCCTCATTCTGAACTGCAAATACCTGTTTTGTGACATTAATTGTGGGGGCACATGGGTGACCTGTCACCCAATTAAGCAACTGAAAAGAGAACATAGTAATGATAACATCAAATTCTGATTTGGTGAACCAATGAGTCTGTTGACATGACTTTCAGGAGTCTGAGTGAGGTGCTCTTTATGTAAACATCGAGAACTCCAAGGCAAGCGACAACCCACAAGAGTTGGCATACTGGAGTTCTCCGTGGCTTGCAGGCAGTTGATGAATCTGAGAGTCTCTTCTCCTTGGATACTGTTATTGCTAATATTCCCTCTGTGACAAAGAGGTCCTTGTGAATCTGACGAGTCAATGAGACTATCAGAGGCTTTTGAATTGTTTTCTCCTTGAGCCTTTATACAAATAATTACTTTTATTTTTTGAGGTTACAATATAATTACATCATTTTCCCCTCCAAACCCTCTCACATAGCTGTCTTGAGTCTCTTTCAGATTCACAGCCTCAGTTTTCATTGTTGCATAGAAATAATATCTATCCTTATCCCCTTGGATAAATGTAGTCCTCATTCTTCATCAAGGAAAATCCTCTTGCAACAGAAGAAGAAACCACAGTCATGCAGATAGAGTTTGGAGCCTGGTCCTTTCTACAATACAACTGTAACAATAAGGTTCAGGTATCATTGCAGAAGGGGTGGAAATATTGCAAAAGCCAGAAGATGAGAGAATCTACTGTGAGATTGTGTCTCCTAGGAATTTCATCAGCTACACTAATAAATTCTCACTATCAAGACTACTCAAACACAAGCTGAATCAGAAACCACTAGGTTTCAACCCTACACGCAGATCTACAAGCATCCAAGGAAAGCTGAGAGTAGGAGAAATAGTCTTCTCCTAAGAAAGGGCACATTAACTGGCTCTTCATTACCAAATGGTCATCCCTAAAAACCTACATACAAGTAACTATATAGTCTGAGCAGATTGATACACACACACACACACACACACACACACACACACACACACACACACATACATGAAAGGAAGTGGGGTAGAAGAGAAGTAAATTTGCCATTTCATTCAGTTTTTAAATATCAGAATTTAAGTTTACATTTTGAGATTTTTTTTACTTCGGATTAGCGACCATCAAATGATGTAGTACACTTCATCTGGTCATTAGATTTATACATAACTATAGATAATAAACTTTATTATAAATTCTTGCAAATAAATAAAAATAACACACACACCAAATCATCAGGCCCAAAGTCTGTGCAACTTACGCGACAGTTAGGATAGGCATTTGTAAGGCAAGCTGTGGATCTTCACATTAAATTTTACACCTTCAGTACTGAATGAAATGTCAACTTTAACTGTTAACTACTATTTAAAGACATATACTCATTACATAACTCACAACTATTTTTATTGTGAAAGGTAAAACTACCTTTTTTGCTCCTTCCTGTGTACTACACAAAAGCTTGTTTGTATGCATTTAAGAAGCAAATCACTAAGGAAACATCTTTGTGGTAAATTGACAGCTCATATGAGTTTTACTATGATCTGAGACATGAGAATAAATGTCGACATCAGTTTAACTAATAAATGTATAAAGGCCTCTTATTTCCCAGTCTTTTGGAGAACCTCATTTGTTTGCACATTGATCTATGCTGAGGAAATGCTTTCAGAATTGTCACAGACCTCTGTGCTTCACTTCTACACGGTTTCTGTTGTTTATCATGTTCTACAGTGACTTATTACTCAGAACTGCTAGAGAAAAGGGGGTCATTAAAAGTTGCCCTTTCCTTGGGTACTGATTTGATTTAATGTTATGAACCTTGTGAATCTCCAAATGTATTTTGTTGCCACTTTATTAATTTGTTTTATATATTTTAATTAAAATAGACTTACATCACTTACCCATTTCCTTTTCTTCCTTCCAACCCCATGTCTATCCTCCTCCTCCTCCTCTCAAATTCCTTGACTATTGTTACACACACACACACACACACACACACACACACACACACACGTAGTATATGTGTGCAAAATATATAAATATTACCTACTGAGTCTGTTTTTGCTGTTTGTGGTGTATGGTTTCAGGGCTGACAACTTTGTATTGGACAATCAATTAGGAAAATGATCCCTGGGAGAAGCCAGTTTTCCCTCCCAGCAGCTGTCAGTTGCTTGTAGTTCTTTGTGTGAAGTGGGACCCCATGGTATTTTTCAGCTTCAATGTTAGCACATCTATTAATATTGCCATTGTTCTTGTCTTGTTGTGAGTATTTTGGAAGAGGAGGTGGAAAGATAAGAGGCAGAAGAGCAGGGAGTTTGTGGTGAAACAGTCTTCTAGTATATTTTGATTGCTATTTTCTTTTTCTTTGCTCCTAAAAGCCATGGAGACAAATTTATAACATACTTCAATAAATATACAGAGTCACATTCTACATTAGGTAGACAAAGTGTAATGCAATTTGTAAGTTTTTCTACTATGATTGTTTAGACAAGAATGCCAAAAAGTTTTTCAAGTCTATTCTAGTTACTATTAATTAGCAATATTCAGGGGTTTGAAGGCAATAAGCACTCAATACTATTCATATCATTGCAATGATTACTATTAAATGTGTCCTTAAAGTCTTGTTAACACAGAATTATGTATATAACTCAATTTATGCTGTGAGCAGATATAAGGATCCACTGATGAGGCTGCAGGGAAATAAAATTATCATAGACAGCCTGTTAAAGTAAGAAGGTTGTAGAAAAGATATTGCAAATTAGAGGATTAAAGGATGGTCAGTCTTTCCACAAAACTTTGAGCAAGCTTGCAAAGTTAACAGAACTCAGACTAGAGATGAATAGATGAGTAATGTAGCAAAATGTAGATGTTATGAATGTTCTGGGAATTTTGATGTTTGGGAATACATGGTTATGAGGTAACACAGAATTAGTTTTGAAGATCTCGTGATGGAGGGTAGGTAGTCTGTTAGATAAGCTAGGAATCCAGCATTGGACATAGAGCTTCTGAATAATACTGCTTCTTGGAATCCTGAGGAATGAATGGGTAGGGACCATTTGGCAAGGTGAAAACATCTGTGGTGTTAATTGTACAAACAGACATAGATGGCATGGTGGTGAGAGAGAGAGAGAGAGACAGAGACAGAGACAGACAGAGACAGAGACAGACAGAGACAGAGAGACAGAGAGACAAAGACAGAGACAGAGAGAAAGAAAGAGATTATTCTTTAAAGAACTTTTAAATTTTAGATAAATTTTAAAATGAGAAGAGGGTGTATGTGAAATAGATTTATTCTGCTATCAGCTAGAGGCATGGGGAATATAGTTGCATTAATGAGCTGTTTCCCAGTGACACAATACATTCATTACTCTTCATTTCCTGTCATTTTGAAAGGAAACTGGTGTGTAATGAAAAGGCTTACATAACCCAGGTAACAAAAGCTGACAGTGGGGAGAGGGGGAAAATATAATCAAAATTTAATGTAGGAAAAAAATTTAAAAAACAGGAAATAAAGCTGACAGTATTCCAGTAACAGCACAGGCCACTAGTCTGAGGCTGAAGAGTATTTGCACACCAGTGAGGCTGAGAGGCTGTGAGTCAAGCCCAGAAACAAAGACCCAGATGTTCCACAGAGGAGACAGAGGTGCCGGAGTGCTTTAAGCAGGCTAAAGTAATTGTCTTGTAGGAGTGTAGTTTTAGACACGACAATGGTAAGGTTGTCACAGTAACCTAGATTACAGGGATTTTCAATAATTGTAGACTCCAGCTATTACCTGGTTCTATGCTGTAATGATTAGGATGATACATGTCTTACAGAAAATCAATACAGTCCTTATTACTTCTCAGGATTCTTGGAAGCTGTGGTCATATTTTGACTTACTGTTGTTAGAGGTTTGATTTCTCATACTGCCCTCTCCACCTTTTCTACCTCAAGCTGAACTAATTAGGTTTTCTTTAGTTCAACATTCCTACAAAGAAATTAATTTTGTAAGCAGAGATTTTGCCAGAGAGTAAAAGGAACTTGAAGTTGAAGTCAGAGATCATTGTGCAAGCAGATGTTGGATGGTGTACATCTACATCCAGAAATTTTGAAGCAAGTAACATTTTTTTCTTTCTTATCCACTGCAGGTCACACACCCAGCCACTCAGCAATGTTTTTCTGTCCACCCTTTTCCTCAGATTGGTTTTTCCCAAACCACAAATTTACATTATTTTTCTTTGCAGTACATTTACTCTGTCACTTTGCCAGTGTTATATTATTTGCTCCTGAAATTATTTTCCCTAATAAAAGAAGTAATCTGTATCAGTGACAAATTATGACACTGTGAAGGAGTGCCATCTTATATGTGGCTTTGAACACAAGTTTTTATTCTGCTAAAAGCTAAGCAACTGATACACTTTACCTAGAGAATATCACAGGCAGATTGAGAGAGGTATCAAGAATTGTATTCAAGTGGGATAAATCAAACTTCATCTATCAGTGGTCTCTAATGTATTTGAAACTTTCAAAGCAATATAAATTTAATAAATTGATAAATGGATGCCATTTATTTTATTTATTTTAGGATTTATTTGATTTAAGTGTATGCATGCCACATGAGTGTGGGTGCCCCTGGAGGCCAGAAGAGGGCACATGATCACCTGGAATTGGAAATACAGACAGTTGTGAGCCATCCAACATAGAAACTGGAAATAAAACTCTGGTCCTCAAGAAGAACAGCAACCATTTTAAACTATTGAGCCTTCTCTTCAACTCCAAATTGATAACCTTTAAAGTATCAGAGGGGTTATCGAATTGTATAAAAAATATAAGAAAATAATGGCTGGCTGACTATATCTGTTATTTTGTGAATATTTGCTTTTAATGATTTTTAGTTTCTAGTCCAATGTATTGCATGAAGCAGGGAATTAGACATAGTTTTTAATTCAAATTTGATTTGGGGCTACAGCTGAAGTGAGAGATAAAGTAACTTAGTCTACAGAGAATACATTTGTTCCTATGTCCCTGCTCAGAATTCTACTCATGCCCTTTACTTTATTCTCAACTTTACAGACTAGAACAGTTTCACCAAAATGACATCTGTATTTTATTCATTCTGTTTTTTTAGCTCTCTTTTTATTTCATTTTACATACCGACCCCTGTTCCCCCCTCCCCTTCTCCCATTCCCCCCACCTCCCCCATCCCACCTTCCCCCATCCCCTCCTCATTCTTTAAAGCATTTTCGAGATTAAAATATAAAAAAGAATGGTGTATATTTAATTTAACAATCCATCAACTACAATTTATGCTTCCCACATACTCTGGGTGTGGAGCCACTCAGCGGAGCACTGTCAACCACCGGGAGCCAAATTCTTAAAAAAAAAAAAAAAAAAAAAAAAAAAAAAAAAAGACTCTCCCTCTGAAACAAGCATTCAAAGTCTACAGCCCTTCACCTGAGGCCGGGGCTCGTGAACCCTTTCCATTAGATGTTTGAATCTTGACGAGATTGATTTTCGAAGGTCTTGTTCAGAGAGCGAGGCTGCTGTGAGTTCGTGAATACATTGGTCTTGTCATAGCCTGAAGACAGGGTCTCACTTTCGCTCTTTCAACCTCTTTTGCATCTGTCTCCCTCCCCACTATTCTGTGATGGTCATGAGCCTTGGGAAGAGGGGGTGATATAGTGCTTCATTTGTGCTTGAACACTGAGATGTATATTCACTGTACTTTGATGTGTTGTGGTTTTTCTGTGTTAACCACCATCTACTGCACAAAGAAACTTCTCAGATGAGGTCTGAAAGTTGCACTGACTTAAGTGGATTGAGACACTTACATTGAGGGCAGCTTGATACTATGTTCATTTAGCTGAATAATAGTAGGTTCACTCCTGGAGCCTGTGAATTCCACAGCTACAGGTTCGTGGCCAGATTTTCAGTACCAGGCATGTGTTTCCTCCTTGGAGTGGGCTTTAAATCTAATCAGAAAGCGATCAGTGACCCATCAGAATGTTTGTGAAACTGTTTTACCTATGAGCATATCTTGCGATGCATGTCAATACTGTAATTTGCAAGATCCACAGCTGGGTAAGACCTTCTATGACCTTTTTCTTCTGGCAGCTTGTACAGTATCTTCCAGTACTAGCAAAGAAGAAGCTTTGTGGTCAGTACCAATTTAATTTGCCCATGTCTTGTGGTCAATATTTGTGGTATCTTAAGCAATACGGTTCTACCATCAAGTTCTTATGGGCCAACAAGAGTAATAGCAATAGGCTGCATTGTTTTGAGGGTCGTTAGGACACTTTTGACCAGCTATCCCAGAGGAGGTGTCTCACACCCAACATTGAGCTTTTTATTTGGCAACCTATAATTTCTGGGATGAGCATAATCCCTTCCATACAATTCCAATTATATATGTACTCATATTCACACACATATGTTTGAAACATAAAATAGTAGATTTCCACATTTTTTGTAAGCACCTATTGTTAGTTATGCTCCCCAACCTTCAACTCCCTGGCCTCATCTCAACTGTGTTTACTACTCACTCTCCTAAGATGTTCTTGCCCTCCTCCCCAATGGTCCCTCTAGTTGCAAGGATTCTATGAGCACTCTCAAACACACGAATACTCAGTTGGGGACCAGGAGTTGGTGTATATCTTGGAAGGGTTAAGGGAGGAAGGGTGGTGAATATAATTAAAATGCCTTGCATGACACTATCAAAAAATTAAGAAAATAAAATAATTTAAAATAAATTTAAAAATAAATGGCATAATTCTTGTTCTTATTGTGTGTGACAGTGTCCCTCAGTGTGTGCTGATGTCCCTCAGTGTGTGACGGTGTCCCTCATTGAAACTGGACTGTGCTGGCAGCAGCCAACCTCAGATCATCCTGTCTTTGCTCCTGTACAGCACTGGGTTTACCGACACATTTTTCTCATAGGTGCTGACTTCAAAATTAGGTACTTAGGATCGTCACAAGACAGAATTGTTAGCTAGTGAGACATTTGAATTCTCCAGGCCCAGAATTCACATTCCCAGTAATAGGTATTTGTTATATAAAATGAACTCAGCAAAGTCACTCACATTTGTTGGAATTCCTTATCTTGTAAAGAACTTCCTTCCTTCCTTCCTCCCTTCCATCCTTTCCTTCCTCCCTCCCTCCCTCCTTTCCTCCCTCCCTCCTTCCTTCCTCCCTCCCTCCCTCCCTTCCTTCCTTCCTTCCTCCTCCCTCCCTTCCTTCCTCCCTTCCTTTCTTTCTTCCTTTCTTCCCCCTACCTCTTTCTTCCCAAGTTCTTGATTCTGGAGTTGACTCTTAGGGCTGCTCTATTGGTGAAATAACTTACAGTCAACCCAGAATATGTTCTTTTCTTGATAGAATAGGATTCATTCAAATGCTGCTGACTTTAGAAGGTGATCCATCTCAAGCCAGCAATATCACTTTGGGGCATATGCCCAAAACATGCTTCATCCTACCAAAATGACATTTGCTCAGCGATGTTCACAGCTGCTCTATTCCTAATAGTCAGAAACTGGAAACAAGCTAGATGTTTCTCAATAGAAGAAAGAATAAAGAAAACATGGTACATTCATACAACGAAGTATTACTTGGCCATTAAAATATGGCATCATGAAATTTACAGGTAAATGGATGGAAATAACAAATGTCATCCAGAGTGAGGTATTCTAGACCCAGAAAGACAAATATGATATGTATTCATTTGTATGTGGATATTAGCTCTGAAGTCATTGATAATCAAATTACAACCTATGAAATCACAGAGAGTAGGTTTTAAGTAAGGGACTAGAGGTAAAAGATAGAACAAGGAAATAAAACAGGTAATTATGGATTGACACAGGGCAGGGAGGGAATGTTGAGTCCAGAAGGTCAAATAGGGAGGAGAGAGAGGAGGTTGTGGGAGTGAATGAGGGGAAAGATAGCTAAAATTAAGGGGCATTTTAGGGGCTATATGGAAGTCTAATACAGTATAGGCTTCCTAAAATATATTTACTTATTACAGAGATCTAAATGAAATTGTCAAATAATGAGAGAGAGCCCCAACTGGCCATCTCTTGTCACCAAATGGAGCTTCTAGTATCAGCACCGGGTTACATTTAATTGAATTGTTTGCCAAAAGGGCTTCATGGAAATCCCCAAACAACCCAGGCTCGTGTCAAGACTATAGGCTGCTCCTCACACACTGCCAGCAAGGCCCCTCGCTGAAGACAGCACCTACACAACTCATTGAACATGGAGATATCTAGTTGGTGCCTACATAGAGCTTCCACCCCGAAGATCTAATGTGTTTGGTACAAGAAGGAACTCTGCATGCTACCAAAAGGGAAACATAAACTCCAAGCCAGCCACAAACCCTTGGCTCTACAATGCTGTCTTACCTGCAAGATATGGCGGTGCAATGGCAGCACAAAGCTTGTGGTAGTTACTAACCAATACTGGAGTGACTTCAGGCCCACTCCACGAGATGGAACCCATACTGGCACCAGAGACTAGATATCCCAGGGACCTAGGGTAAAACCAAATAATACTGGTATTAAAAAAACAGAAGAAGAAAAAAATTAGGGTTAAAATTATTTCTTCTGCTACTCTGCTACACTTGCAGATCAGTGTCTTCTTCAACCATCATGAGAGGAGCTTCTTCCTGTAGCAGATGGAAAAAAATATAGAGACCCACAGCCAGACAGCAGAGAGCAAGACTTGGAAAACAAAGCCCTAAGTGGGATATCTCCATGAATCCCTCCCCTCAGAGTTCAGAGAACGCTGTAGAAAAGGAGATAGAAAGAGCTAGAGGGGTGGAGGACACTGGGGAAACAAGGACTTCTAAATAAATCATGAGCTCATAGGAACTCACACAGACTGAAGCGGCATGCGTAGAATGTGTACGAGTCTGCACCAGGTCCTCTGTGCTTATATTACGACTTCCAGTCTAGTGTGTTTATGGGAGTCCTGAATGTGCGAAAGAGTGGGTCTCTAATTCTTGTGCCTTATTTTGGGCTCTTTTCTTTCTGTTTGCCCTGGTCCAACTTTAATGTGATAGTTTTTGTTTTTTTCTTATTATCGTTTATTTTGTTATATTTTAAAAAATGAATGAATGAGTAAATGAATGAACAATAACTTAGCCACTAGGATAAAGGTATATGTATGTGTGTGTGTGTGTGTGTGTGTGTGTGTGTGTGTGTGTGTGTTGTCATTTTTATCTGCTGGGAGGGGGAAGATTAATTTCCTTTAATGGAGTGATGCTGGGTGTATCAACCACTCCAGCACAGGCCTCATATTCAGTGACAGCTGACCAACATACAATGGACTCCCCAGATTTCTTTTTGTGCTCCTTTATTTGACTACCATTTGCTTGTTTTGGGGTGCTGTTTTATTTTGTTTTCTTGGTTTGGGGGTTTTTGTCGTTGTATAGGGTTTTTGTTTGTGTTTTTGAAGAAAGAACTTAAAGGTGAATGGGAAGGGATAAGGGGAGGATCTGCAAAGGGTTTGGGTAAAGGGAAGAAAATGAACAAAATATATATGTGTACATATATATATTATATATATACACACACACATATATATGTATATATATCTCCTCCCCTCATCCCTTCCCATTCACCTTTAAGTTCTTTTTCCAAAAAGACAAACAAAAACTCTATACAACAACAAAAGCCCCCAAACCAAGAAAACAAAATAAAACAGCACCCCAAAACAAGCAAACTGGATGAGGCCCTCTGGATAAGTGAGACAGTTGATTGTCTTGATCTGTTTGGGAGGCATCCAGGCAGTGGGACCAGGTCCTGTACTCAGTGCATGAGTTGGCTGTTTGGAACCTGGAGCTTATGCAGGGATGCTTGGCTCAACCTGGGAGGAAGGGACTGGACCTGCCTGGACTGAGTCTACCAGGTTGAACTCAATCCTCAGGGGAGTCTTTGCCCTGGAGGAGATGGGAATGGGGAGTGAGCTAGGGGGAAGGCGGGGTGGGGGGCAGGAGGGGGGAGAACAAAGAATCCGTGGCTGATATGTAAAATTAAATTAAATTATAAAATAAAAAAAATTATTTTAATTGATGGAAGCAGATGCAGTGGCTCCCAGCCAAACATTAGGTGGAGCTAGAAAATCTCGCAGAAGAGAGGGATGAAGGATTATGGGAGTCAGACGGGGTTAAGGACATCACAAGAAAACCCAGAGAATCGGCTAACCTGGGCTCGTAGGCGCTCAGAGACTGAACCGACAACTAGGGAGCCTGCATGGGACTGACCTAGGCCCTCTGCATGTATATTGCAATTGTGTAACTTGCTATTCTTGTTGGACTCCTAACAGTGGGAGCAGAGGCTGTGTCTGACTCTTTTACTGGCTTTTGGGACCACAATCCTCATACTGGGTTTCCTCGGCCAGCCTTGAACTTGATTTACCATGTTGGGTTGACACCCATGGAAGGCCTGTCCTTCTCTGAATAGAAATGGAGAAGGAGTGGATATGGGGTGGGCAGAGAGGAGGTGGGGGAGGGGCTGGGAAGAGAGGAGGGAGGGGAAACAACCGTCGAGTTGTAAAAATTTAAATAATACAAAGTCTAATAAAATTAATAAATTAAAATAATTCCTTTTTATTTCATTGAATATGGACACACACACCTAGATTCTCACCTATATTAATAAAGTTATTCTTATCAGTTTCAGATAGAATTTATATGATAAATGATTAATGTCTCAGTCACTATTGAACTCATCAATTTTGCCAAACCCATTGATTTAAATTGATTTTATTGTTTGCTACATTAGAAATATCCACCAGGGGGCTCTGTTGCTTTAATTTTCACAATGTTCCATTATGGCAAGTCTGAGGACTTTTTTCCCCCTTGCAGAAGAATTTAATAAACGGATTTTAAATGCACCAGAAACTCTGAATTGTATTAATGGGTCACATTAACCTGAAAGAAAGAAGTACAGACTTCACACTCTCTGGGGCATTTGGTTTTCCTTAGTGAAACATTTTCTAGAATGTCGTCTTGGTTTGAAAAAGTTGAATCTCTCTAAGTTGGGAGAAGCCGACTGTTTTAGGATTGAATAAATGCCATGGATAAATAACGTGGTTGTATTAATGAAGTTCTCATGATTTCAGTGTGACAAAGTGTGACTTCAAGTGGGCAGGTACACAGCACAAATCATTTTTATAATTTAAAAAATATGGCTCTTCAGTTGTCCTTGTTGGCCTGATAGTTCTTGCCTGGAATCCCAGCACCAGCGAAATTGAGGCAGGAGGTTTATAGAGTTCAAAGCTAGCTTGAGTTATTGAAGAATGACTTATCACGAAGTATTTTTATTAACAAAATAGGATTTGAAAGTATTTTAAAATCCACAGTTCAGCACTTGTTAGCTATCTGTGTGGGATTCCCAATATTCTTTCATTTCAAAGTTATTAGTTTTTGGTTAGTGTATAATAATTGCACAAAATAGGCTTCTGACCCGCGCGAGTGTGCGTGTGCGTGCGTGCATGCGTGCGTGCGTGCGTGTGTGTGTGTGTGTGTGTGTGTGTGTGTTACATACTTTGGTCAGTTTTTCCATTCTCTCATGCCTCCTACCCTTCCTTTATGTCTCCTTCCTCTTCCCAAATACCCTTCAAGCTTTCATCTCCTAAACAAACAAACAAACAAACAAACAAACAAACAAACAAAACAGTTTCTGCACACTAGAAAAACTATGTCACATTTGTTTTTCTGACACTGTTTTTTTCATGTTAATCACAAATATTATTTTAAAATCAAAATGGGTTTTAAATATGAAGAACTGAGAAGCAGCACACAATTTCTTAATACAGATTGAAACAGGATATTCTATGGCAACATGTTGGAGATGCTTTATACTAGAAGGGTCTGGAAGATTGAAAAGCAAGAAATGACTACAATGAACCTAAGTTAATTTAAATATACTTTAATATTTTGCATTATCTGACACCCAAGCTTTCTTGTGTACCTCTGACCAGTCAGTAACTGTGCTGAGCAGGTGTATTCTCATGTAATTATCACCCTGGGTCATGTGATGATCAATTGGCCTTCAATTCCTGTCCCTCCTTCAAGTCATCACATACCCTGTGATGTCCACACTGTCTCCAGGTGGCGTTTCTTGATAGGAAAGAGATGGGGCCGTCATGTTATAGACCCTCCCTTCTTAGGGGAATAAAATGCCTTCAGAAAATAAAAATGGCTTTCAAAGTCTCACAATGTGCTATGAATATGAAGCAGATAATATTGAGTGAACAATTTTTAAATATTTGCTGTGTACTCCATGCCAGAGATATAGTAATTGGGGAAGAAACAGATAAAAGCTTGATATATTAATTCATAAGAAAATAAAGAATGTGTTGGCATGTGGATTTCTACAAGATCTCTGTAATATAAATGAAATATATGTGGAAATGAAATAGTGTATGGTGGCTGCCAAGGCTTTGGGGATAGGGCATTGCAGAAGATTTTCTCAAAACGTACAAATCTTTACCTGTGCAGGATCAATCAGTTCTGGAGATCTTACATACAGTACAGCAACTGTTGTCAGCTTTCAAATACTATGTGCTTGAAAACAGAAGAGAGTAGATCTCACGTGGTCCCATCACAAAAAGGGTGACTATGTGAGAAGTGATAGATGTGTTAGTAAACTTGGTTGCTGTGATCATTTAAAATGTATGTCAAATTATCCATCTGCATGCCTTAAATATATTCAGTTCCTCTATGTTAGCTGTTCTTTAATAAAGATCAAAAAAAAAAAAAAAGAAAGAGGGGCACTGGGGAGTTAAAAGAAGTTTGGAATAATGCGATATGAACTGACCATGAATCATAAACTCTGAAAGGTCAATGATTTTTTTTTGTTTCTTAATTTCCATAACTCTGGCACCAAGGAATGTACAAGAATTGCCTAATGTATCCCTTAAAGGTTCATTTTATTTTTATTTATATGTGCATATGTCTGTGTGTCCACATGCGTGTATGTATATGTGAGTGCCGTTTTCTGTGGAAGCTAGAAGAGAGCATGGATTCCCAGGAGCTGGAGTTACAGGAGATTGTTAACCTTCTGGTGTGGTTGCTGGGACTCCAACTCTGGTCCTCTGAAAGAGTAGCAAGTGCTCATAACAACTGAGTCATCCCTCCAGTCCTTTGACCCATAATTTATCTCCCAAGTATGTTCTGTTCAGCCTGTAGACTGCATAGATTCGAATTGGTCCAACCTACAGATTCACACGGACTGCTCCCCTCCATTGCCTTAGTGTGAACTGCAGTATGGATGGGAAAAGGAACAAGCAAAAGAAGCTTACAATCTTCAGTTGCCCAGCTTCTGGCGATTTCTCACCTGTTTCCGCAGGGCATGTCTTGGGTGGTCAAGGCTTCAGAGTTTGACTCCTTCCAGGCAATGGCCATGTGGATTCTTTGGGATCATTGGCACCATCTTCTTGCCAATATCTGTGAGATAGTCATGGCTTTGTTATCAGTGTCTGTTTTTTCTTTCGAAGATAGTGGTTTGATGTGTGTTTGTGTGCATGTATGTGCTTGTGTGTGCGCGCGCGCTTGCGTGTGTGTGTGTGTGTGTGTGTGTGTGTGTGTGTGTGTGTGTGTGTGTAGAACATTTATGGATGCAGCTGTTCATGTATACGTGGTGGCATGGGGGCAAGGTTGATATTGAGAGTGTTCCTCAGTGGTCTTCCATCTTATTATTTGAGGCAGATTCATTCCATTAAACCCAGAGCTCAAAACGTATCTTGCCTGGCTAGCTATCTTTCTGTGGATCCATTGTTCCCTCCTTTATAGGCAGGGCACCACACCAACTGAACACTTACATAGTTTGGGGATCTGAAGTCTGTTCTTCATGCTTGCACTGAGTGTACTTTAACATCTGAACCATTCCCCAGGTTTATTAACATACTAACATTTCAGAGCAAGCAGTGTGTCCAGCACTGTTCATTTCCACTCTTCACATGCTCAGTCTTTGCACCAGGTACTCCAGGACTTCACTAGGGTAAGTGTAAATGAGGCAGAGGCAGCACAATGATCTAAACAAGCACAGACACCTTGGGAAGACGACAAGAAAAACTAAAAAGTACAAGGATCGGATCCTCTGTGTCTGATTGGTGCTGCGTGCCTTCTGACGTTATTTGTAGGACGCCAGGTAACTAGGCCGCTGGGATCCAGAGACTTAAGCTGTGATTCTGGGTGGATCTGTGACAGAAGAATTTTGGTTGACATTTGCAGGTGAAAAGTTGACTAAGTAGAACAGATAAATTTCCTGAACTGGACTTCATTTGATCAGTGGGGTAATGTGACCTCATTTTTTTTTCAGTTGATCCAAAATCAACTAAAATAGAACAAAATTGCAGACCTTCATTAAGGAAAGAATTCCTCTAGACCAATGGTTTTCACACTGGGTGAGTATTTTCTGCTCTGCAACTGGAAGGAAACCCCTGGCACCTGTGGCTTTCCAGCTTCCCAATCCACCTAGTGATTTTAAAGAGCTTCCAGCTTCTCTAATCTAATAAATAATAAAATTGTTTATAACAAATCTCATCCTATATGAACACACATGCTATTGGTTCTGTTTCTCTGGAGAACCTTGACATTGACTCTTTCCCACTGACTCCCAAACACACTGGTCACCCAGTTCTGCTCTCCAGACAGTGCCTGACCCTCACACTCTAACTTTGACTGTGAATGGACTGGCTGCCTCAGTCTATGCTACCTTGACTGGGCGTTTGTGAATCCTTTGCCTCTTTGCCCACTGAAGCTGGATCATTGAGAGGATTGTTAGGACTCTAACAAATGTTAACCATGAAACTTGATTGTAGGAACCGAGAATACTGTTCTCACAGCTGAGATGAACCCATGGCAGAGGCTGTGGACATCCTGGTTGGAAGATTCTTGTTTTACTTGTCCAAAGCTGAATTGGAAAGAAGGACTATTTCTCAGGGCTTTCTTTAAACTGAATGTTATGGACCATGTTTTTCAAATTGTTCACACAATTCACTAGTAATGCTTGGAATGGAATGCAGTTGAACTTTAAAGTCCAAATGGTCTTGCTGCTTCTTCTTCTTCTTCTTCTTCTTCTTCTTCTTCTTCTTCTTCTTCTTCTTCTTCTTCTTCTTCTTCTTCTTCTTCTTCTTCTTCTTCTTCTTCTTCTTCTGTTGCCATATCAATGTCTTCAGGTTCAAGGTTCTTTTATTTTATTAAAGTCTCTGGATTTTGGACTTGCTAATTTGTTTAAATTGTTTAATAGATTTAAAAATGACATGAATGTGATGTGACATCAGCAAGAACTTAAAGAAACCAATTTGGCTTCTATGATGTTAAATCAAATATCTGAAATCCAAAGACATTTTTTGTTTTAAGCCTGTTTATAAACCAAGGCATAAATCTTTACTTGATAAGAGGAACAAATCAATAGAGAACAGAACACATTTATATGTTCTTGACGGCATTACACCTAGGGAATGGAATACTTAGCTTGACCTAGTGCCCAGGAAGAGCCATTCAACTACATTGTGTACAGAGAACATAACTCAGGCATTCTGAAAATTTTCTCAAGTAAGCACTTCTATTTTTTAAGTGTCTCTAACCATTTTTTATGGGTACAAATTTTGATAGATTTTCTTATTTTTAACATGATTATATTTCTCTGTGAAGTGCTGAAACAAACAGAAAAAGAACACAGTGTCTCTACTTAAAACTGGAGGAAAACTGCTTTGACATTCACAGCTGCTAGACAAAGTCATTATTTTTAAGAGCAAGGAAATACTAGAAAATATGAGCTATAGGAATGAGGAAAGGAAATCATTGTGACCTCATATATTTAATAGTAACTCAAATTAACAGATAAGAATAAAAGGTTATGGCCCTGCAGGTCAGTTAATGAAGCATATATCTGTCACATTTTGACTTGGTTTATATCTTAGTTGAGAAAATAATGAAGAATTATCTTTGTGTAATATACACTTCCTTCTATCTAATTGGGTGATTGGTTTTCTTCTTTTTATATTCCTACTGAAACACCCCAATGATTTGCTACTTGGAACAGAATGCTGAGTTAGGAAAGAGTGACTCCTCACTAAAACTTTTCTGAATTGGGTGCCATTTGCAGAGATAGAGTTTGTGGTTTTGAAACCAATTGGTAGCTAAAACAGAGACAGGAATGTATGTTGCCTTTAGACACTGGGACCCCATAGATCTATCTCAGCTTTCTCAGGACATTCTCCATCACCTGGGCTTTAAGTATATTTTAGACATTCCATCTGGAGCTGGAGTTTTAGATACTCCATATTTTGGTTGCACATTATGACAAACTGTATTTATCCTAGGCACAAAACACAACTTGCTGCTTATATTCTGACATTACTGAAAGCCACATTGAAGAAAATTCAGAAAACAGAAATACAAGTATGTGTCATACTGATGTTCAGAGAATGGTTCTTTATTTAACTCATTTCTTTATACTTTATTGAATCAATATTTTTGGTTTTCATTTTATTCTGAAACGATTCACCCTACACTGCTGACAGTAGACTTCAAATTAGTTCCAATCATGTTGGCTTTTTAATGCACAAATGCTAACATGTCTTTGTATATATGACAAACATGCACATATATATGCATGTTTATATGATACATATGTAGTGTGTGTGTGTGTGTGTGTGTGTGTGTGTAATAGTCTTGGGTAATGATTTTTAATTTTTGATGAACAAGGTTATTCAGAGTTTATCAAAGTTTTTCTATAAATGGGATCAATTTGAAGCAAATGTCATTTGCTCATTTGTTTCTACTTATAATTACTTTTTCTGTTGTCATGTGGAGGACATATGGTTTGAACACTATTTCACTGGTAAAATTTTCTGAAATGAATTTTTTTCCCATAGGCTTCCATATCACTGACTGAAAGAGTCTCTGATTTGTTTCCTATTGTTGATTAATGTAGAAACAAAATATAAACACATATACATAATATATTAAGTGCAAGGATGTGTGTATATATGTATGTATGTTTCTGTGTAAGCATTTGAACATGTGTGTATAGTACATGTGCAAATGTACACAGTACAACCTCTTTTGTCCCTCATGTGCTATACATTTTAGGCTTTTTTAAAAAAAGGGGGTGTCTCATTGTCTTGGAATTTGCTTGTATTGCAGGCCAGTGAGCCCAAGATATTAACCTGTCTCCACTTCTGCTTCCCCATTGCTGGGATTATAAGTGTTGATATTGCGACTGGCTTTTAAAATCTTTTAAAAACGATTCTGGCATAGAATTCATATCTTCATTCTTTCAGTGCAAGCAGTTTACCAACAGAGGTATCTTCTCAGCCAGCGTGAATTTTCTAAAAGCCTAAAAAATGTAACACATTCCTGAAAACAAAATACTCTGAAAATGGTGGCATTTATGTTCCTACTATCAGAGGAGGAAATTGTGGGTTTTCATGACTTACTGAGTTCAAATTCATGGATGCTGTCAGCAGATTCCAGCTTTTATCTCTATGCCATTTGTTGAGAGGTATGATGTATGATAGTGAGATGCGTACAGACTGCTGACACCAGACTGGCCTTCCTAACTACACATGTTGACTCGACTAAGAATTTATTTGCATTTCAGAAGCCTATAATGGAGAGATTTATGGTTGGAGCCTTTTACTTTTTTACACAAACACTTGATCCTATCTGCCTCATGTTTGCCAATGTTATAGGAAGAAGAAATTAAAAAAAAAACAGCTAGGAAAGCACAAGGGGATTAAAAGATTTTAACAGATGCGTTGGTTCTGATGTGAGTTTTTTGTTTGCTTATTTTTATTTGTTTTTAAATCCATGTGACCTTGGATGAACTGCTTGACTCCTCTACTCTTCCATTTTCTTGTCAGGATATCTTGGAATTATATTTTGAGAGTATTTTAGGGGTATGTAAATGCCAAGAGTACTTGACCTGCAAGCAAAAATACCTGAGTTGGAATCTACATCATCCACATAAAAAAACAACAACAACAACAAAAAAAAACTGGCATGACTGTATGGATTTGAAACCCCATCACTGGTATGTGGAGACAGGTGGGTTTCAAGAGCTTTCTGGATAGTCAACTCAGACAAAACAATGAGATTGTAGTTCAGTGAGAGACCATGTTTCTTCTTCTTCCCCCTCCCCTTTCATTGAAAATAAGTTTACTCATTCAATATATCCTGATTACAGTTTTTCCTCTCTGTTACTCTCAGGTCCTCCCTCCTTCCCCTCTCATCTGTGACAGGTCTGGTTGTTCCTCTCAGGTCTTCCCTCCTTCCCCTCTCATCTGTGACAGGTCTGGTTGTTCCTCTCAGGTCCTTCCTCCTTCCCCTCTCATCTGTGACAGGTCTGGTTGTTCCTCTCAGGTCCACCCTCATTCCCCTCTCATCTGCGACAGGTCTGGTTCCAAGGCAGAAGACAGAGAGTGGCAAAGCACAGTGCCATGCATCCTTCTGGGGAATCTGTCCACAAGTGAAGGAGTTCACACCTCAAAATCTCACATGAATGCACCACACACATGTGTGCCACACTGGCATATACAAATACAACACAGAGAACACACAGATACCACTTGCAATGCACAAACACAGTACACACACACAAATATATTACCCACTGAAATGTTCCACCATGATATGCTAAGCAAGACACTACACTATACATTGTAAACCTCTAACATTTTCTTCCTCTGTTTCATCCTTCTTTTTCATTATCTTTGTTATCTCAGTGGCATTGTTAACACAGCTCTGTTTTCAATGACCAGATATGTATCCTTCTTCTGCATTTTCTTTGATACCATTTAGCTTAGTGCTCTTTCAAAACTTTCCCTTTTGATGATAACTTTGAAGAAATGGTGTGCTAGAGAAAAGTCAAATAGCCCTTCAGCATATTTAATCTACTTCACGTGGAACATCTGCCACCTATCAGGTCTCTGGAGAGAATTTCTTGAGAGTTTGATCAAGGCCACGAGCTGTGAACTATGATTTTTCAAATTTGGCTATTTACATAGATTTCACAGGCAGTTATTAATTTCAAAGCAGAAACAAAGCCAAAAGATCGATCACACATCTTCATGAAATTGCAGAGCCTTCTTCATCCTCTTCTGTTTGTTGAACATTCTTCGGTCAATTCCACAGTACTGACTTAATGCAATAACTTTTGCTCTCTGAGAAATTTTGGAATTAATTCCATCTGTGGTATTCTTGTTAATATGTTGGGGCTAATGTTTGCCATCCTGAACATTCTAGAATTCTGGAACTTATTTTTGTGTTCCTATTTCAAGTGTTTCAGTTAGCATCAAATAGTGACATTTGTTTTGCTTTGAGACTCAGGTTATGTCGCCCTCACTATACAGAGCATGCTGACTTTGAACTTAGAGCGATTTTTAGAGTGTTGAGATTATAGGGAGATGATACCACACCTAGATGTGAGCAGTTAACTTGATATTGGCTTTTCCTCCTGAGATTGGCAATTTTTAAGGGGAGTGATCACATAATACATATTTGTATATTTCCTTTGAATTTCATAGAACCTAAAACCTACTGGAGCAGCAACATGAGAATGAGTTGACAGTCTAAACCCAAAGCATGCAATTTCACTTACTTAATTTATGCCTTAATTTAGAGTAATACAAATGGTCTGGACAGGTTCTATTTTTAGACTTCATTGTATTTTCTAACAATGGTTCTGAGTGGAGCCAGAAAGCTCAAGCAAATAATGTTTTCTTATGCTTATTCTGACAGCATATGAAATTTTTATTATTTAATTTAACACAAATAAAATAATCACAAACATTATCATATATGTCATAGACAGTAAAGTTAAGGAAGAAATGGTTAGTTATGGTTGTAGAGAGAAACCATTAAATACATTCACACTGGTCTTGACAAAATTAAACAGAGGTTCCAATTCTAAATACTACCACTAATTATAAAAAATATGCTAGGAAATCTGTATTATAAGGCATTTTCTTACTAATCCCATTTAAAACGCAAATAACCCAGAATCGCCTGGTGGAGGTGGCACCAGCCATTAAAGCCATCACTCAGAAGGCAGAGGCAAGTAAACCTGAGTTCCTGGCCAGTGTGGTCCAGATTGGCCAGGGCTGCACAGAAAAACCCTGTCTCAACAAACAAACAAACAAATTAAAGTAAGTAAATAAATAAAACACAAATAATCTAGAATCCAAGTTTATGTTTGTCTGTACATCTATTATTTCATACTCAGGTAAATTAACATGTTCTGAAGGGCCTGTCCTCTTTTCAGTCCCAACAAACCAGTTTTCCTGATGAATGCTTCACTGTGAGAACAGGCTGGTGATGTAAGTAAGTTTCAGATCCAAGATGATATGACCTCCAAGCTTTTGCTTCATGAACCCAGTTCATCTGTTCCATTTGCAACAATATTGAGACTCCTCCACTCCAACCTGTTAGCCACAGTGGGCCATCTCGAGGCAAGAATGCCAGAGAAAGAAAACCAGAGATGGAAACGGAGATAGGAGAACACATTTCAGAATACTTAGAAGAAGGTCAAGAGGTAGTCTGTGACTGACAAAAGGAAAGGAAAAGTGTAAAACCCCAGTCTTTCAGTCCCATATGACTTTCACTTCTTTCTTTTCTTTATGATTTTTCTCTGTGCCTTTTCTCAGAATAAGAGAATCATCAGATGACAGTGGGATGTGTATGCCCACCTTTCAAAGCACATGCCTGCCAAATTTGACAGTGTGACTCATGAGTTCACCCCATCTGGCTGCTTTTTTAAACAAATTGTTTACATCAAACTTTTCTTTCTCCTTAGATAAAAAGGAATTCAGACACTTTCTGCTGTCATTAATGTGCTTTTTCTGATGGTCTGTTCTCTCTTAATACTGCAGCCTAAGCAGTTATCAGCAAGATGGAGCCACGATGAGGAAGTGGGATACGGGACTGATATTCAGGTTACAGAGCATCACTATACCCCATCCCCTTTGAAAGTTGTGACAGTTTTGCTAGACTAGGCTAGGAGTATTTTATTTGGTCTATGTTTGTTCTAAACTCTCTCTCAGCATTTGCATGATGGGAAAAGGAATGAGATTAATTGTTAGATTGAGAAAACAAAGAGGGAGTATCTTGAACAAGTTATTTTCATGCTCACATTAATTGGTAGTATAAGTAAACATAAAGTGATAAATAAAGCAATCATTCCAACAATAAATATATGTCAGGATAACTAATTCTTGAGGACTGTAATTCTGTGGATGAAGAGCTACCCACTTTTCCTTGATTTCCCAGACTTTTACTAGGATAAGGAGGGTTCTTGGCTAGGTCACTCTAGGTATTCAAAATCCACACATCAGTATTTCTATGCAGAGACACAGAAGTCTGTGTGTGTTCCAGGCACACATGATAACATTTTTATAGGAAGAAACAGAAGAAAAGAAGGCATCAAAACTAATGGCTGGGAGTGAAGAAAGCAGCAGACAGCTTTTCAGGGTAGCAGGATGCTGAATGAATCCAAATACTGCTGTGAGGGAGATGAGTGCCAGGATGATGAACACCGGCCTTCTATCATTTTCTTTTGTCAGTTGAAATTTATCATTTTAGCTGTGTGAAAGGCATTGTTCAATCAAAAATGGGAGAGAAAAGGTAGGAGGGAGAAGGGAAGGAAAAGGGGCAGGAGAGAGGGAGGAAGAAAGGAAGGGAGGGGGAGAGAGAGACAGAGAATATGGATGAATGGATTTGTACTTCAAGTTCAGTGGGTAGAGAGTAATTGTTCATTTTCCCACACAACCAGAGAGCAAGAGCAGTTTATGCAAATAGTCTAAGGCCCAGGTTGAGGATTCTATTTTTAGTTAAAGCATATAAAGGAATGAGGGAGATTGCTTGCTTTACATGAGTTAAAATGTTTTCAGTAAGAATGAATTCTCTGAACCTTATTTGCCATTTAAAGAAATATTTCATTATTGGCAGTAACAAATAAATGAAGAAAATCAGATTTTCAAGAATTCTGCACAAGGATACTAATATGTTGACCCAAATCATATGTCTGAAAATTTTGAGAGGGTTGAAAAACGAAAGAGAGGGTTGATACTTCCAGAGAGTTCAGGACAGTCATCACATGAACACAGGTACAGAGAAGAAGGAGACAGGGCTGGCTGCTTACTTCTAAAAGGATTTAAAAGGAGAAAAATGGACAGGCTAAAAATCTATGTACAATAAGAGAATATCCCATCATACATTTGTTCAGTTTTAGCAAAGCTTGTAAAAAAATCATAGAATATTTTTGTGCAAGAATTTTGGGAACAGAGGGCAGGTGGGGCATTGACAGGGATGGGCTTTATCTTTGCTCTGTGTGAGTGACATTGCCTCAGTGAATTCAGAGCAAGAGGGCACAGAAATGTGGAGTGAGAAAAGAAAGCACACAGAACTCTGCTTGTGTCCACTGGGTTATTAGTTAAAGGTGGCTTTCGGTATTCTATGCCTACGAATATTTACTTCCATGAATTTAGATCTTAATTTACAGTTTTTCCATTAAAAATATTCAAGTTTTGTTAGTTTGTGTGTTTGTGTATATGTGCCTATTTTTCTGTATTTGCAACACCTGTGTGCAGTGTTCACAGTGGCCAGAAGAAGACAACAGATACCCTGAAATTGGATTTACAGTGGTTGTGAACCATCCTATATGGGTGCTGAGAACTACCCCAGGGGCTCTACAAGACGAATAAGTACTCTTATCCATGGAGACATCTTCCCAGGCACTCATTTCATTATTTTTGTAATACTATAGTTATTTCTCCAAACTGAAAACTTTAGATGCTGATGATTAATGTTTTGTAAGTGAGTATCCCATACTCTTTTCAATTTTTTAACCTACTGTTTCATTTTGTTTAAAATTAGGTTGACATTACATTTAATATTCTAATAAATAATTACATACTTGATAACGTTATATTATTTCTGAAAGCATTCTGCTGTGGTTTGAATTTTAACTGTCCTAGAGAGGCCCCTGTACTCAAGACTTGGTAACCATTCTCTACTACTCCTGGTACTGGGAAGTGTTGGAAACATTGGGAGGCTGGGCTTGGTGGAGGAAATTTAGGGTGTACCCCTGAAAGAGATAACAAGACGGGCCCCCTTCTGCTGTCTTGCTTTCAGGCCTCATGAGGTGAGAGAACATCTCTGTCACACAGGCCTATCATATGCTGTTACCAAGATGTAAAGTGTCATTGCCTCCAGAGACCCAAAGTAGCAGGGCAATGGGATGAAATCTTTGAAACTGTGAGCAAACGGAGTGTTTTTCCTTTTTAAGGAACAAATTGAAGTTGTTTATCTCAGATATTTGTCACCATGACAAAAACACTAACATACATTATGATTAATAGAATTTTACAGCTCTTCACACTTATACATAAATCACCTGTTATGCATTCTGCATCCGCAAGATGTGCAAAAACATCCTTTTCATCCACCCCTCACTGAACAAAAACAATCAAATTCTGACATCTTCAAAAAATAAATTTGAGTATTTAGAAACTCGAGCATTTTGAATTTGTCAGTTTTTGCATATGGTCATGTAAAAATATCATTCATATAAAATATTAATTAGTAATGGTGATTATTAATTATTTCAGATATATTACCCTAGGATATATCAACATAACTATTGCTAAAGGGTTTCTATTACATGTACATAAATTGCTCATTTACAGCTTTTGGAAAAGTTCCTTGCCTTTTTAAAGTCCTGTATGTATTAATTTTTCATTATTATTAAGACCGGCATATTTATAAACCATAGAAAATAATTCATAGAATTAAAAAAAGAATTTAGTAGCTATAAAGAAAACTGGTAGTAAATACATTGCCAGTTAATTACTTACTCCAGTCACATAAACTGTTTTAAAAGACTTTAATGATAACCATCTGGCTCAAGCTGTAGGTAGGATATCTGAGGTTTTCTTTGTGATCATAGAATTATTCATCTCCAACCCACCTCTGAAGGGACTTGTAGTGTCATTGATGACAGAGATTGACAACTATTACTAGAAATCAAATCGTCTACTACAAATATATATGGACACACACACACACACACACACCACATGCACACACACCTCTGAGTTAAATTAGCCATTGGTCATACAAGATTCTAAAGAAATTGACATAATTATTATATAATAATATATAGTGACCAATTCTGAGAAAAGAGCAAACAAAAACCAACCTGTTTATTCTCAATGAATATGAACTGAAACGGTCCTTATTTCATAGAATTTTAGAAGAGAGAAAACCACTAGTGTGGCTGGTCATCTCTGCACATCCTCCCATCATGATCTTGATGTCCCTCGCCTTCAGAATCTCTCTTCTCTCTCATCAATTGGATTCCCAGAGCTCAGCCTGGTGCCTGGCCATGGATCTCTGCTTCTGCTTCCATCAGTCACTGGACAAAGGCTCTATGATGACAGCTAGGTCATTTGCTAGGTCAGTCACTAAAGAGTAGACCAATGCAGGCACCCTCTGGACCACTGCCAGCAGACCATGGTAGGGTCACCTTTGTGGATTCCTGAGAGCCTCCCCAGAGCCCTGCCTCTTCCTATTCCCATGATGTCCTCATCTATCATGGTATCTTCCTCCTTGCCCTCCCACTCTGTCCCTGTTCCAGCTTGATCCTCCCATTTCCCTATGTTCTTATCCCGCACTCCTCACTCTCTGTCACCCCTACCCCACCCAGTCAGAAACCCTCATGGGACTGGACTAGGACCTCTGGATATGGAAGATGGTTGTTTGGCTCAAACTGCTTGCGGGGCACCCAGGTAGGGAGATCTGTCCCTGGTGCATGGGCAGGCTTTTGAGAGCCCAGTGGACTGTGGTGTGATACCTTGCACAGCCTTGGTGCAGTGGGAAGGGGCTTGGACCTGCCTAGGCTCAGTGTGCTGGGCTCTGCTGACTCCCCATAGGAGACCTCGATTTTGGGGATGTGGGGATACGGAGTGGCTTGGAAGAGAGGGATGAGGGTGGAAAGGGAGGGGGGGTGGGATCTGTCTGTGGGTGGTATGTGAAGTGGGTAGAAAATTTCTTAATGAAGAAAAATGAAAAAAAAAAGAGAGAGAAAAGCAGAGTTAATTTTCTGGTCATTGTGTTATAAGACCAATATGAAAGTGCATTTAAATTATCTAGATATACCTTTATTTCAGCAAGCCTAGATTTTGACCACTGTTAAAGTTTAAACTAATTTCTTAAGTATAATTAAAATAACAAGTCATCATTGATTCATGCTTATGGCACACAAACCTCTCAAAGTATAAATTATGTTACCACACATATGTCATGGACTCAACAAGGAAAACTAGTGAAAAATAAAATATCAAAATGACAGGAAAGGTAATATTTTCCTTTTCCCAAGGGAGCAATAAAGGATTTTATGCCCCATTATTTCGTTGCCTAGCTATTCTATTTTTATCATATGCATGAAATATTAATTCTAAATTAGTAAGTCTTTTGCTCACTCTTCCCAAATGCTGTGTGTCAACATTTATTTACATACGTCCTACATGGAAATGACATTTCATGAGGCAGGTTTTTGTTTTAATGTTGCATGTTATACCCAGAAACAAACACGATGCTGCTTTTCAACAAGCCTGATAGGTTTTCCTTTTGCTTGTCTCTGAAAGCCGCTTGTGAAATGATTACATAGGTTATAATTTCTGAGCCCTAGGGAACATAAGAGGGTTTTTTTTCTTTCCTTTGAATCTGAAAGTTTAACTACATGCGCATAACAATGTGCAGTCCATCTTTATGCAAATAGTTTAAAAAGGCAGCGTGCCTGGAGGGCTGTTTTATGGCATTATTTGGTTTTATATCTTTGCAATCAACACTATACAGCTCACATGGCCATGTAAATTCATGAGTGACTTTTCTATTGAAACTCAAACAAGGTTACTTGCTCTTGAAGATCAGATTGAGATAAAAGTAGCAGTTTCCATAATGGCAATGTGCACAGCCTCTTAAAAAAAAATTCCAAAAAACTATTGATTTTAACTTTGAAAATGTATCATTGATTTCTTTTTGCAAGTTTGCAATTCTAATACTGATTCTAACAGAGGCATTTTGGAGGACCTCTAGTATCAGCGATTCCTGCTTATTTCATTTTACAGAGGTCTTGTGAAGCAGTAAACGGGTTTCAAAATTTACTTTATTTCCAATGGCCACAGTTAGTGACTCTAGGAACCACAATGACACACAGATCTTACATAATTTCATTTTTCTTTAGGATTTTTTGGTTGACTTATAACATTTTAAAAATCAACTGCCTAATATAAGGAAATATAGTTTTCTTCATTTTTTTTTTTTTAGGGGACATGACTTTCTCATTTCTGTTGTTCTTGCTTATAGTGGTTTTGTGTTGTTGTTATTGTTATTTCTCAACTTAAATCAACACAAATTGAAGCTTGCACTCACTTAAACATCTTTTGGACCAGTGGATGTGGTTGCATTCATCTGTCATTGAATAGGTTACCCCATACTTCCGTGTGTGGATAGCTACAGAGATCCAAGCCTAGTTTATACAGAAATTGATCTCTTAACTTGCTGCTGACAAACCTGGGCATCTCACACTTGGAATATGCTTGTGTTAGTCAACATTGCCACAGTTCCAACTGGACTTCTCTATGCTAACCCTCACACTTAGCTGTTTCCTCCCCATGACCTCATGCAGAGGTACTGATGCTTCTCCCATGAAATACAACAAGAAAACTGAGGAAGAGAGGACATACGTTGCTTGCCAAAGTCCACACATGGAGAATATACACAGCTATAATTCAAAGCAAATATGGGATTTTTGTTACTGTATTAGGAGGTATCACTCAAGTTCAATAGCACCTGTCCCTCTTAATATAGTACTCTTAATATAACAAATTCACACATAGAGTAAGGAAGGTGAGTGATCAATATTTCTTTATATACTTTCTTCTTGTTAGATTATTACAATTCTGGCCGGGCAGTGGTGGCACATGCCTTTAATCCCAGCAGTCAGGAGACAGAGGCAGGCGGATCTCTGTGAGTTCGAGGCCAGACTGATCTACAAAGTGAGTTCCAGCTACACAGAGAAACCCTGTCTTGAAAAACCAAATATATATATATATTACAATTCTGACTAAATTTAATTCAAATGCTTATAATGTTGACCAAGGCCCTAGAATTTGCATTGTTACCAGCAAGTCTAGTATTATATATTCATCTTATCTTCTGTCATTCTTCCAATGATTGTAAAGAGTAATTGGGGAAAAGCATCTGGCTGGCTGCACTTATTTGAGACCTAGCTGAGGAAAAAAAAAAACAATGCTTACTTAGTCTCATTCACATCACAGTGGGATGAGAGACAAAAAACATAAAAATTCCAGATGACATATGAACCTTCTATGATCCATTATTTAATGTTATAAATTATATAATTACATCATATTATATGTTTTATAAAGATGAGAAAAGTTTCCTTTGACAATAATATTGATCATGGCTTGGATAGATCCCACTTGGTAGAATGTTTGCCTAGCATGCATGGAGCTCTAACTTTGATACCCAACACTGCCTACAATTTTGTGTGGTGGCACATATTTACAATAAGGGACATGGGACAGGAGGATCACAACTTTAAGGCCATGTTTGCCCAGCCCGGGTTCCATGAAACCCTGTAACAAAGCATGTGTTTCTGAGTTTAAACATTGTTGTTGTAATTAAATAGAGAGGCATGCAGAGACTTAAGGAAGTGTGTACTGATCAACAAGGATTATGATACTCATAATGTCATATTTGAGTTTAGAAATAAAATAGAGCCCTGTTATGATTCCAGTTCCATTCCCCAGCTTCCCTTATTAGGTAACCTCTCCAATGCATTTATTTAATATCCAACTGGACTAGTTTCCATATTTTATTTTAAATCTATATATGCCCACCTAATGTGTATAATTGATTTATGTTTTCACAAATTTGCATAAGTGATTTCAATCTGTAAGTGATAAGTTAATTTTGCAATGTGAATTTTTACTCCCTATTGTGTGTCAGTTCTTTAGTACATTCCCGTGGCTCTGAATTCTTATTCTTTCTTCTCCTCGTTGCCACATCAATTCCAGCTTAACTGTGATACAATAAGCATCTTTGCATCTGTCTCTTAGTGTGTCAAAGATAAGATACCTCCTCAGGTTTACAAGAGATGCCAGACACACCAAGTTTTAAGACAGATATCCTAATGTGATAAACATGCCTTAATTGAGTCACAACTCAATGTTTATTCCCTTGTCTCCTACACTGAACTATTTGTTGGTATTTTGTTTCCAATTTATATGTGGTGATATTGTGTCCCCCAATATATTGGGCACCCAATGGGGTCAGAGAACAGAACAGCCACGAGACAGACATAGAGGCCAGAAAATGGTGGCACACAGGCCTTTAATCCTATCCCTTGGGAGGCAGAGATCCATCTCGACCTCTGTGAGTTCAAGACCACATTGGAAACAGCCAGGCTTGGTGACACACACTTTTAATTCCAGGAAGTGATGGCAGGAAGCAGAAAGGCATATAAGGCATGAGGACCAGGAACTAGAGGCTTTTAAGCTTTAGGCTTTTAGCAGCAGTTCAGCTGAGAACCATTTGGGTGAAGACCCAGAGACTTCCAGTTTGAGGAAACAGGATCGACTGAGAAGATGTCGAGGTGAGGTTAGCTGTGGCTTGTTCTGTCTCTCTGATCATTCAGAATTCACCCCAATATTTGGCTCAAGATTTTCTAATTAATAAGACCATTTTAGAAATTTGTGTTACATATATAGAATTAAACATTTTTTTGTTTTGAATGGTAGCACCATTGTTTAACATTACTTTCAAAGATTTACTGTGGATATTAAAAAGTCCTTACAATTTTATTTTATCTGGCCATTGAAATTTATCTTCAATTTTACATATTTGATCATCAAATTTTTCAGATTTAAGCCTTCCAATTAAACTGATATGACTACTGTGATTGTTTGAATGGAAATTGTGCCCATATGCTCAATCATTTGAAACGTTGGTCAGAAGCTGGTTGCACTGTTTGAGAGGACAGGACTGGGGGCTGAGCTTTGAGTGTTGGTAGTCTACCCTGACCTCCAGGTTTCTCTCTGCCTCATACTTGCCTTTGAAGATATGATATCTCAGCTCCCTGCTTTGGTCCTGCCATCTTGCCTCCTTTACCATCATGGACTCTGCTGAAATCATGACCAACATTTCCTTGACCATGATATTTTATCTGAGAAACAGAAACTCAGCTAACACAATTATCAATTAGGAAGCACATTTCCATGCCTTCAGAAACACTCCTATATTCTTAACATTTAGGCCTGTGGGTCTCCTGGATGCTGTATCTATATGGAAACCTCTTGCATCTCCCATATCAGCATTGTAATTAAACCCTTCAGGATTTTTTTAATGCTGCTTCTTTTGTTACCCCTGCAAAGAAAATCTTTCTGCTCTGGATGACTATTCAATATTATTTGTTAAAACTTTGTGATGTGTTCTTTCCTCTTTGCTTTCTATCTACTCTCTAATTTAATATTAATTTGTTTTAATTGCAATAAAAACAAGAGACCTAAATGTCTGCATGTGCTCCATTGGTTATTTAAATTAGATATGGAGGGCTCAAGGTAAGCAGCCTAGCAGTGCACAGCTCCACAAGAGTCAGCTAGGGGTTCTCTCATATCTCAGGCCTGCAGCTAGGGCCTGCATGCCGCCTGTGTATGTTGTTGTGGAGAAGAAGCAGGAATGAAGTTTCACTTCTCTTCTTTAGCTACATTTACTATTTTTTGGCCGGCTCCACTTGGTGTGTATTCCAGAGCATATATTTCTTTCGGCAACTGCAACCATTGAAGTTTGTAGTTGATTATCTGTAAAGAAGATAATCTCTGTCTCTCTCTCTGTCTCTCTCTCTGTGTGTGTGTGTGTGTGTGTGTGTGTGTGTGTGTGTGTGTGTGTGTGTGTGTTTATAAATATAGGACAGGGACTGGTTACATTAGATAGAATAATTCGCTGTGATACCAGCACTGGGAGGCTGAGGCAAGAAGATCCCATGTTTCAGTTCAATTTAGGCTACATAGTGAAAGACCTCATTGCAGAACCAAAAACCAAACCAAAGTTGAAACAAAATAATCCTTCCCTTAATACAATTTGCTTACCAATTTCCAAGAATTCTACAGTGATGGTATTTTCATATACATTAAAATGCACAAGAAACTTTCAAGTAAACTGTCTATCCCACACTTCACTGGATTCAAACACTTTGATTCCTAGTGTAGTGGAGTTATGTCTTTTTGAATTTGAGGTTTAGCTTAATGGTATTTTCTACATTATCTGAATATCTGTTGGATACCCATCCTCTCCTGTAATTTTCTTTTTTGCATTGTCTTAAAATGTTTGTTATTGTACTCACAAGGTTTTTCTCTGGAATTCAGTATTTAGTCTAAAGTGATGTATGTTACACAATTGCTTCCAGCCCCCTTGTATGCAAATCTACAGACTTAGCATGGGTTCAGCAAAGTAGTCGCTTATAAAAGGCTGCATTTGGAGTAACTTCTTTGCAATGATTTTGCCTCTCTGTTTAGTATAAAGTGTGACTCATGATTGACATTACTGAACCTGCTCATGAAGATTTTTTTATTGTAGTGTGTTTGGAGGAACATAATGTGAATACTACAAAAACTATCTTGTTTTTATTTTTAACCTTGTCCTTTTTGTTGCCCTTCCATGTTCTGTATTTTAGTATCATAATCTTTTCACCACCCACACAGTTCTCCTTGACAAAGAACACCACCTCTCTCTTTCAAATCCTTCTACCACTGAATCACTGCTGTTTGTTGTGACCTCCAACAGCTTCTGAGAAATGCTATTCTACTCCCTTTTTTATTTAAAATGAACCTCAGTTTGCACCGAATTAAACTGAATTGCATTTTCTTGGCTTAGTCTATAGAATTCTGACTTGCTAATTGTTTTATATATCTTTCTCAAAAACCAATTTTAGGTAACAGATGGCTACAACTGGCCAGGATCAGCTGCCAAACCCACTAGTCAACCAGCAACAATCTTTGGCACTTACACTACTTACTTATAAAAATCCCTGGGAACAGGTTGATAGAATTAGGACAATTCCTTCGTTACTGTCTTTTGATTCTGGTATTTTCCAAAATGAAACATAGCTACAATTTCCACAGTAACAGTTATAGTTTTAACACCATCCTGACCATTTCTGCTGGGTGAACTCTCAACAGGCATCTGTAATAAGAAAATGAGGATTTTTATTGCTGATACTCTAATCACAGATAATTATTATAGCAAATAAGTATTCACAGGGAACTGCAACCTAGGTTACATCAGACATCCTTTGGCTAAATGTGGTATGCTTGCAGTAGAATAAATTACTTGCCTAACCATTTGAATTGTAACAGAAATATACCCCTTATTCATACTATTTTTATCAGATTATATTCTTCAATTGCTCTGTCTATGCTGAAAGTAGAGCTGAAGAAGCCCCCTGACAGTAAACACTTATTAACTGTGTGTCTTAACAAGTGAAATGTCTCATTCTCCACTATTATTTTTAAAAAGCACACGGTGCCTTGAAATTTTTCTTTGGTATTATTTTCTTTATATTGATGAAAACTTGGGGAAAATTCCTTTGTCTGGCACAAGTCAACTACATTGAGGTTATTCTTCTCTAGACAGAGTGTCCTCTATTTTGGAGATAAATTTATTCTTCCCATATACCCAGGGAGGAAAATATAACCTTGGTGGGATTTATGAAAAATAAATAATCAACGTGAAGTTGCACTTTTTCTGTGAAGATTTCATTAGAATGGTGTGCACCATTGAAAAGTGAGCAAAGGTATAGCCTTTAGTATGTTTTCTTAAGTAATTCTTTGGCCCAGAAGAGGTCATCAATCTACTTATTCTGTGTCTTCTCCTAGGCATAACTCCTACCACAACATCCTCTCAGAAGTCCCTGCATTTTGTCCCCACACCAATGGCTGCTGACAAATTACTTCTTTGGCCCAGGTGGAGAACTGACATGCTTTTCAAGGATATCAAAGTGTGGAGGCCCAAATTACTCAGGGTCAGAAAATCTGAGTTTGCTTTATCCAGCAGTGTTGCATAAGGGGATGATTTGACCATGGGCATGGTTACCAGGTGTTTGGAAGGGTCTGCACTTGGCTTTATCTAGCAAGGGGGAGGTCTTTTGCCTCACCCCTTGGCATAGCTAAAAAAAAGCCCTTTTGAATAAAGTTCTGGGCTGTTGGGTATTGACGCAGGTCCTCCTGAAGGTATCCAGTGTTTCTGTCTTTATTCTCAGCTATTTTCTTATTCCTCTCTCCTCAAGAGTATCCAGGGTAAGGTGAGGGCTGATACCCCCACAGATGTCACCCAACATGGGGCTTGACAAGAAGAGAGTAGTAGGCACCACAAGATTTGGGGGATATGTTTGGTAATGAAGTTGAGGTGGTGGTAGTCTATTTTTCAGGAGCAAAGTTTTAAATATAAAGCAGAATAATTCAAGTTAAGCTGAAGTAAGTAGTTAAAGTTAGGTCTCTGTTTCTATGTTTCTATCTTTCTACTAAAGTTAAGTCATAAGTTTAATTTGAGGAATGTAGGCTTAGGTATATTTGGGTAGAATAATCTTTGGGTATAGGGATATTGTGTAGGTTTGAGTATAATAGAAACTGAGAGTAATTTTTTTCCCTTGAGCATGAATGGGACCTGGGGTTTATAGGGCAGCATTCAGGATCTAAGAGCCACTGTGAACTTGACATTATGAGTGGCTTCAGAAGCTCCAGAGGTAGCCAACAACAGTGGACACCAGAGCTATCACAAGCAGCAGCAACAGCCAGATATGGAGAATCATAGCTTCCCAAGCAGCAGACACCAAGAGTCAGCTAAAGCAGAGCCAGTGATGACAGAGAGGTTCTGTGTAGTTTCTATCATGAAAGAGTCATGGCAGGAGAATGCAGACAGCCAGCCCAAGAGACATGGCTGGATGCTATACTCAACTTTGACACACCCAGCAGCAGAGAAGCTGTGTCGTGTGAGAGGCAAATAGCAGACAGCAGCTTGGAGTGCAGCAGAGATTTTTGACCCCAGCTGCTGGAGCTGGCAGAGATGCTATGGAAGAGACAGAGAGCCAACTGGGCAGTTGGAGAGTGAGAACTCATAGTGTCATGAAAGCTTTGTGAGAGACAAAGCCTCCATGCAAAGATGACCTCTGGTGCACACCAGGAGGGCCAGGGAACAGGAGTTCCCAGTCTGAGTGCATTCTGGGAACACTGCAGAGCCTGAGGCAGCATTTGGCTGTGCAAAGAGGCAGTGCACAGGGGATGCAAAGGCTGCTGGTAGAGCAGGTAATGAGACCTGAGGAAGCTGCAGCTCATAGCAGCTGGTTTTCCTCCCAGAGCCAAGGTTGCTGAAAGCCATGACTTGTAGCACTGGAAGCAACCTTGAGCCCCTTGAGTGAGAGGCAGTTGAGAAGACTCAGGTCTCTGAACTGGGATTGTAAAAGCCTGAACAGAGCTAGCAGCTAAAGCCACACAGTTTCTGTTTGCTGGCTGTAAGGAAGTCTCTTTTGAAAGGACTCTGCCCCAGCCAGCTAGCAGCTTTTGCCCTGGAGTAGTTTTTGCCTAGGGAAATCTAACTGAACATGCCTCTGTGGCTGAGAACAAAAATTTCAGAGATGCTTGTTTGAACTAGAATTGTTAACTTCAAAAAGTTTTTGATTGTGGTTTTCTTCATATTTGGAACTTTAAGACTGGTGATAGAACTTACTTTTTAAACCTTTTAGACTTAAGAAATGGGATGGATAGGAGTGATTCCATTGCAATGGGACAATTTTGAATTTACTTACACACAAAGACTCTATCAACTGTAATGACTCACAAATTGTTTTGTGGAACTGTTTGTGTTAAAAATGCAACTGTTTAAATGGAAAAGTTTGGGTGTTTTCTATCAGGCTTATGATGCAGCTTAAAAATTATCAAGAAAAGGGTGAGTTAATATTCCTCAGTCTATTTCATTTAATGTTTTCTTGTCCCTTGAATGGATTAATGTTAAGTTGTGTTATTGTACCCTATGGTGTGTATAATTCTATTAAAAATCACTTTTAAATGTTTGCTAAAGTTTATAAAGTATTAAGAGATTGCTTTAAAGTGTAAAGAGTTCTATTAGTAAATTGCTTTTGGGGGGCTGGAGAGATCACTCAGTGGTTGAGAACACTGGCTGTTCTTCCAAAGAATGCAGGTTCAATTCCCAGCACCTACATGGCAGCCCAAAACTGCCTGTAACTCCAGTTTTAGGAGATCCAACACCCTCCCAGAGACATACATACAGGTGAAACACCAATGCATATAAAATAAAAAATAAATTTAAGAAATTGCTTTTAGATTTTTACTGAAGTTTTTAAAGTGTTAATGGTTCTATTAAGAGTTTGCTTTTGGATGTAAGTTTGTAAGAATTGTAATTATGTATAGTAATATTTATGTTAAAATTATGATGTTAACTTGTTAATGTTAATTATGTTGCTAAGGGAGTCTCTAGGTTTGATAAAGTTGCATCAGGAGTTTGTTGATTTAAAGAAGGACTTGGTACAGCCAAAACTACATCTTAGACCCATTGAAAAGGCCATTCTATCTTTATAATCCTCTACTCCTTCACTGGGAGGTGTAGCAGCCCTAAGGAGCAAGTGTATTGCTATAATTATTCTAGCTACTTGCAAGGTCTTAGTGGAAAAGCTGATTCAGACTTGCATAGACTTAAGCTCTGTATTCCCACTTCAGATTTATATTATTAAGAAGGTGGAATTCATGGAGGCCCAAATTATTCAGGGTCAGAGAATCTGAGCTTGCTTTACCCAGCAGGGTTGCATAAGGGGGTGATTTCACCACAGGTATGGTTATCAGGTGTTTGGAAGGTTATGTACTTGTCTGTATTCAGCAAGGAGGAGGTCTTTTGCCTTGCCCCTTTGCATTTTTATAAAAAGCCATTTTGAACAAAATGCTGGGCTGTTGGGTATTGACCCAGGCCCTTCTTAAGCTATCCTATGTTTCTGTCTTTTTTCTTGTCAATTAAATCTCTCTTTCTATCTGTTATTTTCTTATCCCTCTCTCCTCAAGAGTAACTAGGGTAAAGTGGGGGCAGGTCCCCCACAACTAAAAGTTCTTACCACTTTCACTCTCCATTACAAATTGTTCTCTCTCTGGAAAGCAGCTGTTGTTGTTAGAAAGCATCCCATTGTCTTTAACTTGTTGAAAGTCCACATTTCTCTATATTATACAGTCCTTGAAGGACAGAAAATAACAACTCAGAACTATGGTCCATCTTGGTCAAGAAGATTTATTACACTACAGCAAATTGTGATTAATCCAAGAAGTGTGAATGTGTGATATTCTCTGGAGTTAGCATGTGGAGAGTGAGGGTGAGAACCTTGACTTTTCCTTCCTTAGTTGCAGTATACTATGCTATAGCATATTCCATTACATTGGAGGTTTGTATACAATGAGTGAAACCAAGTTGTTCTGGTTTCATTTCTCATACTGCGATAAAACACCATGTGCTAAAGCAATTGAGTGGAGGAGAGAATTTATTCATTTATAACTCCAAGGTTTAATGTTAAACCCACCGATGGAGAATAAAACCACTGCCACAGTTTAAAGCAAAATTTGAATCAAGCTTTAGTTAATACTGGCCAGGTAGATGGGCTCTGGCCAGGTCCATACCCAGTTTCCCTGAAATAAAAGGCCCCAAATCAGTTTTCAGTGGGTAGTGTTTCTCATCAGGTCCAGTTTGGGCCAAGCATACATCCTGATGTACTTCCTGCCTGTGAACCTCCTGTACATGCTTGATTAAGCACATCCATTGCAGATGGGTTAAAGAAACTTGTGTAGGGGGCGTGAAAACATGTGGCTTGTTATCTCCCATAAATAATAGCCTCCAGCATTTCAGGAACCATCTGTCCTTGGGCAAAGGCTTACAGATCAGAGGCATTTTTGCTTCATGGATCTCTAAGGCATAGTAATTGAAACTTAAAATTTAACTTTGGCTCTCACAATAACCCACCATTTCAAGGAAATCAAGTCAGGAGCTTACAGTATCACACCCATCTAGAGAAGGGAGAGAATAGAGCATTCATCCATGCTTGCTTGATTTCACCCAGCTTTCTTCTGTGTCATACATGTTAAGATCCTCTGCCTGGTTAGTAGTGTCATCTGCAATGGGCTAGGTATTCTTACATCAATTGACAATCAAGCCAGTACCTAAGGGACATTCTCATTGGACAACTGTCAATCCCACCAGGTGAGAAAAAGACCACTACCACAATTTTGAGCCAAGTTTGAAGCAAGTTTGATTTTTATTGCAATATACCCAAGAGCTAGGTAGTGACTGCCTCTTAAGTCAGGTTAAAGAGAGCAGCCCCACCCAAGTGTAGTAGGAAGGTTTCTCTGGTCCCACCAGGACCCTGCAGTCCCATGGCCCACTTATAGAATAATCACTCAGAAGCTTATATTAATTTTATAACTGCTTGGCCATTAGCTCAGGCTTATTACTGACTATCTCTTACACTTAAATTAGCCCATAATTTTTATCTATGTTTAGCCACATGGCTTGTTACCTTTTCTCAGTTCTGCCTTGACATCTTGCTTCCTCTGTGTCTGGCTGGTGACTCCTAACTCAGCCCTTCCTCTTTCTAGAATTCTCCTTGTCTTCTTTCTTCGCCTATACTTCCTGCCTGGGTACTGGCCAATTAGCATTTTATTTATCAACCAATCAGAGTAACACATATTCACAACATACATAGTGACATCCCACAGAACCCAAGTCCATTTCTTGGGTCTCTTTTAAGGAGTAAAATCACAAGTACTTGCAAAGCAGGTTTACAGAAGTCAGACAATAAAGCTACAAGGAAGTACAGAAATGTCTAAAAAATTACCTATTTGGTCCCCATGTAATTGGGGAGGACTAGGAAGGGTTAGGGAGGATCAGGATGTTCCACCAAACAAGTCAAGGTCATGTGTTGGCAGAGGTCAGGTTTCAGGAAACAGACTTCAAAACACCAACTCAGCTCTTACAATAAATCAAAAGTTAGTTTTAACAATAACAATACAGTGCAATGGTTCCTGTTTTCAAAATGGAGTCTGGCTGGTTCTTCACAACATGGTATAAACGTCATCCACTGAGGCTCTCTTCTCTGGTGATGCTAGGTAAGTTGGCAATTAAAAAATGATCGTAACACAAGACAAGGCTTCACACCAAAATGAAGAAAGCAGCCGGAAGATGGTAAATATTGTGTTGTAGGCAGCAGATCCCTTCCTCCTGTATATTCCTCTTCCTTCCCAGGTTAGGCATCTCTAGCCCTTCTAATATTTTTCATTCAGTTATTTTGAGTTACTGTTCCATAAAATTGCATATGGAATATGTTGATTAATATAATATAGTGAAATAAGTGGTATTAGTTTAAGCTGTAAAATAAGAATACTAATAGGCAATTAATATATCAGAAGTTGTATATACCAGAGGTTGTTTCAAACGCTTTATTCATATTGGTTTCTTGATCCTCACAATGAGCTCATGTAATATTTAAGGTGCAGACAGGTTAAAAAAAATTGTCCATTTTCTCAGGCACAGCTGTATTACATTGTCTGCCTTCGGTGTGAGCTCTAAATCACTTCTCTGTGCTGAACAGCAGAGATGACAACCATAGCAATATTGAAGATGTTACTGTTGGAATGTGACCAAAAACTGGTTGCATACTTGAACCCTTCTATCAGTAATTAAACTGACACTTTTTAATTTCCACTGTAACCTTTTGGAGATGTCAGATGAGTGAAGGCTTGAAGTATGATGGAACTGCTCAGTAAGTCAGGGAATTCTGCTAAATACTGTGCAAGACATCCAGGAGTCACATCTAGAGAGAAAGTGAGATGGGAATCAGAATGGTCACCTGAATTTGAGGTGCTTTGTTGAACAGAGACACCCTAGAAGTGTTCAGAAGAAAGATATTTTATGGGTTTTACTTCAATAAATAACATATTGAGAAGAAAAAAAATACACCTCCTTCTTCATTCTATAGTACTCATAGCAAGTAGGATATAACTTTTAAATCCATGTAATCTTTCAAAAGGAAGAAATTGTTGGAATTCCTGGCCACTCCCTCAGCTACATGACTGCACATGTGCAGTTCAGTAGCCAAGAAAGGGGCCTTACGTCTTATGTAATCTATGCGCTGCGTGATAGTGCAATTTGCACGCAGTCATGCTCCATAAGCCCATATATGCATGTGCAGGGGAGTCCATAAGAAGTGGGACAGAGACTCCTCCCCCTTCTTCTTCTCCACTCCCTCTCTGCACATGTCTCCTACAGGCCTGATCATATTGTCTTCTGTCCCTCCCTTCTTCTAATGAAACTCTGATAGTGGGTTTTGTTGTGCCTCGTGACTTTTCTTGCCCAGTAACAGCACTGCTTAATGAATAACATTGCGCTGCCTCATTTAAACCAACAGAAATATTTAGGAAATAGGGTGGAAAGGAGTTGGCAGCTGTTTGGGGCCTTCATATCTGAAGATACTGGCCAGGCAAAGAAATAAAGCAGATATTCACGACAGATTAAAACAGCATGAGCAAACCAAAGTGAGAAAGTGCAAGACAATTGACATGTTCTCTGTCAATGGTTTTAGAAAGTGTGAAGTGATGACTGGATGAAGCCTACAACACTGGCCTGGGGCAACGCACCGGGCTTGTTTGTTTTAATAAGTCAAACGCAGAAGGCAATAGAGGGCTTGTAAGACATTACACAGCAGAATGGTGTGATCCATTTCTTTCACATATTTACTGAATTTCTATATTTTCAAAATTCTATCATCTAGCTGCAGGACTGTAGGCATAAAGGGAATCATTGGTAGTGAGGGCAGAAACAGCCATACAAGTGTACCGCACACTGAAACAGTTTCTATATTGAACAAGAAAAGTTTTTAAAAAATTATATAATGTGCTCTTATTACTAGTCTTAGAATAAATTGTCATGGAGAAAGAATTATGAGGTCATTAAGTTGGTTGCATACGGGAAATAAGACAGTGGTGCATGGCACTTTGGATATGATCCAAACGAAGTCGTTATGAGTTTAAAGTTGTCATGTTTAGATTTAGTTTTGATAATACATGCAATCTATTCATGCTAATTAATATTTGGTGCTAACTGTGGAATGTATAAAGAGAAAACAGGAAGGAAATTGAAACATTTTGGTTTTAAATAAGAAAGATTAAAATAAAGTGTTTTAGATACTCTATAACATTTATGTTTTGTCCATGTATTTTTGTTTGATTTTTATTGGCTCCATTGAACATGCTGTATAAACCCAAAGTCACTTCTCAATAAACATTTATGGACTAAATGGACTTTGTATACCCTTATACTTTGAACAAAGATGTGTTTTGAATCATCAATGTCCATACCATCATAAATGTTTACCATAAATATTTAAATTCATTTCCTTTATCTTATTCTATAGTCAGAGTTGATTGCTTTTCAGCTCATAAGTGAAAGGTCACCACTTAGAAGTAAAGGAAAATGAAATTGGTGACTCATAAACACATTTATTTAAATGGAATCAGGGCAGCAAAATCCAATTCCATATATAGCATTGTGAATTATTCATGTTTTTTATAGAAGTGGGCCACAGGCACTTGATGACATTTTGTTAAGTTCTAACTTTTTATTATGGCAAGGCTTATCGTGGTACAGATGCACAGTAACCTTACAGGTGTGCTAAAAACCAGAAACACCAAGACATTAATCCTTCAGCACATGAAGTATTAATATTGATCATATTGTCTAATAGCCTGATTAGGTGATACATTTTTTAATTACTCAGAAACCTAATATCTGAATTCTTTTTGCTTATTGGATGAGTAGGAACAATGATTACAAAACCTAAATATCAATAGGAAATGGAACATAGCTGATTTTTTTCATGAATGCTAATTTATATTCAGACTAAACTGAAATTATCAGTTGTAACATGAACTACTAAATGATCTTATTAATAAAAAACCCAGAGCCAGATATTGGGGTAAAAGCTGAAATATCAGAGAAACAGAACAAGCCACAACCAACCTCCCTTCACCAACTCCTCAGCTGATCCTGTTTCCACCAATCCTCAGACTGAAAGCCTCTGAGTCCTCACCCCTCAGGGTCTCAGTTGAACTGCTCCTTAGTTCCTGTCTCCTCACACCTTATATATCGTTCTCCACCCAGCCATCTCACTTCCTGGGTTAAAGGTGTGTGCCACCATGCGTGGCCTGGCTGGTTCTGTTCTCAATGTGGTCTTGAACTCTCAGAGATCCAGAAGAATTTCTGCCCCTGGAGTGATAAGATTAAGGGTGTGTGCCACCACTGTCTGGCCTCTATGTCTAATCTTGTGGCTGGCTCTGTCCTCTGATCCCCAGATAAGTTTATTAGGGTGCACAATATATTGGGATACACAATAAATGTCACTGAAAGAAGCCAGGACATTAAATACAAAATGTTAATAAATAAGTAGAGCAATTAAATCAGGGGTAAACAAAATCACCATAGCCTAACTGTTCAAAATGAAATATTTGTTTGCAGAAAATAGATTTGAATATTTATCAGTATGCTTCTGTAATCACAAAACTATGATTTCTTTAATAATCCCTTTACACCTCCATTATCACTGGTAGTATTTATAAGAGGGAAGATTCCAGAAGGAAGCAGGATACTCAGTAAAAATAAACAGAATCTAAAAAGAATCAGTATTTGAACTCTAAATATTCATCTGTTAAATTGGTTCAATAATAATAGCCATAATAATATGTATTAGTTACACTGTGTAATAATGGTACCAATTTAATGTTAGTTAGAAAAACAAATGCAATGGCTTAAGTTTTTAGTGGGCTAATATTATCGTTGTTTGTAGCCTGAATAAATAGTCAATAAACATATTTTCCAACACTGGTAGGTACATATACCTATGTAATATATAAACATTCTAGTATTTTTTTGTACAACAAACAGTGATTTATGAGAGTATAAATTTAGGCAAAGAATACAGAACTGTAGGTTTTGATTTATCAAATATGGCTTCTCATTTCTCTGGGCTTTATATTTTTAATCCATTAAAAGATATCACCACTGCATATTCATGGGGTAACTGTGAATTAACAGATGAAAACCACTTCTAGAAATATTTTCATAAATCATGCAAATCCAAGGAGTTAAGACATTGTTGAATTGAAAAGAAGAGCCCACTAAATTACCGAAATTATAAATTTTGGTGTCAGTTTTATGTAAATGATCATTAGATGCTTGGCCAAAAAAGGTATGTTATTGACTTGGTAACACCTTTCCTCATACCTTCCTAAAATAAATATAATATTATGGTGATATTTTATTTGTACTGAAATGTGATTTTATTTGTATGTTAATAAATAAAGTTGCCTGAGGGTCAGAGCTAATAGCAAGCAATAGCAGAAGCTGGGCGATGGTGGTGTATGCCTTTAATCCCAGCACTTGGGAGGCAGAGCTAGGCGGATCTCTGTGTGTTCAAGGATACAGCCAGCATGGAGACACACACCTTTAATCTCAATACCAACCTTAGAAGACCTGGAGGTCTGTACAGACTGGCAGTGACGAGGCGATCATGTGGTTGGGTTTACAACCAATGAGAAGGCAGAACAGAAAGTCAATAAAAGGTCAGATACACAGAAAGTAGGCCTCTCTTCTGAGGGGGAGGACGACAGTGGCAGCTAAGGGTAAGAAAGGTGGTTTTAAGGGTCAGCTCTCAGCTACTGCTCTGACCTCTTGGGCCTTTAACTCTGCAATTGGCTCTGTGTTTCTTATTTAATAAGACTGTTTGTCTACATAATACTAATATAAATGAAACACAAGCCTGACCATCATTATATCTTTATTCTGCTCTCTTGAGTCTCAGCATTTTAAGTTAGGTACCTTTATGGAATAAACTTAGTTAATGTCATTTTCAAGAGACCATCACACAAAGTTTGTTTTCTAAGAGTGATAATATCATTTTCAGTGCTTATTTCCTCAATACTTAAGGTTATTTTGTGAAAAGGAATGTGTGGCCCTTATGCTAAGAAAAGAATGAAGTTGTATAGACCTAAGGGTAAGATAAAGTGAAAAGGTTTATATCATTGCAAAATAAAATTCAAACAAAAGCAGAAAACAATTTAAAATAATTGTAACTACAACGGAAAGCATTAGTCTTACAAGACATTATGTTTTAATAGTTACACCAAACTTGTGGAGGGAACTAACAATAATTTAATATACTCAACAGAATCAGAGCTGTTAATGAGTGTCCTGGTTATTTTAACTAATAATCCAAACCATCAATATTTACAGATAAATTTTGTAGGTATAATTCTAGGAATTCTAAAATCTAATGGTGTCACAGATGGAATTCTAATTAAATGTTTTCTGTAGCCATCATTTTCATGTCACTAATTGCAGAGCACCCAACTCTTTGATTGAGTTGCCTGATGGCTGTCATTTTATGACTGAATCAACACATCCTTGTAACTAAACACACCTCACACTATATCTCATCAAGACCTCTAGCTCTGTAACCTTTTAAGTGGATCACAGGTATTTTTGGAACTTAATAAAATATTTAACACTCCATAACAATTATACCACACACAGCCACACACACACATACACATACACACACACACACACACACACACACACATCCATGCACACAAAGACATGCATATGCATACATGCATACACATACACACAAATACACATAAACACACATTAACGGAAATTTTAGGATTATCATATAGTGTCAGGACTTGAAAACCTTCTGAAAGTCTTGGCCTCCAAATTCCAAATGGTTGAAATCCTAATATTACAATAATGGACTAGTCCAAGCATCTTCAATCTAATACTAATGACCTCTGACACAAACATCAGCAAACTATGGACTATGACCAAATGTGACACATGGATTCCCTTTATAATAAAAGTTATATGAAAACACAATCATGTCTATGCATTTATTAATAAATATAGTGTATAGTATAGCATCAGAGTCAATGCTAACACAATCATATGAAGTTGAGTATTGTTATTTCAAGGTCTGTAAAGAAGTGTGTTGGAATTTTGACAGGGATATCATTCAGTCTGTAGACTGCTTTTAGTAGGATAACCATTTTTACTATGTTAATCCCACCGATCCATGAGCATGAGTGTTCTTTCCATCTTCTGATATCTTCTTCAATTTCCTTATTCAAAGACTTGAAGTTTTTATCACACAGGTCATTGGTTAGAATTACCCCAAGATATTTTTTGTGTATGTATAATTACATACACAAGACATGTGTGTGTGTGTGTGTGTGTGTGTGTGTGTGTGTGTGTGTGTACACGCATGTGTATGCATGTCTGCAATGCACTGTCTTCTAAGATTATAACAGTGAAGCCCCAATTCTCAATGTAATGTATTTGGATATAATCTTTGGAGGGTAGGTTTTGATTGGATTTTGGGAGTGGTTTTCCTCCCATACTGTTAGTGTCTCTTAGGAAGAAGAGCAAACACTTTACCATGCAGCTATAAGGCATCTTTTGCAAGTCATGATGAGCAATCTAACTAGCACCTGATCTTCTGTTTCCCCATGATGTCAGACTCCAATCTTCTAGAATTGTGAGAAAATAAATACTTGTGTTAACTTACTCAGGTTATGACATGATGTCATACACTAGTTTTTGGGGTTTCCTGTGATGAGACACTGAAACTAGTTTTAACAAAGAAGTTTACACAGGTGATTTTTGCCCTATGCCCTTCATTCTATGATATACTATCTGTAATGTCATGAATATTTTGGGGGGTTCAAGAGCATGGATACATATATAGTGTTGTCATATATCCCAGACTGTGAGGACAACAGATATAAATCAGCGTGGCTTTTATCGTTATAGTCTCTGTCTGGGTGGGTAGATACTGCGACAGTTAGTGTTGAATGTTAATTTTATAGACTCTAGAATTACATGAGTGATGGCCTCTCGCCATAACCACTGAGATTGTCTTTTTATTGTTGTTGTTTGTTTTGCTAGTTCTTTAAGAATTCTGGTCAATGCATTTTGGGCTTTGGTTATATTAAACCCCACCCCCCAACTCTTTCTAGGTTCATCCTCACTTTACCATCCACCCAACTTTGTCTTTTTATCAATGCCATCAGTGCCAATTTGTGCTACCCAAATATTCTTGGACGTATGGCCTTCCACTGGAGTGTGGTAGACTTCCCAGGGCCATACTTGTAGAGGAAAATGACTTTCCATCTCCTAGCAGCTGACGACTGCCAGTAGCTCCACAGCTAGATGTAGAATTGTGTGCCCAGTTCTCCTCTCCCTGCTGGGATTTGGTCCAGTTTGGCACTGTACAGGTCTTGTGCATGCTGTTATAGCCACTGGGAGTTCATATGTACAGCTGTTCTGCTGTGTTCAGAAGATACTGTTCGCATATAGTAATCTACCACTTCTGGCTCTTATCATCTTTCTGTCCTTTCTTCTGGGATGATGTCTTTCTTAGAGGAGGTGATACATCATATATGCTGTTTTTAACTGAGCATCTCCCGGTCTCTTATTTCCTGCACCTTATTTTGGATCTCTTGTGTTAATCACCACCTACCCAAATAGTTTCTCTGATGAGGGTTGAGAGATATACTAATTTGTAGGTATAAAGATAAGAAATTATGAGTTAGTTTGACACTATGTTCTTTTAGCAAAATAAGAGAAATTGTTTCTTCCCAGGGCCTATGACCAGTTAGCCATAGTTTCTGGGCCCAATAATGGTGACAGGTATAGATTTTATCTTGTGGAGCAGGACTGAAATCTAATCAAAAAATGATTGGTCACTCTCATGTTATTAAAAACCACTATTATCATGTTATTTTTTTCCAGGTCAGTCATTATTGTGTCTCTCAACGATCAGAGCCGGGAAAGATTGATGATTAGTTTTTTCTTCCTGTTGTATGCAGATCCACTACTATGAAAGCCAGCAGGGGTGACACTTCCAGGTCCATACCAAATTAATTTCACCTTTTTTTTTTTTTGACAGAAGTATATAGTGTCTTCAGCAAAGGTACCTTACCATCAAGTTCTGGAGGATATCTTGATTGTGTTACTGGTTTAAGAAGATAACTTAACTGTGAATGGGACATAGGACCAGAATATGTTTGATTACATATTCAATGTGATTGTCTTCCTCAAACTCCTGTCCTGTGACTTGACCACTGTTATGGACTATAACCTGAAGCTATGAGCTTAAATAAACACTTTCAGGCCAAAATTGCTTTTGTCTGGGTATTTTGTTACAGCAACAGGAAAAGAAAGTATCGCATAGATTCAGTTCTGAGGATTTTGGTGGGACTGCATAACTCTTAAGCTAAGCTTGTAGCTTCCTTTTCATTCTTAATATTACACATTTCGATATTGAATTTTGACAGCCTATTTGCCTACTTTTCTATCATGCATGATCCCATGATAGCATGATAAATAAAAATAAATACATTCATTTTTATCGAGACAATGGTGAACTAGACCAATGTGCTACTTACTCAATTTAGTAGGAAGTACCTTCTCCACTTATATTACTGTTTTCTTCAGGTAGCCCAGAGAAATGTATCCATATCACTCTGGCACAGAGAGAGCCTTGCTGATAAAGCTGGAATATAAAACTTCTGAATGAGCCACCCCAAAAAAGACATGACTTTAAAGTTCTTGAGTTTCTGTTATGTCTCTAGAATCTAACATTCCTTTAGATGGGTCATGATGGTACATTTTCACAATGTCTATGGCAACAATCTCCATATTAAAAGAAGAGAGTAAGTTATCTTTGGTAACACTTGACATTAATCCCAGCATTCATGAGGCTGATGCATTCAGACCTCCTTGAGTTGAAGGCCACCTAGTCTACACAGAGAGTTCCAGGCCTCCAAGAGTTACATAGTAAGACACCATTTAAAACAAACAAACAAATACATAAACAAACAAATAAGGGGCAGTTAAAAAAATTCATCTCACAAATCCCATGTATATTACTTTACATTAAACCTCTCAGTTACCTGGGCTACCGTTTCTGATGCCAAGAATGTCCCGAGGAACATTAAGGATGCTTTTACTTAACTGACCCTCCAACTGCTCAACTCCTTCCTCTGCCCAAAGATAAACTAACAAATTACATTCCTGCAACAATAGGCCATTTTGAATACCATGATAGTGAGATAGATTTCTCAATGAGCTAAAATATGAACAAGTGTCTCAAGTGGTGAAATTTGTTAGAGAATCCTATAACCCTCGTGGACAGACAGCTTTTCTCAACAGTCCACATATTGTTACTCCAACTGGAGTGTCCTAGAACAGGCACAGTTTTTTACTTCCCAGTGCCATTCCTCAGCAGCAGCTACTGCTCTTCCTTGTCTACGTTGTCAGTTTCCTCATATTTCTCTCTTTTCCTTGGAACTTCCAAACCACGTTTCCTTCTGAAGACTCAGGACTTCCTTACCAGTAGTACCAGAGCAAGCAATAGGAATGACTTGAGAGTGTCATCCTGTAATCAGAAGAATCTGCTCTATGAAATATAACAACTTCAAACCTACACTTACAGAACATTCAGTGTCCAGAGTGGTGGGTGGCCAGTGACTGAACTCTCAAGCACAACTCAGCCTTCCATGTTCAGTTTATAGACATTCAGAGACTATCAGTTCCAACCATTTATATAAGAAATTTCTGCACCAGAAGGTCTTTAGTTGTATTCTCATGTCCACTTAAACTCTTGCCTATCATCTAATTATGGGAAGTGGCCAGAGGTATATGCTGAAGGAGCTATACTGGTTCCAATAGGTGGTTGAGCTAGTTTAGGACTAATAAGTTCTCACTTCTAAGATCCAGCTGAAGTTTAACCGACTCAATTTTATTACTTTTCCAGTTTGTAGACCTCAGTAGTCATAGTAGAAATAAACAAGTGAGCAATAGGAAAAGCCTGGAAACTTGATGATACCTCTAACTTTCTTTCCTGAAATTTTTCCCCCCAACACTTGTTAGAATGAGGATTTTTTTGCTCTGCCACAGGTGCAAATATACACACCTCCAGTCTAAGCATATGAATTACCCATTGACAAACTTGTCTGTGAACTACCTCAGAAATGAAGTCAAACCAATTATTTTCATGTCACTGCAACTTAATTTACCTGATGAATTTCCAAGTGGCTGATGACCCAAAATTGAAACACAAAACTTCATTGTTACAGAAGATACCACTCAAAGTATGAAACAAGTGATTGCCAATTACAGTTTTAATTATAAACAGTTAAGATGTCAATTTCAACATTAGGGGCTATTGAATTCTTGTTCATGAGAATGTGAATTTGCCCACAAAAACAAATTTCAAAGAAATTTAGAGATGTTTTTCTTTATATATTCACTACACACTAAAAGAAGCATTTCTGAGAAATTTCCCATATGATAGGTATTAAACCGAGCTAAGAGTAGGATGCAAAGAGGGACCAAATATTATCTTTACTCCACTGAATGTGATCTTATCTTATTTCACATCATAGCCAAATATTGTGGTTTCATAATCATTACTCATTAATTTCAAAGTGATACATTGAAATTCTGATACATTATGTTTTATTTTGATTTACAAAATGAATTTAAAGCTTATGTTTATAAGCATAGTGAATAATATTTATTCATTAAACAATGATTTACTAAGCACTATCTAGAAACTAGGCATACATTTGTTTTCTGTGTTTGACCTAGTTGGCCTAGTGTAACATGAATCTTAAAATGTCTTATTAATAAAAAACCTGAGAGCCAGGTATTGGGGTGAATTCTGAAAGATCAGAGAAGCAGAACAAGCCACAGCTAACCTCACCTCGCCAACTTCTCAGCCGATCCTGTTTCCTCAAATGGAAGCTTCTGAATCATCATCCAAATGGATCTCAGCTGAACTGCTGCTAAAAACCTAAAAACTTCAGCATCTCTAGTTCTTGGTCCTCATGCCTTATATGTTTTTTTGCTTTCTGCCATCACTTCTTGGGATTAAAGGCATGTGTCTTTCCCAAGCAAGACATGAGATCTCAAGTGCTGGGATTAAAGGTCCTGGCTGTTTCCATTGTGATCTTGAACTCACAAGGATCCAAATGGATCTCTGCCTCTCAAATGCTAGGATTAAAGGTGTGTGCTACCATTGTCTAATCTCTATGTTTAATATAGTGTCTGTTCTGTTATCTGACTTCCAGATAAGTTTATTGGAGTACACAATATATCAACCACAGGCTAGTACCTTTTTCTCTTTTGGGTGGTACTTTGTGGAAAGCCTGCTCTTTAAGGGGATCCTATTTCATCTCCAAGACTAAGAAACTTGATTGGGTTGTCTTCCTTGGGTCTCTTAGTAACTTCTCAATAAAAATCAATTATTATTTTTATTTGTTCATGCTGTGGGATGGTCTGTATGTCAAATGTGTTGCTCTGGTTGGTCAATCAATAAAACAATGATTGGCCAGTAGCCAGGCAGGAAGTATAGGTGGGACTAACAGAGAGGAGAATTGAGAGAACAGGAAGGCAGAGGGAATCGCTGCTAGCCTCCGCCATGACAAGCAGCATGTGAAGATGCCAATAAGGAACAAGCCACGTGGCAAGGTATAGATTTATAGAAATGGATTAATTTAAGATGGAAGAACTAGAATAGCTAGAAGCCTGAGCCATTAGGCAAAACAGTTTAAATAATATAAGCGTCTGTGTCTTTATTTTATAAGTGGGCTGTTGGACTGCTGGGCTTGGTAGGACCCAGAGAGAAAACTCTCCAGCTACATGTTTGTCTTAAGATTTTATTAGTTCTTTGGTAATTTCTTTTATTGAAAATAGGGCTTTTTTTGTCACATGATTTATTCTGACTATGGTCTCCATCAGTCTCCCGGTCTCCCCCTGCCCCATCCCCTACATCCAGATCCATTCCCTTTCTGTCTCAGTAGAAAACAAACAGGTTTCTCTGGGATAATAACAAGGTATTATAAGCAAAACAAAATATTGGAGGTTAGAGGACATAGGTAAGACAACAGAGAACAAAACTTTAAAAGATAAACACACAACTTGGAACGATTATTGATTAGGTTGTTAAGAAATTATATTAGGGTAATGTGGTAGAGAGAGGGAAAGGAGTCATTAGCTTAATTAATTAGAAAATGCTATACAAGGCCAATAAGTTTATATGTTAAATAGAGAGTAGCACTATACATAAAAATACCTTCTTTGTTTCAAGAAAATCATTATCTGAGGAAATATATATGAAATTAAAATGATATAATTTGGCAAGTGGTGTGAGTGAAATGAGTTACATTAAAAAAGATGAGGGAATAATAAATTCCCCAAGCATAAGAAGGTTTTATGTTTGTTCATCTGCATATACTAATTTCTTGAAAAGAGTTTTTAGCATAAAATAAATATGAAATACATAAAATAATCTTTTTATAAAACTGTTGGCATAAAATTAGACATGTTGCTATCATTTCAACTTGTTTAAATGTTCATATTACTGATGACCCTTTTGGAATGTTCTTATCTAAATTTAGTTGGAGATAAAAAGGTTGTGCATTTCAGAAATATTATAGTTATGAAGAAAAGGAAAATTGTTCAGAGAATAAACCCAAGATCAGCACAATGGTTTTATATAATTAGGTGTATTTTGTGTTTGAAGAACACAAAAAAAGTTGGAAAAGCCAAAAGATAAACATTGGACCAGCAACTTGAAGCACACAGGTCAATTCAAATTGCCCACAAGGTTCAACTCTATTTATAACACTCATTGAGTATATGTAAATATATATGACACACATAAAATTATTTAATTCATACAGAGAATCATGACATTGTGTCTACACATGCAGTATAGTGATATTAGTATATGGTCTTGGATTAAGAAACTTGGCTTGCATTCTTCTCCTTCTTCTATCCACGTGAGAAAAGGAAGAAACAAAGTGCTAGAGAGGCCCACAGAAATCCACAAAGATACCCCCACAATAGACTGCTCGCAGTGGTCGAGAGACAGCTGGAACTGACCTACTCTGATGATGGGATGGCGAAACACCCTAATAGTTGTGCCAGAAACTCCATCCAAGGACTGAGAAATCTGGATGCAGAGATCCATGGCTAGGCCCGGGTGGAGCTCCGGGAGTCTAATTAGCAAGAAACAGGAGAGTTTATATGAGCGAGAATTGTTGAGACCAAGGTTGGATAAAGCACAGGGACAAATAGCCAAATGAATGGAAACACATGAACTATGAACCAAAGGCTGAGGGGCCCCCAACTGGATCAGGCCCTCTGAATAGGTGAGACAGTTGATTGGCTTGATCTGTTTGGGAGGCATCCAGGCAGTGGGACCGGGTTCTGTGCTCATTGCATGAGCTGGCTGTTTGAAACCTGGGACTTATTCAGGGAGCTTGGCTCAGTCTGGGAGGAGGGGACTGGACCTGCCTGGACTGAGTCTATCAGGTCGATCCCAGTCCTCGGGGGAGGCTTTGCCCTGGAGGAGGTGGGAATGGGGGGTGGGCTGGGGAGAAGGGAAGAGGGGCAGGAGGGGGGAGAACAAGGGAATCCGTGGCTGATATGTAGAACTGAATGGTACTGTAAAATAAAATAAAAGGAAAAAAAAAGAAAGAAAGAAACTTGGCTTGCAATCTAATTGATATCTTTTTTTTTTTTACAAATTATCTTGACTTCAGTCTCTTTGGTTTCAAAATAATGTTTAAAGCTTATAAGAAGTAAAAAATGGACAAAAATCCACAAATGGAAACTAATAAGTACTCATCAATGGTTTGGTAAATTCACTACAGTTTATACCATCTTCTGTGGGAGAAGCAGAGTCACGTGGATTATTTTGCATCAGGCAGAACTTTGTGGTCTGTGGCATTTGAGCTTTGCCTGGAAGATAACTGTATTCTTGTGGAGGTGGATTGAAAGCCAAGCCTTTTCAGGATCAGGTAGGAGAACTTTGTGTGTGTGTGTGTGTGTGTGTGTGTGTGTGTGTGTGTGTGTGTGTGTGTTGGTAACAGCTGACTTGAAATATGAGCTTTATGTATTCACTCATGAATCGATTCCTTCATTTATCTATTAAGCCATTTTTTTTTGCCAACTCTGTGCAAGGTATGATTTAATATGGTAAGAGAAACTGAAAAGTAAATCAAGATGAAAGGATGTAGTATGGCTATAGATTGCATGTTCCCAGTGGCTGAGAGTTTAATATTATTTATATTCTAGATGATGGGAAACTCTAATTCACATGATACTAAGGAGGAGAATTTTAATCAGTAGAATAATGAGAGCGAGTTTTCTAAAAGATATTTAATTATGCAGAAAGTAGCATCCCATGAGGACATGAGCCTGAATTTTTCTGGTCAAAGGGAATCAAACACACCTGCACACCCCGAATGTTTATAACATATTACAGTGGCTACTTTAAAGATAAAAGATTAAATAAATTAACAGAATTTAGTATAAAATATTCATCACAAACCAACAAATCAGTGTTTATTATACATTCTTTTTAGGAAGTACTTATAGGATGTGAAATATTTCCTGACAGGAATCAATACTAAACCTCCACTCACACTTATAGCTATTTCATTAAAGTTTGTTTGAAAATGGTTTTAAGCAAGACAGGTTAATAAAATTTTGAAGTCCTAATAAGATTAATTATAATAAATATTAAGTATGCCTACCTATATAATATTATCAAGTATTATAATGTGAGTTTTGTGTATTCATAAAGAAAACCTTACAAAGTAGGACATTAACATTTTATCAGAAAAAGCCATTAGTAATGTACTTCTGCATAAATCCAGGCCATGCTTATCCCAGAAGAAACTGAATTTTTTATCAAATTATAAATGGAGTAGAATCATAGTTAAATACATGAGTTCCTAAGGGTCTATTCTAGAATATTCTGAAAGATCAGATTAATGCCAGATATACAATATCCAGTTATTTAGTAATTTTGAATATTTTAATTAAAATATATCATTACCTTTTTCCCTTTCCTCCTTCCAAATGCCCCCATTTCCCTCTACTCTCTCTCAAATTGATGGCCTCTTTTTCCTTGATTATTACTGTTAAATAAGTATATGTATATAAATACCTATACATGTGTGAATAAGCAAAGATCTATGGGTAGCTAATAACTGCTGAAAGAAAAAGAATTAGTCTTTCACAAGGATGAACCCCTTAATTGTTGATCCATTACCAAGTGATCAGCCCTGAATTCACATATACACAAGCAACACTAAACAGATCCAGCAGTCTGTATGTATCTATCTATGACTGTATAAGACAAAAAGTTTTTTATTTGAAATAATCTAATGTCATTGAAAAGGTTAAAGAGAAGACGACAAAGCATGATTGCCTCCAAGTAAAGCAATTTCTAGAGATTTCTGTGGAGCATTGCATTCATGTTATAAAACATTTCTAAGGCTCCGATTTATCCCCTCAAATCTGATGTGCTAAGAGGACAACTGAGGCCAATTCAGTTCCAAGGAGATGCAAAAGGGGGCCTTCTGAGAAGGTGGAGAATGACTAATAAAATATAAAGGGTCTGCTAAAAGGAAAGATTAGTGAGACGATACAAATACAAGGGGATGGGGTATAAATCAAAATGGCAAAAAGAAGAAATAAATGTCAACATATAAAAAACTATTTCCCTCAAGTGGCAGTGAATTTTTGAATATATTCAAGGTAACAGCAGAGATCAGCTTTTCCCTTTACGAATGAGAGTGGAGCAGGGGGCTGCTTTAGGAACTCATACATGTGACAAGCGCTTGGCAACTAGGCAGAAAGCACACTTGTGTCTGATGGGGGAGCTGGTTTTGACTCAGCTTATGGGAACAGGAAAAATTCTAGCTTGGTTAACATCAAAGGAGGAAATGGTACAGTCTTATTTTTGGTCTTTATTGGTTCTTGCGAGGATTTGGTTATTATCAGGGAAACAAAAATAAATAAATACTTAGATAAATGTGGAGCAAAATTCCCCAAAAGTTTTACTATCCACTGGGAATGCTCGTATTTTTGTGTCTTTTTCACATTGTGTTACAAAATTTACCTTAAAATTAACATGTTTTGGATATAAGCTTAAAATATTCCAATTTCTAGAGACAATTTTGTAAAAGGAGAAAAATAGATTTGAACTTTGCAGTTATGATACTACATAGAAAGTCACTGGGAGAACAGGGCTTTCTTTTCTTAGACCACTTTGATACTAGTTGGACATTGACATACACGTGGTAGAGACGTTTGTGCATTGTTCCCCTGCAGGGTGCTCAGATAATGTTAATGAAGTGCCCTCATGGGCTGGCTTACAGAGGATCAGTATACAAACAGGAACATTTCATTAGTAACCACTGCTAAATGCAAATGACATTCTGTGCAGCTTTGGTTGACATCTATCAAATCAGTGAAAGATCACACCCTCGTTTGCTTTGAGGAAAGGCCACTTGATTATTGTCACATGTTAGAGGGACTCACATGCCTATGTTTTTCCTCTTTGAGTCATGGTCACATTCTTAATTCTCCTCTTCACCTCATTATCTACTGTAATGAATCTTGGGCTGGGACACAAGATAATGTAGGAAGGAATTGTTTATAATTTAATGGTTTAAAACATATTTTTAAAATGTTTTATTCTTACTTATTTGTTGTAATTCACCACTTAGTCTTACTAGTTGTAGACATAGAACACATTTATTGATCTCAGCCTCGCAGTCAGAATTTGTACCTGTCAATTAACATCCACATCTTCCTCCAAGCTAAAATCATTTTCTACTCCCCATTTCTCTGAACCTCCCTCCTTCCCTCCCTCCCTCTCCCTTCCTTCCTTTCTCCCTCCCTCCCCCTTCCCCCCCCACTTCCTTTCTTTTACTTTTTCAATGTTCAGTATTGAACACAGGGCCTTGTATACACTAGGCAAGTGTTCATCTTCTGAACTATATCCTCATCCCTAAAATCTATTTTTTAAATCTACTATTGTAAAAACATATAAATAATCTTTCGTATTCATTCTTGGTCCCCTCAGTAAGTCGTATTTTTTCCTTGATTAACTTTTCATTCATTAGTTGAGAGTTTCACACGAGCATTTTTGTTGTACTAAGCTCCACTACTGTAAACCCTCCTTGTTCCATTCATCTTTCCCTACCCACCCAAGTTGGTGACCTTTCTCCCTCATATTTTTTTAACCCTTTGAGTCAAGATTGTGCTGCCCAAACACTCTTAAATGTGAGACTTCCTTCAGAATGTGGTCAACCTATAAGTCACACCCCTAATGAAAACTGACTTTGCTTCTTCCAGAAGCTTTCATCACGGGATGACTAGGTCACTCCCATCAGCTTTGTTCATTCAAAATGGCCCAAGTGCTGACAGTAAAAATCTGACATGGGGTTAACATTAGTACTAATGGTTAACAGTACACTGCTAATCACATGGCCTTAGTGAGTGAGGAGACGTTCCATCTAACTCTGTGAGGAACTGAGGTCTGCTGCCATTAGAATGTATGACTTCAGGAGCACATTATTTAGCTATGTGTCATCTATAAACTGTGTGCAGTCCTGTGCAATAGTTTGACTGAAACTTCATCACAAACTCACAGCCACTTAATTTGTGCTGAGATAATTGGTAACTAATGAACACAAGTTGTGGAGTAATAGTTCGTTCTTGTAAATCTCTAAATTCAGAGAGTACAGAGCACACTTAATTATTGCCCAGAGCTGAGTAGAAATCAAGTGAAAACTGAAACTGAAGTGTATCATCATTTTTTAATTTTCAAGTTGTGCATTTGAGCAATATGATTTAGCTGAAGGTCAAAGCAAACCTTGGTATTCTTTTAAATACCACTCCTCTGGTTTGCTTTAAATATTCCTTTAAATTAATTTTTGTAGACGAATTTCTAAACAGTCTTACTAAATAAGAAACACAGAGCCAAATACAGAGGTGCAAGCCGTAGAGATCAGATCAACCCACTAACCTTAGTTCACCAAGCCACCATAGCTTCCCAAGAGAGCCTCTTCCTGTCTAACCTGCACCTTTATTGAGTTCCTATTCTGCCTTCTCATTGGCTCTAAGCCCAGCCACATCACTTCCTCGTCACTGCCTGTCTATACAGACCTCCAGGTCTCTATGGTTGGTACTGGGATTAAAGTCATGTGTCACCATGCTTGAACACACAGAGACTCTGCCTGCCATGTGATCAGATTAATGGTGTGTGCTACCACTGCCCGACTTCTATTTATGGCTATGACCTCTGATCTCCAGGCAAACTTTATTTATCAACACAGAAATAAAATATCACATTGCAGCACAAATTATTACCACAAATTTTTCTTCTGGTTTTCATGAAAAAAGATCTTTAAATATTTCCATAACACTTAAGGCCGTAAGTTTCATGTATATTTTAAATAATAAAATCACTCTGAAAATTACATTGCTGTTCATTTTTAATCACTTGAGCAAATGGAAGGGAAACTGTTTGCCAGTTGAGTTCCTGTGCATTACCACATCATGGCTAATCAGTGGCCTCAGTCTGGTTACAGGGAGACTGTGCACAAGAGGTTCTGCTTTATGATACTGCAGGGCAGGCATTATTCACTCCTGGTTTAACTCTATGTATAGGTGGCAATAAGAATCTAATGAAGAAAGCATCAAGCCTGGAGTAGTAATTTCAGGAGAAATCATGCATGGTGGTTTGAATAAGGGTGAGTAAGAAGTGACATTTTATGTTATCGACTGTGAGATTGACTGTGAGATGGGTACTTTGTGTGCTCTCGTCTCTTACACCTCTATGCCACTGTGATCCCTTCTGTTTGAAAAAGCAGTAGAGCATATTACAACCAGAGGGCTCTCTGGGTGCCAGATTTTCCTACAAGCTGCCACAGAAATTAGTTTTTTTTTTCTAACAAAGCAACCTTCTTTTTAAAGAGATATGAGAAACTCTGGTATATTTAAGATTTTTATTATTGCCGTTTTCCTACAAAATCAATAGCCCCACTTACAATTTATGAAGATGCTGAATTTTTTTGCATGTGGGTTTTCCCTATAATTGAAACAAAGCACAGATTTTACGTGTTTTATAGTTGTAAATGGAGATAGCCATGTTCTTCCTTGTTATTGAAGATGAGCACAGGCTTAGCAACAATGCTGAAATAATACTATTACAAACACATAAAGTTTTCTGGAGATAATTTCTCTTCCTAATAAAAAAGCTGCATTTCTCTGGGTATGGAGGTACATACCTGCAATTCCCAGACACAGAAGGGAGAGTCAAGAAGATCTCTGTAAGAGAGAAGCACGCCTGTCCTTCAAGATGAATTGTAGGCCAGCCAGAGCTGCACAGCAGCGCTCTATCAAAAAACGCTATATGTTATAGTATACCACACTGCATAGTCATATAATAGGGGTATACATGTCATAGCATGACTGTGTATAGAATATATACATTATAGAATACAATATGATTATATAGCTAATACATATACATGTGGACTTAAAAAAGTATTCTAAATGTAGGCTTTAAAATTTATAAACATAGCTTTGTACTTCTAGTACTTTATCTTGGTTGTTAAACGCTTAATGTGCTCACAGAATGGAAACTCTTGCACTTACCACACTAAGCAATTTATTCTACTTTTCTTTACTTACTACACATGTTAATATTTATAAATGTTTGCCTTTATTAAAAATAAGTGCTTATAGATGATACAAATGCATTATTTTATCAGATCAAAGAGGATAATTTTATGTCAGAAGTTTGAACAGAGAGTCTGTGGCATACTATAATTACCTGAAGAGAAGTGTTTAGTCATCCACTGAAACTTAACATTACATTCTGTAGAACTGCATGATTCATCGTCCTTGGTTGGACATCTGTACCAGAAGTAACTACTGTCTACTATATTTTGCCTCAATTAAGTACCCCTTTTGAAATGCCAAAATCAAGTTTTAAAAATGGACAATAATATACTGGTGAGAATGTGACCAGAAATCACCTATCAAATTAAGTCATTCACAGTTGGTTGTTTTTTTTTTTTCAAATCACTGAAAGCAAAGTTCCTCTAGTTCCTTAAGACTGTGTTTGCGTGGAAGCACACTGGTCTCTCTGACAATGTTGGTATTTCACTGCCCCAAGGCAAGGACACTAAGGCTCTTCATTTAGCTGATGAGTCTCGAAGAGACCAATTGAAGCTGTTTTGCTAAAATCTTGCAAAAGAATTCAATCCATGTGCCTCACTGAGTTATACTGTAGCTTAATCAACAGTGCTATACAATGAGCCTGGTGGCATGTCATCTGAGATATAATTGCTGAAGATAATAGACTCATGGGTGATGATTAAAGAGACAATGATAAAACATCCTGATTTCTTTCACCTCACATTTATATAAATATTTCTTATTGTAACCTATTTTTACTGGTATCTCTAAGGCTGGGCCTATCCCCATACTGCTCTCCACAGTAATAACTAAATTCTGAACATTGCATAATTAATCTGTCCCCAAATTTCACTAGCCTTTTGGGTATAGAGAAAAACACTTTCCTTAATGTCTCAATAATTTCAAAGTGGCACTTTTTAAACTATGTTAAGTTTGAAGTATCATGTGCCTGTGAAATAGCCATGGTAATTAGACTCACTCCCTCTCCAGAATGCCAGTTGTTCCTGCTGCAGAATCCTCACAGGACCCTGCAATCATTTGCCTGTTCCCCCATGTGAGGTTTCTTCCAATCTATAGGTCCTCCCTTCCTCAACTTACCGGGCTGCACTCTAAGGCTAACCTGCACTGCATCTGTGAACATGAACTAGAATGGAGGAGAATAAGACGGAAGCAACAGGCATGTTGTACATTGATCTGCCAAGTCCTCACATCATCCAGGATGCTCTCTCTTTGCAACTATGTATTTTAATTTGTTAGTTTTGGATAAGGTACATATGCCACCCTATACTCATTATAATATTTTAATAGTCCAGTACAGATCTGATAATAGCTGAAATAAAAATATTTTTATAGTGGATAAATGGAATAATTTAGAATTGTATTTAGGAGTAACATGTATAGAATTATTGGCAAGTTCACTGTGGAGCTTTTGAGAGGTGATTAAGTCATAAAATGATTCTGCAATCGGATGGGAGAGATAAAAGAAAAGAAGGAAGGCCTTTCTCATGATTTCCAGAACACATAAACCTTCTTCCATGGTGAATGAATCCTAACATTATCCCTGTTTCTACCTAACACTCCAGGCTGATTAAGGGTTGGTAGGAAATTCAGGATTACTTCACTGCTGTAGAGAGCCCACCTGGTGTTATCAGAAAAATTCTTGTTAAAATATACAGGTTTTAATATGCTACTTTAGATTAATATGGCTGTCTAAGAGTCATTCTAATGTGTATGTAGATGCATGATCTAAAACACATCAGAGACAATAAATAGAACACCCACAAACTCAGTGTACTGTATAAAATGGCAATACAGATTTTTATTCAATTTAGAGGGATGGTACATATAAATTTTTTTGCTAGACCTTGGGAATATCCTCCACTGTGCCAGGCTATATTTTTCAAAACATCTAACAGACTAGCATGACTAAGTCCTGTATCCATTTCCTCAGAGTCTTTTTTCCAAAACAGCATCCTAGGCAGCGTCCTTTTCTTCATATATTCCTTTGTAATAAGAAACGTTATTAATTCTTTCCTTTAAAACTGTTGCAAACTCAGTAAAAGTTGTGTTTTACTTGCCACTATATCTCAGTGCATAACTAAGCACCTCACACTCGGGAGGCGCATGGTAACTGTCATTTGAGGAAAGGGCACATAGATGAATGAGTGCTCCATGTTGCACTGTACCACAATCATCAACTGACACCTGCCATTTAACATCAGTGTCAACCCTAGCCTTTGAATAAGACACAGGGTAAATCAAACTCTTTACCCTTTCTGGTATTTTTGAACTACTTCATAATCAGTGATTATGTTAGCATGCAACTACTAACTTCTCTAATCAATAAAATTTCAGTAGTTGAACATGACCAGAATAACAAAATATTAATTTACAAGATAAAAATTATAGAAGCAGTGAAGTATGGCATCAGATACTTTAAGTCTTGAAACTAGACAGGTGAAGTAAAAGGTCACATTCTGAGTAAAACAATATTATATTTACTTATAGCTTTAAAAGTCGTTAACTGAGAACTTGTGAGATGGCTGAGTTGGTGAAGTACCTGCCGTATAAGTGTTTTTATCTGAGTTCAGACACACACAACCCATGTAAAAAGCCACATGCAATAGCCACTTCTGTAATCCCTGCTCTTGCGGGTTGACAAGACAGGTGGATTGATCATTGGAGCTTATTGACAAGTCAGCATACTTGACTAATCAGTGGGTCTCAGGTTTAGTGAGAGACCTTGTCCTAAAAAGTATGACACAGTCTCTGAACTGGAACTGATTTGAATGCCCCCCCCCACACACCGCCAAGTACTAGCTTACATGGTGCCAGAAGGCTGCGCCACAGTCCCATTCAGTTACGACATCCATGAAGAGACCAGAAAGCCCACCAACAGTCCCATCCGGCTATGACATCTATGAACTACATCAATGAATAGAATGTCATGGTAAATAATCTGATGGGACCAATAGTGGCACTCATATCTCTGCGGTAACCAATGGCCCTCTAATTGTACTTAAGAACAACAAGAGGGAGACCATGCTTGGTACTGGAAACCCCTTTAGTTAATCAATGCTAGTGAAATCATGATTAGTTGAGGAGAATCCACAACCATTCTAATTTACTAATTAAAAGGATTATACGCAATGTAATCCCTAACAACAATGTATGTATCCCAGATGAGTATAGTCTTTACCCCAAACTTTTGGGGACTATAGGGGTCTAGCCCCTCGATAGTCCCCTCCCAGGGTCCGGGAAGAATCTATAACCAGCTGATAATTAATCTTTGAAGAAAAGAAATGAATCTACGTACATGAAATTCCTTAGTCCATACACTTTATTTTTCTGTCATTTCTCTCTCTACAAGCTTATACTCTGCTCTCATTTTAAACTCCTTTCTTGTCTAATTTCTCTATACATTTAACTGTTGTCCACTCTAGGTTCTATCTAAATTCCTTCATCTTAGTTCTGCTCCTTCTAGGTTCTCATCCATATAGTTCTTTCCCATATCAGCTCCTCCCCCATCTCCTCTCTCATCTGTTTCTTTCTCATCTTGTTCTTCCCCATCAGGCTCTACCTCATCTCCCATCTCGTTCCTCTAGTATTCTATTCTAGCCCTTCAATCTAGTTCTTCTCTATCTCAGTTTGTTCCTCTCAAGTTCTTACCCATCTAGTTCTTCCATACTCTTTTCTCCTCTCTGTCCCCCAGTGCCCTGGAAGTCCTGGTATATGTACACTTAGAGGCAGTAATCCCTTGGCAGTGCAAAGCCAGGCTTCCAGGGTCAAATGGAGGGGTGATAAGAATCACATAGAGAGGCAATAACCATTAATTATCATTTGCAACCCCAGTTTTTGGCTTCTTTGTCAAAATCAGGTGTTCATATGTGCATGGATTAATGTCAGGGTCTTCAATTCGATTCCATTGGTCCACATGTTGGTTTTTATGCCAATACCAAGCTGTTTTTATTACTATAGCTCTATAGGAGAGCTTGAAGTCAGAGATTGTGATGCCTCCAGAGGTTGGCTTATTGTACAGGATTCTTTTAGCTATCCTGGTTTTTTGTTTTTCCATATGAAGTTAAGTGTTATTCTTTCCAAGTCTGTGAAGAATTGTGTTGGGATTTTGATGGGGATGGCATTGAATCTGTAGATTGCTTTTGGTAAGATTGCCATTTTTACTGTGTTAATCCTACCTATCCATGAGCATGGGAGATCTTTCCAATTTCTAATATCTTCTTCAATTTCTTTCTTGAGAGATTTAAAGTTCTTATCATACAGGTCCTTCACTTGCTTAGTTAGAGTTACCCCAAATTATTTTATATTATATGTGGCTGTTGTAAAAGATTATGTTTCTCTGATTTCTTTCTCAGCCCATTTATCATTTGTATACAGGAGGGCTACTCGTGTTTTTGAGTTAATCTTCTCTCCTGCCACTTTACTAAAGGAGTTTATCAGCTGTAGGAGTTCCCTGGTAGAATTTTTGGTGTCACATGTACACTAACATATCATCTGCAAATAGTGAAAGTTTGACTTCTTCCTTTCCAATTTGTATCCCCTTGATCTCCTTTTGGTGTCTTATTGCTCTAACCAGAACTTCTAGTACTATATTGAATAAATATGGGGAGAGCAGACAGCCTTGTCTTGTTCCTGATTTTAGTGGAATCACTTTGTGTTTCTCTCCATTTAATTAATGTTAGCTGTTGGCTTGGTATAAATTGCCTTTATTATGTTTAGATATTTTCCTTATATCCTGATCTCTCTAGGACCCTTATGGTGAAGAGGTTGGAATTTGTCAAAGGCTTTTTCAGCATCTAATGAGATGACCATGTGGTTTTCTCTTTCAGTTTGTTTATATGGTGCATTATATTAGCAGATTTTAGTATGTTGTACCATCCTTGAATCCCTGGGGTGAAGCCTACTTGATCATGGTAGATGACTTTCTCAATGTGTTCTTAGATTCAATTTGCAGTTGAGTATTTTATTGAGTATTTTTGTATTTATGTTCATGATGGAAATTGGTCTGTAATTCTCTTTCTTTGTTGAGTATCAAAGTGACTATAATTTTATAAAATAAGTTTGGCAGTGCTTCTTCTGTTTCTATTTTGTGGAATAATTTGAGGAGTATTAACAGTAACTCTTCTTCAAAAGTCTGGTATAATTCTTTGTTAAATCTATCTGGGCTTTCTTTTGGGCACAGGAAAGACTTTTGATGACTGTTTCTATTTCCTTAAAGATCACATGTCTATTTAAATTGTTTATCTGATCTTGATTTAACTTTGGTAAGTGGTGACTAATGAGAAAATTATCCATTTCTTTTAGATGTTCCAATTTTCTGGAGTACAAGTTTTTAAAGTATGACCTAATGATTTTTTGGATTTCTTAGATGTCTGTCATTATGTCCCCCTTTTAATTTCTTATTATTTAATTTTAATATTCTCTCTATATCTTTTAGTTAGTTTGGATACATTTTTGTTTATCTTTTTTATTTTCTCAAAGAATTAACTCTCTGTTCCATTGATTCTTTGTGTTGTTCTCTTTGTTTCTATTTTATGAATTTCAGCCCTCAGATTGATTATTTCTTAAAGTCTAATCCTCCTGGGTGAATTTGCTTCTTTTTATTCTAGACCTTTCATATGTGCTGTTAAGTTGATAGTGTGAATCTCTCCTCTTTCTTTATGTCGGCACTTGGTGTTATGATCTTTCCTCTTAGTACTGGTTTTGTTGTGTCCCATTAGTATGATTATGTTGTGTATTCATTTTCATTGAATGCTACGAAATCTAATTTCTTTTTGATCAAGCAGTGATTCAGAAGAGAGCTGTTCAGTTTGAATGAGTTTGTAGGCTTTTTGTTGTTAGTGAATGCAGTTTTAATCTGTGGTGGTCCAATAGGATGCTAGGGTTGCTACAGTTTTATTGTATCTGTTGAAACTTGCTTTGTGACTGAATGTGTGGTCAGTTTTGGAGAATGTACTGTGAAGTGCTGACAAGGTGTATTCTTTTGAGTTTGGGTCAAATATTCTGTAGATATCTGTTAGGTCCATTTGGCTCATAATGCCTGTTAGCTCCACTATATCTCTTTTTAGTTTTTGTCTGGATGCCTTTTCCATTGGTGAGAGTGAGATTTGAAGTCTTCACTATTAATGTGTGTTTTAAGCTTTAGTAATGTTTTCTTTATAAACATAGGTACCCTTGTATTTGAGGAATAGATGTTAAGAATTGAAAGATCATCTTGTTGGATATTTCCTTTGAAGAGTATGATGTGTCCTTTACTGTCTCTTTTTACTCATCTGGGTTTGAAGTCTATTTTGTATCTGGGTTTGAAGTCTATTTTGTTAGATACTAGAATGTCTACACCAGCTGGTTTCTCAGGTCCATTCACTTGGAAAATCTTTTTCCAACCCTTTATTCTGAGATAATGTCTATCTTTGATGTTGAGGTGTGTTTCTTGTGTGCAGCAGAAAGATGGATCTTGTTTCTGCATCCATTCTGTTAGTCTATGTCTTTTTATTGGGGAATTGAGTTCATTGACATTCAAAGATATCAATGACCTATGATTGTTAATTCCTATTATTTTGTTGTAGTTGTTGTTTGTGGCTCTGGTGTGTGTGTGTGTGTGTGTGTGTGTGTGTGCCTATAAATATGTGTTTGTGTGTTCCTCCTTTAGTTTATACTGGTATGGGATTATTTATTGCCTTGTTTTCATGGGTGTAGTTAACCTCAACGGGTTGGAATTTTCCTTCTAGTACCTCTGTGGGGCTGGATTTGTAGATACATATTTTTTAAATATGACTTTGTCATTTACTATCTTGTTTTCTCCACATATGATTATTGTAAATTTTTCTGAGTAAAGTTGTCTGGTCTGGCATCTTTGGTCTCTCAGAGTCTGTAGAACATCTGTCTAGGACCTTCTGGCTTTTAAAGTCTCCACTGAGAAGTTGTGTATAATTCTAATAAGTCTGATTTTATATGTTTCTTGGCTTTTTCCCCTTGTAGTTTTATTATTCTTTCTATGTTTTGTATGTTTTAAAATTTTCATTATTATGTGGCACAGGAACTCCTTTTTTCTGGTACAATCTATTTGGTGTCCTGTAAGCTTCTTGTACCTTGATAGGCATATTCTTCTTTAGGTTGGGAAAATTTTTATTCAAGATCTTGTTAAAAGTATATTCTGGGCCTTTAAGATGGGATTCTTCTCATTCTTCTGTTCTTATTATTCTTAGGTTTGGTTTTTGCATTATGTCCCAGATATCATGGATGTTTTTGTCATGATTTTTTATATTTAACATTTTCTTTGACTGATGCATCAATTTCTTCTATTGTATCTTCAATACCTGAGAATCTCCCTTTTATCTCTTGTATTCTGTTGGTGATGCTATGTCTGCAGTTCTTGTTTCTTACCTAGATTTTCCATCTCTGAGAGTCCCTCAATTTGTATTTTCTTTATTGCTTCTATTTTGATTTTCAGTTCTTGAACAGTTTCATTTATTTTCTTCAACTGTTTGTTTTTTTTTCTTGACTTTCTTAATGTATTTATTCATTTCCTCCATTTTTTTTGTCTTTTCCTGGATTCCTATAAGGGACTTATTCATTTCATCTTTAAGGTCCTCTATCATCCTCATAAGTTGGTTTTAAGGTTTTCCCTTGTGTTTCAGCTCTGTTGGAATATTCAGGGCTTGCTGTAGTGGCATAGCTGGGCTCTTGTGGTGACATTTTGGGCTGGTTGTTTTTTGTGTTCTTAACCTGGAGTCTAGCCATCTAAATTTGGGTCATAATAGATTTAGGCTCAGATTTCTGAGTTTGTCTTTGTTTGATGTGTGTTTCCCCTTAGTTTCTGTTTCCTTTCTGGTCTCTGGCCTTAGTGTCCAGTGGTTCTGGTGGCCTGTGTATCCTCTAGGGTTCTTGGTGCTGGAGTGGCCTCTGATCAAACAGGGTGCTTCTACTAGAGTTGTGGGGTGGGATCAAAAATAATCATTCTTCAGCACAGTGTTCATTGGGCCCCTACTGCAAGGTTAAAAGACACTAACTACTTCACAGGAAGAACAGTTCTATGTCTGTGATCTGAGTGCCTCAGAACAATGCAGATGCTGTGAAGTTTCTGTGCTAAGCTTTGATAAAGTGGTCTCCCATCAGCAGAACTCTGTTTAGAGTGCTTTGTGTTGAATAACAACACATGGAGCTTTATTTATTTAACAATTCTCAGTGAATCTTAGCAAATGTATGGCAGCCTGAACACAGCACTAAGTCCACTTTTGGAAAAAATGTGTTGACCCATATTGTTACCATGATAAAGCAAACCTTTGACACCTGGATTGTTTCTTCTTCTTCTTTTTTATAACTGTGATGTGACATGGCCTTTCAAAATGGCAATGTTTATTTGGAAAGAGCAAAGGTTTCCAAAACTTGCATCATTCAATTCATCTTATTTGTTTGCACACTATGATATAACATAAATTTGCCTTTCATCAAAATGAGATTTTTATAATTAGAATTCTCATTTGAAAGCATTTACTGAGATGATCATGTTTTTGTTGACTTTAACATAATAAGAAATAAAAGGTATATGCTGGGTGGTGGTGGCGCATGCCTTTAATCCCCGTACGCAAGAGGCAGAGGCAGGTGGATCTCTGTGAGTTCCAGGCCAGCCTGGTCTGCAGAGCGAGATCTAGGACAGGCACCAAAACTACACAGAGAAACCCTGTGTTGGAAAAAAGAAAGAAAGAAAGAAAGAAAGAAAGAAAGAAAGAAAGAAAGAAAGAAAGAAAGAAAGAAAGGAAGGAAGGAAGGAAGGAAGAAAGGAAGAAAAAAAGAAAGAAAGAAAGAAAGAAAAGGTATGATGTATTTAATATTACTTGTATTATATAATATATAGAAATAAATTAGAAGATGCTTACAAAATATAATAAAACATAAATATCTTAAATTTATGTGTATTCATGTAAATATACTACAAAATGTCTAGATTATTTAAAACTTCCAAACAGCTTTATATGAACATTTTAAAAGTTATCAAATATGTATTTATTAAAAAAAATTCAGTCCCTATGTAGAATAAAAAGACAGTATTTTTTTTTTGTTGTTGTTTTTCGAGATAGGGTTTCTCTGTATATTTTTGGTGCCTGTTCTGGATCTCACTCTGTCGATCAGGCTGGCCTTGAACTCACAGAGATCCCCCTGGTTGTGTCTCCGAAGTGTCGGGATTAAAGGCATGTGCCACCACGGCCCAGGACAGTATTGCTTTTTAACATCATATTGTGTATTTTTAACAAATTTGTGTTTATATGGTTTTTCTGAAAGAAGAAAACTAAACATCTAAACAGGAAGATTTTTAATCATGTTCCTCATTGCAAATCAAAGCCATAAAAGCATGCTTTTGAGAACTGATTTGTATTTCTTTTAAATTTTCTCAGTTACCATCATGCGGAACTAAGGAAGGAGTTCTTATGTATAAAGAATGTTCTCTGAAGTCTCTATCAGACAGAGCTCTTAGAAAGCTGGTGATGGAATTCTTTGAGCATAACAAGAAGTTCTGAGAAATGTAGTATAGGTTTTTGGAAAGAGTGTTAATAGTGCAAAGTTGAGAAGAACAATATAGAGACTGAAGTGTTTGACAGTATTTCCAAAACTTTAAGTCAAAGCACCAGATCACTAGTATTACCCAGTCTTTGCACAGAACATTGACTAGAATGGAGGAGTTTTGTTTAAGGTGAGGACTGGACTGAGAGTCTTGCCAGAATGTTTATGGCCATTTTATTTGAAAGAACTAATAAAATACTATGCATTGAAATGAAGAGATTAGTAACTATAAGATACAAAAGAACATGGTATCAGCTGTTTATTTTTTAGCACATTTGATTAGTATGTGTTGGGCATGCTTGTATTTTAACATAAATTTAATCTGAAGTGGGTGAACAGAGACTCTTAGAGATGTCCAGGAAGTACCCTCAGCTCAATAAACACTTAATTCCAGCCCCTTACCATGCTGTTGTATAGCCTTTCATTACTCTGTAAAAATGCAAATTCACCATCCTGGGTATTCTTGAATTGGAAACTGGCTGATTAACATTATAATCAATTACTTTTCCAAGAGAAGAATTCAATTTAGGAAATGAGGAATGTGAGTGCAAGAGCAGTAGAGCACTGAGAGCAGCATCCTTGAGTGTCTGTTTCCTCTACTTGACAATATTAAGACTTCAAAGTTCTTTCAACTGCTTTGAAGACCAGAAGTGATTTTCTATTTTTTATATAAACCAGACATTTAAAAAATAACCTTATAGTATCACTACTCTCTCTCTCTGCCTTGTTTTAGGCATGTATATTTATAAAAAAGCATGTTCTCATTGAAGTGTGAGATTTCAGGTTTGGGGAATAACTTGATAAAGTTCTTACCTTGCATGCATGAGGCCCTGAATTTGATCCCCAGAAAACATATAAAATCGCTGAGCATGATGACATGGCCTTTTAATCCCAGTCTTGAGATATCAGAAATGGGAGGATCCCTGTGGCTCATTGGCCCTCAGTCTAGCTTAATTAATGAGCTCCAAGCCAATGAGAAATCCTCTCTCAAAGAAAGTGGTGCATGCTCACCCAACTATCCATGGGCACCCATATGCAAATGTCCACAAATATGCGTACTTGCAAAAACCAAAAGTGAGAGTTCAAGCGTCATCACCTATCAACATCGTGACATATTTAGTATGTCAAGATCTGTAGTGATCATGGCCCTGCAGAGGGAACGCCAGCTTTAAAACCTCCCCAGCACACCATTAAGCCTAATAGCCTACTTATGAGGCCATAACAATGTAGTGTTTTCCACTTAGTTGGAGTGTCCAAGGAAACCCTTTGTAATGACCTCCGGGGACCTGAAATTACACCTTATGAAAGACCATGTGTAGAGGACACGGTAATGGACCTGTATTTCTAAAGGTTCCTTATGTTAGAATATTCACCTTCTCAGAACTCTGGAAAACATATATCTAAATACAGGTCTAGTCAGAAAGAAAAAGAAAACATATGAGATAGTATCTTCTCCATATATAATTAGTACATTTGCATAATTGAGTCATCTAGGCCCAGATTTACATTTCTCCTTGAGGCTCATTCCAGAAAAAAAAAAAAAAAAAGGCCTCAGGGGAAATAGATATAAATAGGTCTTTTGCCTGGATCTGTTTTATTTTGCTGAAGAGAAACTATTTGTTTCTGTAATTGCTTTGCTGGACCCAGAGAATGTTCTTTGTCTTAGTGAGTAATAATGTGAGTCCAGTTAAAACTTAAGGGATTTTTTTTTCAAGCATTAATTACATTTGAGCTTTGTATTCATTGTTTTGAATTTAAAACAAAACAAACAAACAAACTCCAGTATTTGTTTTTGATGCGGTTCTCCTTAACGCTTCTCAAGACTTGGGGTGTGCTGTTTTCAAACAAGGCTGTGGTTGTGCTTCCACTAGCACAACTTTGAAAGGTGGGAGACCCCTCCTGGTTTCAGGAGAATCTAGATGAGGATCGGGTCTCGTGTTAGTTTTGCTTCTGCCCAAATGTGTGACTATGACCATGTCATTTAATTGCTTTGGGCTTTAGTGCCTCATGTGTTTAACTTTAAGAATGACCAGATGATCTTTCTCAGTGCAACATTTACAATTCTGTCATTTTATGTCATTTGTAGAATCAACTCTATTTGTGTCAAGTTAGTTTCAGGAAAAAAAAAATGATGCTTCAAGGTAAGGAAGGGAGAAAAAATGTTTGACATGGCCAAACCTAATATGACCTTGATGAAAAAAAGAGAGAAAATTTCCTAGGTATATTAAGGTGAGAGCTGTTAGGAATTAGGAGGTCGAGGATACCTCCCTCTGAACTCTTCTCTGAACCTGAGGAAGTCCTGTAAGAGACTTAGACTGTCATCTAAGGGAAAGCAGACTTAACTAATCAGCTTAGAATTTGATGATGTTCCTCTCTACATGTGCTGTCACAATACAAGCAAGGAAGCAGCAAAGTGCTCACACATATGGACCACGAGGATGAGTTTCCATGGGGTAGTCCCAATGGCCAGTCAGTGAACAACTGCACAAGTGACTTAAAAGTCTCTATTTTATTAGTATGTTGGTTTTTCGAGACAGGGTTTCTCTGTGTAGTTTTGGTGCCTGTCCTAGATCTTGCTGTGTAGATCAGGCTGGCCTAGAACTCACAGAGATCTGCCTGGCTCTGCCTCCTAAGTGCTGGGATTAACGGTGTGCGCCGCCGCCACCGCCTGGTTTAGGAACAGTTCTTAATGGTACTCCTAAAGATCTTGCATCATTCCACCCTGGAATAACTTTTAAAGAATATCTAAGTAGGAGGCTTCAAAGACAGACTGAGTCTTCTTATAAAGATAGGGTCTTCTATGAGTTAAGGTCGACGGTTTACTGATCAGCATGCTACAAATAGTGACTTGTCCCAAAGTGAAAACTTAGGCAGGTTTGATCGTAGTTTTCTTTCATGGAAGCTTTGTGAAACTTAGTGTTGCTTAATTATTTGACACGAACTTGCAGTGTGTGGCACCCACTTGACCATCCCTGTGCATCCTCCTTCCATGGAAACTGGGTAGGTAGAGGTCTAGAGAGTTGCTGTGAACTGGCAAGTTGTGTTGATATTGCTTTATTAGTAATGAAGCTTTCTGTCATTAACTATGAAGTTCCTGTTTCTACCAACTTCTGTGCAATGTTGAGAGCCTGACTAATTAACTAGGAAACCAGTAAAAACTTTCATCCCATTGCAACCTCTGACACTGTGAATCAAATGATGCACCTGTGGTCATACCATTAATAAAGATAGTCTTACAGAGATTATACCATAAGTTTTTGAAAGCAGCAACAACAACAAAACCAAACGATAAATAAACAAACCAGCATCTCTCAACACTTTGTGTCTGTTATAAAAAATTTAGATGAGGAAAATCAGTGGTAATTTCTCCACTGTGTTTTCTCTCGTTCACAAGACTTCTGCTCTTCAGTTGTACACACATCCTGCTACTTAGAGGAATTTTACGAACTCACAAAAAAAAATCTCGTTGACATAAAGTGCATTTCCATTATTTCCACATGAAAGACTCTGATTTAAAACTTAAGACTTACATTTGAAATTCTGTTCCATTATTTAACAGTTTTGTGGAATTAAGGAGTGTGTTTAACCTCTGCAATGAGCACTTATCTCAGGTCAAACAGCAAATGGAAGTGTACATTTCTACAGCTGAATCCAATTTCTTTTGACAAGAAACATTCATAAGAAAGCCAACACAAACAACATAACAAAAATTAATTTAGATTCTTTGCTGCTATTGTTAGCCACAGGTTTTCATCATGTAATGTTAAAGCAACACATTTAGGAAGAAATGATCCTCAGCTGTCTTAGCTAAGGAGGCAGAAGAACCAAGATGGATGTCATCCAGTGATGAATTCATGTTTCCTGTTTATTAATAATTGCACCTCTGATAGAAGGTAAGGGGATTTCATGAAAATCAGTACACAGATATAGGCACAACAATTTATTTTAAAAAAAAAACCCACATTTCTCCCAAGGAGAAAATAAATCACAACAGTCCTTAACTGTCAACGAACTGATCAAAAGCATGGGCATTATAAACATTTTTGTTGTTGTTGTTGTTGCTTCTGGGGTGATTTGGCAGATTATGCTCTCTTTATGACTCCTTAATAAGAGATTGGGGTGACAAATAAGACATATAGCTGCACAGTAGCCGCCAATGTAGCTTGCCAGTCAGAGTCACTGTCACTCCAACTTCTCACAAAGGATTTAAGCTTTGGGGGATGGAGGTATCTAGTGAGTTTGGACAATTTCAGAGACTTCCTAAAGGATGTGAGGTGTTTACTTTCTAAGCTTAAGGAGTTTCCTTATAGGGTGGGATGTTTTTCATCCCGTTGGAACATTCTTTGTCTTAAGGAGCTTCCTTGAAGGATTTCATGTTTTACCTCCATGTAGAACACCCTGTGTCTTTACTAGCTTCTCTGTAAGATGGAAAGTTTATCTCGGACTAGATTTCTATGCAATAGTAACACTAAAGAAGAAATACATTGAACTGTTCCCTACGTCTTGGAGTGCTATAGTCAGGTACAAGGAGACCCATTGTTTGAGACTGAGATATTGTAGAGTCTTGAAAATGATTCGGGCATCTTATAAGATAATAATGGAACATTATCAGAAATTAATAAGGAAAATTAAAGGAACTGTACAAATGCATGAACAATGAACAGTAAACCTTTAAATGATGGATGCTATGTATACATGATGAAAATTCTTCCAGTTGTATAAAAATGAGAAATGATGAAATCGTGAATGAAATTAGAAAATGTATATTGAATGAGGTAACCCAGGCCCGCTCAGAAGGACAAATATGGCATTTTCTTTTTTTTATAAGTGGATTCTAGCTTTGAATGTTTATGCATATTTAAGTCAGAGTACCTATGGAAATCAGGAAACTAGAAAGCAGCCATTTGGAGGGGGGTAACTTAAAGAAAATGCTGTGGAGGAACATGAGACAAATGAAAATAAAGGGAATAGAAGATTAGATACATTGAATATGAAGGGGAGTAGGAAGATAAGGGGTAGAGATAACCATGAGGAAAGGGTTTATGAAAAGGCTACACACAGACTTGTGACCTTGTAACCAAACTAAAAATATTATTTATAAAAGGAATAAGAAGGGAGCTACCTGCCTCCCCCTTCCACGGCTGGATAATGCTATGCCATGAATCTATGGGTCGCTAAACAAAAATCCCAGTGCCAGTTATAGGATACTTGTAGATGAGTTGTTGGTCAAAGAGACCCCAGAAACTGTCAAAACAATACAGGCTTTTTATCATTCTTCTTGGTTGTCCACTAGAACCAGATAAGACCCTATTTCCAGAGCCATCATATACCTTAGTATCAAAATATAAATAAAAAGAGCTAGAACTTCTTTTCTGCCTGAATATGTGATGGAGGCTGCTATGGGGAACAGAAGCTTCAATGGTTTTACCCAACTTTGACCTCTAAGAACTTGAACACCAACTGACCAAGCAAGCCCACACTTACTCAGCTTTAGTACAACTATTAAGAAAGTAAGGTAAATAGTTATTCTTAATTTGAGGTCCATTACACCAGAAGAAATCACTGTATAATACTGTAAAACCTGTCTAAAACATAGCTGTGTAAATCCTAGTCCCTAGGGGGGAACTTACTACTCTTGTTTAAATTAACCTTGTGAGAAACTGCATTCTAAATATCTGTGCTCACATGCCCTACAACTGCTACTTTCAGCCATTGCTGTGAGTGATGATGAATGGAGAGATCCTCCGCTGCTCAAGGTGCTGAGTGAGAATAAGTGTGCGTTGAAGGCTTGAACCTGAAGAAGACATTTATACAACCCTCCTTGAAGAACATGACAGAGGGACCAGGAAGAACATAAGAACTAAAAGATAGGGATAAGGGCTTCCAAACACCATCTTCTGGTCATGATACCACCACTGCAAGTAACTGTGGGTACCTGTGCTAGGCCTGCACAAGACTAGCCCTATCAATCGTTACAGGTAAAGGAGGGGATCATAGAGCCTATATGGGATACCGAATTATTCAAGGAGACTCAGAGTCATTTTCTTATGTTCTATACTCACTACTAAGTTGTGTGTACCCACCAAATTCTAAAGAATTGTCCCAAATTCATGGTCACACAGAGAGACTTGTTAAACTTAGTGGCTCTCAAAACAAAACAAATTGTGTGGCTTGTTCTGTTTGTGGGGCCTTTAGCAGTGGAGCCAGGACTTATCCTGGGGACATGAACTGACTTTTTAGAGCCTGTTCCCTATGCTTAATCTTGATGCAGAGGGAGGGGCTTGGTCCTGCCCTGACTTGGTATGATAGCCTGTGTTGACTCCTCAAAGGAGGCCTTACTGCCTATGAGGAGGGGATGAGGGGTAGTTGAAGGGAAGGTAGGGGAGAGTGGGAGAAGGAGTGGGAACTGCGATTGGTATGTAAACTAAAAAAAAATTTCAAACAATAAAACCAAAAAATTATGAATGAGGGAAAGATATTTTCAGGAAGAAGGGGGATTGAAAGGAGTAGAAGGTGAGAATAATTGAAATGTATTTTATGCATGAAAATGTAAATACCAAATTTAATTACCAAAAAAAAAATAAGGTATCAGTCAGTGTCTTAGTTACTTTCCTATTGCTATGAAGAGGACCAAGGCAACTTATAAAAGCAGGCCTTTGATTGGAGACTTACAGTAAGTGTCTGACCATCATGGTGGGGAGGGTGGCAGCAGGGAGCAGGCACAGCCCTGGAGCAGTGACTGAGACCTGAGCTCTTAAGAGGGAGAATGGGCCTGACAAGGGCTTTTGAAATCTCAGAGCCTATCTCAGGCAAGGCACCTCCTCCAACAGGGCCACACCTCCTAATCCTTTCTAAACTTACCTCCATTTAGAGACCAGGCATTCAAATATATGAGGCCACGGGGGACATTCTCATACAAACCACCACAGCAGGTCTTTGAAGAAATTTTAAAAATTAAAAATATCTTAGGTGCCAATGAATATGAAAACACGACATAACACATCCTTGAAAATTAATAGGAATGGCAAACCCATATCAAAACTAGCCAGAAAAAAAGGAAAGAAGAGCCACATTGATAAAATGAGAGACAAAGGAAAGCTCTTACAAAATATGTTCCTTAAATACAGGGAATTTATAAAAATAATTTTGAAAAATTATAATCTAATAATCCAAAAATTCTAGAAGAAACAGTTACATTTCTCCCTCTTCAACTGAAGTCTAGGAGCACAGCCCAGTGCTTGGTTGTGGATCACTGCATCTGCTTCTGTCAGTTACTGGATGTAGGTTCTATGATGACAATTAGGTTAGTCACTAGATCTGTTTGGGGAGTCACTGGCAGTGGGACTAGGTCTTATCTCAGGTACATGAAATAGCTTTTTGGAACACATTCCATAGGGTGGGATACCTTGCTTGACCTTGTCACAGAGGAGAAGGCCTTAGTCCTGCCTCAACTTTGTATGCCAAACTTTGTTGACTTCCCAAAGGAGACCTTACTTTCTCTGATGAGTGGATGGAGGTGGGATTGGGGGAAGGGAAGAGGAAGAAGCAGGGGAGGAGGAACTGGAATTGGTATGTAAAATGAAAAAAAACTTTTTTTTTTAAATAAGTAAATTTTTAAAAAAGTGTACAAGAAGCTTAATCATCAGGGAAACGCAGATTTAAAACAATGTGGGCATATGCTTTGGGCCTGGGCTCCATAACTCTGCATTTTGGTTGGTTGTACATAAATACATATAACAACAATTAGTGAAAAAAAAGAGGCAGTAGTTTTAAATGAGCTCAAGGAGACAGATGGGAGGGATCTGAGGGAGAACATGAAAAGGAGAAGTGATGTAATTATCATTTCAAATATAAGAAGAAAAAACAACCGAGGAATTCTAAGAACAAAGAAAAATGAAGGACAACAAGTGTTGGTTGAAGATCTGAGAAAGAAAGGCCATTGTTCACTTCAAGCAGCAGAGTAAACTGGAGCGGCCGTTATGGACATCATATGTAAACTTTTCAAATATTTGAAAGTAAAACCACCTTACAACCCATTTCTACCTCTTTTGGGCATATACCCAAAGGACTCTACAGAGATATCTGCACATCTTATTGCTGCTCTATTATCAACAGCAAGAGAGCAGAATTAGCCTAGATATGTCTACTAATGGATGAGTAGATAATACAAATATGGTATATACACATAAGGAAATTTCATTTACCTATAAATAAAAATGAAATTATAAAACTATAGGAAAATACACATGTAACATTTGGACTGACAGTACAAAAATTAAGTGGATCTTTCTTTCCTATTCATCAAGCATTTTCTGTAAAATATTCCAGCTAGTAAATGAAGGAAAATACTGGAAACAGGAACTACGTGGAAAACTCATTTATTCAGGCTATATCTTCTTATGTCTAACTTACAAAATCATCCTTCTTAAAGTTATTTAAAGTATTTCATAAACATTTTGTATTTTAAATTTTTAGCGAGTGTCTGACAGGTACATGTCTCTCTCACCCTTCATCAAAGAAACATCTTCTTGTGATATATGGAGATTATTACAGAGGTCTACAAACCATCACAATGCACAGAATAAGTGACTGTGGGATGCCTATCCCCCACTTATACATGTGCAATGCAGCTTGTACTCCAAGGTTCAGGTAAAATCACAGAAGAGGGGACACAGAGATTGCTGGACCCAGAAGACCAGGCAGTTTGCTGCTGGTAGTGATGTCTTTTTCATATGGGAGATGCAGGGAACCTGCATTTATGATCTCTCAACAATACAGCTCTCTGGACAAAACCAACATGACATCAGCAGCTGCCATGGCACCTTAGGCAGGGGAATTTCCACATGGCTCCATCCCTAGATGGAGAGCTACAGTCATCAATGGCTGTCAAGAGGGAGAGAATCAGTTTCCTCCAATGACTGGATTCTTCATAGAATGCCCAACACCCATGTGGTCACCCTTGGACACATGACATATGAGCAAAGCTAAATGGATATGGTTGATTAAATATACAGATGTGCATATATGTAATGTATATACACACACACATATATATATGTATGAAACAATGATGACTTGAGAAGAGATCATGAATTTGAGAGAGAGGAGACAGGAGGAGGGGCAGATAGAGGTGTGTACGTAATATAGCTGCAGTGCTCATTTTTGCCATTTAAAAAATATTAAGTACGAAAACAAAAGGACTCAATAATATTAATATGGTCTGGCATGTATGATTAGCACTTTTTCAGGTGAAAGGAACGCATACAGAAAAACTTGTTTCAAAAAAAAAGGTGTAAAAATAGTCAATTATGAACTGTTTTGAAAGGTTTGAGGAAATGAGTCATCAAGTGAGAGTACTGAGCCTCCCTTTCTTTCTAAGTTCTAACTTCATGCCAACATGAGCCAACGGACTGCATTTTACTTTCTGTTGTCCTGTTATTCAGTGGTCTAGACTCTGAGGTGGGTATCATCTCTTTAATGAGAGCTTTCCAGTCCTGCTGGTGATGACAAATGTCTCAGTGGCGGTCAGTCCTCTCTACCAATTCAAAGACTCCGGGTTCCTCCTGCAGTCCAAACTTTTCCATATGCAGAAGCAGCAAGTCGCTTCCAACTCATCCAACTTCTCTCATCAGAACTCCCTCCAGACTCTCCTCTTAGCCACTGCCCCACCCCCCAGCTTATTCAGTTAACTTTTTGCCCCTTATCTTTTCTAATTAGATTTGTATCAGAATGATCTCATGCATCCTTTGTACTGGGTCCAACTACTTCAGGGACTGAAAGGAAGGTAACAATATACTGTGGGGATGGGAGGAACAAATGCTTGTGTGAGAAAACCCGAGAAATTTGAATGTGTATGTCTGCTCAGAAATGGGCAGCAAGGTACAAAAGAAGTGGTTTTCATTTATTTTCCTTTCATCAAAGTCTGCATTAGAGGAGATGAGTTTGTTCCTTCAAGGCAGAAGGTCATGGGTTCTGCATTCATCATCTATTAATCCTTGGTGAGTCAGATTCCATGGTTTACCTCTTTGCTAAATGTGGAAGCTCATCATTTAAAAGAAGATCATTTTAGTTTACCTTTTCAGCAGATAAACATTTATTCCTAGTAACTTTTGTGATCTTAAGTCTTATCAAATTTGCTGATATTCATTTGTGTTTGTGCACAAATGTCAGTAAATAACCAGATATGAATTTATAATATAATTTGCATAAAAATAGAGCACAAGCCCCAGGATGATAAATATTGTATTTACCAATATAAAAATATCTTTCAGAGTAATGTTGGGATACATGAAGTAAATTGATTTTCTTATTATTGTTACTTTATTGAATTTTAATGTTCAGGTGAAACTCAGCCAGTTAAAAGAGTACGGTATGGCTCAGCATAATTACATACATGAAAGCATATATTTTGATTCAGCAGTATCTATCAAATTACATAAATGGAAAAATCAAATGGAAAAACATTATCAGCTGACAGTATCACAAACATTTATGATAAAAAGAGTCATGTAGCATCACACACTGAATGCTTGACATTTAAATTCAAAATTATGCCTTACACCTTTCTTGCACAGAACAATGTAAGGCATCTGTTCCTGGTACACCATTACATGATAAAAATGTACTTAAAAATTTTAATTGTCCTTACTTCAAAATTAGTGATGATAGAAAATAAGGAATATTTTGAGCATATATAAATATTGTCGGTCTATGTGTGTGTTTGTGTGTAACAGTGCATGTATATGGAGACTTGAGGTTGACACAGAGTATCTTTCTCAGTTGATCCTCATTAATTTTTTGAAAAAGAGCCTCTCCTGAACCTGAAGCTTGTAGATTTAGCAAGCCCCAGAGACCCTCTTGTCTCTGTTGCCCTGGACTGGGCTTACAGTCAGGTACTATTCACAGGTGCTTGGGATCAAACTCAGTTCCCCATGCTTTTATGACAAATACTATCCCGACTGAGACCTTTCAGCAGCTGAAAGAGATCCAAAACTTATTAGTAAGTAAAACTTTAACCTGGTGTGAGAGCATAGCCTGTCATCCCGGCATTCGGGAGATGGAGCCAGGAGGATAAAATGTTAAAGGTCATCCTCAGCTACACAATGTGTTCAAGCTCAACCTGAGATACATGATTTTTTTTGTCTCAATCAAAACAAATGAACAAACAGAAAACAAAAAATAAATAAAAATATTCATATGTTAGTTTAGCGTACAAATGGGGGATCTTGAACATTATTAATTTAAATAAAACGATATAATTCTGAACATGGAGAATGTAATTTTTAAATTTAATCAATAATAACACCAAAATTAGAGATAAGATATCCAGAAACTGTTTTGGAAAATGTTGTTAAATATGACCTGATTTACTGGAATAAGAATTAATTATTAGAGTATGGACTTTAGTAGACCATGACTAAGACCTAGTGCTCAAAGCTTATGATGGTTTCATTGAGAGGAGACGGAGTGTTGCAAATGCTGAGGGTATCCTTTGGTTGTTTCAGACTGTGCTTCACGGCAGCTGAAGTGTGACAGTGTCAACTGGTAACTTGAGGTGTAGCTCTGGCATAAGTCATGGGAAACCGTGACGACCCAGTGATGCCTGCGTTTGCCCTCTTTCTAGACTGCAGCTCCTGACAAAACTGCATGACTTACAGGGTAGTGGTCGTCTGTGTTCCTGGATGAGATGCAAACAGGTAACTCAGGTACCTCATCACCTGCGCCCTACTGCTTTGTGTACTACAGTATGGGGAGGCAAGAAGCCATCCATGGCCCTTGGAGTAGTCTTTCTTTGTGCTCCTGATGTCTGTGTTTTGCTCTGACATAATGACCTGAAAGGTGAGTTTTGCTCGGCCAGAATCTTCCTTGTGCTATGCTTCAGTCTTTCTATCTCTCTTTCCAATGACAAATGCCTTAGTTTCAAAATAGTGGAGAGATGAGGATGTGCAATGATAAATTTCTTAGGGTAAGGGGATACTGCAGTTCTGTTTTCTTCTATAATTCTGTGTGTGGAAACCCAGGCTGGAACTTGCTATGTGCATAATCCATGGGTGAGCAACAACTCCAGGGCTTGGTTCTATGAGACAGTATTTTTGTGTGTGCCCTATCACAGCTTTCAACATGTGCTTCCTTCATTGCCTTCTGAGTACTGTGGTTATTATTATGCCTCAGTATACACTTTTTTCATGATTGTCACACATGTAAAAATAATTCTTTTTTTTTTTTTTTTTTTTTTCGAGACAGGGTTTCTCTGCGTAGCTTTGCGCCTTTCCTGGAGCTCACTTGGTAGCCCAGGCTGGCCTCGAACTCACAGAGATCCGCCTGGCTCTGCCTCCCGAGTGCTGGGATTAAAGGCGTGCGCCACCACCGCCCGGCAATAATTCTTTATTTAATATATTCATTAGCCCACAACAGGACATTTTAGCCTTTTACATATCCATAATTTTGAAATGACATTGCATAATAAAACAATTATATAATGACAGGTGCTACTAAGAATACAAAGAGATTTGAAAACCATGATTAGACATTTGCTTTGGGCACAGACAGCATTCATTAAGAAAGGCAACGTGAGCTGTGTTTTTTCAAAAGCTAACATACACATCCATTAAACTTTGCATTTTTTAAGGCATGCAACCTTGGAAATGATTGTTTCTGTAAGAGGAATAGACTCTGCAAGATTATCAGTGGTAAAGAATCATTACTATCAGGAGTTCTGTATCTTAAGTAGTTTTTAAAATTTAAATTTCATTACTTATGTGTTAAAATATTTTATTTGCAATTAAGTAATGATACAGTTTGTACATGTGTCCTCATATTTTATGCATTGGATTTGCAAATAATAATTATAAGTAATATGATATTATTAAATGTGGTATTGAGGTAGTCTACATGAAATTTCCAAAGATGCAAGCAAACAAATTATATATATTTGTTTGCTCAGAAAAAAAGCCAGGGTTTTTGATAGCTCATGCCTTTAATCCTAGCACTAGGGAGGCACAGGCAGAAGGATCTCTCTGAGTTTGAGAGCAGTCTAGTCTACAGAGAGAGTTCCAGGACAGCCAAGGCCAAAGAAACCTTGTCTTGCAAAGGCAATAAATAAATAAATGAAGAGAGATCATAAATTTGGGAGAGATTAAGGGGGCTGTATGAGAAGGATTGGAGGGAAAAAAGGGAAGGAAAAATGATGCAATTATAGTTTAATTTCTCTCTCTCTCTCTCTCTCTCTCTCTATATATATATATATATATATATGTATACAAACATTTAAAGTCCTCTTAAAATATTATAAGAATTGTAATTTCATTGACAGTAAAATACTTTAAGGATTGATAATTGCATGGTATATGGGGAATTTATATGTCATATGACACATTTGAAATGTTATTCAATAAATAAACACATGAAAATATAGAAAGTTTATGTTAGTGAGTGAAAATCAAGAAAACTTGTTGAGACAAATTCTAAAGTTATTGGGTGGACAGAAAATGTGAAACCTGAATATTGACTGATGGCCTGCTCCTCAGCAAGAATTTTTAAATTTTCTCCCAAACCATTATTTTTTGTTTTTCCATTCTAGGTACTGAGTGGTAGAAAAACAACCAGAAACCTCACTGTAACATCTATGCATTATTAAATTATAACAGTTCATTTCTTTTTCACCATGTTAATTGTTAAATATATTCATTATGCAAAACCTTTGAGTGAAGCAATTGTGTACATTCTAGTTCATTTTAACCTTTCCTTCAAGATACTGAATACTAAATAAAACCGAAATCTTTTAAGACACTAATTCAATCTATAATTCAAAAAGCATTTTTAAAAGAGAGACAGGGCATCTGTCACGTGACTAGACAGTTATAAGTGACTATCTAGTCCAGGTCCCCAGAGTGGCAAAAATTCAAAGCAGGTTACCATTTTATTCTTTTAAATTACCCTCTTCTGCTCTGCTTTCAGAGGGATTTAAGCTAATCTGTATTCAACACTACTTTGCTGGAGCAAAAGGGCAATGGTTATTGGTTATGTGTTAAAATTCACTTGGGAAAGAAGGAGATCTACAAAGAAATTGTTTTCAAATAAAGAGGAATAATATATAATGGAAACCACATTTTAAAGCTCTTTTCTTTGTCCTAGGAAGAATTTTAAGTAAAAAGAAAGATCTATTATACTCCTTTGCTATTCTCCTAAGTCTTGTGATAGGATTAGCTGTGGGAAATCTCAGGGACAACTTCAATATGAAATTCCTAGGGGAGAAAAGCAGATCAAATCCAAACTCTATGGATTTCTCTGGCACATTAGTGCATGAGAATCTGTGAGAGTTTTCAATGTCCTTTGTTCATTAAACATTCTGCACTTTTGTCCTTGAATATAGCTCTTAGGCCTAGGTATAACCCTTGATTTTATAATGCTTTCTGGACTACTAGAATCCATGTAAGATTTATTAAATGTTCTGTGATCATAGGTAATGATTTTATAATTCCCATTTTGCTGAAATTGAGAAATAGAAAAGCTGTGATTTGTTTTTGGTATTTAAAGAACACCCATCAAAGCAGTACTTCAGTACTTGATGATCATACTCTTTTCAAGGTTACAAGAGATGCAGCTCTTGTCACAAACCAAAGGTACTGTCATTTTAATCATACTATAGTTTCTTCTTTTTTCCTCTACTAATATCAAAACAATATCCTGAAAATAACCTTTAATCCATACTTACTATTTTTTTAATATCCCTTTCATACTTACGAACTTGTTCTTGCATTTGTCACCAGTGACTTTCATGCTACCAAAGTAAGTAGGTAAATTGGAAAGATTTACCTCATAATTTCACTTAATGAATTGTTAACCATTTACTATTGCCAAACACCAGGGAATCAGTGGCACAACAGAAAGACAGTCTATTCCTTATGGTATTTGCAATTAATTTTGAGAAGCAGACACTGAACAAGTAATTATAGAGGTGCCAGATGTGCCATGGGAGCATGTAATTCAACAGCTTAGCCTAGATTTGAATTTAGAATTTCTCTGTTGTGGTATGGCCTTTCTGTACACTGTGAATACATGTTGCTACCATTGGTTAATAAAGAAGCTGCTTTGACCTATGGCAAGGTAGGAGACAGTCAGGTGTGAAATCCAAGAGAGATACAGGAAGAAGAAAGGCAGGGTCAGAGGAGAAACTTCGAGCTGCTGCCTGGGAAGAAAACTGTAATGGAACCCAGGTAAAGCCACAAGCCATGTGGCAAAATATAGATTAGTAGAAATGGGTTAATTTAAAATGTAAGAGCTAGCTAGCTAGCAATAAGCCCAAGCAATAGACCAAACAGTTTGTAATTAACATTAAGCCTCTGTTTGGTTATTTGGGAACAGGTGGGAAGGAGAGATTCATCCATTTACATCTCTCCATGAATCCAGGTTTTCAGGTGAGGTCTAAGAGTAAGTAGAGCGTTGACTTGTAACATGGGGTGTAAATATGGCTTTTCTAAAATGAGCAAGCTTATCTCTTATTTCTTTCAATCACCATCTACTCTTTCACCTTGAAAGATTGTATGAAATCTAGATGAATTACAATGAAGAATTAGAATAGGAAAGAGTAAAAGCATTAACTTTTTATCAGGAATGTGGATTCTTAATGATATGGCGATTGAGCGGATGTGACAGGGAAAGTGAAGAAAAGCCCAGCACTCCAGATTCTGTCTCTGACTAGTAGACAGTGCACTTTCTTGACACTAGTTTTATCCCAAGAAGATTAGGTTTGGGAAAAAATAATGAGAATAGACTCAGTGCTGGGAATGTGGAGAGAGGAGTTTCCTGGAGATTTGCTGGAGAGCAGTGGAGAACAATAGCGAATGACACTGGAAGGTGAACTCTGGTCTCCATGTGTGCATGTATAGGTGAGTGAACAGGTACACATAATCACAGGCATGCACAACTCTCTCTCTCCCCTTCCTCTCTCTCCCCCTCCCCCCCCCCCCCTCTCTCTCTCTCTCTCACACACACACACACACACATGCATACACATGCACATACACATATATGTAGACACACACAGAAACCAATTTTTTGGCTTCATATTCCAATCCCACATCCTCTATCTGGGATATTGAAATAATCTGATAAATAAAATTCTGTAGTAATATCACATCTTTAAGAACATTTATATTGATTGCCAACAGGGGCCATTTAAAGACAGAATATCTGTTTTTCATTTCCTTATCTTCCTTGTGTTAACTTTTCATGGTTTTAATATTTTTTCATTTATTTTCTTGTGCTTTATCTTTTGTAGTGCTAGGTCTCAAAATTATACTATATGTGTGGTGTATAAGTGTTTTATTATAGAGCCACAACTGTGCCCAATTGTAGATTTTTCTTATCACCTTGACTGTACCAATTGAGCTCTTTCTCATATCTTATACTTCTTTCTTCTTGAAGTATACATGTATATAATTTCTCTTTCAATTATTTTCTAATATGTCCAACATTTAGTGTATGGGATGGTCAATATATATAATTTCTCTTTCAATTATTTTCTAGTATGTCCATCATTTAGTGTATGGGATGATCAATGTAGGTTTGAAAGCATTATTTTCATCATGGAGGCAATGAAGAAGAACACAATACAAGCGTAATGGTGTGACAAATAGAGAATGAATTCCTGAATTCACATCTTAGCTCCAACATCTTCCTACCAGGTGGCATGGGACAACTTACTCAGCCAATATCTCACTGTCACATCTTAAGTAGCTACAACATCAATGACTATTTCATAGTTTTGTTCTGGAATAGATTAGGTAATACTTTAAAGAGTTCTGATGTCCTATAAATATTCCTAAAGATACTCGAGAGAAAACACTGTAAATACTATTTTTTACTAACAATAAGAACACAAATGAAAGGACATGTGCATTTAATATTAACTAAGATTGACTTAGATATCAGTGTAGAGTTTACTAGTGCTTATGCTTCAGACATGGTTCTACCAGTGGTTGGCTAGAACTAAACATAAAAAAAATTCTTTTATTATAAAACAGCACCTACAGGAAGAAGTGTGCATTGTGTATCTGTGAGGAACAACATGCTCATTCACATATACTGAATGGTTAACATTTTTGAAAAAAACATTTAACTTTTCCATATACTTTTCGTTTGCTTTACTTACATATGGTCATTGTCTTCATTTCTTTGTCCTTTCTGCCTCTGAATGCGTGTTCAACACGTGCATTTTTTAGTGCATATAGTTTATCATAACAGGAACAACATCTCCTTTCTTAGAACCTATATAATGCTACTATGAATATCTTATACTTCATCGTTAATTTCTTCAAAGATGTAGTATTATTATTGGGATGAAAGTTAAACATTTGGATTAGAATGTAGCTCAACTGGGTAAGTGCTTAACAAGCATTCACAATGCCTTGGGTCTGATCCCCAAACACTCTATAAAAACATGTATAATTGTGCATGCCTACAATCCCAGCAACCAAAATGGTAGAGGCCAGAGAATCAAACATTCAAGAGCATCCTGGGTGACATAAGGAAGCAGAGGACAGCTAGTCTGCACTACAAGAGCTCGTGTCTTTAAGAAAATGGAAGAGTTTCTAAAAGATAACATGCTACTACTATTAAAGAAATGGAGGAATACTGAGACAGAAGGGGTCATTTTTGTCAGAAATGACATTCAATGTTGCAGTTTCACTATTGAAATGTATTTTATACACCAATCTACAGGACTGAGTTTTATCTGATTTGTAAGATGATCCTATGGCCTTCTGTGATGGTTTGAATGATCTCCATACTCTTATAGTTTTGAATTCTTGGTCCCCAGGTACAGTAACTGTTTGAGATGTTTTAGGAGGTGCAGCCTTGTTGGGGAAAGAATGTCACCCTGGGTTTGGGATTTCAGAAGCCCATGACACTCTCAGTTAGTTTTCTGCTTCATGCTTGTAGATCAGATGTAAGCTCTCAGCTACTGTTCTGGTGTCACACCTATTTGCCTGCTCACATGATGGCCATGGACTTGCCCTCTGAAACCATTGGCTCCATTAAACTCTTTCTTCTCTAAGTTGCCTTGGTCATGATGTCACTTTACAGCAAGTAACTAAGATAGCTTTTGACTTTGTATCACAGAGATGTTGAGTCACATTCTTCTTGAAAGTTAGGAAACTATTAACTGCTGCCTGGTGATTTCACAGGGCATCCCCACACTCATGCTAACCTGAGCCCAGTTCTTTTGATGTGCTTTTGAGTTATTCATAATATCTATGTTGTTTCTGAGTATGATTTTCCAAGATAACTCACAAATTCTTGGAAGACATAAAATTAGGGGCAGATGGTCTTGCATTCAGACCAATGGGAGAAACCCAATGACCCTAAGAGAAAAGTAAAGTGAGTTTCCGATTCTCTCATCTTCCTTTGTCTGCCTTTCCACCAAACCTGTCGGCTTCTGCTCTTCACTATCTCTCTGTACCAAGTCCTGTTCCTGTGTCACCTGGTCTGTGCATTTGTCTGTTCTTCCTGCAGAAGCCCCAAGTCTCATTCTGCCAGCAAACTTGGTCCACAAGATCTGCTCATTTGTCAGAGTTCTTTCTGCTCCCTGACCTCTGGCTTTCCAGATGGATTTTGAATTTCTCATTAACATAATTCCTTTCACTGATACACAGTGATTTAATAAAAAAAAAGAATATCTTAATTAAAGCACACGATTAGCTTTGTCAATTCAAGTGAAAATGACTCTCTAATTTAGACACAGACATAGAATTTTAAAGTTAGGAGAGGCCTTAGAGATCACCTAGTAAATGAATGGTTTTTGTAATTGTTCTCTCCTGCTGTGCACATTAGCATCTCTGCTACATTCAGTGCTGTCAAACACAGACTTTTAAGAGAGATATTGTGACCTTAGAAACACAGACGGTGTCTGATAGTGGGACTTCTTAGCAATCTTGCTGAAGTCCTTTGACCTTATAGTTCATGACATAATTATTTGTTAGGCTTTAGATAGAATCATCTGTGGCTTAGAGGAGATAATAAAAGGGATTACTACTACCCAGGCAGTTTCTCCCTCAGACTCAGTTTTCCTAATCTTTTCCCCTATGGCAACAGAGCAATTACTTTCCAGCATGTTGATTCCTTTGTATTTTAAATATAGATAAATGCAATCATGCTGAAAACCTGAGGGTCGGTGTGCTCCTGAACTGAATTCCCAGCTTGCTGAATGGCATTGCTGCACAGCGGAGTTTTCTGACAATCATGGTTGTGACAGCACGTGAAGAACCAAATGGATTTCAAGCACATCCTTCAGTGTTGCACTGACTAAGGAGGAAGTCTTCTGCACCTACGTCTTCAGAAAGCCCTGGTTTCCAGGAAACAGAATGCATTCTTTTTACTTAATATCGGTTTCTCAGCTGTGTTTCTTTAGACATTAGAAGTTGATGAATAGAAAAAGGATTTTTTTGTTTTACAAACTTTATTATAAGCATTACTTACAAATAAATAACATCACACAGCAAAATTAAACAAACCCATAGTCTATATGGTCAGTAAAGTTCTTTGAATACAGTTAGAATGGGAAAGGAAGCTGTAGAGCTTTACATTCAATGTTGCAGTTTCACTATTGAAATGTATTTTATACACCAATCTAACACCAGAACTAAAAACTCCACGTGTGGTTTAGTACTTTCCTTCAATATTGAAACATTTCATCCTTCAGTGAACTCATTATGACAGAAAATAAACAAATCAAAAAGCTTTAGGGATTCCCAGAAACAGACCAGATTCATTAGGTCCCATCCTTTCCAAGATATATTAATAGTAAAGACTGCTGAGAGTCACCCTCAGACAATCCAAATTGTGAAGAAGACTCTCTGAGTACAGTTGGCTGTAAGAAGCAGAGACCAGTCCAGCAGCCTGGAATAAAACAAAACAAGAGGTCAATCCAATTTTCTGGACAAAAACAAAGACCAGTCCAGATGCCTGGAAGAGGCTTGTACCAAAGGATCTGTCTGGAAAAGACATTCTCCTGCCTGTGTGCAAGCTGTGCAGTGTGCCCCAGGTTCCCAGGTTTGTGAACTGTCACCCATGCTGGGTGGGCTTTGGTGATGTAGCTTTCTTTGAGTAATTTCTGGTGCTTTAAGTAACCCTTCTACCGAATTCCTGTAAGCAAGCCTAATATAACTCTTTATTCACCAAATTGAATTTTGGTGGTATCAGCACTTGTCTGTTATGGACTACTTATCTAGAGCTAGTAGTTATGTGTATGTTGCCTCCCTCCAGAAAAATTCTGTCACACAACATCATGATAGAATTAAAGTCGGAAAAACAAAACAAAACAAACAAACAAACAACAACAACAACAAAAACACTTTATCTCCTCTTTCATAACACATGTCCATTAACTGCTTTTACTATTTCTTCATTTCCTTAGAATTAGCCTTTCTTATTTGAGCTGAAAGGAGAGGACGGGATACCATGAAGCAGAATCTCTGAAAGGATATGTTCAGACAGTACCTCAATTAAATGACATATGCAGGGAAGCCAAGTTACATCAACATGAGCATGCCTAACAATTAACTTGGTCAGAGAGCCAAATGAGCTTAGAGAATTTAAATCCAGCTGTTCCATGGAAAGTGAGTCTACCTCAATGTTTTAAATGCCTGGATTGAGAAATCATTTATCAGTCCTTTTGTTAACTTGTCCAAAATGACATTGCCTCTCTTTGAAAATCAAAAATGTCTTAAGATCTCATGAAAACTGGTGTGCTTTAGATGTATTGCCTTACTTTTACCAGTTCCTAAATAGCTTACAAAACGATGTATCACATATAGAAACATTCATTAAAACTATGTGTAAATAGTTTATAATTACTGTTATTATCACAATAAACCCTGGATTTATATCAATTGGATAAGGAAAACTGAAAAGCAAATACTTAAATTATTTGAATATTTTCTTTCTTTCTTTTCAAGAGTGGTATTTAGCATATCATTGAAAAAGGCTGTTATCTCCAATTCTTTCATTTGAATGCTAGAATGCATGACATGAGTATACAGTAATGTGCAGTCTCAGGATGAAAGTGTAAAAAAGCAAGTGCGTTCTTCCCCATGAGGGACAATGTGTGGCCCTGTGAGCAGTCTTCTTCAGGGAGGGTAGATGTGACACATTGAGACAATTGAATGTCTGCTTCTCTTCTCCATTCTAAAATTACAAAGAAAAACTCATGATGGCAAAGGCATTTTATTTGACAATGAAAAATTTAGATATTGCTTAAATTTGTAAATGCTATTTTTTATGGTTAATTGTCTCATATTTAAATCCAATAATTTTTATTTTTAATTGAATTTTTAGTTATTAATGAAGTAAACTCCTATAACCTCACTTCTTATTCTTTACAGATAATTATAATAGGTATTAATTTGGGTTCTCATGATGAGGACAGGAGACAGAAACTGCCTAGTCAGTTTAGAATAAGAGTCCCTGAAAAGCTAGAGCATTAATACCTTTAACTTCAATGTCTTGACTGGAGCCTAGAAATGGAAAGAGCTCTAGCTTCACTTGACTTTTATCCAGGAGCTACATGTGGGTTTTGTTAAAATGCTGGCCCAGACTCTAATCCCTTCCTGTGGAAAGCTTTTGAGCTGGATCATTGGATTTTCATGGTTGAAATCGGTTAAGTCTATTCTCTGCATTCAGCCCATCTTCTCCATGAGGGGGAACTTTCATTGCAGCTTTAATTAGGGCTCTGTTGAAGTCCATCGAGGCAAAGCCATTTACTCTTATCTTGAAAGACTAGAATGTATCCCCAGACTTGGCTGAAGATCTAACACTCCAAAATATCAAAAATGTAGGCCTTTAATCCCAGCACTCAGTAGACAGAGGCAGGCAGATCTCTGTGAGTTCAAGGCCAGCCTTGCCTACATAGTGACTTCCAAGACAATCAGGGCTATCTAGTGAGATCTATTTAAAAAAAAAACCCAGGAAGAAAAGAAGAGTGAATCTAGAAAGGTCTGTCAACAACCTTTTCCAGAATGCTTCCCGCAGAGAGCAGATTTTGGTCTAAAGAGAGGGAGATAGTTAATCCTTTAATAGGATAGTATACTTTTCTGTTTCAGAAACCTGTTCTTTTCCTTTGTTCTCCTTTGGGTAGTTACCATATTTACAGCTTGCTGCTCTGGAGATTTTCTTTAAAACACTAACAAAATTATCCTTGAGCTTTTTTTCTGAGTCCCTTCTTATATATATATATATATTAATATTAATATATAATATATATATATATTAACAAGACTAAGATCTGCCAAAATTGGGGACCCCAATTTTCCTGGTAACACTATTGATCAATACTTTAAATAGTTCACATAGATCAATACTTTAAATAGTGGGTAGATCACCAAAAATCCTTATTGTGTTGATATGTTTCTGTTTTTTTTTTCATTATTCAGTGCTCATCTCATAGGCTTTATAGAGATTTGAATGTAAAATGTCCCCCATACGCTCATGTTTTGTACAAGTGGTCTATTCCCACCTCTGCTGCTATTTGGGGAGCCTTGTTGGAGGAAATGAGGCAATGGGGAGCAAGCCTTAAGACTATTGCCTAGCCATGTTTCCTGTTTATTCTTACTCTCCTGACTGCAAATCCAAGGTGAGCAACTGGCTTCTTGCTCTGGCTGCTGTGGCTTTTTGCCATGGTGGAATGTAACACCTTTAACTGTAAGCCAGAGTACTCTTCTTTCTTTAAATTCCTTGTTGTTAAGTATTTTCTCTCAGCAATAAGTACCTACTACAGCCTTGCTGTATCCCTACTACAGGGTGGGGAGAAGAGAGACCAATGGAGAGATGGAAACATCTAGTGTAACATTACCCATATGTTTTGGAAGCTAGGAAGCAGTTCTTTTATCTTCTTGGATAGTGAGTTCCAGGATGGAACCTATTTGAGGAAGGAAGACTGTGAGTTGTGTTTAAGTCTTATTGAGCTTGAGATAAACTTGAGATGATGGTATAGCAAAGAGCAGCTTGTGGAGTTGAAACCTTAATTACTTAGTTGAAAAAGTACTGAGTGTGGTACTGATAGCCTGAGGAGGAACTCTCAGAAACTCTACTTTTAGTTGAGAACAATGTTCCTGAGGGTACATGGAAGAAACTACAGAGAAAAATAGAATATTGTAAATGCTGATCTTTATGTAGTAGACTTTTAACAGCTTTTCTTTGGTAAAGAACAAAATATAGTGACATATCTAATGCAGAAAATAGAAAAAGTAAAGCATGGTATTTGATTTATGATTTGAAATATTGTTAGTGTTCCTAGTACAATTATTTATTTGTGTGTGTGTGTGTGTGTATGTGTATGTATGTGCATGTAAGTACATGTTCCTGCATGTGTGCTTGTGTGTATGTGTGCCTGCCATAATGCTCACCTGGAGATGAGAGCACAACTTTTAGTAGCTGCATTTCCTTTTCACCATGTGGGTTCCAGGGAATTAACTTAGGTTTGTAGGCTTGGCAACAAATGCTTTATTCTGCTCTGTGGTGATATTTTATTTGTGCTGAAATGTGGTGATATTTTATTTGTATGTTAATAAATAAAGTTTGGCTGGAGATCAGAATCATAGCAATCCATAAACAAAAGTCAGGCAGTGGTAATACATGCCCTTAATCCAATCACATGGCAAGCAGAATCTCTGAGTGTTCAAGGACACAGCCAAGCATGGTGACACATGTAGCTGATGTTATCCTGTTCCTGCCTGGCTTCCGCGGCCCTCAGACCCAAGCAAACACACAGAGACTTATATTATTTACAAACTGTATGGCCTAATGGCTCAGGCTTTTTGTTAGCTGTTCTTATATCTTAAATTAACCCATTTTTATTAATCTATACCTTGTCACATGGCTCGTGGCTTACTGGTACTTTACATCCTGTTCCTCATGGCTGTGATTGGCAGCATCTCTCCCTGTCTCAGCCTTCCACTTCCCAGACGTCTCCTCTTTCTTTGTCCCGCCTATACTTCCTGCCTGGCTACTGGCCAATCAGCATTTTATTTATCAATCAATCATCCACAGCAGACACATGCCTTTAATCCCAGTACCAACCATAGAGACCTGGAGGTCTGTATAGATAGGCAGTGACGAAGAAGTGATGTGGCTGAGCTTAGAGCCAATGAGAAGGCAGAACAGCAAGGCAATAAAGGCACAGGTTAGAAAGGAAGAGGCTCTCTTGGGAAGCTATGGCATCTTGGTGAGCTAAGGTTAGTTGGTGGCTATCACTCTGATCTCTATGGCTTTCATCCCTGTATTTGGCTCTGTGTTTCTTATTTAATAAGACTGTTTAGAAATTTGTCTACACTGCTCAACCGTCCTACCCACCCTGATATTCAGTAATTGTTGTTAGAGAAGAAATGAAATAGGGCTAGAAAGACTATATTAAAGGTTAGCTTTCCCAAACAGAGTTTCATAGAGTGATAGGCTTCAAATTTTATGACACTAAAATGTTAGTAATGACAAAATATTCCACCGGACATAAAAATAAAGCTAACCTCTTATAAATTATGTCAAGTCATCATTCTACTAATATAAGCATACTCACTATAAACCACACAATTAAACACTTTAAAGATTTATTTTTATTATTTTAAATTGTGTACATATGTGTGCCTGTCTGCAGGTTTGTTAGCATGAGTGCAGGTACCTGCAGAGGCAGAAGGCATCAAACACCCTGATAAGTGTTTTTGAGCCACACAATATAGGTGCCTAGAAATGAGATCCAGTCTCTACAAGAACAACAAGCACTCACAACTAAATATTTCTTAAAAGACTGAACAATCTAGAAATAAATAGAATGTATTAGAAATAATTATATTTAAGTTGATGCTATGATGTTGTATGTTGATTATCTGTAAAAACAATAGGGAAGAGGAAAAGGAAAGCCCACTGTTGAAAGTCCTCTCAGAGGCTGTGTAAGTGATCAAGTAGCCAGGCCTTACTGGAAATCATCTCAGAATGTACTAGCATCTCTGTGTAATTCTGAGGACTTTTATTCTGAATAACAAAAGGGGAGTCAGAAATTTAATTTAAAAGGTATTAAACCACATGGTGTGGATTGTTATTTATATTTTTATCAAAATATCTTCTGTTTATTGTTAAAAAGAAGAAAATCTCTAAAGTGAATTCTTATAAGAGGGAAATCCCATTATAATTATCTCGTGACTCCACAGTATCAACTGTGTCCCCAGGACAAAGAAATGAAAGCAATTTCAAAAGCTTCCAGAGGCAGATTGAGGCCCTTGATGGTCCAGGCATACATGATGCTGTTAATTCTCCACAGGCCAACCACTTGCAGATAGCATCATCGTAGCTTTGTTCAGACAATTTGTCTTCAGAATTTGTTTATTTTTAAATAGGTTATTAAATATTTTCAAGAGTCATGTATTATTTTAAAAATAGAGATTAATTTTAATTTGTGATATGCATATATGGATTTTCCTTGGGGTCTCTAACATGCCTTTAAAATGTAATGTTTACTAAATAAGGTTATTCCTCAATAACTATTTACTACTGCACTTTTATAAGACCACTTTGCCTTACTTTTTCTTTTCTTTCCAGTAATACACAGTTCTCGGGAAACACAGTGCTTCTTCCTTAGTCGTATTTTATTTTTCCAATGTGTTCACCAGGTACTTATTTCACTGTTAGCAGATTCACATAGGTAACTAGTCCATCATGTGTTAAGTGGGATTTATGTGATATAAGTGAGTCATTATACAAACATAATTCACCCTGAAAGAGAAATAATGAAAGCAAGCCATCGTGGAATATGCCTGATGTAAACATTCCTTAGAACTCTGTTGCCTCCTTGACTGACCATTTCTGTCATCCAGCCTCATCTTGTAAAGATGAGCAAGCTTTACACTATTTCATTGAGATCTCAAGATGCAGTGTTGATGAACTGCTGATTTAAACATATTCTGAAGAAACACACACTAGTTAATAATCAAGCTACAGGCAAGATTATGTTTCCTTTCTCCCCACCTGATTCACTGTGACCTTGAAGGAGTCACATAAACACCCACAGCTTCTGATTCTTCATCACACCAGGATAAATCCTAAATTGCCTTGGATGGCATTGCAGGTCCTTGTGGACTTTCTTTACTAATTAGTTCAGCCTTATCTTTGCTTGCTCCCTCTTTTCATCCTCTCAGAGCACATATTCACATTTCATGCTCTAAGAATACTCAATTACTTGCAGTCCACAGGAACTATTTCTCCATATTGCTGAGCTTTAATTCAAGCTTCTCTGCGGAACTCTCTCAGATATAGAATACATCTTCTTCCTTTCTTGAAGTGCTCCCTTCTCTAGATGTTGAGGTATACTCTGTCAGATGTATGGGTTTTTGATGGCAATGTCCACACCACAAATGTCACTCTATTATCATTTCTCGAACTGGGTCAAGAATATGATTCAGCAAAGTGAAGTGCCTTTCCCCATATACATAGATATTGCTTAGCACCCTTATTAGATGAACTTATATGGATTTATAGAACATAATTTTCTAAAAATCAAAGTTATAAAATTAACATAACCACTCTATGTCAAATGTGAATACCAAACAACACTCTCAAATGTTTCTCAAGCAATTACTGTGTACTAGGATAATTGGTAAGTACTAAAAATATGCAGATGATTAATGCCTAATAATAGTCTTTGTCCTTGCAATGTTTAGTACAAAAAGAAGGGGCAAGAGAGTGAATAAACAGACTGTAGGATGACTTGCTGAGTTCTGTCATGGATAAACTGTGTCCTGTACTATGGCAGGTTCTGCAGAACTGTTCCTAGAGGGCAAGGGGTGATTTCTAATGCAATGGGATCTGAATGGTCTTAAGTCTCTGATAAGAAAAGGGAAAAAAGGCCATGCTGGCAGATGTCTCTGGCATGGATAATGGATAATGAAAACTGTTCTTAGAGGCCAGTGAGGATATGGCTGCCCTGAGACATGATAGGCACACATAGAAGTGATTGGAGACAAGTTCACAGCCATCACAATCATATTCTACATTTTAAGCATCTGGCATGCAGGAATTATTTTTTATATCAAAGCAGTACAGTTCTCAGTTGTGTAAGTGTAGATAGACATCTCAGAAGTGAGGGAAGATCAAGGATAGGAGTGGGGACACCAGTCACAGAGGAAACTTCTGTCACTATAATTCAGGGAAGAGGGATGAGGACCTTTGCATAAGAGGACAGTACTGTTCTATCAGCTTGACTAGACTTCTGAAGGTCTTCTTAAGGCTTGTGTATATCTAACCTTCCTTTTCTTAGGTAGTTAACTACACAAAACTGGAAATTATAATTATTTTGCTCATTTGAAATACAATCTTCCCCCAGCTTTATAGCCTAGGGCAGCCATTCTTAAGGATGTTAGAATTGTTTACTTGAAGTAAAATAGAAAAGAAAGACAAAACCCATTAAAAAATTCAGTTCACCTTGTCTAATTATAGTACTTTTAACTTTATTACAAGTGTCTTAAATAAAGTTTTCTTGGGCTACAAAGATGGTCTAGGGGCTAAAGGCTATCCTCAGCAAGCCCATTTTCCACTCTTCAATCCATGAGGTCCACAAGGAGGGAACCAACTCCTGTGTGTTGTTCTCTGATCCCTGCCCCACACACTCACCATGGCACATGTGCCCCCATTCTCTCTCTCTCTCTCTCTCTCTCTCTCTCTCTCTCTCTCTCTCTCTCTCTCTCTCTCTCTCTCTCTCTCTCTCATTTTTATATGTATAGCACACTTTTCCTCTAATACCTGTGACAAAAGCCCTGTGCTAAGGAGCACACTGCTATGATTGGTGTCCAGTGTTTCTGATGTTGAGGATGAGATGACACATCACAAATGTAAGAAATGAGACAACTGGTTATAATCCTAGAACAGTAGCTGTGTGGATACTCATACCAAGATGGGGGAGAAGACTAGTGATAATCCCAGGACATCGCTGTGTGGGTACTCACACCAAGATAAGGGGGGTGGCTAGAGGGGAAACTGACATTTCAGAATTTGGTGCCTGCCAGAATTTTATAGTACATATAATTATTTGAAGTTGAACTAATGTTATGAATCAAGAATGAAAAACATAATGGTTTACTATGTAAAAATCAGTGTAAGTTTATACACTGTCAGTACACATTATTGAGGTGCACACACATGTATACTTGGCACATTCCTGACCATATTATGATGGAAAGAACATCATGTTTTGAATTTAAAAATATTTATGAGAATCCTGGTTCTGCATCTAAACCCAGGGAGAGCCCATTATCAGTGTACCAGAAGCCTGAGGACTTGAGCCAGATCAATGCCTCACGGCAGTGAACACTTGCAAGTAGACATGAATGGACTAAAGAGTAAACTGTGTGACTTATGGGCCACACTACCACCTCCACAATGAGATTCTTCTCCTCTTTTCTGTTTGTTTTTTTGTTTCTTCCACTTTGTTTGGCTTTGTTTGGTTTGGTTTTTGGTTTTTCTTTAAATTATTTTTTGTTTTGGCGGGATGTTGCATGGGCAGAGGGTGGATGCAAAGGGGCGGGTAGATAAGTGGCATTGAAATGCATGATGTAAAATCCACAAAGAATCAATAAAAGTTAAAAAAAGAATTAAAAAAAGGAAAAACAGTCTGATTTTGATTTCGAATTAGACATAAAGTGATCCCATTCTTTGCTGTATCTGCCAGACAATGCCAAAGCAAGCCTGTCAATGGTGGTTTCCAGCACTCTTCTGTGCATTTCTGCCTTCCTTTAAATTCAGACACTGATCTTTGTGTTAGGCTTCTCATGTCTGTGACAATACTTCACATCAACTGCTGAAAGAGAAAAGCCAGATTTGGGCTCATCGTTTCTGTGCTTAAGTTCCTCATGGTGGAAGGGTGTGATATCACAGCATTCTAGACAGGAAACAGAGCAGAAGAAGGAGACAAGTGCTGTGAAATATGACATGTGTTCCCCATCGAGGCCCACCCCCTCAGTTTTCCAAAACTTCCCCAAATAGTGCCGTTAATGGGGACCAAGTAATCAATATCTGAATCTTTTGAGTGGATACTTTATATCCAAACCATAAAGTCTTTACTTCTTTGTTCTCTTATGGTTGCACAAGTTCTGGTCAATGAGTTATAAGCAGCAAGGACACATGGAGAGGCACTAGTTGGGATGGTGGATGTAGCACAGCCTGGCCTCTTGAAGAACTGTCATTATCAGAATTCACTTCACTCCTGTAGGGCAGTCCAGCTTGCGTAAGAAACAAGCCTTGATTCTTCTGAGTCAGTTAGATTTCTACGATGTGATTTCTAAGGATAGCCTTGTCTACCTTTAATCATCAGTATCTGGTTGTGAAAAAATATCCAAACAAAACCCAAGAAAATTTTTGTCAGAAACTACTGAAGAGATATTTTATCTTCTTAATTTTGGTCAAGTTTCAGTACTTTGAGGATTAAATATATTAAAGGAATATGGAATATTCTATGTTGTGTTTTGAATGTGAGATATTTCCCATAGGCTTGTGTGTTTGAATTCTACATTTTCCAGAAAACTTTAGAATGAAACTTTTGCGAGGTGGGGCCTGCCTGACGGTCCTGAGTCACTAGGGCTGAGTCCTGTTGTTTGATAAACCGGCCGTGCTTTCTGGGTTTTCTAGTTCTCTGCTTAGCAACTGTGAATACCATGTGATCAGTAGCTCTGGTTACTGTTTCCCCGTGTTCTCTGCCTTTTCAGACTTTATTTCCCTAAATGTGAGCCCAAATCAACCTGCATTAAGATGATTCTAGTTAGGCATTTGGTCACAGTAAAGCAAACACAAACATATGTAGTACGAATCTTAAAAGGTGTTATTAGTAGAAACAAACCTGGAGCCAGGTATTGGGGTGAACACTGAAAGATCAGAGAAACAGAGCAAGCCACAGCTACCTCACCTTGCCAATTCCTCAGCTGATCCTGTTTCCTCAGACTGGATGCCTCTCTGTCCTCATCTGAAAGGGTCTCAGCTGAACTGCTGCTCAAAGCCTGAAAGCTTAGCCAGGACAAAAGCTTCTAATTTCTGTTCCTCATGCCTTATATACCTTTCTGCTTCCTGCCATCACTTCCTGGGATTAAAGGAGTGAGTCAACATGCCTGGTTTCCAGTCTGGCCTCGAACTCACCGAGATCCAGACAGATCTCTACGTCTGGAATGCTAGGATTAAAGGCATATGTGTCTCCATTTTCTGGCTTCTATATCTAGTGGCTGTTCTGTTCTCTGACCCCAGATAAATTTATTATGGTGCACGATATATTGGGGAACACAATATCACCACAAACATACATGTTCAAACCTTAAAAACCAGCCCAAGCTACCAGAAACTAACAAAATTGTTTTAATACAATAGATGTATCATAAGTTTATTAAACACTTCCTTAGAGATTTAGTATTTTAGAGTTCAATAGAAGCTTATAATCAGTTTTGTAGACACCGGAATATATATTCTTTTATTTTTATTCTCCTCTCATGCATTACATCCTGACTGCAGTTTCTTCTCCCAGATATACCCCCATCTCTCCTCAGAAAAGAGCAGGCGGGCTTCCCAGGGACATCAGCCAAATACGGCATAGCAAGCCACAACAAAACCAGTCACACATCATCCCATCAAGGCTGGATTTTTAAGGTGTTTATTAAAAGTGAGGAAATACACACATCCAGTCAGCAGAGAAGGATAAAGATCTCCAGGGGGGCGGAGGGCAAATCTTCACCATTCTTTTAGGATTGGGTTTTTAAAAGGTTCCTCTCGCCTAATTTAGGGTTGGTCAGTTTGAGGAAAGACAGGATGGCTGACTGGCTGACGACCTTTTGTAAATACATCCCAATCCAGATCCAGCCTTGAACTTCTTGAACTGATCCATCATCGGGAGCCCACTCTCAGGAGAGGAAGTCTACAAGGCCTTTGTTTTAAGTTACCAGACTTTTGCCTCACATCCTGAGGGTGAGGAAAAAGCCAATTATCTTGCAAGTTCACCACCTTTATCACCTAGTAAGGACTCCTTTCCCTATCCATCTGCCTATCAGAGAATCTGACTTTGCTGTACATCTCCATTTTTTGTGTGTGTTCTTTTAAATTTATTTATTATGTATACAACATTCTGCCTCCATGTATGCCTGCATGCCAGAAGAAGGCACCATATCTCATTACAGATGGCTGTGGACCACGATATGGAATTGAACTTAGGACCTCTGGAAGAGCAGCCAGTACTCTTAATCTGTGAGCCATCTCTCCAGCCTGGGTTTCCATGTTTGATTATATTTATTCCCATTTGCTTCAGGAAGAAACATCTCTGATGAAAGCCAAATAAGACAGTAATCTATAAGTATAGTAGAATATTATTAGGGATCATTTTATTTCTCTTTTTCCCCCTTAGACCAGTATTATTTGATTTTACTCTAGGCCTCTGGGATATTTAGTTCCTAGTTCTTGGTCACCTAAGCAGTGTTGTGGGTGAGTTCCATCTCATGGAATGGGTCTTAAGTCACATCAGTTTTGGGTCAAATGAATAGATTTCTAGAAAATGACAGAACCAGAAACTATTTTATGTGGAAATCAATTATTTTCCAATTTGCAATTAATTTTAGAAACATAGGGGCAGATTAATACATAATGGGTTTTTCAGAGAAAAAATATTAGGATGTGGGCAAGTTATTAAATCAGAGGCCCTCCTACTTGCATGTGAGGTCCATCTTCTAAGCGGCCAAAGGGTGACTAGTCACTACTTCACATCATGATTTTTGTTCTTTCTGAGTGAATCTTTTTACTTCATTCACTTTCAGGGTCATCACATTTTACAACTGAGTGGGAGTGAAAGGACCTACTCCCCTGGCTAGGTAACATATTAGCATCTTACATTGTTTAATAACTGCATCCAATTGCAAATGTCACTAAACAGCAATTCCACAGAAAGTCCCATGCACAAAGTTCAATGGTGCATGACACAGCTGATTACATGCAGCTCTTTTTGAAGGGGTAATTATTCTTAAGAAGAATATTTCATTACCCCTCAATCTGGATGCAGTTTATACATATACAACCTAAAGCTTCATAAGGTCTGCAACCAAAGTTCAGTATAAATATGCCAGTATTTGTAGGTTATTTTGGTGAGCCTTCTGCATGATTGAAATGCACTATTTTAAGTTATGTGTCAAAGCTTATTAAAACTATCATCAATCGCACTGTTGAAATTTTAAAAAGGTTCTACTAGTTTAATGCATGATTTGTAATACCCGTCACTTGAAACAAAGCAGCGTTCTATGCAGTTTCCAAGCAACCGATCTTTTCCAATTACTGTTTAGCATTGAATTCTGTCCCTAGATTCACAATGCTTCCCACTTCTTCACTATGTATATATTTAGAAACATGCCGAGGAATAAACTATTGCATTATTTCAACCAAATCTGATATATGTCATGAGTAAAATGTATATAAACAATATAAATGCATTAGGGCATTCAAAACTGAATTGCATGAGTTTAACTTAATGCCAGTGGAGGAAGAATTCAGTTTACTAAGAACTCATTTCAAAGAGGAGGAATTATTAGTTATCAGATCTTTTCACCTTATTTAGGAAAGAAATACATAAAAAATTCAGTTTAGAAACCATATTCCCTCCTACTTTGTGTGTGTGCGCGTGCGTGCGTGCGTGCGTGCGTGTGTGCGTGTGTGTGTGTGTGTGTGTGCATGTGCGTGTGTGTGTGTGTGTGTGTGTGTGTGTGTGTGTGTAAGATCATAACACCTACATAGGAGAAATAAGGTTTGATTAAAGTGGACACATGCATGTCATGGTAACAATAACAATTATAGATACTCTTAAGCATGCTTATCATATATTTGGCCTTGAAGGAAGCCCAGGACATAAATTAGCTTTATTAATGCTGCTTATATTGCCAGATAAGTAAGTTACTAGCATTGATCTTACTGTACAGATGAACAAACCAACAGAGAAGAAATTTTATAGGATATTCTTATTTAATGGGTGGCCCAATTAGTGTTGGACTGCACATACTTGGAACAAAGAAATAATAAATTAATATTCCGAAATTATTGAATTGTCATGGTTTATTGCTTTAGTTCAATCAAATATATCAAAAGAAGTTGTCAAAATTAGTTTCAAGTTCTGTGGGAAAAAGTTAAATCTGTATTCTTTACACTCTTTCTAGAGCATTTTACATTTCCTGGTTCGTTTTCCTATGAAAAATAATACTAGAGGGAAAATGAAAATAAGAGAATGAATATATTTCATTCCTCATGATTTGTAGTTAGTATTTTTTTTCTAGAGAGTTCAGTAAGAGTTTTCCCCTGGTGGGTGGTGGGGAATATTGAAAGAACTGACTGGAAAGGGGGTCATTTCAGGGTCAGGTAGAAACCTTGTGTGAGGGAAACTCCCAGGAATCTACAGTGATGACCCTGGCTAAGACTCCTAGCAACAAGGGATAAGTATCCTGAACTGGCCCCATTCTGTGACCAGGCAAGACTACCAGTAGAGGGAGCAGGATAGCAACCTAGCCGCATAACCTTCAACCTACAGTCTATCCTGCCTATAGTGTGTGCTGGGTTAAGGGTGACACAGAGATTGTGGGCATGGCCAACTAATGATTAGTCAAGCCTGAGACCCATGCCAGGAAAGTGAGCCCAGTCCTGACACTGCCTAGAGTTCCAGGACCCAGAACCTAGATGGTCCAGAGACCTAGGATAGAACCACACACCACTGGAAGAAAAAGATGTCAATGTAATGTTGCCTAATAATAATCTACTATACTCATATGTAGCTGGAGTTTTCTCCAGTCCTGCCCAGCTCCACGGACCCTGTAACCACTTATAAAATAATCACTCAGAAGTTCATATTAATTAAACTACTTGGCCATTAGCTCAGGCCTACCACTGTCTAGCTCTTACACTTAAACTCAGCCCATTTTTATTAATCTATACCTTGCCATGTGGCTTGTGGCTTACCACTACTTTACATTCTGCTCCCCATGGCAGCAGCTGGCAACGTCTCTCTGCCTCAGTGTGGGAGCCCGTTTTCGGGTTCTTTGTGGCTTTACCCAGCATGTCCGCATAGAGGATGGTTAGGACCACGGACCTGAGTGCAGGTGTCTGAGATGGTCGGCACTTGGCTGTGCTGGGGGAGGAGGTCTTTTGCTCCACCCCTTGGTGTCTCTATAAAAACCCTGGGACAGAGACAGCCGGGGCCCATTGGAAAAGGTTCCAGGCCCTCTCGAGGCTATCTTTTATTTTCTATCTGTTTATCTCTGCAAGATTCTCCGAAATAAACCCTACTATCTAATATTTCCTGGTGCTCACACTCAAGAAAACTCTGTGGAACTGTGGGGTTGGTGGGTAAATGCCCCACACCTTAGCCTTCTACTTCCCAGACCTCTCTTCTCTATTTTTGTCCCACCTATACTTCCAGTCTGCCTACTGGCCAATCAGCATTTTATATATCATTTAACCATCCACAGCACTCATAGATTGGTGCCTAGCCCAATTGTGATCAGAGAGGCTTCATCCAGGAATGGGTGAAAACAGATGCAGAGACCCACAGCCAAACATTAGGTGGAGTTCCAGGAATCCTGCTGAAGAGGTGGTCAAGGATATCATAAGAAAACCCATAGAATCAACTAACTTGGGCTCATAGGAGTTCACAGCAGCTGAACCTACAACCAAGGAGCCTATATGGGACTAACTTAGGCACTTTGTAATATATGGGAGAGTTGTGTAGCTTGGTCCTCTTGTTGGACTCCTAACAGTAGGACCAGAGGCTATCTCTGATTCTTTTACTAGCTTTTGAGATCTTATTTCTCATACTGGTTTGCCTTGTCCAGCCTTAATGCAAGGGGAGGTGCTTATTCTTACTGTAACTTGAGATGCCATGTTTTGTTGATATCCATGGGAGGCCTGGCTTTTTCTGAATAGAAATGGAGGAGGAGTGGATGGGTGGGCGGGACAGAGGCAAGGTGGGTCAAGGGAATGGAAGGAGAGGAGAGAGGGTAAACTGTGGTCTGGATGTAAAATAAATAAATAAGTAAATAATAAAAGCGTTTTTCCCTTAAAGCAAAATCATGAGGAAGACTTTAGCAATGACTATTTCAGGCAAAAGATTCTTTGATGATAAATTTTGGAAAGAGTGCTTTTATGGATAGAGCCTCTTACTTTTTGTGGATTTCCCTTTGTGTTTGTAGGATATTGATATCTTAAAGGCCAGATTTAAAACTGATCTTAAGAAAAGTGAATCAGTTTAGCAAATATGTGAAATTAATTTGCTTTATTGTAAATGGGTTTATTTTACACAAATAGGAGGAATCTGAAAATTCCTGGGCTGTCACTAGTACATATCCTGCAACACATTTTTGTACAACGACAGCTTCCAGAACACCACAATTGACTTTTGAACAGGTAATTTTAGTGTTTTTGTTGGTTTTATTTCGGTAGCTAGGCAGGGCTTGTACTCAGTGAAATGATAATCTGCTATAGATTCAGCAGTTTTATTATAATCATCCTGTACAGTAAGGTAAACTGCTTGGCAACATACACTTAGAAAAGTAAAAAAAAAAGAAGAATAAAAAAGAAATGGGTTACCATGGATATATAAAAATAACCCTGCATACTTAGGAATTTTATGTGTGTTATGTCGGGCTAGGTGTTCTGTTCTACTTTTGCAATGTTGGAAATATGCACACATTTAGGACCTTTTCTTCTTGGTTTCCTTAAACCAGATGCCTGAAAGAACTCAGATTCTCTTTTATTTACATATGCATTTCTTCATTTGATCTGTTTCTATGTAATCTTGGGTTGTGTACTATATGCACATAACCTCAAATACACTGTACAGATATGGGAAGAAATGATTAACTATGTCTTTTGAGACAATAACTATGTCTACTTTTGGAAGAAAAAAATTGTTAAAATCAGCTTTACACATTCCTTCATTACTCTATGACTAGGACCCACCTGTCTGTGACATAGAAAAAGCAAGCCACTTGACTGAACACTGTTCAATGGGAAAAGAGTTTCCAATGCTCCAGACAAGCAGCCTTGTCTGTGTAACAACAGCATGTACTCACAGACATTGGGATAACACAGCAGACAGCATTGTCTAACAAACACAGAAGGTGGTTTACCTGAACCTTCCATGCTTTATTCTTTGGAGGCAGGGTCTCTAAACCCAGGCTGGCAGCTATCAAGCTCCAGTGATCCTCCTGTCATGGGCCTCACGTTGTTGGAGTAACCGGTATGATAGATATACATCTAGCCTTTTTTCCTCTCCTACATTATGTCTTGACCACAGTTCCCCCCTCCCTCCACTCCTATCGTCCCCATGACCATCTCTCCCTCAGATCTGCTCCTCCTCCATTTCCCTTCAGAGAAGAGCAGGCCTCCCAGGGATATCAACCAAACATGACATAACAAGTTACAATAAGACTAGGCCCAAACCCTCATATTAAGACTGGATGAGGTGACCCAGGAGGAGGAAAAGGGTCCCAAGAGCAGGCGAAGGAGTCAGAGATCCCCCCTCCCAACTCCCACTGTTAGGAGTTTCACAAAAACACCAAGCTACACAACCATAACATATATGCTGAGGATCTTGCACAGACACATACAGGCTCTGTGATGCAGCTTCAATTTCTGTGGGCCCCCCTGAGCTCTGCTTACCTGATTTCTGTGGGCCATGTTCTTGTGGTGTCCTCAACCCCTTTGACTCCTAAAATCCTTCCTCCCCCTCTTCCTGGGCTCTGCTTAATGTTTGGGTTTTCGTCTCTCCATTTGCCCCCATACTTCATAAAATGTATGAACTTACTGAAATCTCCCAAACTTCTCTGATGATGATTTGGGTTAGGCACTGGTCTGTGAGTATAGCACAATATCATTAGGGATTCATTAACTTATTAATTAATTAATATGCTAGGAGTGTTTGGTTCTACCCTAGGTCCCTGAGCTATCCAACCTCTGGTTCCTGGCCATTCAGGCAGTGTCAGGTGTGGGCTTTCTCTTGTGGCATGGATCTCAAGTTGGACTTGTCACTGGTTGGCCACTCCCTCAAATCCTGTGCCCCCATTACCCTGCACATCTTGCAGGCAGGACAAACTGTAGGTCAAAGGCTTTGTGGCTGGGTTCATGTCCCTGTACCACCACTTAAGGGAAGCTTTGCTTGGTAATAGAAGATAGCCATCTCAGGTTCTGTGTCCCCCATTACTAGAAGTCTTTGCTAGGATCACCCTCATAGATTCCAGGGTGTTTCTACTTCACCAAGTTTCCACATTGCTCCCCAAATGCCCCTCCCCCATTCCAGTGGTTTGACCCAGTGTTCTCTCCCTTCCCCTCCTGCCTGTTCACTCCTCTTCTCATCCACCTGTCCCTGGTCCACTTGCAAAATCTATTCTGTTTCCCTTTTGCAAGGAGATGCATCTGTCCCTCTTTGACCCCCCCCCCTGTTACTTAGCCGCTCTAGGTCTGTGGATTGTAGCATGATGATCCTTTAATTAATAGCTAATATCCACTTATAAGTCATTATAAGGACATAGAGCCTTTTAAGTGAGTTCTGGGTTCCAAACTCATGACCTAATACTTGGTGAGCAAGTGCTCTTACTCCTGAACCATTGTCTGTCCTCAATAACAATTATTTTAATTGAAGAATTACTCTCTGGCTGCTTATTTCCTGATTTCCACCTCAAATCAGTTTCATTGTAGCCAGAAGAATCTTTCTGAAATGTAGTTTTTATTACATTATTTCCCTGCATAACTTGCTTTCACTTTCCCCCATATCTGTGCCTTTTAAACCACATCCTTCTTGTTACTTCCACCTGTGTGTTTGTAAGGTGAAGATGTGATATTTAAAGTGGAGAATCTCCAGGAATGTTAAATCCTGAAGTGTTGTATATTGAGATCTGCTATCGTTTGTCTCTATTCTCATCAACTCTCCTCATCTGCTCACTCACCACGTGCTCTCTTCCTCATCTGTTCACAATTTTAGCCCTTCATTTTCCTCTTCTCTGGAAGTGTATATACCATGCAATGTGGCATATGCATATTTCCTTGGTTTTTTAAAGCATTTTCCTTTGTTGCTTCCTTCCAAGTATCACTTACTCTCATTTCTAATGCCCATAAAGTTGTTACCCAGTGTCTCTGCTCTGCTCTTATTTTAGGTCTTTTTCTTCACTTATTATCCTGTATATTCCACAGCACTGCCTATGTCTAAGGGAATAAAATTAGTGCAAGTGATCTTGCTGACATCGCTAATGACTTTGATTGCACTAAGTGGAGACCACTGTTCTGTTGACTGTGCTACGAGCATGTTACAGCCTGAGTTCTAGTCCAGTACTCATTGTGTACTACCTTCTTCTCTTTCCCCCTGGGTTTATCTTCCTTGTTTTCCCATTTCCATTAAAATGTTAAGAATATAAATCTTCAGGGTTGTGTCTAGATGCCTTTGATTACTAAACTATACAGTACAGGATCACATCTCACTCTGTAGAATAATTAAAACAAAAACATATAAATGTCAACAGATTCTTATTTCACACCACCAGCTGAGTCTGTATGCACGTATACGACTGTCTAATCAGTACCTTCAACCTGATAGCTTCATATAACCACATATATATCTGTTTAGTCAGTATTTCCATTCTGTTAACTCTCTCATGCAATCTACTAAAATTGGAATACTTGGTCATCTTATTTCCCTTCCCCTCTCTAATGACACCTCCATCCATATATTCTTCATGTTTTAATAGCATCACTACTGGAGTTATCTTCAACAGCTGAGTTTCTCTCATATTCAACCAATCACTGATTTTTTATTCATTCTTAATTTGGTTATGTGAAGCATAATTCTAATTAGTCTTACCAATAAAAACCAGGAGTCAGATATTAGGGTAAAAGCTGAAAGATCAGAGAAGCAGAGGACATTTCCCCTCTTTGCATTATACTTATTCCAGGTTAAGCTAACATTTTATAAATGATTACTATGGCTTCAGAGTTGGTCTTCTCACGTCTCCTCTCAACTTGCTGTAATTCTTTCCATAGGGATGTTTAGATAATGCTATAAAAGAAAATATTGTGCAGCTTTGGTTATGATGCCTTTCTCTTTAAGACACGTTAATCTTTCACTGAACTGAAGACTTGAAATTTTTAACTGCCAGTGACGAGATCGGTGTCCATCACTGGCTGCATGGTAAACTTGATCTCGGTCAAGTTTTGCAGCTATGTTGCCACACGAGTTTCCATTTCATTGCTTACCATGGACATCTATCTACCTTCCCTTATCTCTTCTTCAGAGCACAAACACATTTATATTCCTCCAGCAAAGGGCCATAACCATCCTGGCTACTTAAAAATTCCTAGTCACCTTCCAAGTCTGATGTTAAATTTTACCTTTACAAATGTACATTTGAATATTCTGGTTATGCTATTGGGAGGGGGTGACAGATTCGCTGTTTTAATTGCTCATAATACTATTTTATATTTATGTATAGACCAATTGGGAGGCATAATTATTGTTATAGTATATTTTATGCACCCATAGCCTATTAACTATGAATTCCATGAAGTGAAAAACCGATTGCCACTCTTTCCTCAAAATATTTTCTACCATTTAATAAATACCAAATAAAAATCAACAAAATGACAGCTTACTAAATCACATAATTCTGTTACTGAAATGTGATTTTGCCTTAGGAAATTTGAAGATATTTGCAGAATTCAGAGTGTTCAGCTGACAGTCACATTTCAGGGAGTTTTCTTCTGACTTAATTCCTTGGCCTTTTGCTTCCAGTAGGTTCCTAGACTTAACGTGAGTGCATTACCAGCCTCCTTGCTCTTCCTTCTATTTTCCACACTATAGAAACTGTAAAATGTCTCATCACACTTGGAACAAGAAAATAAGCAAAAGATACTTCTGTGAAAATCCCATTTTATATAGATTTATATTGTATATGAAATTTATTATTATTTTAAATAAATCCCTTGAAATTTGTCAAGAATAAAAAGTATAAGCTTACTGAAAATTTCATTAAAATTACAAAATTATTGATAAAATATAAAAATTAAAACATTTTTCGGAATTTTGTTTATCATTTAGCTTTAAATTTCTCTTGGATTCTTTTGTGAATAAATTTCAAATGTCATCTCATAAATTTTAACTTTAAACAAGTCCATTCTACATTTGTAATTTTCTTTCAAGAAAGTATCTGATTACTCCATTCAATATTATCTTCATGTTTGAAATATGAGGTTCTGCTGGGTATGCAGTAAACACCTATGATCCTATTACTAAGGACTCAGAGGTAGGAAGACTGAAAAACTGAGTACTGCCTGAACTATATAAGACACATTTTTTAAAGTCAAATGTATAATCTTCTTAGTATTTATGGCCCACTACCATGAAAAATTAAAATGAATAAGGCAAATCTTCCAAAAAATGAGTGAACTTTATAAAATTGAACCAGTGCTTATTAGAAATACAGGGCAGTATAGTGGACATGTCTCAGCAATTAAGAGTGCTCCCTTTGCAAATGCAGGGACCCATTTTACATGCCTAGAACATATGTTCTCTCACCTGTGGGTCTGCATACTCACATATTGGTGCACATATAGCATATATGTATATATATATATATATATATATATGTATATGTATATATACATAAAATATGAAGATAGCATTTTAAATTGAATGACAGATTTATCTTAAGGTAATATAACATTTATCTCAGCATATTATATAATAAACTAGGAAAGCAGGGTGATTTATATGTCCCTCAGCATTTAATATCTTTATACAGAGTTTAAATAAACTATTTCCAAGATCATTGATGCCAGTATACTCTCAATTTTTTTTTTGAAGGAATCATAAGAGATGGCAGACATCAGGGAGGAAGACCTGTTGTAGGAGGGTCTTTTTCTGTTGCAATGCTTTTCTGAGATTATTATCTTCAAAAAGTATACCATTTAGGTATAGAAAACACAAATGCATCAAAGCCACTTATATTAGATAACAGTTTTACTGACATACATAGCAATAAGTCTGTTTGAAGATACTTATCAACTACAATTTCCTTAAAATTGTGGGCTGAATGGTAACTTGTAGTGAAGGTATCTCTTTGTACTCACAGAAACATGATATAATAGAACTAGAATCAAGTGGAGATTAGAAGTCAATGTTTAAAAGGTCTTTTACCAATGTTACATTTTTCTAAATAAATCTATTTTTTATAGATAGTATAGGAGAGATGAATTCAATATTCTTTTGAATAATTTTCTCTGTTCATGAAGCAATTATAATAGCATCAGTTGACTTCCATTAGATTGTTTAAATACCTGAAGAACTCAAAATTAAAATGAAAAAAAAGCGGTCATACTGAAAATAATATTAGATACTGAAATTTGAGATGGAGAGATGGTTCAGCAGTTAGGAGTGTACCCTGTGCACACTGCGGAGGTTTGGTTCCCAGAACACGCAAGTGACTCACAATTGCCTTTAAGTCTCGCCCCCAAGGTATCTGGCACCCTAGTCTGTGGCACTCTGTGGACACCTGAAATCATATACCAACCTCCACACAGACAAGTAAATAATAAAAAAGTTAAAAAGAAATCTAAGTGAACTTATGAATTCTTTCCAATATGTAGCAAAGCATTTGAATAAATAGTTACATTCTTCCTGACTTCATTCAAGGTATCTTTTAATGAGCATACACAATGCAGTCAGAGGTAGTAAGGCAAGAAGAAATGAATGGAGACTCCCTAAATAGTAATGCTGTTTTCATGCCTGTGAACAATCTCCATGACCACTCACTTATCTTCACTGATATTATAGCTTAAGTATAGGATTGTGAAAGTTAGAGGCAGTAGGTATAAACTGCCCCACAATACTTGACTCATTTTAATAGAAATGCAGATATTTTATTGGAAGTCAATATTTCTGTATATTGCTTGTTTTTGATAAGTGTCATTTGTAAATGTGGTATTTGTTCATTCTGTATCTAAAAGGTCTACTAAAGAAGATGAGTGTCTTTTTGAAAGTTTTCTGTGACAGATGGCTGTAGATTGACCCTAAGAAAGAGGTTAAGTGATGTGAACAGAGGACTTTCAATGTTTGGAGTAAGGGCACGAACCACTGATTTTAGAAATTCATATGTATAAGTGATACTTTTCTGGTCAAAAGCATGTCTCACATATTGGTGCACATGTAACACACCCATGCATACATATATATGTATGAAGCAGAAGTTATCACAAAGGTTAAAAAGTTTCTTTTATTTACAAAATTCTTGCTGTGGGATAATGCTGTTGTATACTAGTTTAATAAAACACTGATTGGCCAGTAGCCAGGCAGGAAGTATAGGCAGGGTGAGCAGACTGAAGGAATGCTGGGAAGAGGAAGAGCAGAGTCAGGAGTCACAAGCCAGACACAGAGGAAGCAAGATGACAAGGCAGAACTGAGAAAGGTACCAAGCCATGTAGCTAAACATAGATAAGAATTATGGGTTAATTTAAGTATAAGAGCTAGTCAGTAATAAGGATGAACTAATGGCAAAGCAGTTATAATTAATATAAGCCTCTGTGTGTTTACTTGGGAGATGCTAGTCGGAGAGATTTGTTCCGACCGTGGGCCAAGTGGGACACAGGAAATTTTCTGACTACAGATTCTAATATTAATAGGGGTAACAGTTCATATTTCTCACTGACTTTAGATTTCCAAATAGGTAAATGATACCTGGCATTGAGAAGGTGACTCTAACAGGACCACACAGTGACTACAAGTGTTGAATAAAAAGTAGTTTCAGCATAAATCAGTTAATCCAAGATGGTAGCACCATAAAAGAAGTCTTGTGTCTGAGGTATGGAACAATGTTTCCTGACATTGATAGACATTTCTTAAATGAAAATCATAAATACTTCTTGTCATTCACTTGGAGAGAGATAGCAGAGTATTTATCACAAAAAGAGAAGTTATGTTCAAATAACGATGGGACAACTAAAAATGAATAATTCAATTTTATTTTGTTCCATTGGATTCTTCAATGGAAAGATCATAGGAAATTGTAGGAAAGATTGAATGAGTTTAGATTCTAGTAGAAAGATGACAGAAATGCCTGACTTAAGCATTATGTGGCCTGCATAAACAAGACAGTTATGTAGCTTGATCAGGTTAAGGAGCCCCCCAGCAGTGGGATTGGTATCTATTCCTGGTGCATGAGCTGGCTTATTGGTGCCCAATACCTATAGTAGAACACCTGGCACAGTCTTGATGCAGGGGGAGGGGCTTGGACCTGCCTCAGTTGAATGTATCAGGCTCTGACGACTTCTCATGGGAGGCACTACCTTTTCAAAGGAGGGAGTGGGGGGGATGAGCTGGAGGGTGGGAGGAGGAGAGAGAGGGGGATCTGTGGTTGATATGTAAAATGAATAAAATATTTCTTAACAAAAAATTAAAAAATTCTAAGGAAATGCTCAGCCAACCAAACAAACAGAAAATAATTGTGTGATATCTATCCTCATTACTATTTTGAGAAGTTGTTTCAAAATAGTATTAAGAGACACCTAGAAAATCAGCCAAATTATCTATATGCTTAATAAAAATATGAGCTACAAAAGCACAATGAATAGATGGATTGGAATTCAACAATTTCTTCACAAACAGCATTATTTTATTCTTTTCAAGGGCATGTACAGCAATTAGTTATCAGAGTCCTGGCATGTGATTTAAGTTGCATGGCGATGCTAGAAATTGGTAATAGTATGTGGTGGATGGATAAGGGATGTTGCAACATTGGAACTCTTAAGAAAATATCTCTCTGGTTCAGTCCCATGAAGGCTCCACTGCATAAGCAAGACAGTTGTGTAGCTTGACCTGCTTAAGGGGCTCTCAGGCAGTAGGAGCAGAATCCAACCATGGTGCATGAGCTGGCCTTTTTGAGACTACTACCTATGGTGGGACACCTCATACAGTCTTGAGTCAAGGGGAGGGGCTTGGACCTGCCTCTACTGAATGTACCAGGCTCTGATGACTTCCCATAGGAGGCCTTACCTTCTTCTAGGAGGGAATGGGAGGTGGATTGGGGGAGTGAGGGCTGGAGGGACCAGAGGAGGGAAGAGGGGGATCTGTGATTGGTATGTAAAATGAATAAAAAATTTCTTAATTAAAAAAAGGGAAAAAAAGAAAATATCTCTGTAGGATGACTGGGAATTATGGAACAAGAAAAAAAGTATTTGGAAGCATTGTAGTAAAAAAAGAGCCCATTTCAGTGATAAGAAAGTGAGGTAGTATAAACATATAAAAGCATCTACATGTCACAAACTTTTGTACTAGATTTGACATATTCTGTATGGTGTACCTTTCTCACAAATTTTGAAATATCAGACTTTACAACTCCAAGAGTTTCATTCAAATTTCCCACTGGCATTGGAGTTCATGCTCAAGTTGCTCCAGGCTACATTCTTGAATATCTCAAGAATCCATAATCCTTAATTTTAGGAGACTTTCAGAGGAAAGCAGACAGTTGCTTTTAGGTAGAGTCTCTGGCAGAACAGATCAAGATCTAATTGAGCAGGGCTTCTTGACAGGCTCATTGAACTGGGAAGCCTATGGCTACCTTTTTTAAATGAACATCAACGGGGCACAAGATTGTTGCTGCTTCATCTGCTTGTTGCTGCTCTGTTTTTAGCATGGACAGTTGCTGGTGTAGTGGTATGAAAATTCACAGATATAGCATTGGTCAGTATGCCTTTAGTTTGGGTGTTCATAAATGAACCCTACACATAGGTATTTAAATACCTTCTTTCAAAGTTATAAGAGGAAGGATATCAGTGTCCAGTTCATACTTGGGATGGGTCTGGCTTTCTCCTGAAGGAGTATAACAGCCTTCTCAATGAAAAGACATTCAGCTTTGGTCTGAAGGTAAACTAAATTTCACCACTTATACGAAAAAGGAAAAGAGACATATGTCTACAATGATACAGAGGTCAAGGATGTACACAGACATAGAGACACTGGCCTTGGGATTGCTGGAATGACCTGAAGAGAGTGAGTGCTTCTTTAAGATACAGATTGTGAATGCAATGGAATGGTTTACTAAAAGTATGCAGGCTTTGACTTTTATTATTATTATTATTATTATTTTATTTTACAGTACTATTCAGTTCTACATAACAGCCACAGATTCCCTTGTTCTCCCCCTTCCTGCCCCCTCCCCTTCCCCCCAGCCCACCCCCTATTTCCACCTCCTTCAGAGCAAGGCCTCCCCCGAGGACTGAGATCGACCTTGTAGACTCAGTCCAGGTAGGTCCAGTCCCCTCCTTCCAGACTGAGCCAAGCGTCCCTGCATAAGTCCCAGGTTTCAAACAGCCAACTCATGCAACGAGCCCAGGACCTGGTACCACTGCCTGGATGCCTCCCAAACAGATCAAGCCTATCAGCTGTCTCACCTATTCAGAGGGCCTGATCCAGTTGTGGGCCCCTCAACCTTTGGTTAATAGTTCATGTGTTTCCATTCGTTTGGCTATTTGTCCCTGTGCTTTATCCAACCTTGGTTTCAACAATTCTCGCTCATATAAGCCCTCCTCTTTCTCACTAATTAGACTCCCGGCGCTCCACCCGGGGCCTAGCCGTGGATGTCTGCATCCAGATTCCTCAGTTCTTGGATGGGGTTTCTGGCACAACTATTAGGGTGTTTGGCCATCCCATCACCAGAGTAGGCCAGTCCCGGCTGTCTCTCGGCCATTGCCAGCAGTCTTTTGTGGGGGTATCTTTGTGGATTTCTGTGGGCCTCTTTAACACTTTGTTTCTTCCTTTTCTCATGTGGTCTTCATTTACCATGGTCTCCTATTCCTTGTTCTCCCTCTCTGTTCTTGATCCAGGTGGGATCTCCCACTCTCTTTCCCTCGACCCTCGCCCTTCATTGCTCCCACTCGTGTCCAGGTTGTCTTTCTTATGAAAGATAATAGTAATGCATGACATTGTGTGTGTTAATATTAGTCATGACATACTTTTAAAAACAGGAATTCAGGGTAATCTTCAGGGTTAGATTACTTAAAGAGAAGTCTGGCTATAAGAAAAGCATTTTAATTTGTTGTTTTTCTACATTTTGTTAAATGCACTCTTAAACACATGCCCTTTAGCAGCAAAATTGACATTTTGCAAAGCTTTGTGGAGTCTGGCATGATGTTACAAAGGAACATTTTTCAGAGATAGAGCATATCCCTTTGAAGATTTAAATTTAGTTTGCTAAATAATGAAATAAGAACAGCATACATCAAGTTAGCTCAAGATCTTTCATCTGTGATGAACTAGCAGTTGGGAGAGAACAGGGATATGATTATTAACGTCTGGATGGCTCTGATTATTTGCAAAAGTTCCTCTTATTTATGACAGTTGTTCTCAAGCTGTCATCCCTAACCAGCAGTCCTAGAGTCACCTGGGAGCTTGTTAGAAATGAAAATTCCTGGGTCTTACCCAGACTTACTAAACCACAGCCTCTTGGAGTATACCCAGTACTCTGTTCTATAAGCCCTCTAGCTGAGCAATCTTAGATTCTGCAAACAATTACAAATTTCCATTTTCACCTCCCTGTTAATCATGAGCTGTGTGAAAGAGGACCACAAGCATGTTTATTATACTATGACATAATATAAAATCATGTGCATGTAAATATGTGTATAATTATATATATTATATATATAGTATATATATAATATATATGTAATATAAGATATATAGATATATGACACCTTGAGAAGTTCCAGGATCTGTAATCTTCAAGATACTGTAAGAACAAGGGGCTAGACAATGTTGGGATCCCAATGCTAGCAATTAGGTGAAAAGCTTTTGCACCATTCTCCTCTATTTAAATAACACCATCTGTTTTGGAGCTGGACTCTTTCTTACTCAGTTCACCATTTCAAATACCAACATATTGGAGAAATGATGACTAGGAAGAAGTTGATTTCCTTAATGACAGAAGACTACTCTGCACATTTCTAATGCACTTAGTTGTACATCATCAGTGTGGTTTTGCTGCTGCTGTCTGCCTTTCTGTTTGCTTAACTCCAAGTGCAGCAGTGTTCAAGTTCACATTATACCTTTGGGGATTACTTTCTCTTCTTTAGCTTTTGACTATAGTCTTCCAATCCACGGTCTTCTTCACTGAGGTAGCTCCATGAGTCTTCACCGGTAAATGCTGGCCTATGACTTAAATTACAGGATAGGTTTTTATTAGTTGTCTGCTGTTTGAACTTAATCTTCCTCAGGAATGGGATTTCCTTTCTTTTTTGTTCAGGTTTACATTTTGATGAACAGCAAAGATTATGTGGGACAGAAAGTTAATGAATTACTGAATAATTTTAAAAGTACTGAATGAAGTAACTTTTTTTTATTCATCTGACTCAACATTTTTGGTTCATTTTAAAGGTGTATATATTTCATGAAATCCATTCCTCACCATTAGCATTTGGTTTTGAAAGTTTTTTTACTCCAGTTTTCTTTTTTAACACGTGCATCTTTGTCTTCCTTTTTCATCCTGTCTGTAACTGATTCTTTTGCTATTTGCTTCTGGGTAATTTCTACTCCCCTTTGTGTACCCTAACATTAACCAAAACAAATTGGTGAAGATTTAACTTTACTAATCTTTTTAAAAATGGAAGTCATGTTGGTGAGATTTTATAGGTGTAACTCCTTACATTACTAGGAGACACAATCTCACAGCAAATTCTCTGATCTTATGGCTTCATATTGTTATTTTAAAATTTACTTTAAACAATTTTATTTATTTCTACTCTGTTTATTACTTATTTAATTCATTTAGTTGTGAATTTATTTTGTACTTCACTTCCTTAAAGTAGATGAAGGACCAGAAAAGTTAAAAAAAAAATATTGTTGAACCGACTCTTTTAAATATAAGTATTTGTTGAGATAAACCTTACCCTTAGAACTGCCTTAGTATATCTCATAAGGCTTTGTGGGGTGTGCTTTGATATCATAGTAGCCAGGAAAAAACAAACAAACATTCACAATAAACAATAATTTTGACTTTTTAAATTTGTTAAAATTTGTTTTGTGAACTAACGTGTGATCTATCCTAGATAATGCTGCTGGGGTTCCCGTGGAAACTGGATCCTCTCCAACCACCAGGTGCATTGTTCTATGTAAATCTATTTGGTCCAACTGATAAACAATGTAGTTTAAATCCTACGATTTTGTTTAGTGATTTTGTTTCTGATTGTGGGTTCAGTAATGAAAAACGAGGTTCTAAATTATTAATATCATATTATTGAATGTATTATTGCTCAGAGAGTTAATTTAGGTTTGATATATTTATGTGCTTTAATATGGGATATATTTATACTAGGCATATATACTTGCTTTGTTGACTATTTATTATTATATAATGACTGTCTATTTTTACTTTTTGCATCAAGTCTTTTTCATCGAATATAGAGACAGTTGATTTTCTTGTTTATATTGAATAGCATATTTTTCTGTCCTTTCATTTCTAATGTGTGTGTGTCCTGTCATTGTATACAAATTGCTTTCTTAGAAAGCCCATATTTGGATTGTTTGTTTTATATATTCCATCACTTTATATCTTTCAGTTGGAAGATATAATCATTTCAGGAAGCATTGATAGTAAGTACTTGCTACAGCTATTTTGATAGTGATTTTTAATAATCACATTGTACATCCTTTATTTCCCTCCCACTACCTTCTTTTATGGTTAAATGCAATCCTATAAATATGTACTTGGCAGAAAGGTAAATAAATATGTGCACAAATACTGAAAATCAAACAATGAAAAGGACTGAGATGACAAAGCCTTTTATCATGACATCTGGCCTTACAGACACATTTTACTTTTTTACATTCCCTGCGAATTATTTATATTGCTTATTTCAATTGAGAGTTGTTTTAACTATTCAAAAATTTTTGTTTTGTTCTGACTGAAATATCGTCTCAGCCATGCTCAATAAGCATGCAACCACTGAGCTATACTACTATTTCACTAACACTTACTGTATTCTAACTAATGTGAATTAAAGGGAATATATGTGCTAATGTAACTGCTTTATTAGGAACCTTTTACAGTAATACACAAGAAGTCTGAGTCAGAAAAATTTGGCTTCATATCTATATTGGTTAAAGCAATAACATTAAAATGAAAAAATGCACATTTTCTTTATTGAGGTAACTGAACATGGTGGCAAAATTGAAAGAATTGCTTTCATTTGACCCAAATCCTAGATACATATATGAAAACCTTTACTATCTATGCTACAAAGGCAACGGTGAATCCAAGGAGACATCTGTCCTCAGGAAGCTTAACTTCTCATGGAACAACATTATTATGAGGGGAAAATGTAAACTACCAAAGTTAATAAAAACAAAGTCAGTCCCTGGCAGTTTCTATGAGGAAAAGGGGCTAATCTTTACAGAGATGCCTGGAGCCACTTAACAGCACAAGTGACCTTTGCCCTAAGTCAATGAAAAAGGAAGATTTCATTAGCCAGAATGGGAAAGGAAATCTCTCCTGGCTAGGAGTGACATGTGGGGCAAAGCCCAGAGTCAAGCAAGTGCAAGCCTTTGGAGAAAGACAGCTTGGTTTGCAGACATGACTCATAGTGTGAGATAGGCTCAAAGGACAGGTTGGAGCCAGACGGTGAAGTCAAAATGCCATGAAAGAAAACATAGTGTGACAAGAGCCAGAGGGACTTCCCCCTGCCGTTTCCTTTGGGTTCATTATTCTTCATGTTGCTGTTATAAAATAACTAGATCTTTTGCTATGTTATCTACTATTTGTATTATATTGTGGCACTCCTGTGGCAGGGAGCACACACACACATACACACACACACACACACACACACACACACACACACACACACACCATTCTTATTTCATTTTTTCTTTTGTACAATGGGAATATATATATATATGGAATTATGTTGCAATTAGGTTTTGAATATTAACTGTGATCTGTCTATACTAGAACTGAGATATAGTAATAAACAGAAGAAAAATACATTTTCATATTAACATTAAAATCTGGGAAGACAAGTACAACATAAATCACCACACAGATCTAATATATAATGTAGAGATTTATTTGGATGAGGTGATAGAAAGTGGTGGAAGCCTTTTCTTTCTTTCTTTTTTTTTTAGCATTTAAGTTTTTCCTTTTTGAGGAAAAACTACTGGTCACTTCCTATGTGACTTCATCTCTTTGATAATACAAAAGATGCAAACTTCTCTGTAGCCACATCTTTCGGGTTGCATCTAGTCTCATCTAATTTTGGAATGTAAGCAGGGCCAGGTGGTTAGTACTAGGATAGGAGAAGACACCAATTGCCTAGTGTAGAAGTGAGGTAGACATGCATGTGATCTAGACAAGGGTTCAATATTGTTGTCATACAATGAGGAAGAGCTAAGATTAGATGAGAAACATCAACAGGGACTAAATGATAATCCTATTGTGGGGAAAATGACTTGGAGTGACTTTATTTTGAACAACATAGTAATATTTGAAATGTTTTTCATAGAGGTGTGATAACGTCTTAACTTCATGTTAAGATTATGCATATTGTTCTGTTGATGTGCACTTGCTTTGTGAAGACAGATATGGTGATGTTATTGAAGAACTCCATATGAAGGATGGGAAAGTAAAAGTAAGATTGCCACAGTGAGGAAAGTGTTACATTCCAGTTATCTGAAGTGATATTTTTATTGCAAAGATTAAAAATTATGAGTCTCTGTTAAGATCATTTGAATTAACCTGGGATCTTCTATCACAGTATCACCATATAAAAATTGATTGAGAAAATAAGAGTAAACCCTACAAATAGTGAAAAATGCATATTTGTTACGTATGCAAGTTGGTACTGATGCCCATTATATATACACGATTCCACTATGGTATTGTGCCCTTTTAGAAGGACCAAGCTGCCAAGGAAGCCCAAGTCTGTGTGATTTCAGTATTGCTAGACCTTAATCCTGAGGTGTGTGAGGATCAGATAAAGGGAAACGATTCTGGTTGCTGGACATAAGTGTTCTGATTTATTCCTTTGATGGAATTTATCTAGAATTTGTTCTTTTGTTATGAACAGAATTTCAAAACAGAATGGGGTATATCTATACAGTCATATGGGCTTTTTACATCTTAGATTGTTAGTTTGTATTAAGTTGGTCAGTTTGGATTCTAAGACTCTTAAAGCTCTTGCAATTGTGAGGTTTGTGAGTGAATTGTCATCATTCTAAATGTCAATGTTCTGAGTGGCTCTTTATGAACAAAACTGGACATTCATCACTTACAATGACAGTTACACAGTTATGAAAATGTGAGAAATTATGGTAAGGCAATTATAAAATTGTACTTTAAGTCACCTCACAAAACTCACTACCAAACTCATTATGAGTCAACAGTGCTAATATTTTTCTACAGGGAAGATAATTTAATGATAAAAATGTTTTTAAGAAAAATTGCCTTCCTATAAAATGTGCCATATCCCATTTGTGGTTCACTGTACTCTTTAGCTATCAGTCTTATGAAGCAATAAATTTCTGTTGTGTATTCTATAAGCTCCTGCGAAAATATTTTATATTGCTTGTCTGCTGCCTGAAGGAGGAGGGCAGATCACTCTTTTAATATGAATTTTGCATCTGAAGAGACTATGTCTGCTTATTGCAATAGTACCATTCTCACTCTAGGGCAATGTTGATCAGATATGAAGAAGAAATGAGGAGGATTTATTTTTCTTCCAAAAAGGTAGAAAGAAGAGATACAGAGAAAACAGGAAAATGAGGTGAGCAGGGAAGCTGGAGAAGTCTTGGGAGGTGAATTCCAAGAGGGCGATTGAATAGGAGACAGACAGTCCCTTGGTGTATGTCTTGACTCCTTTAAGAAGAAGAGCTTTAAGCCAATGGTATTAAATTATTAATTTCTATACTATGATGAATGTGAGAACTCCATTATTCTAAATTGTGTCTGAGAATGTACTGATCTGAAGTTAGTATCACTGAAGTTTAGTTTCGATTATTAGTTAGTTACAACTAGAGTAGAGTAGATTTCATAGGATGCTGTGGGATGTCTTTCTGTATGCTGTGAATATGTGTTGCTCCCATTGGCTAATAAATAAAGCTGTTTTGGCCTATGACAAGGCAGCTTAGAGGCAGGCAGAAATCCAAGCAGATATACGGAGAGAAGAAAGGAGAGTAGCAAGAGATGCCTAGCCACTTTCCAAGGAGCAGCAAGATGCCAGCAGAGCGGTAATGCCACAGCCATGTGGCAAAACATAGATAATAGAAATGGCTTAATTTAAACAAATTAGCTAACAAGAAGCCTGCCATAGGCCATACAATTGGTAATTAATATAAGCCTCTGAATTGTTATTTTATAAGCGGCTACAGGATTGTGGGCCTGGGGAGGACTGGAGAAACTTCCAGCTACAATAGGATCAGTGTCTGTATGTAAAACCTCCATGTGAAGAGAGAGGCATGTGCAGAGGGAGACATATAGAATGAAAAGAAACCCAGATCTTCATTATTCCCCTACCCTGGGGTCTCCTGAAGACAGTTTGACTTTTAACTGTTATTTTTTTCTTAACATATTTTTCCTTTTATATACTGACCACAGTTTCCCCTCTGTTGACTGTTAACATGTGCTATCATGGAGCTGCATGATAACCTATCTTTTAAAGATTAATGAAGAGGAAAGGTAAAGAAAGGAAGATAAAGAAGGAACAATAAGTTAAAAGAAAGAGGAAAAGGGAGGAAGAAAACAATGGGAGATGAACTAGTAGGAAAAAGGAGAGGAGAAAGTTCAGAGTCCTGAGAGGCCTCTGTGGAGCGGGCTATCAAGTCTTTGGGCCTATGCCAAGGAATGATACACCTGGGCCATATGGTCGATCTCCATTTGGTTCTTTGAGAATTCTTCACACTGATATTGACAGTGGCTTGGCTGCATCAGTTTGTCATTCCACCAACAGTGACTGGAGGTTCTTCCTTTTCTGCTTCCTTGCCAGCACGCAATTTGTGATGTTCACATTCTGCTGGGCATACAATGAACCCCGGGTAAAGTCTGCATGGAAAGCATGTGGTATAAAATGAGAATAGCTGTAAACAAACAGTAAAATCTGCAGTATCTCTGGTAATAAACACACAGGGATCCTGCATGTTATGCTGAGAATAGGTACTTGCTTTTTGTATTATGAAATAGTTGGTAAAGACAAACTTGATTGAACAGATGAAGAGCAAAGAATAAAAGTTAGAGAGTCAAGCAGATGTTTGGAGATGGAGACAAGGTGTTGTAAATGTAGAGAATAACAGAGCAAAGTCCTTACCATCAAACATGTGACAAGATATGTGAGGAATACTGAAGGAAGCAACAGGTAGTCAGCGTCACCACTGGCTCAGTGTCATACCTGACCAGAAGACAAAGCACCTTGGAAGCCTTATAGGAAATCCAGCTTTCACTGCGGCTAAACAACAGCAGATGTTGGGTCGGAGGAATGACATTGTTGAATTTGTGCTTTAAAAAGCAGCTCAGGTACTGATGTGGATGTAAGAAAATAGTAAGGGCAGCATCAGGGTATGTTTCAAGGCTAGAGACTTGCAGCAATACAAGTAAGAAGAGGAGGCATAATGTGAACCAGGAAAGCACAATATGGTCGGGGTGACTGTTATAAATTCCAGGTATGTTCTCAAGATTAAGACAGTAGGGTATGATCACATTAAATTTATATAGGAGAGTAAAACAGGAGTGAAAGAGGCTTGAACATTCATGCAACTGGTTTCATTGTAAGCAGGAAAGGAAGGAAAATGTTCCAAGGGTATAAAACCACAGGCATCTAAATGTAAATGTAGATTAGCTGATTATGTATGTAATAGGAGGGGAAACTTACCTGTACAAATCCAGGTCATGAGCACATATCGGTGTTATTTCACACTACATGAATGTGATATGGGAAGAATCAAATGGGCTTAAGGCTTATGAATCAACACAATGAAGACTAAAAGTAGATTATCAATAGTGGCAAATTGGACAGATTTTATTTTATTTTTATTTATTTTATGAGACATCACCTCAATAAGTAGCCTTGGCTGGATGGGCACTCGTATATTGACCAGGCTGATCTTGAATTCACAGACATTCACCTGCCTCTGCAGAGATTAAAGGCATGGGCCACCACACCCATCTAACTTGGAAAGTTTTAATGAGAACAATGTCACAGACATCTGCCATTAAGTAGAATGAACTCAGAAGGCATGGGAGAAGGTGAACTAGAGTGAAGATAAAAAAAATTTTTGAATAGTTTTACTGTAAAGAGCACTAAAGAAATGAAAAAAGCCATAGAGGTTTGTATCTGATAATGTCATGAACGATTGATCAAACAGCAGCCCAGCAGATACAGATGATTAATTAGACAATAAAATTACAGTGTAATTTATGATAAGGAGAAGAAGCTCATGGAGTTGAGAAGACACAATAGGACTTTTGTTCTCTTGATCTAAGACCCACAAATATTTGGCATAATTGTCCCAAACCGTAAGTACAAAGCAGGAAGAGGGAAATATATTCTCGTAGATCAGGCTGTATGCTGTGGAAATCTGTGCAGTTCTTTGCTGACAGTTTCACCTTCTCAATGAATAATTGTGATAATTGCTGTGTGAACTACATGGGGTCAGGTTTATAAAGTACATAGTACTAAAGCACTACTAAATGATACTTAGGTAGATGATATTAACAAGAAAATTTGATAAAATGAATAACTTGAGTGTGATTACAAACATATATTCTAACCCTGTTTTTTTTTGTCTAAGCCTTTCATGTAAAGATGAACACTAAGTTTGTGACAGTAGAATCTTGTGTTAAGTGTGAGCTCAAGGTTCACAGCCAAGAAAAGGAAAGGACACTGAATCTCAAGTACAAGATTAATTAAGGGGGAAACCAAAGGTCAGGAAATATGCCAAACTGGAACACGTGAGACGTATTTTGGAAGTGAATTTAGGATGAAATATTTAGAGGAACCCAGAGAAGAGAAATCTATGCTCACTTGACCTTTGTGGTGCCTTTAAGAGTTTGGGTGGAATATTGTACAGGGAGGTAAATATAGATCATAGGTTTTTTTTTTTGACAGTTCTCTTTGTCTTGTAGTATGGATTATACAACACTAGACTCTCTGTTTTATTTCTTTTAATGTTTTCTATGCACTTTGTGTGTAAGTAATGTTTGTGTGTATGTGTGTATCTTTATGTGCGTGAGTGCAGTTGCATGGCACTTCCATGGTCTAAGGGCAACCTCAGGTGTCAGTTCAAGTCTTTCTCCTTGATCAAGGTAGTGTCTCTTTTATGTTCTCCACTTCATATACCAGGCTAACTGTCCCTCAACATTCCAAAGAGTCTCTTGTCTCTGCCTCCTGTCTCACTAGCAGACTGTTCAGCTTAGACATGTACATGGCTGGTTTTATATTGGTTCAAGGATCTGAACTCAGATCCTCACGCTTGTGCCCAACAAGTTCTCTACCTGCTGTCTCTGCCATCCTCCTAACCTCTTATATTCTTAATCAGTTCTCAAACAATTATTATTTACATGATTGCCTGAAATATTCTGAAAAGATCTAACTTAATGTTCCCTTGTAAACCTTATCAGGTTCATAATTGTGTTCATGAGCTGTCCAGAGACTAAGCACCAGAGAGTTTATAAAAAAATTAAGAGAATTTCATGATTCAAAAGAAGTAGTTTATGCAAAGAAATTACATTATAATTACAGTGCACTGAAATCAGAGAATTTTATGAGGCAGAAAAAATCACTTTTGTAAAAGTGTGAATGCAGTTTAGATTAAAAAAGAGTGTTTTGTAGACTGTTGTTTGTACTGTGCATTGCTCTGTGCACACGGTTATTTTCTCCGTTGTCAGGATCTTGACCCACATCTATTTAAGAATAATTTGCATTTTAAAGTTTCAATTCTCCTTTATAAGTGCCTTTGGATGTTTTATGTGTGTTGATTTGTTTCAATTAGCTGTTAAACTTTTCTAATTGTTACTTTTAAAATATTCTAGTTATGAATCAATGTGACTTTGAAAACTAGTAATTCATACATAAAAACCCATTTTAAATATGCCTTCCAGCCTCCCCTTTCTATTATTTTTATGGGCAAATGTGACCACACAAAAGTCACTTTTAATTGCAGAGATTTAGTTCCTTGTTTGGAGATAGAGTATAGCAGAATTAATAATACGAAATTTTCCTGTAAAATGAAATGCTTCTATTTTAGTTTTTCATGAGTACTTCTTGTTTCTCAAGTTTTTGAAAGTTAGGAAGAACAAGTATTAGATATTTTCCATTTCCTGCTTAGATATTTTTCATTTCCATTTTGACAGAATATTAGGTCAATATTCAGGCTAATCAGTACCCAACTGATGTTCAAGTGTTAGGTCTTCATTACTACATATGAACACACACACATGCACATACTTGTAAAATTCATTTGCTCACTTAAGATCAGTGTTTTGATTTGAGAAATTCAGGATTTCAACTGAATGGATGAGGTTCACCCATATATTGTAGGATAATGTGCTTTATTCAAAGTCAGTCTATTTAAATATTAATCTAAGCCGGGCAGTGGTGGCGCACGCCTTTAATCCCAGCACTCGGGAGGCAGAGCCAGGCGGATCTCTGTGAGTTCGAGGCCAGCCTGGGCTACCAAGTGAGCTCCAGGAAAGGTGCAAAGCTACACAGAGAAACCCTGTCTCGAAAAACAAAAAATAAATAAATAAATAAATAAATAAATAAATAAATAAATAAATATTAATCTAAATATACCCTCACAGAAGCAATCAGAACAGTGTTTGAACCAGTACATAGGCACTGATAATCTGCTCATGTTTGACACATTAAATTAACCAATAATTCTCTAACTTGATAATATTTATAGGGGCACATGTGAATACACATACTGAACTCATTTTGTAGAGTGAATAGCATAAAAACAGGTGAGAACGAATGTGGGAATTAGCTTCTAAGCTTTTTCTAAACATCTATTATATTGGATGGTTTTATGTGTCAACTTGACACAAGCTAGAGTAATCAGAGAGGAAGGAGACTCAGTTGAGGAAATGCCTCCATGAGATCTAGCTGTAAGGCATTTACTCAATTAGTGATCAGTGTGGGAGGTCCCAGCTCATGGTGGGTGGTGCCATCTCTGGACTAGTGGTCATGGGTTCTATAAGAAAGCAAGCTGAGCCAGCAAAGGGAAGCAAGTCATTAGGCAGCATCCCTCCATGGTCTCTTCATCAGCTCCTGACTCCAGGTTCCTGTCCTGTGTGAGTTCCTGTTCTGAGTTCTTTCAGTAGTGAACAGCAATGTAGAAATTGGAAGCCACATAAACCCTTTCCTCTCCAATTTGCTTTTTGGTCACAGTGTTTCATTGCAGCAGTAGAAGGCAAGATAGTTAAAACAGATATCTTAAGTTTTAGTTAAGACACCTATCTTCAAAAAGTTAGTATCAGAAGACCATGGGGCTATGAAGACTCCAGATTATAATTCATCATAATTTTAATCTTCTAGAGTTACAGTGGTGTGTTATTAAATTTATAACAGAATAATTTATACATGTCCATCACTGAGAATATTTGATAAAGATATGACATTGTCACCTGTTTAACACTGTAAATTATAAAATGATTATGTAAATGATAAGCCGTTTGTATTGAAAATGAACTTAATTTAGTTACAGTGTCCTTCTTAAACCATATATAATCACCACTGTAAGATTAAATCTGTACTTTAAGTACTAGTCCTTTATATGATTAGCCTTGAACTTGAAAACTCCTTGATACTTGAACTTCAGTTTGTTCTAATAACATTAATAAGAACACGTTCATACTCTTTTATTACAGGAATGTGGTTACTTTATTATCAGAAGGAAAATATATCAAAGAAAATATTATTTAATCATTCAGGTCTAGAAATTTCAACTAGTAATACTGATGTCCTAGTAGGGCTTGGTAGCCTGGTTTATTCTTGTTCTAATTTAATGACCTTACATAATTAAGAAGCTATTGGCGCGTCACCCATCACCCGGTGAGTGCAAGGCAGTGAAATGAGACCCCAAGTGCGATGAGAACAGCTTTGACACAGTGAGATGCAAGGGCACAGTCCAGTGTCCAGGTTGTTTGGATGGACCCCAATCAGGAAACAACTTTGAATTGCTCTCATTTCAGGCTACAGCAAACACTGATGCTGATAGTAGGAGTTTGGAAATTAAAAAAATAAAAGTAAAAAAGAATGCAGAGCCATATCACTCAAATTTAGGGAAAGATTGAACTACTTCTCAGTCCCACTATTTAGTAAAATTCCTGAGTCCTTTTGAAAAATGATAAAAGTGTCCCCAGTGCCAAAACAAAAATTAGAAGTGCTTACTGAAGAACAGAACAGAGAAGTATGAAAGAGTGATGTGGGGTCCTGTGAATAGGGCAGAAGCAGAAATTACTAATTAGTCACAGTAGTACAGGGCTGTGTTCATGGGCTAATTATGTCTCATCCAAATTCACATGTTGAAGTCCTAACCATACAAGGACGTGACTTGATTTTTGTATAGATATTTTAAAGAGGTAACTAATATAAATGGTAAAATGAGGTCATTCGATATGGCTGTTGTCCTTATAAGAAAAAGATATTAAGACATCAGTATGTGCTTGAGCACAGCAAGAAAAGACAGGGTCACATAGAGCACACGATTATTTTGCAAGTCAATGAGAGAACATCCAGTTAAACAAAACTTGGCAACACTAGGGTCTGAGACTTAAAAAATATTTTATATATTTATACCAGATAAGATGGCAGCAAGAAGATAGAGAATTAATAGGGAAAGAATGCTACTTTGAATAAAAGGTTTATACCAACAAATCTTCTCAGGAAAAGAAAACAAATTCAACCTTTATCTCACATAGTATGCAAACATTTATTCTATGCCTATTATGAATCTAATATGAAAATCATAGCATGAAAGCATTTAGAGCATCCTAAAATGTCACTAGGTATTTGTTGCAGGTATTTGGATGCAACAGCCCTGGGTTAAACCAAAATAGTAACATTATAATTAAAGAATTTACCTTATAAAATGGTACCATTAAGATACTAAAAAATAAACAATGTAAGCAAAGAAAAATTTTATAGGATTTTTATTTTATAATTAACTTAATTTCACATATCAGCCACAGGTTCCCCCTCATAAGTGGTCCAGAGCCAATCCTTACATTATGAATAACAGTGGCAATTGAAAGAGAAAATTGAACAACCACTGGAACCAGGAGCTACAAAATACTAGCATCTAAATATTGCACAAAACATGAGGACCTAATTAAATACATAATGATAAAATATGACTCAGTAAAGAATTAAGATAGCCAAATGACTATAGTGAAGACATCAGCAGATGAACTTCAGGATGATAACTCAACAGTGGAGTGCAATTTCATAAAACTAACATTAAGTATAAGAGATATACAACTCTTTATACAAGCTAATGAAAAATGGTAAACTACTGTTTGGTTTTAAGGTTGGCATAAAGGATACAGTTTGTAAAACTGAGGAATGTAAGACCTAGAAATGAACATAAATGACACATTTTGTTTTTTGACTAATCTTTTACAAAAGTTTGACTTGAATATCATGTATCAGTGGGAGCCAGTGATCAGCGTCACTGTAGGGACAGTCATTGATTAGTCTACTTGTATATTTACACATTGTAGGTTTGTGTACTATTCCATGTTCCTAGTGATCTCAATGAATTAGAAACTATTAGCAAAAAAAGGACAGGAGGAGTAAATGAGGAGCAAAGCAAAACTTTCAAGTCCAATAATAATGTAACAATTTAAATTAATATATTCATAAAAAGAGATACATTAGAAATTAAAAAGAATCAAACATATTTTTCAATCCAATAAGAAGCTTTTACACGTCCTCCCATCATGATTTCGACGTCCCTCACCTGCAGTATCTCTCCTCTCTCTCATCAATTGGATTCCCGGAGCTCAGCCTGGTGCCTGACGGTGGATCTCTGCATCTGCCTCCATCAGTCGCTGGACAAAGGCTCTATGATGACAGCTAAGTTATTTGCTAGGCTGGTCACCAGAGAAGACTGGTCCAGGCACCCTCTGGACCACTGCCAGCAGACCAAGGTGGGATCAACCTTGTGGATTCCTGAGAGCCTCCCCAGGGTGCAGAGATGACCGGCCACACTAGTGGAAGCCCATGAAGTGTGCACTGGTGGCTGTGGAGCCCCCAAGGGACTGGACTAGGGCCTCTGGATACGGAAGATGATTGTTTGGCTCGAACTGTTTGGGGGGCATCCAGGCAGGGGGATTGGGATCTGTCCCTGGTGCATGGGCAGGCTTCTGGAATCCGGTGCCTGTGGTGTGACACCTTGCACAGGCTTTGTACAGTGGGAAGGGTCTTGGACCTGCCTAGGTTCAGTGTGCTGGGCTCTGCTGACTCCCCATGGGAGACCTCGATTTGGGGGATGTGGGGATGCGGGGTGTCTTGGGAAAGAGGGTTGGGGGCAGGGAGGAGGGAGGATCTGTGGATAATATGTGGAATGAGTAGAAAATTTCTTAATAAAGAAAAATGAAAGAAAAAAACAAATTAAGAAGCTTTTACAGACTACATGTTTAAAAAGGGAACATAAGTCAATTGTAATGGAATAGGAATAAAAACCTTTATTTTTATTAAGAGCTTTAGGTTATAGATGACAGTCAAAATACTTCTAATTTTTAAGATAAATGATATTCAAACAAGTAGTTTACACTGAGTCACTGTCCATCTCTTTTAAAAGAAATTAAATATATTGTCATAAATAATGTATTAGACATCTATTCTCCATGAATACTTTCAAAATCAGTTAATACTGAGACTTAAAACCAAACAATAAAATTAGAGAGTGGGAGTGAGACAGAGGGATTGAGAGCCAGTGCAGACAGATGCAGAGATGGAAACAGTGACAGACTGTGGACTTGCAGCGATGGTGGTTCTGAATAAAGGAATGAGCTCTTGTGATGATGGTTTTGCTGTAGTCTTCAAAATGGTTCCATTAGGTTGGAGGGACACTGCCTCTAACACAATTATCTAAAGACTCATGGGCCAATGGACAAGCAGTGCTTAAAAGCATCAGACATTAAAAGACATTAAAATATATATTTATTTCTTCATCACAATAGGAAGCAGTTGAAAATTGGAAATTTAAGAAAAAATAAAAATAAAATCAAAGTACTACCAAGTAAACTCAAGCAGTGGAAAGTCAAGGTCTAGGTGAGCCACAAAGTAAACAGTGCCATTATTTGCAATAGCTAATGGAACATAAGAAAATATCATTTGTTTGTCCTTGATGTTGGCAACATTCCTCTCTGAACAGCATTCTTGTCCTGACATTGGACCTCGCAGAAGCTGGTAAACTAGAGAATTAAATACCTTTCAGCTCTGATGTGTGTTTTTCAATGAAAAACATTTACATAGATTCACGCAGGTGCTTATTATTGTTCAATCTTCAGAAAACGGTTTTTGTAAATCAAAAAATTCACAATGACTTTATGATGAAGTGGAGAATAGCATTGAAAAATGTAGTGTGACAGAGAAGAGATCTTTATATATATATATATATATATATATATATATATATATATATATATATCTCATATTGTGTATATATATGCCTATATTCACAGAGAGGCAAGAATTAAAAAAGGGTACTTAAATAAGATCATACAGGAAGTAAAAAGCATGTCTCAAGTTTATAAAATATTTAAAGTACTTAAAAATTCCTTTGCTATGTTGTGCATGAAGAGACATCAGACAAATGGAGAAGTAACTTTGTTAGACATTAAGTCTCATTTCAAGAGGCAGAAATGAAGGAAAATGCTAATATATTATGAGTCAGCTCCATATTTATAAATTTTCTAACTATTATTGTTGTGTGGTTGCCTTTGAAGATTTTAAACCTCTAGGTCTATAGGAGAGGGAATCATTGTCATGTCATAGATAAAACATTTTTTTATCCATTTAAAATATAAGTTTTCAATTTTGAGTTTCCTGCCTCCTCTTTGGTGGAAACTATTTAATAATACGCTTTCAAGTCCTTATGTTTTTCATGATCTTGCCTTTGAAACAACCCATCTTCACTCTCAGAGTAGGAATGAGAAGTAGTTCTTCACACTGTTGCAGGAAAGCAAGAACTACTTAAGTCCATCCTAGAAGTAGCAAAGTAGATCTTCATGATTTAGGGAGACATACCATATTTTTCATGACAGTCTTCTTAATATATTTTGTCTAAATTAGTCCCTCCTCTTCTACCCAAAGAAGGAGTATGAATTAAACAGTCAAATACATGCAGAGACCCCTGGCACTTTGCCAATTTTTCTTTTAACCTAATGTTTATGATTTGGTTCTATTTCAGTTTCTGGCAACTGTGACTGCCCTTTCCACTACATTTGATCTCCCAGCTCACTGAGAGTGAGCTTTAAATAATATGAAAAAGGAAAGCAAATAAGGTGTGGTATTTAAAAAACAGCAAAATTAAAAGATCCACTCATACACTGCTTCCTCCCACCAGTCTGGAGATGCTACCTGTAAAGCATTATGACCTTCATTTTCTTCTCCTGTGTTTCACTTATCAAATCATGCAGAAAAAATTCTTCAAAAATGTCCATTGACTAAGTTGCTTTTTAGACAAAACCAGATATAATTTATAGCTGTAAGAATAAAACAATATATACATCAGTTTCCCAAATGGATGCTGGCAGTACTCAAAGTATAAGACAACATAATTGACCAAAATAGATGTCTCCTTTAGGGGTACTTTATTGGTGTATTGCTTCAAAGAAACATTGACATTTTCTGAATGAAAAAGTGTTGTTTTTGTTTCTACATTGATTTTACTTGAAATTTCCCTCATATGTCATCTGTCTCACACATTGCAGAGGTAGCTGTTGGGGTCAAATACAGTGTGATACTGATCAATCAATGGCTTTTCCAACTAATGTTGTAAAGTAGCGTTTTCAGCTAATGTTGTAAGTGCATTTCTGACACATTTCCAGTTGCTTCCATTTTATATAAAACATCATGCACTGGAGAACAGATTGCTCATTAAGTCTGCTATCAATCTTGGGTTAGGTACATTTAAAAGATGTTGAGAAAATTGCATCTATAATGATGTAATCTCCCAATTTATGGTTCCCATCTTCCCTGTGGTACTGTGAGCATTGACATCTAAGCAGGGACTGAAACTTATGTTGTCAAATGGTATCGTATATGAAAAGATTCTTAAAACTAAGGAAATCACATATTGTCTGTTGATTTTATAGACTATTATAGGAGTAAATGAAAGATTTCAAAATTCATAATTAAAGAATATTTTATCAAAAGTCTATTAAGCAATCTCAAAGTGAAACATGCTAGTAAAATTTCTTATATCTAAAGACATCATTAAAAATAAATGATGGGCATTTTAAGAAATTATGTAGTCCCAATTATTCATTGATTGAGCTTATTCATTCACAGCATAGTAGTTAATAAGAATCTCTTTTGTCAGGATGCCTAGATTTGAATATTTACTTGATGATTTACCAACAATGTAACAGAATTTAGTTTTAATTTGCTGCTGGGAGATAAAAATGTGCCCATAAAATAAGTTTTCTAAGTACTGAATACGTAATAATTAACTTTATAAATTAATAAACCATGTGGTATGAAGTTACATAAATATATGTTCTTATTATTCCTTCAGTAATTCATTCAGCCATCAGTCATTAAGCTTTGTGCCAGTAGAAAATTATTGTTAATCATTTAGAGTTTTACGGAACCCAGACACGTTACTTAAGGAAAATATGATTGATTTCTCAAGTAACTACTATTTGCTAAATGATAATTGTATATATGTTTGTTAAGTGCTTGAGGTATACAAACATGTTCAAGATGCATTACAGCTAATGAGAAAACATTATCATTTATCATATTAGGTAAACAAAAAGAGCTATCATTCCAAATGTCAAAAGAGAAATGCATGAGCATCTTAAGTAATGCAGTACTTACTTTGATAATCTATTGTTATTTGTTTCTCTGTCATATTTCATTGCTCACAATGATTTAACATGATACATATAGTTAAGATTTTTTAGGTAGCAAAGTTACACAGTCATTTTGGTGTGAAATTTCTATCTGTATATGGACATTTATATGAAAAATTCTACAATTTTCTGTCACATAACATTAAAGAATGTCTTAATGTTTAGTGATGTTAAGAATATGCATTTGCTCCAGGTAATAGTCTCTCCTGACAAAGGAAACTATGAGGAATTCAGAGCATTCTTAAAATTGTGTCATGATCACACATCTTGGCAGGCAATGTTATCAATAGGTACTATGTTAGGGAATTTATCATGTTTCTTCTTTCCACTCATCAGTAGTTCCCAATTTTTTCATAGCAAATACTTAATGGTTCTTTTTCAAGACTCAGAATTAACCACAACCTAAATGAAATCCCTTATGTGTCATTTGAACATCTGTATGTGAACAGCTTTAAGAAAATACCAGCTTTAAGAGGTGCCATAGCATAGAATGCACATAACATGGAAGCAGAATGGGGAAATATTGGGAGGCAGTGGAAGGGAACAGGAAGAGGAGGTGGGAAGGATGAAGAAAAGAGAAGTCAAAGACAAAGTGTCTTCATTTGTAGCTGGAGTTTTTCTGGTCCCGCCTGGCCCACAGTCAGGACAAATCTTTCTTGCCCGCCAGTCCCACAGCCACTCAGACCCAACAAAGTAAACACACAGAGACTTATATTACTTATAAACTGTTTGGCTGTGGCAGGATAATTGATAACTGTTCTCATATCTTTAATTAACCCAGTTCTATAAATCTTGCAACATGGCTCCTGGCTTACTGGTATCTTACATGTTGGTACTCATGGCAGCGTCTGGCAGCGTCTCCTGACTCATCCTTCCTGTTCTCAGAATTCTCTTCTCTGCTTGTCCCACCTGTACTTCCTGCCTGGCTATTGGCCAATCAGCATTTTATTTATACAGAGTGATATCCACACCACTTCAACTTTTCTTTTTTCTTTTTTTTTTAAGGAAGGTTTTAACTTCCACATAGTAAAATTACATATAACAAGACAATTATCAAGCAAGAATTACAATTACATTCATTGCTTTTCTATTCCTATGAAGAGACACAATGACCAAGGCAACTTATAAATGAGAGCATTAATTTGGGGCTTGTTTACATTTTGAAAGGATTAGTCCACAACCTTCATGGTGGGATGCATGGTGGCTGTCAGGCAAAGAGGCATGTCTTATAGAGTTTACATCTGATCCATAAGTAGAAGGCATAGGGAGAAGGGGTAGGCAGAAATGGGCCCCTATATGGTCTTTTGAAACTTCGAAGTCCACCCTGAGTGAAACATATCTTTCAGTAAGTCCATGTCCTCTAATCCTTCCTAACTATCCCACCAATTAGAAATCAAACATTCAAATGTATCAGCCTATAGAGAACATTTTTATTCAAATGACCACAGAAGAGGATGAATAAGAACAAAGAATACAAAGAATAAGTATAAAGATACATATGTATAGAAATACCATAATAAAAATCTGTTATTTTGCATGCTAATTTAAAAACAACTTATAAAAAATAATAAGTTAGGTAACTCTCTACAGAGTTAAAAACGACTCCAAAGAAAGCTGATACTCATTAGAAAGGAGACTAAGAAAGACAACTTAATCCTATTTATCAGCAATTAAAAAGCCACACAATCATTAAGAGTCTAAAGTTTTGCTTGCTAGCTGTTGAGCCTAACTTCCACTGCACCCTTTGTCTTGATACTTACTTTGGCTCTGAGAACAGCCATGTTATAGCCACATCACGTTTTGCAACTGAAACCCCCAAATCTGTTAAATAATTGTGTGAATTACTGACAACCTCTGCTGAGTCTGTTTGTTAATTTCAAATAGTTCACTAATTGTACCACATCTAGTATATTACTGTCGTCTAATCCAAACTCATCTATTCTACAAAAATACTTTCATTTTGCTTCCCCAGGGCATTAACAAATAAGTTTAGCTGAGAAAAGCTTCCAGCTTTATGTGTTCCTAGACCAATTGTTACTATAATAACATGTCTTTATGATCATTAGGAATATAAACAACTAACTTATTTAAATTATTGTTATGGTATTTGTATCACTTTTGTTACTGATTAAATGTCTCCCAAGGATTTCTTGTTGGAATCTTGTTTCTGTGTTGTAAAAGAAAGGAATCCACTAAAAGGTAGAAAGCAGTTATGTCATTGAGGGAGTCGCTCTGGTTAGGAACTGAAGCGATTATAGTGGCATACCTATATAGTGGCAAGCCTGACCCCATAATTCTACTTTGTTACCAGAGTGGAATAAGTACATTCCCCTTCTTCATATGTTACCCTGTCTCAACTAGCTTGTTTTAGCATCAGAAATGAGACTAATTAAGACAACGTTTTATTTCTCAGTAACACAGTATGCTACTACACATACCAGGGAAACTTTAGAACCAGAGGCATGCCATGCACTTGCTGAGGAATCTTTATGAAGTGATTAAATTTCTTTGGTTCCCAGTGTTCTTATTTACGAAAGTGAGGAGGACATCTGGATTTAAATTTAACAGACCTAGCATAGCCAAGATGGTGAGAACTCAATGTTTATGAATCTTTTCAGTTCTTTGATGCTGCAGATTTTGCCTTTTGCTTTCTATCTTCTCCATGGTATTTAGCCTTTGCAATTTACTTTGAAACTCAAACATGTGGGATAGAGTTTGTTCAATAAAGCAAAAGGAAGCATTGCTCAGTAAAGTATGAAAAAGGAACTATGAGAACATCTTGATGTATGATCTGGAGCCTGGTCCCATTGCTATCCATCTTGGGGAAGCAGGGTTCAGCATCTAGCTGGTGATAGCACCCATCAATCAGAAATGGTCTACATTGAATTGATCAGAAACATTAGGTGACCAATGAGGAAAGAGGCAGAACATTAAACAAATTTAGTTTTCCCAGCATTATTTTCTGCCCCTGAATGAAGGACAAATTACAAGTATCCTGAGTAGTGAAAGAACATTAAGTCGGGCAGTTGCCTTATAAGCCTCATTTATTCATAAAAGTCATGAGAGAAGTGTAGATCTTCAAAGCCAGAAACACTTTCAAATGCGAACTCAAGTGCTGCCCCAGCTAAGCAGAACGGCTCTCTTCGGTCACGTGTTTGCTTTTGTTTTCCCTTTCAGTTTTATTTTCTTGTGCTTGAGACGGTCAACTAAAAGAAAGGAGACTTTTTTTTTTAATGAAAAAGACACTGAAAATTGATATAATTAAGATATAGAGGGAAATGATTATGAATTGAAGTTCAGTTACTCTGAGTGTGAACACAAATGCTTTCTTTCTCTACTTTGCCTATGATGCCAACAGTGAAGCCCACAGCTGTCTAAGACTCAGGAATAGACATCGAAATACTGCTGCTTTTCTCCTCTAGCACTGTTTTGTACAAATTAATTTAGATTATGTGCAATGTAATCATGCAACATTGGAAAATAAATTCGATATATTATTTTATATTTTGAATGACATTTTTTAAAGAGCTATGACCTGAGGTCTTAATGTACCCTGTAATTACCTCATATATTTTTTTCACTCGAGGTAAAATAGTTGCACTGTATTCCATATTGAGCATCCTTTTTTCCTAAGCAAAACTAAATTATTCTATGCACCATACATTTCTCCAAATTGTATGTTTGCTCTTAAGATCAATAGGCATAAACATTCTGCTGGAGCTGCCCAAAGGTTAATATATATAGGATTGAAGAATGCTGTTGAAGATTGATGGTGGATGAACTAGAAGACCTCTGGGGTCCTATGATTTCATGGCTGCAGAAGGGTGAAACTGACATCATTGTTATTAATAGAGAAGATGGCTAAGAGCCCCATTGTTCTTTAAGCAATACAGAGTGAAGAATTTCTTTGTTCAGCAAAACTGCTCTGTGCAATGAGGAATAGTTAAAAAGCATTACACCGAGAGTTTGAAAATCTAGCTTCTATTCTTGCTGGTTCTCTAACTGGCAAAGCGACCTTAGCCAGCTCAATTAACCTCTCAGCATTTCCTTTCTTGCATATAAACAAGGGAACAATACCTACCTATTCTAAGTTTCAGGATTGTTTTCCAATTCAAGTGAGATAAAACATGTGGAAATGTTTTGGAGTGAGTTGTGCAGCATACAAATGGAAGTTAATAATCATTGCTAGGTCTGTTTATGACTCTTTTGCTTCTAGAGTCTGTCCTTGCTCAAAATGAGTCATTTCTCTTACTGCAATTACTGCAAGCTGATTATGTGTGCATCTTTTCTCCTGGCATTCAGCAGCCACACCTCATCCATGCTTGATGTCTTATTTATACATCCACAGTTCTTCTTTTGTTTACCGATTATATGTTGGCTCATTCATGCTTGCCTGTTTCTTAGAAGTTATTTAGTGACTTTCTCTCTCTGTCTTTCTGTCTCTGTCTCTGTCTCTCTCTGTCTCTGTCTCTCTCTCTCTCTCTCTACACACACACACACACACACATATGCATATATACTTCCATTTGTATGCTGCACAACTTATTTCAAAACATTTCCACATTTTTTTTGTGTGTGTGTTTGTGTGTTTTCCATGGAATATGTATCTCTGCATATCAAAATGATTGGGATTTAAGACTGTTGTACCTCACGTGTGCATGTATTATGCTTTTAAACCACATGGTTCTTGGCAACATGGTATTGTAATTCACAGAATTTTATTTAGTTCATAAGTGCCAATAATGAAATTAATAATGAAATTCGATATGATTATTATGGTGATTCCATGTTTGAAAGAGTCTTTCCCCCTAAGATGGTTTTATACTGCTTAGTCCCTGAGAATGAGAATCAGAAGCATTTCTCGTAATTTTTCATATTTTCAAAGTCCTAAATTCAGCCTCCTTATCCATTTCTGTATCTCTAACTCCTGCTCTGAAAACCTGTTGGTCATGGAATCAGAACATCAGAATTTGACCATGTACCTTAGAATGTGAAATTTTTATATCATTGACAGGAATGAAGGGATGCTACCCAGGGGACAAAAGTGTAACAGGCCATTGATAAACATTGCGATATGAAGCAAGCTCTTCTAGAATGCACTTTGAATCCTGTCTACCCCATCAAGGCCTCATCCTCCCTCTCTCTAAGATAAAACTATCTGGCTCCAATTAGGGTGCAAGATTGTGAAGATCATCAGCAACTATGCTCAGTGTTGTGATGAAAATATCTGGCAAAAACAACCAAAGAAAAGACAGTTTTATTTTTGATTTACAGTTCCAGTCTTCTATGGTAGAGATGGCACAGCAGCAGCAATGTGAGGAACCCGGTCACATTACAGGCATGGACAGGAAGCTGCAGTAGCAATGTGAGGCACTCAGTCACATTGCAGGCATAGACAGGAAGCTGCAGCAGCAATGTGAGGTACTCAGTCACATTTCAGGTGTAGACAGGAAGCTGCAGCAGCAATGTGAGGAACCCGGTCACACTGCAGCCACAGTCTGGAAGCAGAGGTGGATGTTGGCTACCAATTCACTTTTTGCTTAATTATTTCAGGATCTCAGTGCACAAAATGGTGCTGCCCCAATTCAGGACTGGTTTTCACATCTCAATTAATTTAATCTGGAAACTCCTTTACCAACATGTCCATAGGTTTTATTACTAGGTGATTCTAGATTCTGCCATTCTCGTGATCATTAATAACCATCATGGATGGAAGGAATGACCAAGCTGGACTAGGATAAATCGTGACTCATGAAAGGCAAGCAGGAGAGAGAAAATGAACCTGCTTAGCTGGTTTTCCTACCAAGGTTCTGCATCTCACTGCAATTAACTGATGGTCATTTCATCGAAACACTTGCTCCACTTGGTCAACAACACAAACTACAAGGAGGAATACACAGATGTCTGTTGCATACTATGGCTAAAACAGTGCAGTGGCATGGATGCTGGGCTTTACAGGATTTTTAGTTTCCAACTAGAGAAATAGTAGAACAGGGAAATTATATTGAACCCACCAGCAAAGGCCATTATACTTAGTTGAGATGTAGCTTCACTGTTTTTTTTCCAGTATTTCCAATTAAAATGATCATAAATAAATATTTAAGGACATAAAACTTAAACACATATTTCCACCCTTCTGATGTTTCTATACGAGTCTTGATGATTTATTACTGTTGTTTTAAAAATAGGTTACACACATTATCTCATCCAAAAATGGCCATTTATTTATAGTTAAAATTTTAAAGTATTTTCAAGTCCTACAGTAAGCATATACAGTATCCCTGCTGAACAAAAGCATACCAGAACTTCTCACTCCACTGTTACTGAAACTTGGTGCCCATTGATCAAGGCATATGCTAAATTATTATTCAAGATCTCTCTGAATATATCTCTCCATGTTATCAATACTGAATGCAATAGTCAATCAGTAAGGCACAGTGCCGTCCACAGTGGGGGTGGGACTCAGGTCAGGACACACACATACACTGTAGTAGTTTTCAATATATATTTTATAGTTTACTTTTTGCTGTTGCCACATGGATGAAGCAGACTTTATTTGATCATAATCTTATTCAATAAGAGGGGGTTATCATGATCGGTTTTACTGACAGAAACCTTTCTTCCATCTTCAATTATTAGCCTGTATGTAAAAGGGTTCCAATAATAAGCAGTTCTTTTTAAAATAGACTACTTAAGTGGAATATCATCTCTTTCACCAACAGAAATGATTATAATTACTTCACAGGTGCTATAATAGGTGATCTAGATGTCAGGAAAGAAATGCTTTATTTTAAATAAATATTTTATATCATGGTCATAACAAGGAACTACCTTAAGAGATGAAGCAGCTCAATATTAAGACACTGTAAGAGTGTCTCTTGGCCGGGGCCGTGCCTCAGGTGACAGCCCCTTAATTTACCTTCCACCATGTCCCGTCATCTCTTCTGTAAATGATAAATATGTTCCCTAGAGTGAGAAATAACCATTGCTTTCAAGGCTAACTCCTCCAACGTGATTTTGCTTTTCCATTCCTCTTACCCTGAAGCACAATCATCCTATTCACATATTTAAAATAGAATTCTGGGTACTTTTCATTACTTTCTCACATCGGCTCCTGTTTTGAATAACTCCAAAATTTCTTTTCATATCTCATCCTCACTGTCAAATGGGACATAATTTCATGTTTGTACTGTGCTACTATTTTGATAATTATGTGATAACTTTACTTTTAGAGCCATTTAACTTCAGAACAAAATTAAGAAGAAAGCACAAAATGTCCCTATACATTCCATTTTGCCAAATGCACACTCAGCCTCTTTCTTTATCAACACTCCAGACCAGAGTGTACACATTTATAATTGATAGCTCTTCTCTGACACATCAGTATCATCCCAGGTCTATAATTTACATTAAAATTCTTGCTATTTTGTCCCAGGTTTTGTCAAATATGAAAATATGGACACCATTAGGTGTCAAAAACCATAGTTTCATGGTCTTAAAAATTATTTTTCCTGCTTATTCATTTTTTTGCCTTAAACTATTTATTCATTCTATAGTTCTTCCAGTTTATAATCATGCATTAAGTGTATATATACCTTTATATACCTTTTTGAAGAGGCTGCTATGCTTCCTGTAAGAATATTAATCTTTTTGATGCACAGCTTAATCAGAATTTAATCACTGGTATTATTTTCATTGCTCCCAGTGTAAAACATATTAGTGATATAAAAGTCCTTGAGGATTTGTGTTTGCCTCTTTTCTTTCCTTTCATGTTACTTATTCCATCTCATCTGTTTGCAATACGTAAGTGCTTATAGTCCACTCAGTGAACCCTCTTGGGTCTTGACTATGGATATTTCATGGTTCTTTTATTTTTTCCCCTTACTAGGAGTGCATTCATCCCTCCTAATAACTAGAAGCATTACAATTATTTCTAAAATTTCAACTCACAAATCTATTCACCCAGAGAAATCCAAAGAAATCTAAAATTGTGAGTTCATATGCAGCATCTGGCATTCGGTCTCTTCCCCATGGTACCAGAAAATTCCACTAAAAACATTGCTGTGTCATACATTACTCAGCAAAGTTATTAGAGGCCACCATTTCTTCAGTACATAACATAAGGGTATCTGATTTACACATTGACCAATTCTTCTTTGGTTTGAGGGAAATTCAAAGGGCTACTAGTATAAAATTAATTAGTTTGATCAATTTGCTAACAAAATCAAGATAAATATAATGAAGTTATCCTTATATCTTAACAGCATTTAACACTTAAGTAAAAATTCTGAATTAGAATTTGATTTCCACCTGACTTCACCTCTTTACTACAAAACAATGAGACTTCTCAGTAAACATATATAGAGTCATAAAAGTATTTCTTTTTTTTTCATTCTTTTATTTATTTTTTGCATTGGCTCATTTTATAGGAAGTCTTAGCAGGTTTTCAATCCAAGTGACAAAATATGCTTAAATTGTAAAGTTACTTATTTTGTATTTTAGTTTTAGAAGTAAACAGATGATTATAAATCTAGGTCATAAGGAGATACAATAAGAAAATGAAAGAGTCAAGTGAAATTTTCTGTGAAAATTGCTGAAATTTACAAGCATACTTCCTCAGTTCTTTGAGATGCTCGAGTGTTGAATGTTCTTCACTTGGTCACTGAAAACTTCTTTGTGATTAATGAATGTTTCCTTGCAGCAGTGGAATCTCAGTAATTTGCCTCTATATGTGATATATTAATTATCACTATAAACCTAAAGAGTATCTTTTTTAAATCTAGTTTACCATAACATTAGTCATGTAAGGAATTTGGAAAAACAATTTTATCCCCAAATACCCATAGGAAACATTACCTTTGCCCTTTAGAAATGTAAAACACATCAATACTGTGTTAAGGGATTTGTTAAAACTTATGGGAAATGTTGTTTAACGTTGCCTATCCTCTAAAAGTAGTTGATCTGACAACTTCTTTCCTACAACTCTTATTCCTCATCCCATGTCTTGAGTTCCATGACCTATGCCAGGGGGGAAGCTTGCTTTGCTCTTTATTTACTATGTGATCTTAACCACATTTCTAACATCCTTGAGCCTGATTTTTTTTTATTTTTTAAAGATTTTGAGAGAAGATTAAAAATAGGTTTCATTAGTTTGAGAATTTCATATAACAAATTTTGATCATATTTATCTATACTTCACCAACTTTTCCCAGATCCATCCCCCTCCATCCTTAACCTACCCAACTGCACATTAATTTTTTCTTGTTATTTTATTAATAAATTTTCTATTCATTTTACATACCAACCACAGATGTCCCCCTTCTTCCTACCTAACCTACCTCCCATTCCCACCTACTCTAAGGCAAGGACTCCCATGGGGAGTTAGTAGAGTCTAATACATTCAGTTGAGGCAGATCCAAGCCCCTCCCCCAGCACAAAGACTGTGTAAGGTGTCCCACCCTAGGCACTGGGCTCCCAAAAGCCTGCTCATGTACCAGTGACAGATCCTGGTCCCACTGCCAGAGGGCTCCTTAAACAGTTCAAGTTAAACATCAGTCTTGCCTATGAAGAGGGCCTAGTCAAGTCCCATGGGGATCCACAGCTATTGGTCCACAGTTCATGAGTTCTCACTAGTTTGGTTTGGTTGTCTCTGTACATTTCCACATCATGATCTTGATATCCCTTGCACATAGAACCCCTCTTCTCTGTAGTCAGAAGTTTTCCAGTGTCCTAGCTGGCTGGCAGTTGGGACAAATCTCTCTCACTCATGTCTCCCAATTAAGCACGTGGAGGCTTATATTAATTATAACTGCTTTACCCTTAGTTCAGGCTTATTACTGACTATCTCTTACACTTAAATTAACCCATAATTCTTATTTATATTTAGCCATTTAGCTTAATACCTTTTCTCAGTTCTGACTTGTCATCTTGTGTCCTCTGTGTCTGGCTGGCAACTCCCTGAATCAGCCCTTTCTCTTCCCAGAATTCTCCTCATCTGCTCACTCCACCTAAACTTCATGCCTGGCTACTGGTCAATCAATGTTTTATTAAACCAGTGTACAAGGGCATTATCCCACAACATTTCTCTTTCATTGATTGTACTCTTAGAGGTTGGCTTGGTGCTTAGTTGTGGATTTCTGCATCTGCTTTCATCAGTTACTGGATGAAGGCTCTCCAGTTTGCTCATGGAGAGCTCATCTATTTCTCCTTTGCAGGGTAATCCACAAGTCCCTCTTAGGATCTTCCTTGTTAGTTAGCTTCTCTGGAGCTGTGGGTTGTTGCCTGGTTATTCTTTGCTTTACATCTAGTATCCATTTATGAGTGAGTACACACCATGTTTGTCCTTCTGAGTCTGTGTCACCTCACTCAGGATGATATTGTCTACTTCTCTCCATTTGCATGCAGATATCATGATGTCATTGTTTTTACTGCTGAGCAGTATTCCATTGTATATATGTGCCACATTTTCTTTATCCATTCTTCAGTTGAGGAGCATCTAGGGTTTTTCCAGGCTCTGGCTATTATGAATAATGCTGCTATGAACATAGTTGAGCATGTGTCCTTATGGTATGATTGAGCATTCCTTGGGTATATGCCCAAGAGTGGTATTGCTGGGTATTAAGGTAGATTGATCCCCAATTTTCTGAGAAACCACCATACTGATTTCCAAAGTGGCTGCACAAGTTTGCATCCCACCAACAGTGAAGGAGTATTCCCCTTGCTCAGCACCCTCTCTAACATTGTCTGTCATTAGTGTTTGTAGATGTAACCAACTGTCTTATTAAATAAGAAACATAGAACCAATGTAAAGAAGAAAGCCAAGAGATCAAAGCTAAGAGCTTACCTGTTTGCTGTAGCTAGCTTCTTTATCCAAGAGAGACCTACTTCCTGTGTGTTTGTCTTTATATAGACTTTCTGTTCTGCCTTCTCACTGGTTGTAAACCCAACCACATGACCGCCTCGTCACTACCTATCTGTACAGACCTCCAGGTCTTCTATGGTTGGTATTGAGATTAAAGGCATGTGTCTCCAATGCTAGCTGTGTCCTTGACCACACAGAGATCTACCTAGCTCTGCCTCCCAAGTACTGGGATTAAAGGCATGCACCACGAACTCCCAGCTCCGCTATGGCTTACTATTAGCTCTGACCCCCAGGCAACTTTATTTATTAACATACAAATAAAATCACATTTCAGTACAAATAGAATATCACCATATTTCCCCTTTTCTATTTTAATAAAAAGAAAAAAGGAAAAAGGTTATAATTAACATAAGAAAAACTATATACAAAAGTACAATAACTGTATACAATATATACAAGTAATAAATACCTAAACAATGTCTAGTCCATTTGTATTTGACAAATTCAGAGAAAATAATTTTATTATCTATCCTATTTTGGTAAGTCCAAAATGTAACTAATTTACTTTTTATCTTAATTAATCTTTAACTATAACTAACTAATCTTTAACTCCCTCAGAAATCTAAGAAGGAAAATAATATTACCTAATAAAAAATAAAAACAGAAAGTACATGTATGCAACTTCCAAAAAATTGTGAGTTAACAGAAACAGCCAGCTGCCTGGACAGTGAAATGAGGTTTTTCCACAGTGTTGGGGCTCATCTTTAGCATATAGGCTTAGCGTATCTGACAGACTCATTTGTGAAGTAGGATGTACACGAGGTCAACAGTATAACCTCATATTGAGTGAGAGTAGTCCATGTACCAGAAATACCTGAATTCCACTAGTGTCATGTCATGATTTAGGATTTTAAATTTTGGAAATTATTGATTTTTTTTTAATTTAGCTGTCCATTTTTTTTGGCTGTGTATATGTGGCTTTATCTCAGCATCCTGTTCTTCTTCACATCCCTCTATTAAATGCCAGTCTACTGTTGAGAGGCGTGGGCTTAGTTATTCTTTAAGAAAAACTGTTTTAGCTGTCGTTTCACTGTACCTTTTCCAGATTGCGAAGGCCACTTCAGGGATGGTGCCATTTGTCCTGGGCTCAGAGGATGTTTTTTTGATAAAGCCATAACCACACTTGTTTTGGCAAGAATCAGTAGTCCTTTGTTTTGTGTCCTGTCTGTCTTGTTTGTCAGCAGTTGATTTGAGGATACTTTGTTGTCCAGTGGCTAACTTTTGTCACAATGAAAGTTAACTCTATATGTAGTTTCTTTAATGCCCATATTTTCTCTGAAGTAGATTGGTACTGCCAGGAGCCAACATGTCACATAGTCATAACAAAAAGAAAAATTTTCTAAGTTATTAAAACATTTTAATTGCCATATTCTGTAGATCTCTGAAGGGTTTGAAGATGACCTGTCTACCTAAAATATATCTGTTCAATCTTGAAAATATATCTAATATGACTACAAGTTTTATTATAATGTTTAACTACCAACTTCTATATGACCATTTATATCTTAACAAAGTTTAATATATATATATATATATTAATCTTGTACATTTTGATATAAAATTTATACTTTAAGAAAAGTTAAAAGAATCAGAATAGAATCAAATAGTTGAGCTTAGTAATAGAATAGTCCCTTAATTAATTTGTTTTTTTTTTCCTGTCCCATAGCAGAAGATGGCTCTTTTTTTTTTTTTGACATGATACAGGGAGTTTGTATTTTTTAACAACATGTTTGAATTTAAAGAAGGAGAGAGCCATTTTCCAACTCCAAAGTCAGCTTTAAATTTTAATTGAATTGGGACTATTAGAAGACCAATAGTGTTAAATCTTTAGAGAAGAGCAGAAACAAACATTTAGGAAGACTTATAAAATTTTTTAGATGATGTACCCATACACCATTTTACTCTGTTTCCTGGGATAGATGATTTGTTCCTTTAATTTAGTTGTCTTATTTGTCCAGTGTTCTTTAGATATTTTAACCTTTATTGTTCTAAAAGACAAAAACAAAAACCTTTCCCCCAAACTAATTTTGGGGATTTTTTTGGCACGTTATTATCTGATTAAATGAAAAGGCATGTGTTACTGGTATAAGTTAGTTTAAATTGGATGTTCATGGTGGTTGATGAACCATCACCTCTTTTAATCAAGAGGTCTCTCTTGTTCAAATTGAAACTTTATCAATTTTGATGGTACCAATTTTGATCATAGCCATTCTGACAGTTATAAGATGGTATCTCAGTGACAATTTGATTTGCATTTCCCTGATGACTAAGGATGTTAAGCAATTCCTTAAATGTCTCTCAGCCATTTGAGATTCTTCTGTTGAGAATTGTCTGTTTAGCTCTATAGCCCATTTTTTAATTGGATTGTTTGATATTTTGAAATATGTCTATTTTCTTTAATTCTTTATATATTTTGGAGATTAGTCCTCTGTCAGATGTGGGGTTGGTGAAGATCTTTTTCCATTCTGTAGGCTGTCGTTTTATCTTATAGACCTTGTCCTTTGCCCTACAGAAACTTCTCAGTTTCAGAAGGTCCCATTTATAAATTGATGCTTTCAGTGTCTGTGTTACTGGTGTTGTATTTAGGAAGTGGTTGCCTGTGCCAATGCATTCAAGACTACTTCCTACTTTCTCTTTGATCAAGGTCAGTGTAACTGGATTCATGTTGAGGTCTTTGATCAACTTGGACTTGAGTTTTGTGCAAGGCTAAAGATATGGATCTATTTGCAATCCTCTGCATGTTGACATCCAGTTATGCCAACACCATTTGTTAAAGATGCTTTCTTTTGTCCATTGTATAGTTTTGGCGTCTTTATCAAGTATTAGGTGTTCATAGTTGTGCAGATTAATGTCAGGGTCTTCAAGTAGATTCCATTGGTCCACATGCCAGTTTTTATGCAAGTACCAAGCTGTTTTTATTACTATAGCTCTATAGTAGAGCTTGAAGTTAGGAATGGTGATACCTCCAGAGGTTGCTTTATTATATAGGATTCTTGTAGCTGTCCTAGGTTTTTTGTGTTTCCATATGAAGTTGAGTATTGTTCTTTCCCAGTCTGTGAAGAATTGTGTTGGGATTTTGATAGGGATTGCACTGAATCTGCAGATTGCTTTTGGTAAGATTGCCATTTTTACTATGTTAATCCTGCCTATCCATGAGCACTGGAGATCTTTCCATTTTCTGATATCTTCTTTGATTTCTTTCTTCAGAGATTTAAAGTTCTTGTCATACAGGTCTTTCACTTGCTTAGTTAGAGTTGCCACAAGGTATTTTATGTTATTTATGGCTATTTTAAAGGGTGATGTTTCTCTGATTTCTTTCTCAGACCATTTATCATTTGTATATAGGAAGGCTACTGATTTTTTGAGTTAATCTTGTATAATGACACATTACAGAAGGTGTTTATCATCTATAGGAGTTTCCTGGTAGAATTTTTGGGGTCACTAATGTATACTATTGTATTATCTGCAAATAGTGAAAATTTGATTTCTTCCTTTCCAATTTCTATCCCCTTGATATCCTCCTGTTGTCTTATTGCTCTAGCTAGAACTTCAAGTACTATATTAAATAAATATGAGGAGAGTTGACAGCCTTGTCTTGTTTCTGATTTTAGTGGAATTGTTTTGAGTTTTCCTCCATTTAGTTTGATGTTGGCTGTTGGCTTGCTGTAAATTGCCTTGGTTATGTTTAGATATATTCCTTGTATTCCAGATCTCTCTAGGACTTATCATGAATGGATGTTGGATTTTTTCAAAGGCTTTTTCAGCATCTAATGAGATGATCATGTGTTTTTTTTTCTTTCAGTTTGTTTCTGTAGTGTACTACATTAGCAGATTTTCATATGTTGATCTATCCTTGCTTCTCTGGGATGAAGCCTACTTGGTCATGGTGAATGTTTTTGCTGTGCTCTTGCATTTGGTTTGCTAATATTTTATTGACTATTTTTGCATCGATGTTCATGAGGGACAGTGATCTATAATTCTCTTTCATTGTTTCATCTTTGTGTGGTTTGGGTATCAGGGCAACTGTGACCTCATGAAAAGAGTTTGGTAATGTTCCTTCTGTTTCTATTGTGTGGAACACTTTGAAGAGTGTTGGTATTAGCTCTTCTTTGAAAATCTGGTAGAGTTCTGCACTGAAACCATCTGGTCCTTTGTGTGTGTGTGTGTGTGTGTGTGTGTGTGTGTGTGTGTGTGTGTGTGTGTGTGTGTTGGGAGACTTTTAATGATTGTTTCTATTTCCTTATGGGCTATTGGTCTATTTAAGTCTATTTAACTTGTTTATCTGGTATTGAATTAACTTTGGTATGTGGTAACTATCCAGAAATTTGTCCATTTCTTTTATATTTTCCAGTTTTGTGGAGTACAGGTTTTAAATTATGACCTGATGATTCTCTGGATTCCTTTGTTGTCTGTTGTTATGTCTCTCTTTTCATTTTTATTTTGTTAATTTGAATGCTCTCTCTCTCTGCCTTTGGTTAGTTTGGCTAAGGGATTGTTTATCTTGTTGATTTTCTCAAAGAACCAACATGTTTTATTAGTTTGAGAATTTCATGTAACATAGTTTGATCATATTTATCGTTCCTTCACCAACTTTTTCCAGATCCATCCCCCTCCATTCCTAATCTACCCAACTTTGCATTATTTTTTTTTTAAATCTATCAAGATCAGTTTGTTCTTGCCAAATATTTTTGGATATGTGGCCTTCCACTGGAGCATGGTTGATTTACCATGGGTACACTCCTAGGAAAAAGTTACAATACCTCTTCTAGTAGCTAACAATTGGTGATAGCTCCTTGAGTAGGTTTTGGACTTCATGCCTGCTCACTTTTCTATGCTGGTTTTTAGTCTGGCTTGGTGTTAAGCAGGTCTTGTGCATGCTGTCACAACTGTGGTGACTTCATGTATATGACTTCCCTGTTGTGTTCATAAGACACTCTTCCTGCAGTCACTTACCATCTCTGGCTCTTGCACTTTTCCCACTCCCTTTATAAAGAATCTTAAACCCTGTGGCATATCTACATTGTCTTTGTTTATTTGTAGTTCAACATTTGTATTAATAAAATTCAGACTTTCCTATTTATTTTACAGTCTGTCTGCCTTCTCATCTTTGCAAAAAAAATCAAATGAATGACTACAAATGCTTACATATGCATTATTTTCTACAAATGCTATTTTATCATTCCTCTTTAAATTTATAGTCATAAAATCATTCATAAAACTAAATGTGTATCTTCCTACATGTATACATTCTGGTAAGTACTCAGTAAACTTTTTCTTCCTTTTCCTGACAATAAGGCTATTTTTCTAAGGATCCATGAGCAGGGTTTGATTCACAACTTCTGGTTTGGTCATAATGGGAATATCTTCTTCCTTTTTTAGGTAGTGGTGGTTGCACTCTAAAGCTACTGCCTTACCAAGAGTGAACTTTTGTTTCATTTCCCCACATAACCTTCAACCTCTAATTCAGGTGGAAACACATATTGTTTCCAACAAAATATTTTAAAATAATTTTGAATGTTCCATGATCTGTGGTTATGGTGAGCTAATGGAAGTCATTGGCCCTCTCTTTTGCTTACTTTTCCTACTGAAACATTTTATGTTCTCAAACTTTAATATTTAGTACACATGTAAACTCACTGTGAACTTCTCAAGTATTATGATTGACACTTTCTGAGGATAGAAAGTATTTTTGATTTCTGATGTTGATAGCACTTGATAAATGCACACAATTTCTATTTGTCTTACTATTTTTCCATTTATCTTTTTATAATTGATCACAATTTTTGAGATAACAATGAACAAGAACTTAGTATTTCCACTTTACTAGAAGAGAAGTAGAATTAAATCAATATTCATTTTTATACCACTAAAGGCTAGATTTACAATCAACTTGAGTAATTATAAACACATACTGCCACGGACTGGCCCACCGGGAGTACCATGACCATAGGAGAATCAGGGCTTGGGTAGTCAGGAAGGCAAGGATTCGGCGACTGACAGACAGACAACAAACACACTCAAAAGTGGTTTGAATCTGCTGCAATTTTACTTCTGCAAATCAGTAGTTTATATACAGAAAAGAAAACTATCAAGTCATACAGGGAACAACAAGAGCTTGGCAATAATTCAATTACATGATCTTTTTTTTTAAAAAAAATCAAGCACACAGTTACTAATCAGCACTAGACATATCCTTTCACTCACAAGAACTTTATGACCCAAAGAGCAGTCTGTGTTTTTTAAACTTAGTACAGTTCCTAGACTTGTGTAGGCTTCTTGTAGCTGTGTCCTTCATCTTTATCTCAGCCGCTCGCTAGTTTATTATTCATTTTTACTTTTCTGGTTCTCATGACCCATTTAGCCAATTTGAATGCTGCAGATCCTCCCTAAGTCTTTCTTTAGTTCTTTACCATATATCTCTTTTAATATAAAACCTTTTTACCTGCTGGAATATGGACTCTTGTACTTTTACACCTGTAAGGGGAAGGGGTTCTGCTGTAGTCCTTAAGTTTTCCATGCTGAACTTCCTCAACAGAGGGGCCCACTATCTGCCTCCTATGAGATAATGTTTTCTGCCATAAATCTCTTTAGTTGGGATTCCTAAAGGATTCCTAGTGGGTGAGTGTTCATTCCCTAGAAATACCTGAGATATTATACTTTCTATTATCTAGTGGCTTGAGGCTTGAGGTCTTTAAGGAATAGTTCATTCTGCTATATCTAAATAAGGTCCATGTCCAGCTTCCCCTTTCCTCCACAGTTCACAACCTAAGCATTCATTAATTTTGGCTGTGTTTTATAGATTAATTAGAACATTATCAGAAAAACAGTTATACAGAACCCATAGCCCAGAGAGCTCATGATCTGTGAAGCACGTCTCCTTCGAGAAGGAGGCATAACACGGGCACTCTGCCAGGGACCTCCAGGGAGCTTAGTCCCGTGGGACACGTATCTCCCGTCCGCTATTATTGACATAATTGTTCATGTCACACTGACGACACTGGAGTTAGTGTGGCAACATACACACACACACACACACACACACACACACACACACACACACACACACAGACACACACACATACATCTATACAAACTATTCTCTTATTCTTGGAATTTAACATAATGTCCCCAAATTTCTGTACACAAGTATACCCAGTCTTGTTTCTGTTTATTTCTAATTTGGTGCTTTAACTTTCTCCTCCATTCTTGGGCCCTCTAATCCTGCAGTGGTCCCAGTGAAATAGACTGCAAGCACATGTGTCAGGTTTTCTCTTGTTTTTTTTTTTTTTTCATTCTTAAAATAGAGGGTTTGTATCTAATAAAGGGCATTTTTCTCTATGTAACCATAGAAACCAGATATGTAGTATACAATGAGTTTCAGAATTTATGTGATTTTGAAAGAAGAATGGAATATATATATATATTTGTATTTGTCTGCTCCAATCACATAACATCTTTGATTTTATTTTTCCTCCAGAATATTCAGAAGCAAATTTTATGTATATGGTATATTAAAATGATACATTTTCTCCTTTCTACTCTGTAAAGGTATTTTCCCAAACAAATATGGGGAACTTCATAGGATATTTTGTTGACAAAATCTTATATGAGTATATAAGATATTAAAGTTAGTGGTTATATAATGAGGCATTTTATAAAGTGGCATGAGTTTAATGCTCTGATTAATAATTCATCTTTTTGAAAGCAATAGCTAAACTTACTCTTACTTGAAATAAGGTAGCTTATAGCAGCAATAGTCATTCAAAAATAATTAAGAATTGTTATAAACTATTAACTGTATTTTCAATCTATGCGGCCTTTGACCTAACCAAATATTTGAATTATTATATTTTTTATTAACAAAATAAACATCATAATAAACCTTAACAAATAACTTTTCTGTTATGCTTTTGTTCTTTTAAAATATATTTTGCATATATTTATTGTATATGAGCACCTGTGGAGGACACAGGTGAAATTTAAGGAGTGTGTTACCCTCTACCACGTGGGTTCTAGGGATTAAACTCATATGATCCTTCTTGACAGCATGCATTTTTAGCTGTTCAACCATCTTGCAGGCACACAGTTGCTCTTTTGACTGGTATCAAATATAAATCCATCTGTCCTATCCTTGTGATCTTGGCTTTGACTAATTTTCTGTCTTTTCCTGGAATTTCTCATTTCATTTCTGAAATAATCCTTCTTCCTCATGCTTCATCCTTCAGTTTTACATAAATGAAGTTTTTCTTTTCTCATCTTTCTGCCCAGTCAAATGAATGCAACTCCTCAAATTTTCCATGACAGTCATTTCTAATAAGCAATATATATTTCATCTGCTTGATCATTTACCTTTAATTGAATGTTCCAGGAGACACACCCCCTTTCATTCACTGGCATGTCCCATTTTCCAGTCCTACCAACCCTACTAATCTCTCTGTACAATGGTGCCATTGCACAGCATATAAAGATAGAAATTAAGCATCAAATCCTACAATCTCACAGTCTAATGAAAAAAACTTATAAATAAATCAAATGTTAAGAGTTAATATTTATTCCAGGAAAATAAATAATATTGGTGTCCATTAGCTAGAATTTCAAAAGACTAGAACGAAAGCTCTTCTAAGTCATCTTTGTTAAAAGATAGAACATTTATCAAAATCTTTTAAAGTAACTATATAAAACGAGACATTTTTACCATAATGTTTAAAATCTCCTTGTCATTATAAATGGATACACTGTTGATGTCTGTACACTTCAGTCTTAGAAATATTTGAGAACAATTTGTATAAATGAAGTACTGTGCAGAAGAAAATAATGACTAAGATGGAACCATTATATTTTAAAGTATTTATTAAAAATGCATAATTGTAATTGTCAATTTAATTTATAATTTTTCATTGTACATTTCAATGTGTGTCAAATTTGTTTGATGGTTAACCTCATGGTCAACTTAATTTTTTTTCTTAGCAATACATAGGAGATTAGTAAAGTACATCTCTGGGTTCATTTGGGAGTTGTTCAGATACAACTGGATTAGAAATTGAGTTTCCTGAACAGGGTATGAGGGCCTATAAGGATTCATAATTAAATGCTATCATTGGGAAGTGGATAGATAGGGGCTTGCCTTAGAATAAGTATGTTCTGCACTTGGGTACCATGTTCTGCCTTGGTTCCTTCTGCCATTCTCTATTTCTGTTATTTTTGGTTGCACGACATGAAATACTCTGTTCCACACATTCTCCCTGCCACAACAGACTGATACTTCTGGATATGTGCTCCTAAAAACTCATATTTTATTAAGCTGTTTCTATATTGTATTTTGTCACAACAATTAGAAAAGTAGAAGTAGATAAAAGAACCCACAATGTTACAACACTAACTCTTCTATCTTCTTTTTTTAAATATTGTAATTATATTCATGTAAGAGGAAATTTAGCAGTGTACATTTAACCCAGTTTAGTGGCAAGTTACTAGGCCTTTGCGTTTTCCAGCTTGGTAATGCCAACAGCTGAGCCAGAGCACCCTTGTCTTCCGAGTTAACCTGTGTGAAGGCAACAGTCGTGCATGCCTTCCTGTGGACCAGCTGACCCAGGCTGGCCTTTCCCTTGATGATGGATGTAGTGGGGGACCTCTGTCTTTCCACACAGGGCAGACAGGAAGACCACCAGCTCAATGGGGTCTTCAGCAACCACCATCAGCTGAGCCATTTTGTTCTCCACCAAGGTAGTGACTGTTGACTCTTGCTCCAACGACAGGTGGTCTCTTGGTTGAGATGTCCCTTTTGCCAGCAGTTTTCTTCTCAGTGCAGGTCAACAGCCTTTGCTTCTGCTTTGTCTCTTGTCTGTACCTGTGGGCAAGCTTAAGCAGCTGGGTAGCTGTCTCTGGATCCAGGGCCTGGGTGAACTGCTTAATGGCAGGAGGTGCTTTGAGCCGCTTATAGATGTCCCCTTGTTGCTCCAGCCTGATTCAGCGGGACCATTTGACCAAGCCTGTGAGATAGCTTTTGGACTGGATGTCCTGCCCAATGCTGAAGTTCTTAGGTCTTTTCTCAATCAAAGGAATAACCACTCTTTTGGCCTTCTGTTTCTTCATGATAGCAGGGGATGAGGCCACCTTCTTCCCCTTGGTCTTCTTTCTTTAGGCATCATGATGGGCTAGAGGAGCGAGCTCTTTGGTCTTCTTAATTGACAAGCACTTCTCATGGCTTCCCTGATTAGGAAAATAATATACACTCAGGTAAATCCCTTTTCTACAGACTACCAACAGTCTCCAAGAGCCCCACCCAAGGGTTATCCCCAATAGCACCCTCCCAGTACCCCATCAGCATATCACAGCCCACACCTACCTTGGAAGCCCCATGCTCCACCAGAGGACAAACTGACACCCAGAAACCCAGGAAAGCACCCTGCCCATAGATCACCAACACTCCTTCAGTTCCTCTGCCCTATGCCCAATCCCACCCCTCTGTCCCTTGTCACTATATCTGGGCCTACATATTTAGTGGAACCCCCTGTCACATAAGAAGTCATACTGACTGACTGCCAGAACCCTAAATATGCTGGTTGCTAGTGGACCTCTGCTACATTCTCAGTGCTTGCCTGGCCCCTCCCACAGCCTGGCCCTCCCCTCCTTGTTACCACATTGTGGCTCCCAACTACAGCAGAGGCACCTTGCTGGACCAGAGAACATTTTGGCCACCACAACCATATGTAACCCACCCACCTCAGCACTGTCCCACTCAGTGCCCACCCAATCCATCCCAGTGACTTTCTTCCTCTGGATTGTTGGCTGCATTGCTTCACGAGGGTGGAGGGAGAAGAAGCCAGAGACAGGGTTAGGATGACTGTGAGTATGAAAGAGACAGCTCTCTGGGAGATAGACTTCAGTGAATCAGTTCAACATTTTTTTTTAGAGTATACGGAATCTATAGGATTGGGGAGCCTGGGGACAAACCCTAATTTGCATAAATGGTATGGTTTTATCATAAGACTACTAACACAAGTCTTAATTATCATATGTGCAGCAAGAGAGCCTTCTAGCAGGAATTAATGCCAAAGGTAAAGCTAAAGACAAATCAGGCATCTGGCTTAGAGACAGTTTTCAGATAAGTTCAGTCCTCCAGGCCCAGGGACATTGTCCAGATAAGGGTACATAGAAACAGGAAATTCCACTGAAGAAGCAGGGAGACTTCATATTGTCAAGCTTTTGGAAAAAAAACTGCTAGGCCATGATAGACTGCAACTTCTGACCAGCCAGCAAGGCCTTTCTACATCTTCTCAATAGCCCCATGCCTTCCCATAACCATATCCTGGCCCCCAATTCCCAGAGGACCTCCAGCTGGACCAGAAGTCACACTAGCCACCAGAACTCCAGACCTCAAATTGGTTAGAAACCCTCTACTCAACCACAGGCCATTCCAGCAAGAATGCAAGAGAGGGAACAGAAACCAAGGGTAAAAAAACACTGGCCCAACAAAGACAAACTCAAAAATAGCACCTAAACCTGTAATTATCCCGAATGCAGATGCCTAGATGTGAGCATAAGAACAAAATCAGCAAGAGCCAATGCAACATGTCACTACCAGAATTTAGCCCTGAATATTCCAACATAGCTCAGGCATAAGAAAAAGATCTTAAAAACAATTTTATGAAGATACTGGAAGTCCTTAAAGAGAAAAATCAACAAAACACTTAAAGAGAGCCAGGTTAAAAAAAGTTGGAAGAAATGAATAAAACTGTTCAAGACCTGAAAATGGAAATAGAAGCAACGAAGAATGCAAAAACCAAGAGAATCCTGTAGATATAAAATCTAGGTAATTAAACAGGTACTATAGACACAATCATCAAGAGAATACAAGAGATGTAATGAAGATACACTAAAAAGTCAAAGAAAATGTGAAATCTAAAAAATTGCTGACACAAAACATCCAGGAAACCTGGCAAATGTAAAAAAACCCAAACCTAAGAATAACAAGATTAGAAGGAGAAGAGGAAGAGGAGGAGGAGGAGGAGGAGGAGCAGGAGGAGGAAGAGAAGAAGGAAGAGGAGGAGGAGTAGAAAAGGAAGAAGGGGAGGAGGAAGAAGAGGAAGAGGAGGAGGAGGAGGAGGAGGAGGAGGAGGAGGAGGAGGAAGAAGAAGAAGAAGAAGAAGAAGAAGAAGAAGAAGAAGAAGAAGAAGAAGAAGAAGAAGAAGAAGAAGAAGAAGAAGAAGATTCCCAGGTAAAAGACCCAGAGCATACCTTTAACAAAATAATCATGGAAGAAAATTTTCCTAACCTAAAGAAGGAGAAGCATATAAAGGTACAAGAAGCTTATAGAACATAAAATAGATCAGACCAGAAAACAAAGTCCTCTTGCCACATACTAATCAAAACACTAAACATATAGAACAAAAAAGAATATTGAAAGCTGCAAGAGATAAAGGACAAGTAACATATAAAGGCAGACCTATTAGGAGTACACCTGACATCTCAATGGGAATTCTAAAATCCACAAGAGGCTGGACAGATGTCCTGCAAATTCTAAGAGATCACAGATGGCAGCTCCGCAAAATGTTCAATCACCATAAATGGAGAAAACAAGTTACTCCATGACAAATTCATATTTAAAAAACTCTATCCACAAATCCAGCTGTACAGAGGTAGATAAAGGAAAACTCCAACCCAAGGAGGTTAACCACAGCTATGAAAACACAGGGAGTTAATCTCACACAAGCAAAACCACATATGCATGGTCTCTCTCTGTCTCTCTCTCTGTCTCTCTGTCTCTGTCTCTCTCTCCCCCCACCATTGCCAACAACAATGGATACAAAAACACTATCCATTCTTCTACTGTATATAAGAGGCACATTTCAACATCAAAGATAGGCATTACCTCATAGTAAAGGGTTGGAAAAAGAATTTCCAAGCTACTAGACCTAAGAAACAAGCTGTTGTAGCTACTCTAATATCTAAAAAAATAGACTTCAAACCAAGATTAATCAAAAAAGGCAAGGAAGGACACTTCATACTCATCAAAGTATGAGATGATCTTTAAATTCTTAACATCTATTCCACTAATGCAAGGGCACCCATATTTGTAAAGGAAACATTACTAATGCTTAAATCATTGACCCTCACATATTGCTAGTAAGATACTTCAGTAACACACTCTAAACAACAGACAGGTCATTCAGACAAAAACAAAACAGAGAAATACTGGGGCTAACACATAATGAAACAAATAGACCTAACATAGCTACAGAACATTTCACTAAACACAAAAGAATATGCTTTCTTCTCAGAACCTCATGGGGCATTTTCCAAATTTTACCACATACCAGGTCACACAGCAAGTCTCAACAGATAAAAGAAAACTGAAATGACCCCCTGCATCCTATTAGCTCACCATGAACTGAAACTGGATTTCAACAACAGAAACAAACAGAAAGCCTCCAAATTCATGGAAACTGAACAGCTCTCAACTGAAAGACTGCTGGTCAATGCAGAAATAAAAAAATTAAAGACGTCATAGAATTCAATGAAAATGAATGCACAACATACACAAACTTACGGGACACATAAAAGCAGTGCTAAGAGGAATGTTCATAGCACTAAGTGAATACATAAAGAAATCGGAAACATCTCATACTAGCAACTTAAGAGCACACCTGAGAGCTCTAGAATAAAGAGGTCCCTAGAAATCACAAAGACACCTCCATGATAGACTACTGGCAATGGTTAAGACAATGCCTAGGCTGACCTACTCTGGTGATCAGATGGACGAACACCCTAACTATCATGATAGAACTCTCATCCAGTGACTAATGGAAGCAGATGCAGAAATCCATGGCCGGGCCCCTGGTGGAGCTCCAGGAGTCCATTTGGCATCGGCGAGAGATAGGAGGAATTATACAAGCAAGAGATATTGAGACCATGATTGGAAAAAGCACAGGGGCAAATAGCCAAACTAGTGGAAACACATGAACTGTGAAGCAATGGCTGAGGAGCCCCCATGGAACTGGACTGGGCCCTCTGGATAACCCTTAACTTCTTTGAACTGTTTGAGAGGCCCCCAGGCAGTGGGGCCCAGACCTGTCCTTGGTGCATGAGCTGGATTTTTGGAGCCTAGGACCTAAGCTGGGACACTTTGGTCAGCCTTGGTGTAGGGAGGAGGGGACTGGACCTGCCTCAACTGAGTCTACTGGGCTGGGCTGACTCCCCTGGGGAGACCTTGCCTTGGAGGGGGTGGGAGTGGAGGCAGATTGGGGAGCCTGCGGGGTGGGAGGAGGGAGGACAGGGGAATCCATGGCTGATAGATAAAATTAAATTAATTGTAAAATAAAATAAATATATAAATAAAGAGATTTAAAAAAGGTGCAAGCTCACCCAAGAGGAATAGACATCAGGAAATAATCAACTGAGGGCTGAAATCCATAAAAAAAGAATGAGAATAAGCAAAAATTGTTGAAACAAAGGGATGTTTCTTTGAAAAAATCTACAAGATCGACAAACCCTTATCCAAACTAAATAAAGACAGAGAATATTGAAATCAACAAAATCAGACAAGAATGGTGAGCATAACAACAGTCACCAAGAAAATCTAAGAATCATTAGGTCATACATTAAAAGTCTTTAGATTTTCCACAAAACTGGAAAATCTAAAAGAAATGGCAGGGAATTTTCCAAATATTCATTATCCAGGCTTCCTTAGTATCACAGTGTTGATTTTATTCAATGAAATGGTGTTCTCAGGTGAAATACTATAGTGGTCATTTTTTTTGTCCAGTTTGTGCAAGCAAAAGTTATGGGATAAGAATTCTTAGAAAAAAGAGAGAGGTTGTTAAGAGGCTGACTTACCACAAAGGTTTTTCTTTTCCTGCTCTTCTTGTCTTAGGTAGAACACATGAAGAGCAGGTCTCAAGTTTGTCATATGACCTTCCGGATGGACCATCATGAATACAAAGGAAGAAAAGAGCCTAGAGACTTGTAGAAATACACCATGGCACTGTACAGGATTCTTATGGATAATTAATAGATGAAAACACAATGCCACATTTTTATGACTGGAACCCTCAGTCAGTTCCTAAGGAATATAGTTATCAGAAATTACATTAAATGTTCACTAAAATGAAGCCTGTAGATTCCCAGTTGAGAAGTATGGACAGAGTACTTCCATTTCAATACACTACACCCATAATAGGAATTATATTCAGTACAATACTTACTTAACTTTTATTGTATCTCTGCTGTACACATCCCTCCATTCTGGAGAACAAGCTTTTTAAGAAAGTGGAAAGTTGTTTTTTGTATTATTATGTATTATATGTATAATAATATTGTGTATTATTATTAGTGCCTGAAAGAATGACTTTCATATAGCCCAAATATTTGTTACATTCAAGGAGGATTTAATGGAAATGGGGAAGTAGATGGATAAACAGATGGAGATTTCTCAGGAGAAATAGTAGTTTGCTTTGTCTGGCAGGGTGTGACTACTGGCAGAGCAAGTTCTGTCTGCTTAGACAGAGTGATTTTGAATAGTGTTCATGCTTTCTGAGATTCTGAGTAAATGCACTCTGATTGAAAATTTAATAGTAATGTTTCATAAATCATCAAAAATTATAAGAAAGCAGTCATGACACTAGTGGATGGGAGTCAGGTACCAGCTGAAGGTAACAATACAACAGTTAGTGCTATCTATCATAGGAAAGCATGCTTTTATCAACCTTAATTTTATTGTACAAACACATGTTTATATGTATACACACTTTCAACAAATTTGTCAAATTCTTTTGAATGTATCTAGGCATAACTTATTTTATTCTTTGATATTTTATTGAAGAATCAATCATATATTTTAGTCATAAGAGGTAAAAATATTGTCACTAATGCTCTAGCAGTGACTATTTAATTTCATCAGAAGTTGTATCCCTGAAATATTATTTTTTAATTTTCTTTTGCAGGTTGATATCTATTAAAGTATGTTACTTGAAAAAATTTGCGTAACTTTTGTTGTATTTTTTGAGTCTCATTTCAAAAATTGTAAACACTATTATTCAGCCTTCTGTTGCCATGGCAAAATACTTGAGACAACTTCAAAGAGGAAAAGGTTTACTTCAGCTTACTGTTTCAGAAGCTTCAGGTGTGGTAGTGGCTTGAGCCCATTGCTTTGGGTGTGGGATGAAGAAAAGGATCATGTGTGAACATACGGTGGAACAAATTTGATCATCCATGGCTACTGGGAAGCCATGAAGGAAATGCAGAGAGACTGGGATCACAACATACCACAGACTGCCCCCTTCGGTCATCTGACTTCCTTCCACCACACTCCCCCCCCCAAGTTTCCACTACCTCCCAATAGTACCACCAACTGGGACCCAGTGCTTCAGCACATGAAGCCTTGGAGGATACTTAAGCTTCAAATCATAAGTGTAAGCTCAGCATTGTCTTTCTTGTGATTCCTATCATCACAGCACACTTCTGCCCTGGTGGCTACACATGCCCAGACTCTTTGTATCTTGCATTGTTCTTTAACTATGCAGAAAGAAACATAGACATCATCTTTTGTTAAGTCTACGACAGCTTCAACACAGGACCACACCTTGATGAAGGTTGAGGAAACCAAAGAATATTGAAGATGTTTGGAAACATTCTGGGAACCATGGTTCATATTGCCTTAATGCCTTCAGCAGAAAGAGTTACTGTGGAGGAGAGACCCAAATGTGAAGAGTCTCTGGAAACTAGATGTATTTCTCCTTGTTTTTTCATATTAATTTTCATTTACCAAATATTTAAACTTTATTCATACACTGTCTTTTTTGCATCAGTAGTGGAAAGACAAAATAACCATTATTAGTAAAAAGCCATAGTAAATATTTAAAAACCTTTTTTTACTGAAAGAGATATATAGATAGATATTTTATGTGTGTATGTGAGAAAATATTTTATATACATTGTTTTATTACAAATACATATGACCTCTGAATGTAGACCTATGAGGACGTACTAGGATTGTAAGATATTTTGAACTTCATTATCCTTATGTGGATTTTATAATAATACTCTATTTGTAATAAAATTTTATTTTACTTTTATAAAGAATAATATATATGTTTATAAAACATTAATTTCCTGCTTGTTAGAAATGCACATTTATTTGCTACAATAGAGAATTATAAAATTCAAAATAGTCCAAATAAATTGAAGCTTATTATATAACTCAATGAGTAATGTACCTTAAAAAATGTGAATTAGTGCTTTGGAACAATCTTTGCACACTGTAAATATGTATTACTCTCATTAGATAATAAAGAGCTGACTGGCCTATCCCTGGGTAGGAAGAGATTGAATGGGAGAGCCATACTAGAAGGACACTGGGAAGAAGAAGGGCAGATGGAGTATGAGGAGTATCCAGGAGACACAAATAGAGCAAGACTTGCAGGAGGACAGGTAAAGCCAGGAGCCATGTGACAATATGTAGATTAATAGAACTGGGTTAAATTAAAATGTAAGAGTTAGGTAGTAACAAGCCTAAGCTATCAGTTGAGAATTAATAATTAATTTTAAGTCTCTGAATGGTTATTTGGGAAGTGGCTGGCAGAACAGAGCTGATTGCAGCCCTGACAAAATAGTCTGCCTACAAATGGCACCCAAACACCTGGCACCTACATCCACAGAAGACCTGAAAAAGCTCTAAAAAGGTTCTAAACACAAAAAAGGTGGAGCCAAACATGGCTTCTTGGTCTTGTATCTCTTATTCCAACCTCAGTACAGAGACATGACTCCTGGTAGCTGCCAACATGCCATGAGCTAAGCCACATGGCAGGTTGGTGTAGTCTTTCACAGGGGCTGCAGGACAAAAGGTATCTCCCAGTGGTTGCCTGTGGGCTTGAACCAACAGTGCAAGCTCCACCAGCATGCAGCATGACAGGTTTGTGGTTTTGTTCATGCAAACAGAAAAGGTTACAAATATTTGGTAAAGACAGATCCAGATTGAAAAAAAAAAAAAAAAAACCTCTAAGTAGGTTACAGTGTATTTAAAAATGTAAAAATGATTGGAAAAGAAAAAAAAGGGATACAGATGGGATTACAAATACAGTTTAAAATTAAAAAGTCCTTAAAAAGGGAGTAAAGTTACATAAAAAATGTCATGTAAAGATGGGAAATAAAGAGTGTCTGTATTCTGTATATTAATGTGATATTGTGATTGTGTTGTCTTTAGATTTTCTGATTGCTAATAAAGAAAAAATGGCTACTAAAAAACTGAATTATAAAAACTGCTCGATTAAACATTAAAAATGTCTTGACTTCAAAACGGATGTCAAAATTGCATTGGAGAAGAGGTTATCCATGAAGGGCTGTGAATTTTTCCAAATTAATTCAGATCAGATTTGATCAGGGAAGACCCCTGAAAATTCTGACTACAAACAATAAGAAATAAACCTAAGAAACTTATTTTTAACTGCTCACCATAAAACAAAAAATCATCTTTTGCTAACTTGTATACAACACAGTCTATACTTGTATTAATACAGCTATGTATGTTACCTTTAAAAGTTTATGTCTTTTCTGAGCAAGGGGAGCAGACATAAATGAAAATGGGTAGCCTAGATTATCCAGCATCTCAAAGTGCTTCTGTTACAGTTTCTTCGGAATTCTGCACCCCAAACAGCTTCAAGGCTGCTGGCTGAAATGATCCAGATCCACAGACTACTCCAGCGAAGATTTAATTTTTATCCTGAATTTTCTCAGAGTCCAAAGATCTCAGCATCACCAAACAAGTAGTTTAGAGGATGATGTCCACATTCCCAAAAGATGGATTACAGATGTTTGTCATCATTTAGGGTGGTTGGTTGCAAGTTGTTAATGGTTAGAGCCAGGAAAAGAAGTTGAAAAAAGGATATTAGATTCAAGGATTATTTCTGAAAATAAAAAGGGGTGATATATGATGAGATAAAAGGGTTGATTATTAAATCTACTCTAAACCAAAAAACAACTATCAATCTCAAAATATTTTACATTCATATGGATTTTGGTTTATTGATACAAATCTAAAGTTATTTTTACTATACTATAAGTATCTTTCTACTCTTATTTGGAGTATTGTGTTTATGCAGCTCATTTAAAAATGTAATGTATAATTAAGAAATATAGATTAATAGTCATCTATAACTATCAAACTCACAGTCATGTTAAGTATGGTTTCAAAATCATGAACAAACATGTTTAGCTAGATAGGTAATCTTCAAACACTTCAAAGACCTACAGAATATGACATTCAAGATGCTTTAATAACAAGAAGTTATTTTTGACAATGAGACATGTCTGCTCCTGACAGCATCAATTTACTTCAAAAAAAGATGATGGGCTTTGATGAACCTCCATATGGAGTTTACTTTCTTCATGCCAAAAATAGCCATTTGAACAAAAAAATTGTGCTTGCCTGAACTGCTGATAGTATACTCTCCAAAATAGACCAGCAGGACACAAAACAAAAATGACTACCTAACTTTGCCAAGACAAAGTAGGACTGTTATTCAAAATTTCCTCCTTCACAGAAAAGTTTGTTAGATATTCTGGGCCCGTAGGCCAAAGATGAATGCCCCAGTATTGTAGAGGAACCTTGTGTGACTCTTCAGGCTGTAAGATGTCTCTGTCATTTCTTAGTTTTGAAAGTGGCTTGTTCTGTACTTCCTGTTTACTCAGGTAATAGTACATCCTTCTGGGGCCTTTGATGGAGTTGAAGACTAGGTAGTTATAGTTAGTGCTTCTCTTAGTTATGATAAAAAGTAAATTAGGTATAAAACTTTAGATTCATAAAGATAAGATAAATAATAGAATATTTTCTTTAATTTTGCCAAAAATAAATGGACTGGATATTATTACTGTAATTCTTACTTGATAACTGTTTTTGTTGTATATAATTTTACTATGTTAAAGTTAGAAACCTTCCTTTTTAATTAGATAAAAAGGCAAATGCTGTGGAATAATCTTTGTGCACTGTAAATATGTATTACTCTAATTGGTTAATAAAGAGCTGACTGGCTTATCAATGGGCAGGAAGAGATTGGGCAGGAGAGCCAGACTAGAAAGATGCTGGGAAGAATGAGGGCGGACTCTTAGCAGTCAAAAGGAGACTCAGAGGGAGCATGACATGGAGCACAGGTAAAACCAGGAGCCATGTGGTGTAACATGAATCTTAAAAAATCTTTGTAAATAAAAAACCCAGAGCCAGATATTGGGGAAAAAAGCTGAGAGATCAGAAAAGCAGAATGAATCCAGCTACGTTCTTATCCACCTGGAGATCCTCCACCAAAGAGACCTATTTTTTATATACCCTTGCCTATATGCCTTTCTCTTCTGCCATCTCATTTCCTCTCTGCCCAGCTACATCACTTCCTCTTCCAACCTAGCTCTGTCACTTCCTGTCTGTCTGTTCAGACCTCCAGACCTTTATGGTTAACTAGTGTTGGAAATTAAGATATGTGCCACCATACCTGCCTCTGTTCCCAGTGTGGCCTTGAACTCACAGAGATCCAGATGGATCTGTGCCTCCTCAGTGATAAGATTAAAGGCATGTGCTACCACTGCCTGACTTCTATGTTTACTATAGTGGCTTTCTTTTTCCTCTGATCCTCAAATAAACTTTATTGGGGGACACAGATAATATCATCACAATGTGGCAATACATAAATTAATAGACCTGGGTTAAATTCAAGTGTAAGAGTTAGCTAATAACAACCCTAAGCTATTGGCTGAGTATTTATCATTAGTATTAAGTCTCTGAATGGTTATTTGGGAAGCAACTAGCAGAACAGAGCTGATTGCAGTCCCAATGAAAAACTCCACCTACATGTTAGCACGTTAATTCCCAACTAGAGATATTTTAACTCATTGGAGGACTCTTATAGCTCTAGACACATCCGTATTGTGGTGATTATATTACTGTGATGATGATGATGATGATGATGATGATGATGATGATATGTGTGTGTGTGTGTGTGTGTGTGTGTTGCAATATTGCTGGCAGCCAGTTGTACTATTAAGCATCAAAGAATACACAAAGCCATCTACACCTCTAATACCAGAAATTTATAGTTGACACTATTTCTGATTGGATAACAAATATAATTCCACCATAAAATCATAACTGAAATTTTAAATCAACTATTACATAACCAATGTTTGAAATTTTGTAGGTGTTAGTGTACCTGTGTGTCTTGAATTCCTCTGTAGATTAGTGATTAAATCTAATATGTTACAGATAAATGTATACATTTATCTGTATACATTTATACAGATAAATGTATCTTGACATTGTTTCACAGAAGAAAATTTCACCATTTTTGAAGTAAGCATCCTAAAGGAGTAATAAAATTTTAAAGGAAATATTGAAATCATTTTCTGTATTTTTGCACATTATTTTGCAAAAAAGATGGAAAAGAAAACACATATTAAACTGTTTTTTCAAAGAATTTATAAATTGCATTATTGCTTTTAAAAGAATACCTTAAACTGGAAAGAAAGGATGGTGGGCTTTCTAAACTACTTTTCTATTAGTAACTTTGAACAAATTTCCTAAGTTTAAGTACTCTGAATTTTGAGACATTCTGTTTTGAACCATTAATATTAAATTATCATAGCCACTATCTTCTTATGAAATAATTCAAACATTATTATTATGTTTCCAAGAATCACAACCTGATTATGTGCAGCACTTCAAATAAGAAGGATTATTTCCAAGACTTCATGGTGTCTATTTGGTTCCTATGAACCTACAACCCAAATACTCTCATGGCTGTCGTGTTTTTATAGTTGGTATTCAATTCTACCTAAGCATAAGGGGTGATGGTGGTTTCTAGAGCCATTCTTTTGTGGTTAGATACATTCTGATTAGGGAGTCAAGAAATTAACAGTGGGATAATGATGGAAACTTTCACTGTATCTTGGTATCTCTGAGATGTAATATTTAAAATAACCTCTTGTGGTTGTGCATGCTTGAAGAAGTTGCAGGTATATTTTTCTTCCCTACCAGAAATTATGGTGCCAGGTCATGTTTGCAATGACTTCACACACCTACCTATGAATATCTTTGTAGGCAGGGGAGGATAAAAATGCATCCTGATCTCAGAGCATGCAAAGTAGAGTTGGATTAAAGGAAGGTGATAACCATGCAGAGGTATTTAGCATTGGCATCATGAGAGAGAGAGAACATTAAAAAAGAATAGCATAGAACAAGTTGTCCTACCACTCCAAATCTGAATCAGCCACTACAATTGCCCTTGAAGTACATGCTTTGTTTTGATAAAATTCTACTTACAGTGTTTGTGCCCAGACTGAATTCTTTTTCCAGTGAAGAACCATTTCCCTGGTAACAAATTTATATTGTTACTCCAGTAACTATAATTATATCTTCATCATGTCTGTATAGTCAGCCTCATAGCATTTTGACACTCAGCATTTTATAGAGAAGAATTCATCTTGAGTTAATATTCATGAAGAAGTAAAAATGAACTTTCACGATGGTAGCTATAATGTTTTCCTAAATGATTCTATATTAAAATATGATAATTTCCCTAAAGAATATAATATTCTGGTGCTGGTGTAAAAGTTCACTAATTAATAATTTATTGGAACAAATTAGATTAATATGTTCCTTTCAAGGGAAAGGATACAGTAACTTCTGTGCAATGGTAGCATATGTTACACTCTATAGTTCTGTATTGTTTGGTGAAACATTAGACAGAAATGTAACAGCATGATTTCACAATGTAACAACCAATTTATGTATTTCTATTGCCTTTTCAAATTAATGGACTAAGCTAAGTTTCAAAGCTATTTGTTTAAGCAACATAATGGAAACATTTAAATTCTTACTGAGAAACAACACTATAACCATATGTAGTTCACAGAAATTGATCTGGACATACAGCAAAACTAAGTGTAAAATAACATCTAACTGCAAAGAAACGCTTCTTTCTTTCAGAATTTTAATCTGCTTACCCAGTGAGTTTACTTTTTAAAAATGTAATTTGAAAGCAGTAGAACATTTTAATCAAATATAATGTTCTGAGGATTTCAATGTGTAAATTCAATAATTAGAAATGTCATGTTGAAATAGGTTTCAAAAAAAAACCCACAAGATTTATATCTTCCCAACGTCTCTCCTTTCTCCATCCAAAACATGCAGGCATCATACACAAGTGTCCAAAGAATGGACTGCAAACCAGTTTCAGAGCTCCAGACAGTTCTCATCAGAGTTTCTCAGATAAAAATGAAGATATCAAAAATGAGGAAAGTGCTTTCTGACCTTTTTCATATGTCTTTTCTTCTCAGTTCTTTTTCTAATAAAAGCTATTATAACTACATTTCATAAAAACTCCTTGTAAACATTCATACTAGATATTAAGCAATTTTTGCTTTTGTTTTCCAAGACAGGTTTTCTCTGTGTAACAGAGCACTGGCTCTCCTGGAACTCACTTTGTAGAACAGGCTGGCCTTGAACTCATAGATATCTGCCTGTCTCTGCCTCCCAAGTATTAGGATCAAAGGCGTTAGCCACTATTCCAGAGTAAAGCAATTTAATTTAAGAAAACACTGAAGTTGGAAAATTTTGGGACCATTCTGTCTTCTGCCTATGCCTGTATTATAAATCCCAATTATTTTATCTACTTCTCAATGATGTCATTAGGCAGTGATGCATTCAGTGATGCTCACAGAACTGGGTTAAAATTTGTATTTCAATGCAAACCTTTTCCAAGTGCTGTTTCACTGAGGTTTGAGAAAGGAATTCATTTTTAGTCAATGGGTACTGGAGACTACCTGGCTTTGGGAAGGTTGATGTGTAGAGCTTCTTAATTTGCCCTCATTCTTTATGACACATCTTAGTTTGGTAGTCATGGAATTCTGTCTTTCCAAGGTGATCTCCTAATATCATCAGTCATCTCTAAGTGAGCACATATGTGGAGTTCTTTTTTTAGTTCTGAAATAGACAATTAATTTGACTATACAAATATTGTATCCTGTATATGACCTAGACTTAACATTGACTTCTCAGTCCTGTTTCCTATTCTGTCACCAATGAAGAATTCTTCAATGACCATCTCATATGGATAAGGCATTAACTCTATATGGGATGTTGAGCTGTGAGTATGAGAAATAGTTACTGTCAATATGACCAATTTACATATTACTATTTTACTTAAAAAAAGAGAGAGTGCTTTATTGTGTACAAGAGGAATATCAAATATATTTCTAAAAGAATCAATTTCCTGAATTCCAGACTTAAAAAAATAATAATAAATTTAAATAAATATCTAAGCATGCAATGCTAAATACTTTGCAACTCTTAGATATCTTCTCCTTGATCATATGCAAGTTAGAGGCCAGGGGTGATTATAGGTTAGAAATTGTCCTTCCAAATCTGGTTGATATTTAACAAGAAACTTGAAGGGTCTGAGACTTTCTTCTATTTCAATGATTAGATAGAGAAAAATATAGACTGATCCTAGAATAAATATATTGGCTCTGAAATGAAACGTGGCCTTTTATTTACTCACAGAAAAGACAGTGTTCAGAAGAAAAAAAAAGGAAAGAAAGAAAAGAAAAGCATTGGTACCCTACACCTGGAAGGTAGCACTGTTAAAATCAAATGTCATATGCACATACAGCAGGCTCAAACTCCAGGAGATGGACATCTTTTAGTACTGAAAGAGTCCCTAAAATAATATATTGAACTCTAACATCTAGTACTTACTTCTTTTTTTTTTTTTTTACTTTTTTTTCTTTTATTTTACAATACTATTCAGTTCTACATAACAACCACAGATTCCTTTGTTCTCCCCCTTCCTGCCCCCCTTCCCTTCCCCCCAGCTCACCCCCTATTCCCACCACCTCCAGATCAAGGCCACCCCCGAGGACTGAGATCGACCTGATAGACTCAGTCCAGGCAGTTCCAGTCCCCTCCTCCCAGACTGAGCCAAGCGTCCCTGTATAAGTCCCAGGTTTCAAACAGCTATCTCATGCAGCGAGTCCAGGACCTGGTACCACTGCCTAGATGCCTCCCAAACAGATCAAGCCAACCAACTGTCTCACCTATTCAGAGGACCTGATCCAGTTGGGGGCCCCTCAGCCTTTGGTTAATAGTTCATGTGTTTCCATTCATTTGGCTATTTGTTGCTGTGCTTTATCTAACCTTGGTTTCAACAATTCTCGCTCACTTCTAAGTATGATCTTATCTAAAACAGAGTTACTATAGATGTGATTACACTAGATGAAGCCATATTGGAGGAAAATAGAAATTTACTCTAATAATACTGGTGTCCATATTTGATAGAGAAGAGGGAGAGAGAGTCCTCCATGCAGAGACGCAGACAGAGAAGGGAAACAGCTATTTAGAGACTATAACAGAGATTGAAGTGAGGTGCCAGAAGTGAGGGGTATCCATCTACCAAGAAAAGAAAAGGCAGCAAAGCCTTCCCTACCAGCTTGAAATGATGCATTTTGGACTTGTTGATTTGTCATGTAGTTCATGCAGGATATAGCAGCCCTAGGGAACTGGTGCAGTTTACCTGACTGTGACATTAACACTTACATGAAGACAGAATTTCCACCCCTCTACTCTTCCTTTTTAAACACAGAGACTTCTTTGTCCTCTTATTAAAAACAAGGCATTGATGACAATGATATAAGACCTATAATGTGGCAAAAGGCATATTATTGCTTTTTGAATGGGAGAAAATAACCACAGCTTAAGGTATTTCTCAGTATAGAGTGTGGACATAAGCTGCACCTACATCTTCTTGCTACCAGTGCTTGTTTTCCTTATGTCATTTACATTCACATGCAGATAGATAGGGAGATAGATGAAAAGATAAAAGATAGGTAGATGAGAGAGACAGAGATTCAGAGAGACAGAGATGTAGAGAGAGACATCATAGTTGAGTGTACATGGCAGAAATGTAATGCTATTTTCAAATAAGAAAGAAATGATTAATAATTCTCACTAAAATAATATTTAAAGATTGTATGGCATTTATTTTTTATGTATGTGTGCTGTGTGTGTGTATGGGTACCATGACATGTGCGTGGAGGCCAAAGGACAACTTTAAAGAGTTGGTTCTCTCTTTTAACCTGTGTAGCTTGGGATTCAAGTGTAGGTCATCAAGCTTGTTAGTAAGTACCTTTATGAACTGAGCTATCACAATGCTCCTAAAGTAATATGTCAATGCTTATAGAAATCAATATTTTCAAATTCATTATATTTAAATATTCATTAGTTTATTATTTACATACCCAGAGTCTTTTTTGCTATACATTTTTCTAGCTATGTATATATTTAATGAATTACCATTCCTTTTTTTCTGAATAGATCTAAATTTGATTTTATAGAAACAAATAGATGAAAAACAAAAAAAACAAGCATGGAGCTTACACACATTCATATTCTTCTAGAACAAAATAAAAGCAAACTTGAAAAAAGTTGTTAACCTGGAAAAGGTCATATTTGATTAGTGAAAAGATTGAATTATAGAGTAAGTGTGAATACTTGCAGTTTGCCTTCAGTAAATCAAACTAGACCAACAACAAAGGTTGATAAATAAAGCTGGGAGGAAATACAAGCTTAATGAGAAAACAAGAAAGATTTATAATGAGCATGTCATTGTTTGTATGGAAATAGAATCATAAAAGGCTCAAACCCATCTATTCTCTAGATGTAAGTTGGTTCGGGACTCTTACTCACACTCTATATTTTCAGCAGATTTTGCTTTTAATGGTCAGTGCTGGGAATGTGATTAATCATAACACTGAGCACATGTCCATGATTATCCATTTTGATCATCAATCCCTGTGAACCTCAGCTCGACTCCCACTCTAGTGCATAGGCATCTATTCCAAGATGTTTAATAAAATTTACATGTATACATCGTTTGTCTTATGGGTAATTTACATAAATTGATTCAGGCTATAAATCTCATGTTTTCTTTCTCTTTTCTATTTTCACTTCATGTTTTAAAGATGTGGTTGTATTTCTTTATGAACATTTTGGCTGTTCTTCCTAATTGTTCCATAATATTTTACAAAGTGCATCCCTCCTACTGAGTCTATCATGATGGAAGCTTAACCCCTAAGCTTCTGGCGACCCACAAGTGCTATGTGACCCTTATGCTCATTATAAGAAATAACCTCTGTTGATATCTGAGAGAAGGACACCTTGGTCCATGGTAAACACATTCCTAAAGGCTCTACAAAGAATGTTACTATGGAAACTTGTGAAAAGTCATTTCTATTATATTTCCTCACATTTTTAACCATGTTTATTATTATCTGTTTTCTTTTGAGAACTGTAATGGTGCATACCACAATGTCTGGCTTTGTATTTTCTCTGGTTTTTAGATTGAGATCAGTACAGTTTATAACCTTAGGTTTCCTTGTATGTGTATTATCTACTGATGACTCCATCTTTTTATTACATTTCTTTCTGACAATAATGCATATAATCATTATGTTTTTCCTAGTTAGTAAGTTCTTCCTGGCTTGTGATGTCACCTTGAGGTCTTTCTAGACATCCTCACTACAACAGAGATCTGAGGTTTTAATGTAACAAGCTCTAACAATTTTCCTTGCTTAGGCTAGATGTAGAACAAAGGAATGATCATGGTTGGTTACAGCAGGTGATACTTCTTACTTTTTTTTCCTGAGGGGTGTTTCATAGTTTCTACTGAGCTTAGCTCCTAAGTGCCAAACCAAGTCAGATTGTCTTTCCTTTGCCTCTTTGCTCTGTCACAAAATGAAACATACCACACACATTAGCTACCAGAAAAATACGTTGGTGGTAAGCATGTGTGTGTTTCAAAGAGCTCTTTTACTATTAAATTATTTTGTCACGTGTGTTGCACCCCATTCATAAGTATGTTCTTACACTTTTACACTCTTGAGCTTTTACATAAAGATCATCTACAATATGAGAACTTTTTTTGCATAAAAAGATGTTCTGACTAAAATCAGGATTAGAAGCATGATACAGAGAAGCAGTGTTTAAAACTGTATAAATAAGCATTGATCCATGTCATATCTATTCGATATATGCAACTGACACCCAGTGACTCAAATATTTATTTGGTTTCATAATCTTCTAGTGCTGTCTAAATTAAATATTAAATGGAGTACAAATTTATATTATTTTCTAAAACTTCTTTCAAAAATAGGCATTCATATTTTTAAATACTTTACTTTTAAGAACTGATTTTTATTTTATATTTTAAATTAATGTGTAGTTACATTGTTTTCTTCTTTCCATTCCTCCTTCCAAACCCTCCCATGTGCCTTTCTCTCAAATTCATGGCCTCTATTTCTTTAATTGTTGTTACATATATAACCTGTTCAACTATATAGAGCTATCCAGTTTATGTTTGTTAAATTCAGAAGGAAATGCATTTCTAAGAAGGTTCATTTTGCTAAAGATAGAATTGTTAGTGAAGTCACGTAGAAAATAGAAAGGATTTGAAAAGTACTGAGAATGCCATAACTTGCTTTTTAAAGTAGGACAAGCAGTTATTTAAATAAGATGGGAGGCCTTAGGGTGCTGTGAACATTTTTAATTGCATATTTAATTAGAAATATGCTGGAGTCATAATGTTTAGTTTAGCTGAAGCTCATGGGCCTTGGCAACACGTTCTCTTCTAACTAGAATTGTTTTTACCTTTTCAAAAATCATATAGAACTGAATAGAATTTAATTGTGTTGTTGTTCATTATGTAAGGATTAGAACCTTTTATTTTCCTTTAGAAAATAAGTTGACAGGCTTATTTTAAAGGGTTTTTCTTTTAATTATCCTTGAAACTTATTTAGCCCCTGAACATTTGCAAACCTGACAGTTCAGTAAAGATTAAAATAGCATCTAAATTTTGTAAGATCCAATGTCTTTTACATGGTTTTTAGGTAAAGTCAGAGCTCTAATGCTTGTTCACTGCTTTCAGTCAGGGTTTAAGAACTAAAAGAAAGGTTACAGTGCCAATGAAGAACAGAATGAGGGCTGAGGATGTCACTCAGTTGTTAGAGGGTTTGTCTGCAATGCACATGCTGCAATTCTTAGCCCAGCCAGATGTGCACAGTGATACACACCTTTAATCTGAACAATGTGGGGAGGAGGGAAAGAATTAGAAGTTCAAGATCATCTTTGGCTTTATGGTGAGTTCAAAGCCATCCAGGGAAGTACTAAACTGTGACTAAAGAGAAGGAGGGAAAGGAAAATAAATTATAAAATAAAATATTATAAAATATATGATATAAAAATATTTTTTCTGGACTTCGCTATTATCTACACATACATAGTTTATTATAGTTAAGAGAAAGGTTTTGTCATATGATGTAATCTTCTTGAAGCATCATCATATAAACATCTGAGTAAAAGAATGTTTATTGTTCTTGGTTTGACAGTGCCCATACTTTAGAGGAAGGATGCATCACTCTTTAAGTGAACAATGGCACATGTGGAACTAGAGCATCTCTTGACTGCAGCTTTGTTATTACAGCATATTCTATTCTAAGAGGAATAAGTTGAGAGTTTAAAATCCCTAATGAGGCTCAAGACTGTTCCTTTCTGCATGATCCTTATGATATTCCCAAGACTTATTCATTCACCAAGACACCAGTGAGTATCATCTGCTATGAGGACAGTGCCTGAGGGTAAGATTATCTCTTAAGGGTGTTTTTCATTGTCATCTGACAGAGCAGAATCTGAGGAGATGAGATGATCCTATGAGCATCCATCATCATGGGCATTCTCTTGTCTATGGAAGGAAATACTGTGTCCCTAGAGAGTAAAGAAGACTTCATGAAATTAAGATGCATCAAGTGGAAAATACACAAAGTAGAAGACATGGCTCTACCACAACATAAACACTGGACAAATTTTCATGGATTCAAATGATTACTGCTGCTTCTTTTTTACTGTGGATGAGGTTTTCTTTTAGAGGGCATGCATATGAAAGAGGGGTGCTGTGGGATGTTTGTATGGGAAATGTGTTGCTCTGATTGGTCAATAAATAAAATACTGATTGGCCAGTGGCTAGGCAGGAAGTATAGGCGGGACTAACAGAGAGGAGAAAAGAAAGAACAGGAAGGCAGAAGGAGTCACTGCCAGCCGCCGCCAGGACAAGAAGCATGTGAAGATGCTGCTAAGCCATGATTAATTTAAGCTATAAGAACAGTTAGCAAGAAGCCTGCCATGGCCATACAGTTTGTAAGCAATATAAGTCTCTGTGTTTACTTGGTTGGGTCTGAGCGGCTGTGGGACTGGCGGGTGACAAAGATTTGTCCTGACTGTGGGCAAGGCAGGTAAACTCTAGCTACAGAGGGGTTCATTAGTTTTCCAGTGACACAATTTAGTAGAAACTGTCAGCTTAAAACATCAGGTATTTATTAACGCCATCAGTTATAGATCAGAAGTTAGAGTGTGATGTATGTGCCTAGAACTTACAAGGCTATACTCAAATTCTCGGCTGGAGTTTACTCCTTTCTGCAGCATGGGGTGTTTGTCTTAGATAACATGGTCAGGCTAGAATTTTCTTTCAGAATATAGAACTGAAGCAAAAATCTCTTTTCTGAGTTTGGTGGAATGGCTCAATTGTTAGAAGCACTTGTCATTTTTCCAGAAGTCCTGGGTTTGGTTCCTAGCATCCACATGGTAGATAATAACTGCCTGTAACTCCAGATTCAGGGGTATCTGATACTCTCCTCTGGTTTCTGGGGGTACTAGGCACACAAATGGTGTAGAGACATATATGCAATCACAGAACCCATGCCAATAAAATAAAGCCAAGTTTACACACATCCTTTTCTGACCCTCTGTATGTTTTTGTTTTAACCACAATAATACAACATTTCTCTTGTGAATGTAGAAGTTCTATGTTAATGCAGCCCACAGGATCATGAAAGTACTCAATCAAGTCATGGCTACTGAAGGATAACTCTTTCTAAAAGGTCAACTTGAATGTATACCATAGGAATGGAACATACGATATTTGTAGCTCCAAAGATGAGGCAGAGAGTGTACAACATGGAAATGATTCCTGTGATCCACATTAAAATTCTATATACTAAGGTTAGGTTTGTTTTATGAAATCGTATTGGAGTAGAGTTTTCTTTATTTTATTTTTAATTATGTATTTTTTCTGTTGGAGTATGGGCATATGAATATAGGAGCCCAGAGTTGAAGGGAAGGTTAGAAGGCCCTAGGTTTCTGGAAGGTGGGGTGATAGGCCTCTGTGAGTTATTCAGTATGGGAACAAGAAAATGAACCCTGAAGTTCCTCTGTAAGAGTAGTACAGCCTCTGAACAATGAAGCATTTCTTTTTCAGGTTGTCCTGATTTTTGTTTGTTTTATTGGTGTACTTTCTTTTTTCCCCTTATTTTTATTTTACAATACTATTCAGTTCTACATAATAGCCACAGATTCCCTTGTTCTCTCCCTTCCTGTCCCCCTCCCCTTCCCCCCAGGCCACCTCCCATTCCCACTTCCTCCAGAGCAAGGTCTCCCCCGAGGACTGGGATCAACCTGATAGACTCAGTCCAGGCAGGTCCAGTCCCCTCCTCCCAGATTAAGCCAAGCATCCCTGCATAAGTCCCAGGTTTCAAACAGCTAACTCATGCAACAAGCCCAGGACCTGGTACCACTGCCTAGATGCATCCCAAACAGATCAAGCCCATCGACTGTCTCACCTATTCAGAGGGCCTGATCCAGATGGGGGGCCCTCAGCCTTTGGTTCATAGTTCATGTGTTTCCATTCGTTTGGTTATTTGTCCCTGTGCTTTATCCAACCTTGGTTTCAACAATTCTCGTTCATATAAACCCTCCTCTTTCTCACTAATTAGACTCGCAGCGCTCCACCCGGGGCCTAGCCATGGATGTCTGCATCCAGATTCCTCAGTCCTTGGATGGGGTTTCTGGCCCAACTATTAGGGTGTTTGGCCATCCCATCACCAGAGTAGGTCAGTCCCGGCTGTCTCTCGACCATTGCCAGCAGTCTTTTGTGGGGGTACCTTTGTGGATTTCTGTGGGCCTCTTTAGCTCTTTTGTGGTGGTATTCTAATTGTACTGAAATGTGATTTTGATTGTATGTTAATAAATAAAGTTGCCCAGGGGTCAGAGCTATTAGAGCCATAGACAGAGTGTGGCGGTGGTGGCACACGCCTTTAATCCCATAGATCTCTGTGTGTTCAGGGATACAGCCAGCATTGGAGACATATACCTTTAAGACCTAGGGGGCTGTACATTCAGACAGTGACAAGGCAGTCACGTGTTTGGGTTTACAACCAATGAGAAGGCAGAACAAAATACTATAAATAGACGAACAGAGAGGAAATAGGTCTCTTTCGGGAAGCTGGGACACTGCAGGCGGAAGGGTGAGATTTTAGCTCTGAGCTCTGACCTCTCGGCTTTCTCTTTTACATTGTTTCTGTGTTTCTTATTTAATAAGATGGTTGGTTACATCAACATCTGGTGCCCAACGTGACAAGAATCCATTAAAAACCGCTTAGCTTGGCGGCAGGTCTGCTTTCTCGCAAGGGCGGCTGGCGGCTATCGGCTTCCTAGTCTGAGCTGCGGCTTTTTAGCCCCGGCCTAGGTCTGTGAGCAGCTTGCTTAAAGCCGGTGCTACAAACAACTCAGACCTGCCCTGCCGAACAGGGCCCTGCCTGTAAAGCCAACGCACGTGGTCAGAGCTTAAGGAAGCCAGACCCAAGCCTTGACTCGGCACAAGAGGGAACACGTGGCTGCATTTAAACTTTAGCCAGCTATGCTTTCTTGTTCTCTCTCTCTCTCTCTCTCTCTCTCTCTCTCTCTCTCTCTCTTTCTCTTTGGATTTACACCTGGGACACTAGGTGGCTGTTTTGAAAATCCCCTCAGATTTCTACTGTTCTACGCAGATTTGGTAAGTCATAATATATCAGATATTTTAAAGGAAACTATCTAAAAGAGAATTTTTTTCCACATTAAAAAAAATGGGTTTTATGTGTACATTGGAAGAAAATTGGTTTTTGTTCGAAATTTTAGGCAGTCTGACAATGGAACAACTATATAATATTAGTATTGGTGGAATTATGCACCTTATCACTATGCTAATCCACATTTTAATATTTAAAAAGATAGTTAATTTAAGTGCCAGAATAACAGCTTTAGAAGAACTTGTTAAACCTGTAAAAATTCAGACAGAAGAAATTAACAGTGAAGTTGTTTCAAGTCGGGATCATAAGGTTGCAGAAAGAAAGCCTGTTTTCACACAGTCACCCTTAATTTACCCTGTAACCGTACAGAAGATGCCTGATCAAATGGCTACACAAAATATTTGGGCTCCAATTGAAATGTTGGATTTAAAAAGGTTTAAGGAGGCAATAATATCTTATGGCATGCATTCGCCATATGTAAAGCAAATGTTAAACTCTTGGTCAACATATAATAGGATAGTACCACAGGACTGGCGGGAACTTGCACAAGGTGTTCTGGAACCCAGCCAGAGACTTCAATTTCTGACTTGGTTTAAGGAGGAGGCTAAAAACATAGAAAAACAATGGAGGGATAAAGGAATACAAATTTGCCAGGATCAGCTTATTGGAGAAGGCCAATATGCTTCAGTACAAACACAATGTTTATATGATGTCCAAACCCTAATTTTATGTCGAACAGCAGCCTTGAATGCATGGGACAGAGTTGAGGAACCAGGAAAAAAATCTGAGTCATTTACAAAGGTGATGCAAGGCCCAAAAGAGTCTTTTACAGATTTTTTACAAAGACTGGCTTCAGCAGTAAAGAGAATGGTCTCGGATTCAGAAGCTGGTAAGGCAATAATTGAATCTTTGGCCTTTGAGAATGTGAATGCTGCATGCAAAAGAATAATCAAGCCATTAAGGGCAAGATCTGCACCTATGGAAGATTGGATTAGAGAAACAATGTTGAAGCTGATGAGCATGATGATACATGGGTAGGAGAAGTAATTTCAAAATGTTTGAGGAGTGTTAGATGTTTTGGATGTGGAAAGCAAGGACATTTGAAAAGGGACTGTAGACAGGTCATTCCTAGAAGCAATGTTTCTTCAAGGAACAATGGCAACAGAATGCCCCTTCCTTCCGGAGTATGCAGAAGGTGTGGTAAGGGAAAACACTGGACCAACGAATGTAGATCAACAAAGGACAGACAGGGTAATCCTTTGCCTCAGTCTTCGGGAAACTCCCAGAGGGGCCTCGTGCAGGCCCGCAGTGCAAATCCAGTTCCAACCTTTCCTGCAGCCATAGAGGAAATCCCTGCTCTGGAGGGCGATTAAATAACCAAATGCCTATTGGAATAAATCATGCTGGTCAGGTTGATGAAACAGAGAGAACAGAAAATTCAGGAGAAAACATAAAGAAAATTTTTTGGCAAACTTCTATTAATGAACAAAGACCAAAATTAACGATAAAAATAAATGGTGTTTGTTGTCTGGTCTGGTAGACACAGGTGCGGATGTTACCATAATTGCACAAGAATTTTGGCATCCAACTTGGCCTCTTCAGGAGGTAAACGTTCAACTGTAAGGAATTGGGACATTATCTCAGGTGAAACAGAGTACAAGATGGCTCGAATGTATAGGTCCAGAAGGACAGAGAGGAAAATTAAAACCATATGTGGCTAACATAACTATGAACCTGTGGGGTCGAGACTTGTTGCAACAATGGAATACTCAGATTAACATCCCTCCAATCTCAGAAACAAATCATAAACTAGCACATGTTACTGAGAGAAATATTAGAAGATATTGTTCTAATGAGTGGTCACCAGCCATCCATATTATACAAGAACAGGGCACAATAACTGATGATCTTATAAAGACACCAACAGCTCTACCTTTAAAATGGTTAACAGACTCTCCTGTATTTGTTATTAAAAAGAAATCTGGTAAATGGAGAATGGTGACAGACCTTAGAGCAATTAACAAAGTAATTCAGCCAATGGGCTCTCTACAATCTGGGATGCCTTTGCCTACTCTGTTACCAAAAGGATGGCCTCTCATAGTTATTGATTTAAAAGACTGTTTCTTTTCAATACCCTTACAAGAAAAAGACAGAGAAAGATTTGCTTTTACAGTGCCTACTTTTAATAATTCTCAACCGGTTAAAAGATTTCAATGGAGGGTCCTCCCTCAGGGAATGTTGAATAGCCCAACTCTGTGCCAATATTTTGTACAACAGCCATTGGAAGTGATACATAAAAAATTTCCTAAATCTATAATTTATCATTATATGGACGATATTTTACTAGCTGACTCAAATGCAGATAGTTTAGAAATAATATATGAAGAAGTAAAGAAAATTTTGCCTTGCTGGGGATTACAAATTGCTCCTGAAAAGATACAAAGAGGAGATTCTATTAATTATTTAGGATATAAAATAGAGCTACAAAAAATTAGACCCCAAAAGGTGCAAATTCGGAGAGATAGACTACAGACTCTTAATGACTTTCAAAGATTATTTGGAGATATTTCTCATCTACGAACTATTGTTGGGGTAAAAAATGATGAACTGACTAATTTGTTCAAAACCTTAGAAGGTGACAAGGACTTAAATAGTCCAAGAGAATTATCACCTGAAGCTGAGAAAGAATTGGCCTTGGTAGAAAAGAAAGTGCATGAAGGACACGTGGATCATATTGATCCAAAGCTGGATTGCATTTTGGTTATTTTACCTTCTAGGCGTTCTCCAACTGGAATATTAATGCAGAGGGAAGATATTATATTGGAATGGATATTTTTACCAAATAAACCAAATAAAAAATTAAAAACTTATGTGGAAAAAAATCTCTGACTTGATTTACAAAGAAAAATTGAGACTTCGTCAATTAGCAGGCATAGACCCAGCAGAAATTGTTGTACCTTTAACTAAGGAGGACATTGAAAAATTATGGACAGAAAGTGAACCTTGGCAAAGAGCTTGCAGTAATTTTTTGGGAGAAATTAACAGCAAATATCCCAAAAGCAATAGAGTTGATCTTATAAAGAGAGCTGATTGGATCTTGCCTCAAATTGTACGGCAAAAACCCATATCTGGAGTTCGTACATTTTATACAGATGCCAACAAAGAAGGAAAGGCAGGTTACAGATCAGAAAATTTAAGTAAAGTGGTTCAAAGTCCGTATAATTCAGTTCAAAAATCAGAATTTTATGCTATTCTGTTGGTATTAATGGATTTTTCAGAACCTCTCAACATAGTAACTGACTCTCAGTATGCTGAAAGAGTGGTGTTACATATTGAGACTGCAGAATTTATCCCTGATGCTTCAGAATTAACTTCACTATTTATTCAATTACAAGATACAATCAGGAAAAGGAATCATCCTTTATATATAACTCACATTCGATCCCATACTGGTCTGCCAAGCCCTCTAGCACAAGGCAATGATGAGATTGATAAATTATTAATAGGAAATGTGCTGGAGGCCTCAGAATTTCATAAAAAACATCATGTCAATAGTAAAGGTTTAAAAAAGGATTTTTCCATAACCTGGCAACAAGCCAAAGAAATAGTAAAGAAATGTCCTACTTGTTCCTTCTACAATCAGACGTCATTACCAGCAGGATGTAACCCAAAGGGTACTCAGAGAAATGAAATCTGGCAGATGGACGTGTTTCACTTTGCAGAATTTGGAAAATTGAAATATGTACACCACACTATCGATACTTATTCAGGATTTCAATGGGCAGCTGCTTTGAGTTCTGAAAAAGCTGATTCTGTAATCACTCATTTGCTAGAAGTTATGGCCATCATGGGTATACCTGCACAAATCAAAACTGACAATGCTCCATCATATGTCTCTGTTAAAATGAAACAGTTTTTTGCTTATTACAATATAAAGCATATTACAGGCATACCACATAATCCTACAGGTCAAGCAGTTATAGAAAGATCAAACAGAACTCTAAAGGATATGCTAAATAAACAGAAATGGGTAACAAAAACTCCCAGAAATAGACTGCATAATGCTCTTCTAACTTTGAATTTTCTGAATGCCAATGAGAAAGGAACAACAGCTGCAGAGAGACATTGGATAATAGAAAAAACTACAGAATTAAATCAGCCTATATACTTTAAGGATGTGCTGACCTCAGAATGGAAACCAGGGTATGTATGACATTGGGGACGAGGTTTTGCTTTTGTTTCTACAGGAGAAGATAAGCTGTGGGTACCATCAAAATTGATAAAGGTTCGATTTGAACAAGAGAGACCTCTTAATTAGAGGAGGTGATAGTTCATCAACCAGCATGAACATCCAATTTAAACTAACTTGTATCAATAACACATGCCTTTTCATTTAAACAGATAATAACTTGCCAAAAGGAAACATCCCCAAAATTAGTCTTGGGGAAAGGTTTTTGTTTTTGTCTTTTAGGAGAATGAAGGTTAAGGAATTTGAAGAACACTGGACAAATGAGACAACTGAAGAAAAGGGACAAATCATCTATCCCAAGAAACAGAGTGAAACGGTGTATGGGTATATATTATCTAAAAAATTTTTATGTCTTCCTAAATGTTTGTTTCTGCTTTTCTCTAAAGATTTAACACTATTGGTCTTCTAATAGTCCCAGTTCAATTAAAATTTAAAGCTGACTTTGGATTTGGAGAATGGCTCTCTCCTTCTTTAAACTCAAGCATGTTGTTAAAAGGAAAATGAAACTCCCTGTATCATGCCAGAATAAAAGAGCCATCTTCTGCTATGGTACAGGACAAAAGCAAAATTAATTAAGGGACTATTCTATTACTAATCTCAACTCTTTTGATTCTATTCTGATTCTTTAAACTTTTCTTAAAGTATAAATTTTATATCAAAATTTACAAGATTAATATATATATATATATACATTTTAAACTTTGTTAAGATATGAATGTTCATATAGAGTACTAACTAATTCTAGAAAAAAGGCTAGCTGCATATATATGTTTTTGTGTTCGAGTCTCTTATCAGTTTTCTGCAGGAAATCACGGCCAGGCCTAACATCAACTGAAGTCTCCAGAAAGAAGATGGGGCCCCACAACAACAACAATTCCACGTGGACAATAATAATATCATTAAGCTGACAAACATCATTCACAGATCAGCTTTGAACTACAAGGTGCTCAGAGCAATTTTGAGATGACTAGCTGAGATGATCCAGTCTCAAAGACTACTTGAATAAGGACTTGAGATAAACCCTGAACTTTGGCATTATACACAGACTGGATAATGAAGGATATAGTTACCTTTCCTAGAATTTGACAATTAACCTAAAATTTTTCTTTCAGGATAAAGAAAACTTCGCCCATACCCAGCAGGAAGCAATTTTAAGAATACGACGCCCACATTCCCAAAGAGGTGGTGTGGGGCGGGTGGTTTTTTGGTCTTTTTAATGGGTTTTGGGTCTGGGATAATTTTCAGTATTTAGGGGGGTTGGTTATTGTCAAGGGTTACGAAAAAGGCTAAGCAAAGGAGATTAGATTTAAGGTTCTTGTTTTAAAAAAAAAGAAAGAAAGAAAAGAAAAAGACAATTACTAATTTTAAATACTTTACATTGGATTGAATTGTTTTATATTGTATACAAATTTGAAACTGATATTGTTAGAAAATGCTATATGTATATTTCTAATTGTATTCATACCATTCATTTAACAATGTAATGCAAATTTCTGATCCTTGAATATTATTATTACCAACTACTAGGATATAAAGAAATGAAAGATAGTAGTTAGACATTACAATAGAACTTGTAGTCATATTAGACATGTTTTAAAAATTGAGCAGAGATGTTTTAGACAGGTCATCTTCAAACCCTTCAGTGATCTACAGAATATGGCATGTTTTAATTAAACATGTTTTAATTAAAATGTTTTAATAACTTAGAAAATTTTTCTTTTTTGAAACATGTCGGCTCCTGGCAGTACCAATCTACTTCAGAGAAACTATGGGCATTGAAGAAACTGCATATGGAATCAACTTTCATTGTGGCAAAAGTTAGCCACTGGACAACAAAGGATCCTCGAATCAACAGGACAAAATGGACAGACAGAATAGGAAACAAGGGACTACTGATTCTTGTCAAAACAAGTGTGGTTATGGCTTTATCAAAAGGCATCTTCTGAGGCCTGGACAATATGGCCCCATCCCTGAAGTGGCTTTCGCATCCGGAAAAGGTACGGTGCCCTTTTCTTCGAAGGCAACTTAAAAGGCAGAGGGCCGATGGCTTCTGTTGTACAATGGAACAGCAGCTGAAAGCTCATGCCTCTCGAAAGTAGACTGGCATTTAATTGAGGGATGTGGAGAAGAAGGGGATGCTGAGATGAAGCCATATATACACAGCCAAGAAGAATGGACAGCTGAATTTAAAAACTGTCAACATTTTCCAGAATTTAAAATCCTGAATCATGACAGGACACTAGTGGAATTCAGGTGTTTCTGGTACGTGGACTGCTCTCACCCAATGTGAGGTTGAACTGTTGACCTTGTGTACATCCTACTTCACAAATGAGTCTGTAAGATACACTAAGCCTATAGGCTGAAGATGATGCCCCAACACTGCGGAGAAACCTCAGGTGACTGCCCAGGCAGCTGGCTGTTTCTGTCAACTCACAAATTTTTTGGAAGTTGCTTGCATGCACTTCCTGTTTTTATTTTTGTTAGCTAATATTATTCCCTTCTTGGGTCTCTGAGGGAGTTGAAGATTACTTAGTTATGGTTGAAGATTAGTTAGTTATAGTTGAAAATTAATTAGGATAGAAAGTGCATTAGATACATCTTGGATTTACCAAAATAGGATAGATAATGTAATTATTTTCTCTGATTTGTCAAATACCTGTTTAGGTATTTATTACTTGTATATATTGTATATAGTTATTGTACTTTTGTATATAGTTTTTCTTTTGTTAGTTATAACCTTTTGCTTTTTTTTTCTTTTTATTAAAATAGAAAAGGGGAAATGTGGTGGTATTCTAATTGTACTGAAATGTGATTTTGATTGTATGTTAATAAATAATTTTGCCCGGGGGTCAGAGCTATTAGAGCCATAGACAGAGTGTGGCGGTGGTGACACACGCCTTTAATCCCATAGATCTCTGTGTGTTCAGGGATACAGCCAGCATTGGAGACATATACCTTTAAGACCTAGGGGGCTGTACATTCAGACAGTGACGAGGCAGTCATGTGTTTGGGTTTACAACCAATGAGAAGGCAGAACAAAATACTATAAATAGACGAACAGACAGGAAATAGGTCTCTTTCAGGAAGCTGGGACACCGCAGGAGGAAGGGTGAGATTTTAGCTCTGAGCTCCGACCTCTTGGCTTTCTCTTTTAGGTTGTTTCTGTGTTTCTTATTTAATAAGACGGTTGGTTACATTAACACTCTTTGTTTCTTCCTTTCCTCATGTGGTCTTCATTTACCATGGTCTCCTATTCCTTGTTCTCCCTCTCTATTCTGGATCCAGCTAGGATATCCCACTCTCTTTCCCTTGACCCTCGCCCTTCATTGCTCCCACTCATGTCCAGGCTGTTCATGTAGATCTCATCCATTTCTCAAGACCTGAAAAGGGAAATTGAAAAAATAAAGAAGACACAAACAGAGGGAATGCTGGAAATAGAAAATCTGAGTAAAAGGTCAGGGACTTCAGATGCAAGTCTAACCAACAGAATGTAAGAGATGGAAGAGAGGATCTCTGGCACTGAAGATACAGTAGAAGAAATAGGTTCATCAGTCGAAGAAAACACTAAAGCCAACAAAGTAATGAACCAAAATGTCCAAGAAATTTGGGACACCATGAAAAGACCAAACCTACGAATTATAGGGATAGAAGAAGGTGAAGAATACCAACTCAAAGGCACAGAAAATATATTCGACAAAATCATAGAAGAAAACTTTCCCAACTTAAAGAAGGAAATGCCTATGAAGATACAAGAAGCCTATAGAACACCAAATAGACTAGACCCCCCAAAAAAGTCCCCTAGACACATAATAATTAAACAACTAAATGTACAGAATAAAGAAAGAATATTAAGAGCAGCAAAGGAAAAAGGCCAAGTGACCTATAAATGTAAACCCATCAGACTAACACCCGATTTCTCAATGGAGATTTTGAAAGCCAGAAGGACCTGGACAGATGTAATGCAGACACTAAGAGACCATGGATGTCAGCCCAGACTAATATACCCAGCAAAACTTTCAATCATCATAGATGGAAGGAACAAGACATTCCAAGACAAAGCCAGATTTAAACAATACCTATCCACAAACCCAGCCCTACAGAAAGCACTAGAAGGAAAATTCCAACCGAAGGAAGTCAGATACACACTCGAAAACACAGGCAATAAATAAAGCCACAGCAGTAAACCCCAAAGAAGAGAAGTATACACACACTACCACCAAAAATAACAGGGATGTACAATCACTGGTCGTTAATATCCCTTAATATCAACGCACTTAATTCACCTATAAAAAGACATAGGCTTACAGAATGGATATGAAAGCAGGACCCATATTGGTGCACTTTCTATATTTAATAAGGCTTAATTAACATGTCTAATATAAAGGAATGAGAATAGCTAGTGAATGTCTCAAAGAAGTATATAAAATTTTGGTTTATCATATTGATAGTAATTGGCATCCCACTGCATAATCATAAGCACTGGCCAGAGAATGAATTTTCACAATCAGTCTGTTGTTCCTGGAAACTCTTCTTTCCCTCCCCTCCCCTTCCTTCTACTTCTTGTTTCTTTGAGAAGGGATGGCTCTGATGTCTTATCAAGCTATAAATGTAGGGAGATTCATCTGCCAACACCCTGATACAACAGCTACCAACTCTGCCATGATGATGTCGTCTGCCGGTCTGTATTGACGAAAGATGCTCAGCACCCGCCCCAGCTTCACTCATTGACAACACAGCTCTGCACACAGAGCCCAGGTCCGCCTGCAGGTGGAGAAAGCTCATGTTCTCAAGATTTTATGTTAAAACAAAAGGAGGTTAGGAAAGCTGTGGGTGCTGGCGCTGACAGTTTTTGCTAGTCATATTGGTGCCATACATTTTATCCAGTGCTGATGCTATTATCTTCTTCAAAACAAGATTTGCAATCATCTATCCCTCCAAATGTAAGTGTTAATTGTGCCATTTTTCATGAAGTGATTTATCATATAAGAAGTCAATCAAATCCCAAATAAAACACTTTTCCTTTCCCCTAGAATAGTGAAAGCAAGACAGATAATATATCACAATTGTATAAAATGTTTAAGAAATTCTAAAATTGGAAAACATGAGTATTGTTAAATGACTACAATAAGACATGTATATCAATGTTGTTATTGCTCTTATTAATAAAAAGAGTTTTATCATGTCTAAGTTTTTACTGGTGGTGTTGTTACCTTTCAATTACTTCAGTTCAAACCAAGTGAATAGCTTAGTGTTCTCACTTGAAAGTTTAAATCCCTAGAACTACCCAATGTTTTATTTGAAGTCAAGAGAGTTTTATATTCAAAATCTATCATTTAAGTCTCCACCAGACTGCAGGCAATAAGCATATCTATTCTAGTCTCTGAACTTTCTGCCCTGAATTTGGCTTCAGGAAATTAAGTTTGCCAGGGATGTTGACTGCCCCAGTGAACCTTAAAGTAGTATTCCTTTCAGAAATTTGAACAGCTAAGAGAAAGTTAGAACCCCATTTTTTCCTGTAACAACTCACTGTGCTGCCAAAGAGTCCCACTGGGTGCCGTTGAACTGCACCCTTGCCAGCCTTCTCAGAGGCTTTGCCCTTTGGCCCACTCCAGCCAATTATTCAGAAAGAGGCATCATCCAGAACACCACAGAATCTCAAGCTATGGATGCAACTATGAAATTGTTAGTATACTTCAGTATTCTTTAGGGACAGATACAAACATTTCAGCCATACTAATTTCTAAACCCACAGAGAGGGCTTTCTAACTCAAAACAGCCTAAAATGATATTCCCCTGAAGCAATTACTAAGGGATTCTGTATGCTGAATAAAGGAAAAGGTGAATTTCTTTCAAAACCTGAATCTTTCTTCTACAGAGAAAAAAAGTAAATCCTGGCATAGTGTGAAATGCTGCTTAAGAACCACCAGGGCCCTATGGATGGAAGGAGAGTGACTAATGTGGCATTCACAGTTTGTATGTTTATTGTTTCAGTGTCCATCATGTAAATACGTATTTCTAAAATTAGAATACCATCTGTTACAGCCATTCAAAATAAATGTTATGACTTGACTCACTATTAGATTGATAGGTATTAAAAACAGGTATTAAAACAGTCACAGCAAACATCACGCCAGTGTACAGAAAGTGGGTCCCCATCCCTTCAACCTGACACTCAAAGGTACACTCTGACTCTTGTCATACTACCAGGCTTACCAGGAATCAGTGGTGAGATATTTAAATGAAAAAAAAATAATCAGTTGCCAATTTTTATCAGGAATGACAAAGAGATGGTCCTTATACTGCTGTGGGTGATATAGAAGACGGTTTAAAATGTCCTCTGGTTGGCTAGAATGGAAAAATTTGTTTCAAAAAGTTTTGTTTTATTTCTTTAAGGAATTATCACAGACTCTAGACTCAGTACTTAAAGACAGGCAAACAATATGTCTGCAACAAGTTCCTGGTAAGGCTGTTCATTTCCTTTGTCTTTTATTTCATTTCCTTTTTATATTTCTTAATCATTCTTTTATTCAATAACAATAAAAAGCTTACTTTTAAAACAAAGACATCAGACAACAGCTTGATGACATTACTTTAAAATTAAATAAAATTTTTTAAAAAGTGGATGGTGGCCAGGTGGTGGTGGCACATGCCTTTAATCCCAGCACTTGGGAGGCAGAGCCAGGCAGATCTCTGTGAGTTTAAGGCCAGCCTGGTCTACAGAGCAAGATCCAGATAAGCACCAAAACTACACAGAAAAACCTGTCTCGAAACAAACAAAAGAAAAAAATGGATGGTATTTCACATATAAAAAGTAAATATATCTTAAAGAGAAGGGTCTTGTTAGTTGAGAAATGGAGGTGGATATATAAAAAAGTGAAGCCTATATATGTCTCTGTTCATATTAGCTGTCATTAAAATCTTTACTGAATAGCTTGAGGAATGGATTCCTGTTAAATTTTAGTTCCAGGACATATGAGGCACTTTATTATAATAACTAAAATGTGTCTGACATCAGGGTTTTTGTGCTGCCCTTTCCTGCTTTGTTAAAACTCTAATGATTGTAGAGCTAACATTCATCAACTTTACAATTCCTTTACAGAAAAAATATGCTTGAAATTCTGGCTGCCCACAGCTTTGAATTTTTTTTTGTGTGTGTTACCCTGGCAATGCTCAGGTGTTCATAAAAATGGTTACTGATCAGTTGTGTATAGGTTGAGAAGGTCTCTGGCTTGAAGAGATTTGTAGCATCGCTTCTGTGATGGGGTCTTTCCTAGTAGTGTCTCTAACCATATTTCCAAATACCTTCTAGTAAACTATGAAGAGTGGACTTGTTCTTTAGACTATGCACCCCTTAGAAATGCAAGAATTTGCTGTGGAAAAATAACTTAAATATTCTTGGATTAGTAAAAGAAAGTTTTTTCGATGTAAATAGCAAGGATGGTGATTATGGAGCATATGAGTTATACATTATCATATTTGAAAAACATCTATCACTGTCTGCACTGATGGCCTTGGCTCTGCCCTCAAGAGTATTGAGAGTGTGAGTTGAAAATAGTCATCTGTAGGGCCAGAACATGTGCTTAATAAATGTCAAGATGCCTAAGAGCTTCTCTGAGTAGCCCTTGCAAAATTAAAGTGAAGGATACCATCACTGGATTAATTATTTACATGTATTTGTCTAAGTTTTTTAATTGGCAGTCCTTGATAGTGTACATTTGAAGAGATGAATGTTAAAAATCAGACTGATGTCATACAAATTGATATAAGAGTTTGCTATTTATGAATTCTAAAAATTATCTCATGAGAAGTGCAATTTTTAATATCCTTGATCACTTTACCAGCCCTTTTTGTTGAGGCTGGAGAGACAGCTTGTGTCATACTGCTCTTGCAGAGGACCAGTGTTCAATTTGCTGCATCCACATCTTTGGGCATTTCACAGCTTCTGGCTAACTTGAACTACATTAATTCTGCATGTTGTTCTTGAGTTAATTACTCAGAACTGGAGCCATTGCCTGTCTTTAGGAGACAACTATGTCTCAGAAACTATACTGGCCACAGTTTACAGTGTGCAGTGGTACTGTAATCATACCCATAAATCCTAGTGCATTCCAGACCTTCAGATTTATCTACTACATGTGATAATCTTCTGTGAAGCTATAAAATATTTATGATCCTCAATCCACCGTAGTCCAGAATAGCTAAATGTGAATTGGCTTTGGTCATAGTCATTTTTGAAATGTTCCTAAATGGATATTCAAACATAAGAAGCACAACCATCTGTAAGCAAAGGGATCAATAAAACACATTCACAGAAGACAAATAGAGGTATGAAAAACCAGGAATGAACTCTAAGAGTTAGAATAAGTTCAATGAGCAAAGATAATAGTTTGGGGGTAGATGTTAAAGATTTCCCTTGAAAGAACAAAATGTGGGTGTTTCAGGCTAGAGTATTCCAGAGCCAACAGGTTTGTTCACATATCAATAGTTTAAAATGAGTGGAGAAGGTCTATAATAATTGTGTTATTCTTTGGAATACAGTAAGTACTGAACTTATCTTTAGTCTTTTGTGATTTATATTTATTTACTTTATGTGTATGCATGTATGTCTGTGTATATATATATATATGAACCATGTTCTTTTAGCTGCCTATAGAAGACAGAAGACACATCAGATCCCCTTCAGCTGGAGTTACGAGTTGTTCGGTGGTGCTTGATGAGGGTGTGAGGAAGCAGAACCATGTATGCTACAATAGCAGAAATCACTCTTAAACCATAGCATCTCTCCAGCCTCAGCAATACATGTGTTTTAAAATAGGGTCTCTTTTCTCTTTTTCTCTGCCCCGTTTTAACAACCATGTAGTGTATGTAAATAAGTTGGCTATTGCGAGTTAATGTTCTGTCATGTCCAGAAGACAGTATTTCACAGCTCTCCTTCACATTCTCTGGTTGTTTAATTCTTTGGTCTCCTTTTCCATAATAGTCTTGGAACCTAGGGTGATGAGGTTATTGGTAGAGATGGTTGACCTATGGGGATGAACTCAAATAGGGGTGCTATCTTAGATCACTGCCAAGGTCATTGTAGTTTCAAAAGTCTGATTGAAGTCTGTGCTATGACTCTTCTAAGTAGAGTCCTATGAAATTGACCCATTTTTACAAGACAAAAATAACACACATAATATTTCGTTATATTAATGGTAAATTTAGAAAATACACGGTTCTTAAGCTTTTGTTCTTTTAATCTGTCTTTTTTTCAGCCTCCTTTCCAGCATTCAAAACATGCAGTGTTCAGAAGAGCAGCTCTATGAAAAGCAAGCAAACAAACAATCAAACAAACCTATGGAATGTTTGACTAGGTTTTCACAATATAATGTGAACTTCAGCCTCCTCAGGACATTAGGAAACCAAAATAAAACCACTGATTTTCAACCCACATTTTTTTGTCTTGAGTCAGATGTCAGTTTTAAGTCAGAAGGACCCTAATCTAATTAGGGTAGAAACTTAAAACCAGCAAGAAGCAGCTGAACAAAGGGCTACAAAAATCACAAAGGTTCAGTTGCATTAACTCTCAGGGTTGGAAGCCCCAGGTGGTCTTCTCAGTCCATGTGAGCACAAACTGGGGCCTCTGCAAAGGTTTTTCTTTCACAGTCTGATAATGGGAGACAACAGCTGAACAACAACTAAAACAGCTTTTTTTTTCTTTAGAATTTAGATTGTTTAGAGTCTTGACTGTTGAGAATTAAATTAATACTAACTGAATTCATAAATCAATTCTCACACAATGCTCCTTTGAGGCTGGTATCATTGCTTTATTGTGGCAATAAAATAATGTTACAGAGAAAGTTAGCTAAAATTTCAGTGAAAACCTGTGTCGGTGTAACTTGTCCCTGAATCTTCTTTCAGTTTTCCTTTGTGCTCTCCTATATTCAGATCAGTATCAACAGTATCCTTTGGACATATGTACAGTAATGTGTATCTCCTATCCATAATTACTTATTGTCTTTAAATATTCTATCCATTTAAAATATTTTATTATTTTTATTGCATGTGTATACATGTTTGCATTTATCTATGAATGGGCACCATGTGCATAACTTATTCATGGAGGCTAGAAGACAGTACAGGACTCCTGAAAATGGAGCTATGGACACTTGTTAGCCATCATGTAGGTCCTGGTTCTCTGAAAGAACAAGTGCTCTTAACGGCTGAATAATATTTCCAGTCCCCTATAATCAACTTAAAATAACCCCTTTAAAATGATACACATTACTCAGACATGCTAAATTTAATACAACTGTAGCATAGGTGAAAATCCCAGCCTCTAGTCTGACCCCATCACATGAACCTGACTTTGTTTTAGCATGTATCACACATTTTCCTTAATATGTCTTTTTTTATATATATAAACTGGGAGGTAGTTTCTTATCATAAATGTTCTTCAACTCTATTGAATTCTTATCTTACCTTTTCATATCGCTATGGTTATTAATGGATATTATTCTCTTTTAGATATAAAAAGTTCAAATCCAGAGTTATTTTAAAACCATCTTTAATATGCAGCAAGAATAAGTGTTATGCAAAATGGTAACAAAACAGTTGATGATGCTCCTATAGAGAATATATGAATAAGTTAATCCTTAAACATAATGAGAACTATTTTATCACTTTAATGCTGATCTTGGGGATACAGTGGTGCTATTTTCTCAAAAAAGAAAAAAAAAGATTGTCTATCACAGTGACCTGCAATTATATATATACTGTATTAGACCATAAATGTGGGTATTTCACAGATTTTATATGCAAAAAGTAAGAGTGACACACTTCAGTTTTGATATTTCAATAGTAAGAATAAAGTCTGAAGATTATGTGGATCAATGTCACTTCATTGAAGCATAATTGATAGGCATACATTCATTGCGGATAGACATGGTATTTTACTATTTCGTCACTATTATTGGATGACCTTATTGCTGGGCCAGCTATTTCTTATTAAATTTACATGTATTAAAAACAATGTTCATGGAGATTTCCTATTCTGAAAGTTTCAGAAAGAAGTGAAGATAATAAAAGTCATTTAGTCAGTTTCAGCTGAGAGAGAAGAGTTTTAGACAATACTTTCTAATTATGCAAATTGTTGACAGATTTTTGTGTTTTCTTAGCTAGGAAACAGTTTACTTTCACACACTGATAGAATTTGTAACTGTCATGGAAGGTATGTGTCTAAATATATCAGGAAAGTGTTGGGTGAGAGCTGAAAACTTCAATGCAAACATTTAAGAAAATAGTATTTTCCCATCATGCTAACAATAAAACTGCATCTTAATAAGTGTTCTTTGAAATTATAAAAGGAAAAAGAAAACTATAAACAATTGACCAGGGAAGAATGCGGGTAAGAACACACACACACACACACACACACACACACACACACACACACACACACACTTTGAACATTTCATACATGTGTACAAAATATTTTGATTATTTTCACCTCACTCCCTTTTAACTCCTCTAAGCTTCAATAACACATTTTAGTCTTTAAAATACATCAATATTTTGAGCCTTGTTGAAGGATTACATAATTATTAGAAAATACTTTGGAAAATTTCTTACATTATTTGTTTACACTTATTTATGTGTGTGCACATGCTTGTGTCAAGGTGTGTCATGGAGTTCAGAGGACAGTATGTAGGAACTGATTCTCTCCTTCCATCATATCTTTGTAGCTGGAGTTTTCTCCAGTCCCACCTGGCCTGTGGACCCAAGTAAACACACAAAGGATTATATTAGTTAGAACTGTTTGGCCATTAGCTCAGGCTAACTATTGACTAGCTCTTAGACTTAAATTAACCCATAATTCTTATTTATATTTAGCCACGTGGCTTGGTACCTTTTCCTAGTTCTGCCTTCACATCTTGCTTCTCATGGCAGCAGCTGGCAGTGTCTCCTGACTCAGCCCTCCAGTTCCCAGAATTCTCCTCTTTCTTTGTCCCACCTATACTTCCTGCCTGGCTACTGGCCAATCAGCATTTTATTTATTAACCAATAAGATCACAGCATACAGATATCCACAGCATATCTGTTTCACGGATTGAACTCTGGTGTTCAGGCTTTGTAGTGTGGCTGTTGAGCCATCCCATCAGCCTGGAATATGGAAGCATCTGAAAGTTAAATTGTGAAACATAAAGTAAAATTTAAAAAAATTATAAATGTGCAATTACAAATAAATGTGTTTAAATTGTTTCATTATTAATTAACTGACATAGATAGACAATGCTATAATTTTTCACAAGCAGGAGAAGCTAGTTTTTGGATAAATGTGTCAAGAGTCTTCATGGTATACTATCAAAGAAACATGGGCTCTCAGCCATGGTTACCTACACTGTGCATGTACATTTGCATTCTGGGAAGCTGTGTACCTGGATATAACTGATGCTCTTGCATACAGTCTCTCAAGATGCTGTGAACATTGTCACTGAAATCTTGGTAAGATGATCAGTGTGACAAAAGTAGAGAATGGTTTGTCTACACTTGTTCTCAATCTGAAGTCTAGTCCCAACCTCTCTATTTTCCTGCCCCATAGCATAGCAACAAAAACATCTTGGGGATGTGAGGGAGATAAGGCTAAGGCAGTAGGATAAGGTCATACTATAGGTCATTTTGAAAGCCTTTTTAAGACTTTGGATTTTAAGCTCAAGTTAATTTGGAGCCAGTGAATATGTGAGAACTTGAAAGTGACATTATTAAATAGATTGCTTTTGTTAACCACTACAAAAGGTCAAGTGAGAAATACTGCTTAAATATTTTTGGCTTCCAAGTCTTTCCTTATTCTGATGTGAAACACTGGCTATGTTTCTTACTTTTTCCTTAGAGTTGAATGTGTAATCCAATTATTACTTTTGAGGCATTTATTGTCATCTGGAGACTTAATGCCTTAATCTGAATCCTAAATCATTAAATCATTATGTGTTTTTAGGTAAGTTGCCTCAGTTCTTGTTTTAAATTGGCTAATAATGCCTATTAGATAGTATTGTGTGAATAGTAAATGAATCAGTCCACAATCAATCTGAGTAATGATTTTATGTACATCAATGTATTTTTGACAATAATATATAAAATGATGCATTTTGGGGATTTGGTTGCTATTAATTTATTTTCACTATCCTTTAATATCTCAGGAGCTGCAATGTCTAAAAAAGAAAATAGTGGAAGTAGGATTCTGTTACTGAAAAAAAATCAAATAATAGTCACTAATAAATAGTTGGTCATGTACCATGTTAACACTGTAGTAAAATTCTTGAGCTATAATTATGGTTATGAATTTAATAAAATGTCTATACATGAAAGATACATGAATAAATAAACTTATTTTCAGATCATTTTCTTTATTGTTGGCAATTATGGGCATTATAATGTTTGTGTTTAGATTACATAAAACTTGAAATTTATAACAGTAAGTTTCAGATGTTTCTGGTTACATGATTTGCTCTAACAACCTTTGGATTAATGTGCATTTTATATAATAACACACAATCTGAATTACATTAAAATTATACACACACACACACACACACACACACACATACACACACACACATATATGTATGTATATATATGCCCACACAGACAAGCTCTTGAAATTTCAGATTTCCTGTTGTAAATGAGATTATGGAGATACAATTACACATTCATTCATGTATTCTTCCTATAACTCAATTTCCAAATATTAGTTTGAAAACTTTATTGTTGTGAAAGGAAAAAGTTACAATCCATTCCCTAAAGGATTATAATTTTTATTGTGTAAAATCTATAAATATGTAATTGAAAAGACTGTGCAAGCCGGGTGGCACATGCCTTTAATCCCAGCACTCGGGAGGCAGAGGCACGCAGATCTCTGTGATTTTGAGCCCAGCCTGGGCTACAGAGTGAATTCCGGGAAAGGCACAAAGCTACACAGAAAAACCCTGTCTCGAAAAACCAAAAAAAAAAAAGCCATGCAAAGATGAGAATACATCCAGTTATTGGGTAAAATGGAGTAGAGAGACAAAATGCAAGTAAAACATGAAAGGGCTGATTAGAATAGGTGCATAGTGGAGGCAAGACAAAGAAGTTGTTCTTAGTAATAGACAAAGCTAACCCTTATATGAAAAATATATTGTCCTAGTAATAGCCAAAAAGAAGGTGGAGGATTTTAGAATTCTAAATTCTAAAATGATTCTAAGTGTGATTGAGACAAAACATTTAATTTATAATTATATCCTCTATCTTGTCGTAAGATAATATTTTAAATTTTGTTATTCAAAATGTGATTGATGAGTGTAATTGAAGAATTCCATGTTGGCTTTACTTGTTATTTCATTTCAGATAAACTAAAACAGAGCCTCATTTGGACAAGCTCCAGAGTGTCAGGCTCACAAATGCAAAAGTATCTATTCTCATCAAGGAGAGAATTGCTGCCTTTCTACATCTGATTAGTGATTAATGTCTCTAGTTCATATTCCTTTAAAAATTGTGACCCAAATAAGTTTAAAGAAAAAGTGCCCAAAGCACATGTACATTATTTAATCAATAATTGTATAGCAAGCAAACAACAGAAATAATGAAAAAAGAAGTTTGAGGTCACTAAGTGGTAGATAGATATAACTTCAGCAAAGAAAGACATTTGGACAAGTTGTACAATTTTAGAAATTGAAAATAATCTCTGTTGAATATCAGTATGTCTGCCCTGAAGAGCCTTTTTCTGTCATATGGCTAAATAATTCCAACTCCAGCTTTGTAGCAGCATAGTCAGGACATGTAGATTTCTCAGCTGATCCAGAAAATTAGTCATATGTAATTAGTCAAGACTGATCAAAGGACAATTATTTACTTCAACTAGTGATGTACTTAAGGGGGTTTAACATCTTCCATCCCAAATAAAAAGAATTGAAGACAACTGTACCAAAATAGAGGGACTACCTACGTTTTTACAGTGTCTAAAGAATCTGGAAAAGGTCTTTGAATACCCTGGTAATGGAGTTACAAACGATTGTGATTTATCTTGTGGGTGCTGGGAGTCGAACCCAGGTTCTCTGGAAGAACAGAAGAAGCCCCTAAAAACTGAACTGTATCTCCAGCCTATACAATGAAGTTCTAACTCTACGTTCAGACCAACATCCAGATGTTTTGTGTATTTGAAATTCAGTAATTTAGAATCTTATCCAATGATATCAAGAAAGAAACTCTCCCCAAGATCCACATCAAATTACAAAACCACAGATCTATCCTATCAGCTTTTTTTGGTCTTCCTATACACAAATAGGGCACCATATACACCTACAGTTTCTGTGAACCAACTTCCCATGAAAAGAAGAACAGATATCAAACATATCTTCTTCCTCTGTAAATTATTAGAAAGATAAGGTGTTTAGAAAAGGACAACAAATAAAAAAAAATTACAGTTTTAAATATAACCCCAGATTACATTTCACACCTCTGGGCTATTTCACTTTTGTCTAAGTTGCATAAATTTTCCTCCAGGCTACATCAAAAGGAAAAGAGATGCAGGTATATGCACTGCCTTCAAGTCATATGGAGACACTTACCCTTTTATAGTAGCCGAATGTTAACCACCAACTAGGTCACATATGCAAAATGTCATAGTTAGGGTTACATTTCATTCAGTGTAAGAGATTAAAAAGGGAAATGAGATTTGTTTCAGGGAAAACAGCAAAGAAGTCAAATCAAAGGACAGAGATCAGTTGGGAAAGAGAGAATTTTTCAAAATGTCTAATCATTGCTACTAAAAACAATTTGTATATCTCTGGGTATGAACAGTGACTTCTCTTAGAGTGGGTAATAACTCTTTTCTCTTTGTTGTGAAACATTTTGAAGATTCCTTCTCTAAACAAAATATCACTAGTAATGTTTTTGTTATATTCGATATTGTATGTACTGTAGCTGTTGTCAAAAAAATCATTTAAAACTGTGTTTTTATCAAAATGTCATAGTGCATTAGATTGGATGTATAGGAAAACTCAGTAAAGTTGATAGGATGGATTTGTGGGTTTGCAATTTGATGTGGATCAAGGGTAGAGTTGCTTTCTTGTCATCATTGGATAAGATTCTAAAAAACTGATGTTTAAATGCACAAAACATCTGAATGCTGCTCTAAACATTTAGTTAGAACTTTACTGATGTGGGGCTGGAGCTATGGTTCAGTGTCTGTTCTTCAAGAGGACCTGGGTTTAGCTTCCAGAATCCACATGGCAGCTCTCAAATGTTCGTTAACTCCATTGCCAAGTTATTCAAGACCTCCTTGAACATTATACATCTGTGTTGTGCATTTGCATACATGCAGACAAAACACTTATACACAAAAAATAAAAATAAAATAACTGAAAAACTAAAATTTTAAAGCTGGAATCCCATCAAAATAGCAACAAAAGGTCTGACATAATTACATTTACTTCAAAATGCTCTCATTTAACACCTGAAAGTTAAACTTTGTTCCATTATTTTTGTGATTTCTTTACCATGTAGTAAACAATTTCAATTAGATGCTGTTAAAAAGGCTAATACTTTTCAGTGCTAAAAAGATCCCTTGGAACGGTCTTGGATGCCTGCCTGATTACCAAAATTTTTCATAGTAGTAAACTTTACAGACATATAAAACACAACTCTTTTAAGAAAAAGCTTTTTTGGCTTATTTAAAGTACAGCTTTAGAAATTTAATGTGTTATATTTATTTTAAAACATATCAACAGAGAGTAATTTTACTGAAAATTTTGAGAATAAACTCAGTACTAAGTTTGAAAGGAGAATAACTACCAACAAGATAAACAGTTAAATGACCTTTAGTCAAGGAGATGCTGGACACAGTTGCTGACAAATTTGGACCAATATATATTGTTGATTTTCCATATATGTATAAGAAAAAATATCATTAATTGGTGACATTCAGCTACATTTTGCAATCTTTAGTTTGTCCATTGGATATTGGAGCTGCCTAATAACATAGAGTAGAAAAACCATATAAACAAATACTTTTGCATGTGATTGTGTGTAACCATGTACATATTTGCAAATATGAATATGTATTTGCATATGTTTGCACGTATGCTTGTGCCCAAGAGCCTGTGTGGTGGAAGAATCTAGTTTATTGCTAGCTAGTACCGAGGAAAGAATGCTAATAAGAGAGTTCAGAATTTCTCTCCTGGAGAACTCAAGTTATTGGTGATACATAGGCGTGTGTTGAGGTTAAATAGCTTGTGACTCAGAAGTTTGTATTTTTTAAGGAAATTCTTTTCAGAAAAGGTTTCATTTAGAAAACAATATCATGGCACAAACCAGGAAATCTTGTAAATGGCCATTGTAGGGGTAGATGGCATAGCATTGTCTTAATAATACACAGTACCTCCAATGAGTAGAACCTGTTTCAGTACGAGTGTCACTGTCTGAACAGATGAGGTAGGAAAATACATACGAGCCGATCGGGATCCAGAATGACAACTGTGAACTGTGAGCATTATCAATGGCATTGTACTTTTGTAAATTCAAAATAAAAAAATCAAGAGAAGGCTTGTGAATATTTTTTTTTATAGAGATGGTCTTAATCACATTTACATTTTCAACATGATTAATGTAGGAAATGGATAAGAATGTAGTAAGAATGTAGAAAGACATTAAGTTGAGACTTGCTGTAAGTACTCACCATGGCCACATTTCATACTAGTGTTAATGTCTACATTACAAATGTGTAGCAAAGGCTAATATGGCAAGTCCTTTGCCACTGCCCCTGGAGATGTTGGGGGGTGAATGTGACTAGATGGAGGAAGTTAAGGGCTAGGGTATGTCTTTACAGGTGACACTGAGACCCAGACTCTTCCATCCCTCTCTCTTCCTTCCATCTTCCCCCCATACTTTCTTCCTCTCTGAGTTTTCCTCTCTTACTTTTTGACTGCCATGAGGTTAATGTGTTTGCTATATCACCTGCTTCTACCCAGATAAACTATTCCAAGTATATATGAAAGTGGAGTCACCGTGGACTAAAACCTATCAATCTATGCCCTAACATGAACTTTTCTCCCCTAACATTGAATTCTATAGCTTGCCACAGTGACAGCAAGCTGGACAACACAAACCGTACCATGAATATGGACTAAAGATTTACTTTAGATGTACAGCAGAATAAAAGGATCTTTTCACTCCCTTGGTAACTAACCTTTAGGAGGCAGATTCCTAGATCTGAAGAAATAAGCAGAGAATGGTATATGGGAGCTGGGTTGGGGAACAGGAACTAGATGTATGGTCTTAAAGAAAGGAATCTTCAGGGGAAGTTCTATCAATGCCTATCTAAACATGCAAACCTCGAGACACTAAATATTGGAAAGGTTAACCAAACTGGAAATGAGTTTATCACTTAGAGTATAAAACAGCAAGAATTTCCACACCGGTCATTCATCTACAAGACAAGAAGGGTGAAGGTACAGCATGCTCATTAGAATCTGCCACACACTGATACAATTTCAAGTCCACTGCTTCGTCAGTGTTCTTGAGAAACATGTCTTTTTTTTTAACTTTCAAAGAAATATAATGTAAGATAATGTAAGTATCTGAAATGATATTCACCCAGCCCAGTTAATTTTGAAGACAATCTATTTCCAAGGTTTTTCCTGTTTGTCTATGACCTGGCAGGTTCTGTCATCACTAACCTGCATAAACATCAGCCAGTTACTTGCAGACAGCTTAATCATTATTTGCCTGGTAGCTGAACTATGATCCCTTGCTTCCTACCAGAGTCTATGAGACTCTGACAGAAATATTTTCCATCATTTACAACTAGAAGGAACAGGGTAGATCCATTTATTTTCCTTTCTTGTCAAGACAAACGACCTTGAAAAAATTGCTGTTTGTTTGGCAGTATTTAAAAATCAAGTTCCCAGTTACCAACCCATGACCAGATAATTAACTCACTATGAAATTAGCTTTCCTTCCTCCCCTTCCACTTTAACTTTTCTTCAAAATTAAAATTTCTGAAAAAATCCATGGATAACAATTTTCCTAAAATTGTTCTTATGGTAAGATATTCTCAATAGCTAATATACAGATAAAATGGGAATAGGAAAATGCTTACCTGAGTGATGTGGCATGGTGACTAAGACTCTTCTCTCATGATTAATTGCCATGAATTAATGAAAGGTGCAGCAATAGGGGCTTTGCAGTGATAGAGATTGAAATGGCCCAGATGTGCAATAATAATAACAGTCCCAGGATGGGCTGAGCTCTGTTGATGCCATATTATGAGGAAATTGGCGGCCAATTTCTAACTCAAAACTCACAGTGCCTCCCACAGGGCTGCTGTGTCAGTGTTTGAAGAGAAACTCTACTCCAACTGATGCATGCAGAGATGCTCAAAGAGAGGCAGGGGTTCTAATTGCAGCCCTGGCAGAGCGGCAACTGCAAGTGCTGTCTCAAAACATCCCCTGCATGGAGATTCGAACTTTTCAACAAAGGGACATGGGACACAGGGACTTACCATGGTGACTGTATGGTTGTTATAGAAAATATCCCTGAATAGAAGTTGCTATGCTGACTTCTCCAATTAAATTCTGGCCCCTTGCAAATAAAGCCCAGAGTGCAGCCTTTGTGGCTTTTTCTGGCAACAGGGGGATCTTTCACTATCCCTATCACTTACATTTTCAGCTTGTGTGCTTAGCTTACTGATCTTCTGGCGCCAGAAGCCTGCTCTTAACTGCTTACTAGCAACACTTTTTTTTTTTTTTTTAAATGTAATGGTACTCGAGTTTAAACTGTCTCACACTCTATGGCAAATGACATCAATTCCCATATGGGGATCTTTGGAGCGCTTTATTGGGCAGCCAGCTTCTCTCTGTGTGGTACTCTTCTGGACACGGGACAGGGGCAGCAAATGATCTGCTTCCCTCAGAAGCCTACGCTTCATTGACTAAAATCTTACTTCCCTCCTTTAAACTTCTCTTCAAGGTCTACCTGATGTAGTTGATAAATTTGCATAGATTAGTAGCTGAATAAGCCAGCAAGTAGCAAGCCCATGTATCCTCAGTCCTTGGGAGGTAGAGGAGACTGTGAGTCCTAGACCGGTCTGGTTTGTATACAGAAATTTTGTTTAAAATATGCACACATTCTAAGGGAATGGATATCTATGTAGGAGGAGAGTCCATAAAATCTCCACCCTGCACAAAGGACTGCCTGCAGCTAAGGAATGATGAGACGGGGAGAAATAGACTACTCCAGGGGGAAAAAAACAGCTGACATCATACATACGAGATGAAAGGAGTATCGGCTCAGGACCCCCAAAACCAAGTTCTCAGCACAAAGGAGATGGATTTGCCCCAGAGAGACAGAGAGCAGGGAATAACAGACAAAGACAGGAGACAGAGGTCTGCACAGAAGGAGAAGGCGCCAAAGGATAAGGAGCAAGGGTGTTTGTCCCAGGGAGACAGGCCTAAGAAAACTGCAGTGTGGTGGTAATCTGACCTCTCGGCTTTCTCTTTTGCATTATTTCTGTGTTTCTTATTTAATAAAACGATTGGTTACCTCTATACTGCAGTTTATAAAGGCACAAAGAGAAGCCCTGTGCTAGGATGAGGTGTTTAGCTTTACCTGGGCATGTTAATTAGATAAGCCCAAGGAGGCTTTCCTGACTGGACTTCAATACTTTGATAGCTCCACCCTGGCAGTCAGCTTCAGGAGGAAGATGTGGCCAAAGAAGGCAATAGACCTTGTTGGCAAGGCAGAGGGAATGGGAGAGAAGAGCAAGCCCTGCCAGAGCCAGGCTTGCCAGGCCGGGGCTGGCCAGAGTTCCTTCCCATCGGACATGATACAGACGGAATAGTAACATATATATATAATTTCTTTTTATATTCATTTATTTTTGTATATTCATGCAATATATATAATAAATGTACATATATATTCATGGAATATAATTAATGCAAAAGAGTCCTTAAATTTAAAAGGGAGCAAGAAGGGGTATATAGGAGAGTTTGAGGATGGAAAGGAAAGGGAGACACATGTTGTGATTATATTACAATCTTAAAGATTAGAGAAATAATTTAAAAGCTAGACATATTAGTATATATCAGGCTAGGCTATACTTTGCACATTATTGAATTTCCTTCTGGTTCCCTGATTCATGCTTCATTTATGTTACTTAAACTAAATGTACCATTACTAGCTGCTGTAGACTAGTTAACTAGTAACTTAAAACACATCTCCAGTTTGGTTTCATAGGCATCATCTGAACAAATATGACATGATTTTCCCAGAGAGTCAGCATTCCTCCAGATTTTGTAGTTCAAATTGTAATGGTTATATCTCTCAACAGTTAAAATTCTCAATACTGACACTAGTTAATATCATATATCTTCAGACTCCATTCTCTTCTTACAGTTTTCATTCTCTAGACTTAAAGTAATTCAGTACTGACACTGATTTCTTCCCAAAGTTTTATGTCCTAACATAGATCCAGTTGAAAGCATTTTTTACTCATCTCTTTATTGTCATGTACTTGAAAGTTCTTTCTCAGCCTAGTCAAAGAAGCTGTTAATGGAAGCCATGACTAATCCAGTCAGGTAGTAATAAACCTCTCCAGCCTGTTTTTTATCAGTGTAACAGAAGTTCCCAGTCTGGGTCATGGAAGATGAAGTCCATGATGCCAGTTTAGCTCCTCTGGCTTGTAAGCTATATCTCCATGGTTTTACGGTGCAGAAGGGTTTTCAGGGTAGAGTAGATTTGTTGCACAAATCCTAAATGGTCTTATAATAAAAACCCGGAGCCAGATATCAGGGTGAAAACTGAAAGATCAGAGAAACAGCAAGCTACAGCTACCTCTTACCTCAACAACTCCTCAGCCTGACAGAACCTCTGCAAGAGACGGTGAATTTCTGTCTCCTCCCACCTTATATTCCTTTCTCTGCCCAGTCATATCACTTCCTGTTTCAACCTTTCTGGTGCTGGGGTTAAAGGTGTGGGCCACTACTGCCTGGCTCTGTTTCTGTTCTTTATACTGGATTAATCTGGTGTTGCCCAGTGTGGCTTTGAATTTACAGAAATCCAGATGGTTCTCTGCCTCTGGTATGTGCCACCATTGCCTGATCTCTATGGCTAACTCTGTGGCTAGCTCTGTCCTCTATCTTTAGGCAAGCTTTATTTCTTAGTTTACAAATGATATATCACCACACAGATTATTCCAGCAGATAGAAAACTAAAGGCAACTCATTCATAAGGTCTTGCTTTTGTAAGAACTAATTGTTCATTTGTAACTGACTTAATCCCATCCATACACCAACCTACTGACTCCCTCCTTTAGTCTATATTGTGTAAACTCCCACAACATGAATACTGTCAAACTTTGGACCAAGCCTCCATCAAATAAACACATGGGGGCATGCTGAATCAAAGTCATGACAGAGATATTTAAAATAAGTTGTTTGAACTTTAACGAAGAACTTCTAAAATTCTACGGGATAGTAAATGTAACTAATGTATGTTTTGTTTTAGTCATTAATATTCCCTAAATTATGAAGATTAGTCTTTCTTTCAAAGAAGAAAATCAATCTTGATTGCATACCTAAAAGAAAGATAAATATGAGTCTCTACTCTAGTTCCTAGAAGATATTGCCTTGAATTTAAATTCTGGCTGCCTTAGTCATCATCAGTGACATGTGCTCATGCTTCCTATCATCATGGATGGATTTTTCTCAGGAACATTTCTCATGATATTTGGTCATACTTCAAAGAATTTCTGGTAATTCTACTCTTATTTAGGTGACAAGGTTGTCTGTATCATGGCAAATGCAGATTAGCTGACTGACCTCTATATCTGTACTGACCTGTTTCAGATCAGTGCTTATCTTCAGTAAAGTACATTAATATTTGATTTTATTACATCTTCAGCAATTTACTGTGGCCTGGAGGGCTGTGAATATTATAGTTTTTCATTTCTATCTCAGATAACCTTTGTTCCACCTTTGGAAACAACCTCTACCAATGGCTATTGAGAGGAGGGTCAAAGTAGAATGACTGGATAAAGGGGTAATCATAAGTCCTCAGTTCTAATAACAATTTGAACACTATTTTAATTACAGAAGAGAATTATCTATATGTCACCTTTTCCTTTCACATATATAAATATGAATTCACATGTGGAACTAGAACACACACACACACTCACATAATCACTATTAAATTGTCTTCTGGCAAATTCTGTGCATGGAACTAAGCTTGGTTAATCTGTATAAGAAACTGTAACATTGATAATGAAATCAGATTAATTTTTCAGTACAGCCATGGGACTTTCTCAAATACACAACATAAAAAGAAGAATATGAAATGCAAAATAAAGGCATCCAAAATCTAAGGCAAATTATGGGAAAATGACAGTTAGTGATTAAGAGTTTAGGTAATACTAACTGAAAAAATCACATAAGTTGCAGATTCAAACTGTAGCCATGAAATCATGGAATAAGAACAATTGAGGAGTAAATGTGGACTCAGAAGTTTGGAACTCAGCATCTTTCCTTTTACTCCTGTTCTACTGAGTCACAAAATATGTACATGTGTACACACAAATATGCAGACAAGATTCAGCCTTAAATATCTTCCTCCATCCATCTCTACCTTATTTTTGAGACAAGGTCTCTCACTGAACCTAGTGCTCATCAATTCCATTAGGAAGGCTGGTCAGGGAGGCCTAATTCCATCGATCCTCCAGTCTTCAGCCATCCAGCCATGAGGCTACAGATCGCTGCTGTCCTGTTTGGCAGCATTCGTTTTCTGAGTGAGCTGTCTCCACAGACTCTAGACTTCTCACTTTCTGGAGCACATTTTCACTCAGACTCTGTGGATATGATACCACCACAATGAATTTTTGTTAATGCTGTTGTTGTTGAGATAATTTGAAAAATTATGCTTCATCTTAAAAGTTTTGTGATCTTGAAAATTGTTTTTAGCCTAAGTTAACATGAAAGACAAAGTAAGCAACAACCCTTCGTTTTGGTAATTTAGTGTTATTATTGGTAATAGACGTTTTTTCTTTCCAGAGTCAGACTAATATGTTCTTGTGGGTATTATCCAAGTGTACTATTTTGTAGGGCTTCTAGGAATCTTCTGTGAATTCTTTAATCTTCTTATAAGTATGCTATTATTTATTTTTTAGAGAATGAAAGTATCACCTTTACTTTCACATTTATATACTTTCAATGAAAGAAAAAAAGGCACAGAATTCCCAATTAATATTGGAGTGAAATATTCCCATAAAAGTGGTATTCTATATATTCATTTTCACATGAAATTTCTGAGGTAGTTATTCTTTGACCTTGTAATATTTTATTGCACACCATTGATATTTTATTTCCTAACCTGTTTCTTTTAAAATGACTTTTCTATACTTTTTACTAGAAACTCGATTCAGAAACATGCAAATATATTTAAAAGCTACCAAAATTTTAATTCTAGACATTCACAATGATTAGAATATCAAACCATATATTGCTATCACAAGTACAGTATATATTTCTTACAAAGCCAAATCTAGTTTTTCATTTATTGATATTAAATAATTTTATAGTCAGACAAATGTAAATGAAATTATATAGTTTAATTGATTTCTGACATCTTAAATACAAAGAAATAGCAGAGAAAAAACTCTTATTGATACTTGCAGACACTCAAACTATGCCAGTTCACAGTGAAAATGTGGCTTTCCTCATTGTAGTATTTTGGAGAGTGTCTCTGTATGCATTTTCATATTACTAACATTTCAAAATAGTTTGGCATAGTCTAGGTTCAAGTCATTACAGAAACAAACAGAACAGAATGGTCTCTTTCTTGATTCAAACAACCCTTTGGTAGAAGTCAGATTGCATAGCCCACAGAGGGTCTTACCTGATCCTCAGCAAAGAGGATAGATAAAAATTTTAGAGCACCTCTGGTACATAGTGTCATGACTCATTCTCAATTTTAATTAAAAGGCAGCTTTATAATTTCATTTTTTATTGAGCAAGCCGGTTGCCAAGGTGCCTCAATTTTCATGTAGCAGCAAGATTACCATCCTTCAGGATGACTGGTGGAGTCACCCAAAGACTGTTTTATTCTGTGCTCTTAGTTATAGTCCATATGATATAAGTACATTTAACTCTGTAGGTGTGGTTTTGACTGACAGGAACCAGTTTTAACACCTTTGATGGATTTCTGAAAGTCAGAGAATGTCATGTCTCAGTCCTTGACTTTACAAATAGAAATGATAACAGTATTAGGTATTCTTTGAAGCAAACTATTTGAAACTCAGGACTCAAGATGTCACCAATGTATTTTTCCTGTCATTGTCTGGGAGATGCCTCAGATGGCTGAGTTTTCCTTCCTTCTGAGAATACATTTAGCTCTCATGTGGCTGTGTAAACCGTTCAAGACCTTTCTGTCATCGATGTGATAACAATTGCAGAGGATTGCACAAGGTCTTTCATCTCATCTTTCTTTCAGTTAAACTGTCTTCACTGATCTTAGGGCAGTGGTCCTCCAGAGCCAGATTAAAATAGGGGAAACTATAGTCTGGATATATTGTATGATAAAACAATCTATTTTTAATATTTTATTTATTTATTCTTCTTTCATGCAATAAATCCCAACCACAGCCTCTCCTCCCTCTTACCACAAGGACACCTGCTCAACTATGTTCATAGCAGCTTTATTCATAGTATCCAGAATCTGGAAACAGCCTAGCTGTCCTTCAGCCAAAGAATGGATAAAGAAAATGTGGTATTTTTAAACAATGGATTATTACTCAGCTGTTAGAAAAAATATCTTGAAAATTTCAGGCAAATGGGTGGAACTAGAAAAAAATCATCCTGAGTGAGGCAACCCAGACCAAGAAAGACAAACATGGTATGTGCTCACTCATGAGTGAATATTAGCTATTGAGTAGAGTAATCACACTACAATCCACAGATCTGGAGACAGATGTTAGATAGGAGAGGTGTGAGGGGGATGCATGAATCTCCCTGGGAAGAGGAAATAGAATATTTTGTGGGTAGACAGGGCATTTAGGGGGCAATATGGAAGCTAGTGTACTAGAAGCTTCCTGGAATCTATGGAATTCATACTAGTGAGGAGTCCTAGTAATGGAAGATATGGAGCCTGAAATGGTCATCTTCTGTAGCTAGGCGAGGCTCCCAGTATGAGACTCGAACACCAACCCAGCCACAAAAATCTATGACCTACAACCTGGCTTGTCTACAAGATGCACTGGGGTTATGTTGGCTTAGAGCTTGTGGGAGTGGACAGCCAATGACTGGTCTAACTTGAGGCCCATACCATGAAGAATCTATTTTTAATAAAAAGGGAAAACATACAAACAAAAAAAGAAACAAAATGTCTTGAGTCCTTGATTCTAGAATTATAAAATATCACTTTTGACACATTCTGAATTGGCCAAAGCAGTTCATAAAGCCAGTCATAATTCAGAGTCATTAATGGACTTTAACTCTTAATGAGAGAAACAGAATGAAAACACCTCTTTTTTAAAAAAAAAAAAAAACCAACATTATTTTATAAATTAATTTAATTTTACATATCAGCCACGGATTCCCTTGTTCTCCCCCTCCCGACCCCCCCTGCCTTCCCCCTAGCCTACCCTCCATTCCCATCTCCTCCATGGCAAAGACTCCCCTGAGGATTGAGTTCAACTTGGTAGATTCAGTCCAGGCAGGTCTAGTTCCCTTTTCCCAGGCTGAGCCAAGTGTCCCTGTATAAGCCCCAGGTTCCAAACAGCCAGCATATGCACTGAGGACAGGTTCTCTGGATAAGTGAGACAGTTGATTAGTATGATCTGTTTGGGAGGCATCCAGGCAGTGAAAAAGGCCCTCTGCATAAGTGAGACAGTTGATTAGCTTGATCTGTTTGGGAGTATTCCAGGCAGTGAAAACCCCTCATTTTAAGATCGGAAAAAGTATTCCTCTGTGGTGAAATAGCATTGTGGGTTATTGTTTATTTCCAATTAAAAGCTGGTTCTTCCAAATCATGGAGCCACATAAGAATAAAGAATGGAAATGAGATTGGGAATGATCATCAGTCTTGAATGCATTGGAGGAATGATATGTGTGCTCAACATACATTCTGCACAATTGCATGTCTCTCTCAGCAAGTATTCTTAGATTCATTACTGAGTGCATTAGTGAACAACAATGTTAAGAGAAGATTTATTTTTCCTTGGGAGCATACCTAGAGGACAAGAAAAATGTTGACGAAAGAGTCTCTGTATAAAAGATGATAAAGTAACTTTTGGGAGTGGCAATTAGATAACATTTGGAATAATATTCTGACAATGTATTTCAGATACCAAAAGTAGAGCAGCTAAAATGCCATTAAGCTATATGTTCTGTAATTAAAAAAAATAGTTCTCTCTCTCTCTCTCTCTCTCTCTCTCTCTCTCTCTCTCTCTCTCTCTCTCTCTCTCTCTCTCTCTCTCTCTGGTTTTCAAGACAGTGTTTCTCTGTGTAACCCTGGTTGTCCTGGAACTCACTTTGTAGAACAGGCTGGCCTCAAGCTCACAGAGATCCACCTGCTTCTGTCTCCCGAGAGCTGGGATTAATGGTGTGCACTTCCACACCTGACTCAGAAACTCCTAAATGTCAAAAAAAATTCTCAAGTAGCTAGATAATATATCACTTTACTTACATGAACTACTGTCATCAGAAGTTATTAGTGGGCATAACCTCATAGATTATGAAGAAACATAAGGTGCATAGAGAAGAGCATGGGACTTGCATATTGTGGACATACTGTAATGCAGTACTCCTTTAAAGCATGGATTTTTTTCAACTCAGACTTTTATTACATAGGGTAAGCTTTAAAAGGCCTAATTATTTAGCTATCATTTGGAGAAGATGGGAAGTTTTCCAACACTGTCATATGAATAATTTAAAAATATGATTGTTTTCTATGAAGGATGGAGGAATTCTATGCTATAAATGACAATATATTTTTGAAAGGACAGACAAGAATCTGTTACAGTTAACTTTGCAAAGGAAAAGAAAGCAAAGGATAAGAAGGAGAGAGATAATACATTTCATGTTGTTCTTTCATAAATTTTTTATTTTGTCACATATATACAAATCATCTAACCCTTACATGCTTATTGAAGTGACACTGAGGTTCCATCCTGGTGAGGAAAGAATGACTAAACTGCATCCTACATCCCACATTACTTCATGAATTTTCCAATCTGCCCAACTCAGAAGCACATTACCTAACGTTTTCAAATATTACCTTTATTTTAAAAAAAAAGGGAAAATATGCCAATTTGCACAAGGATATAAACTTGAAACCCCCGCAGGTTACACTAATGGTGGCAGAGATCTGATGAGCCATTGTATCGTCTAATTAATTCCATTGTATGAATTGTGCGCCTAGTGCAAACCCAGTGGGCAGTCACAGGATAATATTTCTCTACCCATGAACTAACTGGCACGAATGCATCTTTATTCTGTGGCCCTGGCCTCATCAGAACCAATTTTTAACTACCTTAGTGGGTTAGTTACTGCTTAGTAAGTAGAGTCTGGCTTTATTATTGCACAGAGTTAATGTGTAAAAGTTAAAAAAAAAAATTCAGGTTGGAAAAAGATGGAATTACTCCTGTAAGACTAGGTTTCTCAGTTTAAACTATTTCTCCATAATTGTCTTAAACAAATACTAAAAGAAGTCCAATCTCTAAAAGGCATTTTTGGAGGAAAGTAAGAGGAAATCTGAATCCTGTCCCTGGTACTCTACACCTAGGAAATATTAAGAATCTTTGCATTTAGCCAATTAAGTTAGTACCTGCTTACTGACTAGAAATAAACACCTCATAATAGGGATAAAATGTTCTCCTTGCTAACAAAGCATACTCTGTGGTGAATGTGATGATCATTGGATGCTGTACTTTATAAATACAAACCATTTGCGCAGAGACAGGGCCTTCTTACATGTTTCAAATCCTCTGCACAGTAACTGTCACTGCTGTCATGTTTGTGATCATTATTGTGGAAAGCCTTGTGAGTAATGGTACTTAGAAACACCCTTTTGTTCTTTGTCCCACTAGGGATTTCAGAATCTATGGGAAATCAGGCCCATTAATTACATAAGGAAGATGAGCACTAGGATACAGAAAATTAAGAGACAATATTGTTAGTGTCAGTGTTTGCAAATGGTTCATGAAAACGGTTTCCTTTCTGCATGTAGCTGGTGAGTGTGGTGATGATTATGTGGTCAACAGTGGCAGTTATGGTAGTGGATATGTGGATAATCTTATCAATAATCACCCAATGTGCCATATGATATACTTGAACATTTTACTTTGACAATTTAAATATTAAGTTTGTGCCTCCGTTGTTTTCCCTTGTGAATTTTACAGGGGTATATTTTATTGTGTTAGGAGCTCCTTCAAGGAGCTATAACCTCTGGTTTGATCAGGCATTCAAACTGTGTTCACTGACAGTGAAATAAATAAATCAGAACAAACGTCAGTCGGGAGTTGTTCTGTGACAGCCTCTTTTTGAGATCTTGGATTACCATTTAACAGCTTGTGATATTAAGCCCTGTTACACAATTTCAGTAATAGCTGTATCCACAACAACTGACTTTGTTGTGATTAAATGATATAAAACAGAATAAAAGTTTAGATCAGTATCTGGCTCACTAATCACAGACATCATTTTCAGTGTTTCACATCATTACCTTAAGTACATATACTATAATTTGCTTAATTATCCCTTCATTATTTGTTTCCAAAATTTATACAATTCATGCAAGTTTGATGAAATTCATTTATTTTGTCTATTGCATCAATCTTATGAAAACGTAAAACCTCTTAAATGTCCTGCATATTACTCTCTAAAAAGGACAATTAAGTATCCATACTTCATTTTCATCAGTTTCGAGATTCCTATTGCCAATTTCTTTTCCCATTTTGATCCGTTCTTAGGTTCTAATGGTAGTCTTCTTTTATTGACACAACGGCTCACCACCACCACCATTCACTGCACTGTTTTTCTTTTGTTATTTAAGTGGTTATTATTAGCCTCCATGTGCCTCTCCTTTCTAGGAATAAAGTACTCAATGTGCATCACTACATGAATGCATATTTTTTAAATTATAGACTTGATTTTATTACAACAATATGGTACTTTCAGATGTAGTTTATGAAACATTAATCACAGCAGGAAAATAGATACAGTGGATTTCAGTGAACAAAAATTCTACTCTGTGATAGACAGTGTGAAAATAAGAAATTTCAAGTCATGAACTTGAAAATAATACTTGTAATACATATGAATGACAAAGAATTTTCAAAACAAAGAATTTTTTAAACTCTATAATAAAAAGCAATGGGCAAACTAGTTAAACAGAGACTTCATATGGAAGATATGTTAAATGGCAGCAGAGCTTAAGATAATCAATTCCTAAAGTACACTACTAAGATGCATATCAGTATCATTCTATACACATTCATTTGAACCAACTGATGATATCCAATGCTTGTAGAGATAAGAATGACAGGGTATGAAACATATCTCTATATACTGGGAGTGTGAGACCATGCAATCACCATAGAAAGCACTTTAGGAAGTTCATTATAAGATAAAGTGAATATTTTCTGTGTGACATAGCAAATCCTCTGAAGAGGAATAAAATATATGCCCACACATAACTTCTCCTTCAAAGTTCATAGCAGCTTCTGTGGATGAACTTTTATTTTTAGATTATAATATAACATTTTTCTTTTTCCTTTTTTTTCTCTTCTCTCCCATACCTCCTTGCTGTCTTTCAAATTCATTGTCTCACTTTTACTAGTTGTTGAATGCATATATATATGAATGAATATGCATATGTGCATATATATCTGTAAATATAACTGATTGGTATGTACATTATTTTATGTATGCTTTTGGGGTTGATCATTTAGCACTGGACAAACAATTGATGTCTTTGTCTGCAGTTACTTGTGTATGATTTTCCCTTTCAACATTAGCATGTCTTTTGGTGTTGGCCTTACTCATGTTTGGGCAATTATGTTGATGAGACTTGATCATTGTAGCTTCTTATGTTACTAGAAGTCAAGAACTTGACACTAGGAGAGTATTTTGTTGTTCACTCAGCACTATTTTTCAGATTCAGTGTAGTGGTATACTTCCATCTTATCCATTGCTCTAGTTTGTTTCATATTCTAATATATGTTTCTACCATGTTGCATCTGTCTTCTCTCACTCATATAAGCACCTGGATTTCTTCTAACTTTATGCACCAAAAACAATGCTTTGATGTAATAATATTGAAAGTGCTTCCTGCATCTTTTTGTTTGTTTTTATTTTCTTCAGTAGTGTGTTTCCTGACATGAAAAGTTAAACAGGCTAATCTCAACACTTTCTAACATATACACTGTACAGGAGTGTATATCATAATCAATATTATATCCAACACTATATGAGAACTGTTTCTTGGGACTACACAATTAAACTCACTAGAAATAAGTACACTTGCCAAACAAGCCTGATGACCTGAGTTAGTTACTTAGAACCTAAGGACTGAGGAGAAAACACAGTTGCCTTCTGATTTCCATTTGTGGATCATGTCATGACACTACCCACACACAGCACATCATGCACACACACAAAATAATAAGAGCAAATAAAGTTAAAGATGAAGATTATTTCTTGCCCATATTCTTAGTAATATTTTACATAAGTTTCTAAATATTGCTAATTGGAAAGTGCTAAGCTGTTAACTTTAATTTGCATTTCTCTAATTACTTGTGAAAATGGGTGGCATTTTTCCCCCAGACATCTAGGGCTTTGTTATTTAATACTGAGAGTTAACTTTTATATCTGTTATGAAGTTTGCTAACTTCTTCCTGTTGGATAAAGGCTATTTTAATATTATGTCTTCTGTTTTCAGATGCCATAAATAATTTTAAACTGTTTTATCTCCTTTAAACATAAAATACTGACTTGAAAATAAAACTAAAATACGTTTAAGTTTGAAATTTTGCTTTTCTTTTATGAAATTCTTAATAGTGCATTTTAAAAAATCTCTATTTTCTCTGATAATAAACATTCCCCTATGTTTTCTACTTGATATATGGTTTGACTAGTATTTTAATTGATTTATATAAATTGTGTATTGTAATGTAATTTATTAAGACATTTTTAAGTAAATCATGCACTTTAACTTTATTCTCTCATATACTTTCCACTTTCTCTTTTCCTTAATGCCCTTTACTTACTCCAGATAAGTTAGCCTCTTTTACTTTCCTTTCACATAATTAGACACTTAAAAAGCAGACAAACACACATAATACACACACACATGCATGTGAATGTAAAGTCTAGGATCTGCATTCAGTATTAGTCTTCCACATTCAGGCTTATTTTGCTTAATATTATTATTTCCAGTTCTATCCATTTTTCCAGAAAAATGACAATTTTATATTCATTATTGGAAGAGACTGAAGGTACTTTCTATCTATAACTTGGCTATTCTAAACAGCACAGTGTAATAAACATAGAAGTGTAAGTATCTTAAGTATCTTGGTGGTGTGCTTACTTAAAGTCCTTTGGAGATACTAGTATTTACTCAGGAATAGTACACTTGTGCCACAGAGTATTCATATTCATAGTATTTTCAAGAACAAACCAAATCATTTCTGAGAAAAGGGAATCTTTAAAACAATCTCCAAGGCATTGGATTACAGACAAGTCTGTGGAGTATCATATTGATTAATAATTGATGTGCAAGGTAACTGTGAACACTATTGGCCCTTGGAGGTAGTCATGGGTTGTATAAGAAAGTAGAATGGGCAATCATGGAGAACCAGCCAATAAGCGACACTCTCCCATGGCCTCTGCAACATGTATTGCCTCCAGATTGCTGTCTTGTTTGGATTCCTACCCTGACTTCCCAGGGTGATGGACTGACTATAAGTCACAAAATGAAATGAACGTTTTCTCCCCAAGTTGATTTTTGTCATAGTGTTTTCTCATAGCAATATAAATGTTAAATAAGTCAACTCTGAATATTATATTCACAAGTCTTCCTTTCTGTGTGGAGGGTTCTGTCTGATAGCAGCACATGAGATAAATGATTGAGGTAAGGAAGAGGAAGTAAGAGGCAAGTCTGAATAAACTAATATATAATATATAATATTGATGTCACTTACTGAGGGACTGCTGCATAGAACGTAACTCCACAATCTTCTTGTTCTAAGCAGAACTACTTATACCCATGTTAAGCTGCTTTTTATTGAGTCTTCAAACTTAACCAAGTTACAATTACCCCCTTACCTTTGTATGTAGGTTCATCCTTTGCACAGATCACTTTTCTTCTGCTTTTCATTCTGCAGTGGTGTGGGCTTGCTAACATGTCTGCTGGTCTCTATTTTGTAGAGCTATTCTGAACTTAAATGCTGAGATATCTGATCCCTTGCCTCTGTCAGATTATGTTCTTGGAATCATTGCTTCTCAGTATCACTATTGATGAGGGCATCAGGAAATGCTCCAAAGGTTTTGTTGTTGTTATTTAAATATTTTTCAGAATTTCATAGATAAGAATTGCATCCACATCATTCCTCCCTTTGCCCTACCCATTCCAACTCCTTACATGCCCCATCACAAGTTCATGCTTTTTAATTATTATTGTTACATGTATATACACATGAATATATATAGTGGGATACTTTGATTGCACTCTGACACTCCCGAGACAATAAAGTTTACCTTGAATCAGAGGGTAGAGCTAGTTACTAGCTGACCAGAATTAGCCATAGAGGTTTATTTTTGAGGACTCAGGACATATAGAGAGACACAGGAAGTAATAAGGAGTTGCTTAGAGAGATGTTCAGCCCTTTTGGATCAAGGAAGGAAAGAGAGAGGCAGTCACTGGTCGCTTTTCCGATGCTTCTCTGATTAATCAGGTTCTTACTCCAGTATCTGATTTCCAGGTTTTTATTGATAAAGAATAAATAGACAAGTGCTTCACACACACACACACACACACACACACACACACACACACACACACACACGTATATGGTCAATATATATATATATATATATATATATATATATATATATATATATATATTCTGTTTCTCAGTGAATGTTGATCATTTGTAGCTCTTCATCTAGGGGTGGGGCCACTTGGAATTTTCTTTGTCAACAATGACATGTCAACTTTTGTTGTCATTATACTGGTCTTATTCAGACAACCATATTGGTTAGAGTTCATAGAGTCAAATGTATAATAAACTATCTAACAAAAGCTATCCTTGTCTTCTTGTTCTTATAGTGTTTCCTCTCCTTCTTCTAAATATTCCCCAAGCCTTAGAGGTAGGGCTTGCCTTACACATATAACAGCTAGAGTTCTACATAGCATCTCAAGTTACTTATTCTCTATATTATGACCAATTTTGGATCTCTATAATAATTTCCATTTTTGTAAAAAGAAGCTTCATTGATGATAACTGGGAGCTTCATTTCTTTATAAAACACAAATGCTAAATGTAAGTATAAAAATAAAATAAAACAAATAATATCAACAGATAATCATCATGATGTTATTTATTTATTTATCATAGTTTCTTTTCCAATATGCTTCTTATTAATGAATTGGAAAATTTTCTTGTCATGAACTTTATATTATATAGAAAACAGTATGTTTAGTGCTGTTTATTATAAAAGATGAATTTCAACCATACTTTACTAAATCAATATTTTTAAATTTCAAATTAAGAATTTTTGTTACTATAATAATAGTGAACATTTTGATTTTAAACATTTATTTGTTTGAGCTTCCTTAGCATATTTATATATGTATATAAATATAAAATATACATTTTATTACAACAGTTCAAAGTTAAAGAGTATGGAAACTTTTATAATTACTAATTATTATTTTTTAATTGTTTCTATCAGAAATAACCCTAGTAAACTGAATCATCTAGAGAGAAAATTTTGCACATATAGTTAATAAGGCACAGAAAAGCAAAATGTCATATGTTTTAAAATAATTTATTTGAGACTATTTCTTTGTATGAATATAAAAAGAATTTATTTCCCTTTTGGTTCATGCCTTAGTTATTTTCTTGTTGCTGTGTGATAAAATATCTTGACAAAAACAAATTAAGGGAGCTAGAAGTTTTCTTGTTTATAATTCAAGAATACACTCTATCCCATCAGGAAATCGAGATGGATGAACGTGAAGCAGCTGGTGGCATTGCATCTCCCATTAGGATTCAGAGAGTGAATGTATGCATACCTGACACATTTCCCATTTTTCAGTGTAGAGATCAGGAACCCAGGTAGGGAGCAGTGGGCATGTCTTCCTACCTTGATTAATGTGATCAAGACAACCCCCACAGGTCTGAACAGTGATTCAGATCCCCGGGGTTTATAGGTTCTGTCAAGTTGACTATCAACACTAACCGTTACAGTTCAGAACTCAGTTCGGAAAGCCTGTAAAACACCCATGAGGCATCCAGGCACCACCACCATAACTCTGATGGACATTATCTTGTTGACTTGGTTGTATGGATAAATTTACTTCTTTATCACTTTCCATGTTTGTTTATGGAGATAGACATATACTTGGAGAGGAAATTCACAAAGGTTTGCCTTATTAAATTTCTAAGTCTAAATTACGCCATGTTTAATTACCAAGCGAAAACTATGCTTTAAAAAGCAATGATAAGGATTATGAAACAGCCAGAAGTGCAGTTTTTATTCTGTTCAGTTACACCTGCCAAATCCTAATACCACACAATCAAATAAAACATTAAAAAAATCAATGACCAAAATGTCACATACTTATTTTTGTCTATTGATCTTCCTCATTTTTATTAGAACACTAGAATTTCAGAGGTACAAAAGTCTAACAGTACTTTGACAGTGTCAACTACAGTTTAAATACTAATGCAATTTCATAATAGACTCCCTTTAATATTTTTCAAAATTTGTAATTAGAGGTCAATCCTTCTTATTCTATCTGAAAAATCTCTAAGCATCCCTTTGTGTGTATATGTGTGTGATGCTGAATAAATCAAAATATATTGTCATTTGTAAAATATAAAATGTTTTAAAATGTGTCTTCCTATAATTCGTGAAAATTGATGTAGCACGATAAACATGGATTAGATGACATCTGTTTTCATAAAGCTGGATATAGAAATAAGACTTAAGTATGATATTCTGATAGCATCCTATACTTTCAATTAACTATTAAACACCAATTATAATGCCTCGCTGTTGGGGTACTGCCCTGCCCTGTTGAAGGGTCCTTGATGGAGGAGTGGGGATTGAGATATAACAGCAAGAAATATAGAGAGAGGTAGACACAAGAGAAAACGACAGAGACACAAGATAGCTCTGGGTCAGTACCACAGTTTATTACTCATGGCCTTTTTATACTCAAAGCAAGGTGGGGGAGGGGGCAAAAAGACCTCCCCCTTTCAAGGACATCACGGTTCAAGGTACAAAGAACAGACAAGTATAACATCCCCTTAGTCTCAAGACATATGGTGACCATGCCTTTGGCCAAAACATCCTATTATGCAGCCTTGGGGGTGGGGGTGCGGTGGCAGGGAACAAGCTCCGACTCTCTGATCTTGAGTCAAGATGGAATAAGGTCTCACTATGGAATCTCTGTGGGCCCCATACTGCACTCCAACTACAACATGGTGTGTGACAAAATAATGCCAATGACTTTCTGACAGACATAAAGATTATTCCAACGAATTGTCTAAATGTTAATCATTTTTATTGACAGAAATGTCATATTTACTATGTCAGTTTAAAATGTAATATAAACTTGTCTTTCTTTATAGTTTATATTATAAGGTTATTTTTATAGACAGCTTGTAAAAGAAAGAATAATAAAGTCTTTATTAAATAAAGAAGAATAATTGACCTGATATTCAATGTAGTGGTTATCATTTGCTAAAAATTATTACATTTATAAGATCAATGGGCAGTATAATCAATTTTGTATATATAATATAACTAGAAGCAATTTAACAACTCAGATTTTTTTCATTGAATTCTTATATACAATTATATCAATAATATAATTTCTGAATTCATTTTCTTTAAAAAGTATCTTTTCAAGAAATTCAATAAGTAGCTGAAAAGAATTTTACAATATGCCATACTTGCACATGAAGAATTGATCACCTCTTAAATTAATTTTTGCACATAAACATTCCAGTAATATTTTCCATGTATAGTAAGTATTCAATGATCAATATTGCTAAAATTATTATATTAAATTATTTCAGTTTTTGTACAGTGTGTATGGGAGAAAAAATGAAGCATTTTAACAGAAATCATCATAAATATTCTTAAAACATTTGTGAGTCAATCACATTTTCCATAGGTTATTGACATTTGTGAGCCTTGCTTAGCTTGGCTACTCTCCAGTACTAATTTCTATCCCATGGGAAAGGGCAGCCATATTCTCTATGGCCCATGAATTGGAGAAAATGATGAGTAATACCTGAAACTATTATTAAGTACTGAGGTTTTTAAAGTAATTTTGATTGTAATTTCTAACAAATTATTTCCTTAAAAATATGTAATAACCTGGCCGGGCGGTGGTGGCGCACGCCTTTAATCCCAGCACTCGGGAGGCAGAGCCAGGTGGATCTCTGTGAGTTCGAGGCCAGCCTGGTCTACAGAGTGAGTTCCAGGACAGGCACAAAGCTACACAGAGAAACCCTGTCTCGAAAAAACAAAAACAAAAACAAAAAAACAAAAAAAAACAAAAAACAAACAAACAAACAAACAAAAAAAAACCAAAATATGTAATAACCTGCCTATTTTTTCTAAACAATATTCAATGACTGGTGTTTTAAAGAAAGAGTAACAAAACTTATAATATCCAAAAGTAATTAGCCACTAAACATTACATTGAATTCAATTTATCCTAATTTAACTCTTGTTTATTTTACTAATGATATTCATGAGTTTTACAGTAATGAAGACAAAGTATACTGCTGGTTTGTGGTTGAGGAAAAAAGGTGCTCATTCATAAGTTGTCACATTATTGCATTGCATATATGACAGAGTAGTGCCAAGAAGCACATTTACCAATGCCATAGCATAAGCTGTGTTTGACTTAGTCCTTAAGTACACAAATGAGAAAGAAAACAGAGAACAGAAGGGAAGTTTTCCAAAGGTAAAAAGCTAAGAAGAACGTGAGTCCCTGAGTTCTGCAGAAGTCGGCCAAAAGCCGCAAGTTTTATTTAGCTTAAGAGCAAAACTATTCTAAGATTCATCTCCAGACATATTTTATCTCCCCGAGGATAGAAATTTAATCCTTGATCCATTTGATGTAAATGTCCATGATTCAGCTTGTTTCAGTGACTTTCCTTCCATACATTCACTTTGACAATCTAGAAGTTCAATTCTCAGAAGGCTTTAATGGCAAGGCGAAGACAAATGGTATTACTGAAATGTCAGTGGCCGCTTACTACATGGTAGGTCCTCTGTTTCTTTATTTTGTGTCTCCCTGCATGTGTTTATTTTTTATGATTAATTAATTTTTACTTACATAAATTAATACATTTTCATAATATGAAATATTATCTCCTTCCCCAACTCCTCCCAGATCTACCTTCTTAACCACCCAACTTCAAGATCGTTCTCTTAATTCTTCACTCTCAAAAAATTGAAAGCAATGAAAATCAAAACAAAACTTTATGGTGAGGATTGAGAGGATCTGTAGACATAGCAATGTGTCATTAGGGGTAATTTTATTGCTATGTTTCTTCAGCAGAATAATAGTAATAGGCTTTCTCCTGAGGCATTAAACTATCCAAGCTCATGTTCTTGGCTATAATAACAGTATCAGGCTTTGGTTACATCTCATGGAGGTTGTCTTAATTACAATTTTAAAAATATGGTTGTTTATTTTTGTAATATTTATGCCACTTTTGCACCAGTATATCTGGCAGGAAGGTTGCTATTGTGGGTAACAGGGTGTGTAGTTGGGTAATATTGATAACTTTTCTTTTCCCATGTCATGCAGCTACCTTCAGTAGGCATACAGTCTCTGATCGGATACCACCTTAATTTCTCTGTTTGATGACACAGGAAACTTATGTCATTAGCAATAAGAGCTTACCATCAGGTTATGGTGAATTACCTATAGCTTTAGAAATAGTCTGTCCTATTGGGTTTCAGTGGGGCCCTAGGTGTACACCCACTCCTGACATTGGAGGTTTTACTTGGTAGCATATGACGTCTAGGTGGCACATTGTATCCCAGGTTACCTAGTGGCTCCAATTAAATTCGTTTTATATATGATGCATTTTAGGAGATTCCTTTCTGTTTTTAATTGACAATAGATTCTTTTCTCATACAATACATCCGGATGACAGTTTCCTCACCATGCATTCATCTAGCTCCCCTTATCTCACATCCTCTCTCCCCAAGATCCACTCCCCTTCCACTTCCTCTTCAGAAAAGAGTCAGCCTTTAAGAGATGGCAGCCAAAGAAGATAAAACAAGATGCGGTAAGACAAGGTAAAAGCTCTCATACGGAAGATCAACAAGACAACCCAATGGGAGGAAAAACATCCCAAGTGCAGGCAGAAGAGTCAGAGAAGCAATTGCTTCCACTTTTCAGTGTCCTACAAAAACACCAAGCTAACAGCCCTAACATATACGCAGAGGACCCAGTGCAGACCTATGCAGGTCCCATGCTTCCTGTTCCAGTCTCTGAGTCCAGGTGAGCCATGCTTAGTAGGTTTTGTGGGCCATGTCCTCCTGGTCTCTGCCATCCCCTCTTCCACCAGGCTCCCCCAGTTCTGAGTGGAGGGACCCGATGGAGACCTGCAATTTAGACTGTATCTCCACCTAATGTCTCTGGCCGTGCATCTTTGCAGCTGCTCCCATCTGCTGCTGGAGGAAGCCTCTCCGATGATGACTGAGGCTCTTAGGAGGTTTCTATGGTGACTGGTTTCCATACGGCTTTTTAAAAAGCCAATGGTGTTGTTCCTCCCCGCATCCCTCTTTACCTTGTTCCTCGTGTCCTTTCCCATTTACTCTTCATTTTCTAGTTTTCCTTTATCTTTTTATTACATTGTGCAGTTTTGGGTAAGGACAGAAAAACTTAGCAGGTTTTTGTGTCATTTTGGAGCAGAGTATGTCCAACTTAAAGAATTACTTAAATGTGGAAATTTACTTGAAATTTGTTAGGTCTATTTCCAATTATACATTTTTATTTTTATTTTACAGTCATTCATGGGCCAGCATTTAGGTTGGTTTTTTGTTGCTTTGTATAACACTAAACATTGCCATTTTATGTATCTTTTTTCTTTACTTTGAAATTCTTTTCTTAGGAAATCTTTTTAGGAGAGAAGTAGAATTGCCTCAAATCAAGCTACTGCTTTTAGTATCCATAGTATCCATAAGAAATTGTTTTCTTCAAAAATTTTACTACAAATAGAAATATTTGTAGTAAGAAAATAATTATTCTTTTCTCTGTCCTCTTCTCTTAATCTAAGTGCTTTTCATAGTCAAGTCAAGTCCTAAAATTCACATCAAAGCTTCCCCAAAGCTCTTACATGGACCAAGTAGTTTTAGTCTTAATATACAGATAACAATAACTACACAGGATATGTATATTAGTATGACCAGGAGGTTTTATGAACAACACTGAATATAGAGAGCCGTTCTTTGGGATTTGACCAGTAACACAGCAAGAATAGTAAATAAGACCTGCCTCTTCCTGTTCCAAGCACCCATCTCTGTTCGATAGAAATGTAACAAGAAGAAAATGAAAAGGCAAAAAAAGAAATTCCAGTCTGAAAAGCCACCCAGCTGCTGCCACAGCAACTGTGCATTTCCTGAGTGGCAGAGTGGAAGGCTCAGATGTGACCATTTATGCAAAAATGCTCTTTTGGAAAATCCTACAAAGAGCATTGTAGATATAACCATCTTATTAAATAAGAAACACAGAGCCAATGCAAAGATGAAGCCCAAGAGGTCAGAGCGATAGCTAAGACCTTACCCTTCACCGCTGCTGCTATCTTTCTCAGCAAGAGAACTATTTCCTTTGTCTTTTTTTATAGACTTTCTATTCTGCATTCTCATTGGTTGTAAACCCAACCACATGACCTCCTCATCACTGCCTGTCTGTAAAGACCTCCAAGGTTTCTATAATTGGTATTGAGATTAAAGGTGTGTGTTTCCATGGTGGCTGTATCCTTGAACACACAGAGATCGCCTAGCTCTGCCTCCCAAGAGCTCTGATTAAAGGTGTGCACCACCACCGCCCAGTTTCTGCTATGGCTTGCTATTAGCTCTGACCCCAGGCAACTTTATTTATTAACATGCAAATAAAATCACATTTGAAGTTCTGTCTTTTTCTTGTTTTCTTCAATTACTTCTGTTCATCTATTGTGTTCAAAATTAGATTAGTATCTTTGGCTTACTGTCTCTTTCCTGGTTTGTTGACTTTATCTAACTATCTATCATCTATCTATCTATCTATCTATCTATCTATCTATCTATCTATCTATCTATCTATCTATCTATCATCTATCTATGTATCTATCTATCTATCTATCTATCTATGCCTAGATTTAATTGTTTATTGAAATTTTACTGGAACTTTAAAGACAATTGAAATTAAAACATTTTAACATATCATTATGAGACTGAATAATTCTTTTTTGTTTTTCTTTATGAATATTCCTGTTTTATTGATTTTTTAAAATGACACAATTTTGTTTCTGTGGTACTCTTATTGGTTGTCTATGTTCTTAATTGATTAACTTATATTAATGCTCATTTCCAACTTTCCACTTCGGTTGTTCTTATATTGAAAGTTTGGCAAATTATATTTTATAAATGAAATTATTTGCTACTGGACATATTTAATCCCAGAGGCATAGATATTAAACAGTTTCTGTATGAGTATTTCTACTAGTATAACTAGCTGACTATTCATTTTTATTAGTTATCTCTAGTTAAAAATATTAAAATATGTTTAATCCATTTGTGTAATTGCACATGAGACTATATGTTAAAAATAATTTCTCAGCCGGGCTGTGGTGGCGCACGCCTTTAATCCCAGCACTCAGGAGGCAGAGCCAGGTGGATCTCTGTGAGTTCGAGGCCAACCTGGGCTACCAAGTGAGTTCCAGGAAAGGCGCAAAGCTACACAGAGAAACCCTGTCTCGAAAAACCAAAAAAAAAAAAAAAAAAAAATTTCTCAACCTGCACAAAACTTAAGTCCAAATGAATCAAAAATCTCAATATAGTGCCTGATAACCTTACTCAGACAAAAGAGAAAGCAGAGATATATGTGAAATCAGGGGCACAAGAAAGGATTTTATGAACATAACCCTGATGGTACAGGCATTAACAGTAATAGTTGATAAATGAGACCTCATGAAACTAAAAAGTTCCTGTACATAAAAGGATACCGTCACTTCAGTAAAGAGGCAGCATACAGAAAGTGGAAAGAAAAATTACTCTACCAACTACACATATGACAGAGTGTTAATGTTTAGACTATATAAAGAACTCAAAATTTTAAGAAGGAAGAGAACACACCCAATTAAAAACTCAGACATAGCACTTGTCTTAGTAGGGTTCCTATTGCTGTGAAGAGACACCATGACCATGGCAACTCTTATAAAGGAAAACATTTATGAGGTGGTAGCTTACAGTTTCAGAGGTTCAATCCATTATTATTATGGCAGGGAGCATGGGAACATGCAGCCAGACATGATACTAGCTGTGTCTTGACCAGGAGGCAATAGGAAGTGGTCTGTGATGCTGGATGGTATCATGAGCATAAAAAACCTCAAAGTCTGCCTCCACAATTGACACACATTCTCCAACAAGGCTATACCTACTCCAACAAAGCCACACCTCCTAATAGTCACTCCCTATGAGCCAATTATATTCAAGCTACCACAGGGCTAAACAAAGAATTCTCAAAATATAAAATACAACAAGCAGAGGAACACTTAAAATTATTCAGCATTTTAGTCATCAGTGAAATGCAAATTCAATTTCTTGAGATTCTATCCCAGTCCAGTAAGAATAGCAATGGTATAGTAAACAAGTAAAGGCAGATAGTGCCAGTGGGAATGCCAGCTGGTATAGTCACAATGGCTATCAGTATGGAGAGTCCTCAAGGAGCTAAAACATAGAGCTATACCACTGTTGGGTATACCTAAGGACTTCAGATTCTACTCCATAGATTCCTCCTCATCCACGTTTATCACTGCTATCCTCATAGAATCCAGGAAATGGAAACAGCCTAGATGTTCAACAAATGATGAATGGCTATTGAATGGCAGATTAACACAATTTAATGTTATTTATCTACTAAAAAACATGGCAATCTCAGGTAAATTGATGGAGCTAAGAACAATCATTCTGAATAAGATAACCCATACCCAAAAAGACAAATGTCACATGATTTCTCTTATTTGTAGATGTTAGCTTTGAAATTTCAGGTACACATGTTTAATTTGGAATTCTATAGAGGTCAGGAAATTATTAAAGAGATATTGGTATGGGAATCCAAGGGAGGAGTGACAGAATACATTGCTATAAACAGTTAAAAGGGGATGACAGAACAATAAGGGTTAAATTGGAGTTAGAAGCAGAGGATAGGGTGAAGGAGGAAGTATGGACAGGTAGAACAACACCAAAGACCTTTTGCGAAGTAAATATGGAAACTGATTAATATTGAAACTTCTATATGTACATATATACATAGATAAAATATTTAAATGGAACTAGCTACCCTGTAACAGGACATTGATGCCTCTACTAGAAATTAAACAGCCCAGTCCCATGGATGGGCTAGTTCTATCGGATTGCTGGCAATCAGGTTCTATAGGTTTCAAAACATTGCAGATTATTGTCTTCACTCTTAGCTAGCCTCCAGAACCTGACAGTATAACGCTATTGCTGCCATAGGCTTGAGTCACAGAACATGAAGAAACCAAGGTGGTAAGGATAAGAAAGCTTCATCTGTACTGCCCTGATTTCTCAGTGCTGCAGGGTGTCATGCAAGCTATAGGAGGAGAAAGTGTCATCAGTCACACCCAACTATGAATTTTGCAGGTTATAATGATTGGCTTGGTAAGATATGTCCACCAGTGCAAAAGTCAGCAAGAACATCATGAATAACTAAGCATTTTATCGACAAGATGTAACCCATAGCTGTCGCTGTTACTTGGCCAAGAAAGTTCATAGGCCCTACAGGAGAGCCTACAATATTATGTTACTAAATGAACATACTATTAAATTGACTAATAATGACTTATAGTTTTACCTTGTAGATCAATGTCTCTCTCAACCTTCATCTGGGAAGCTTCTATTTGAAGAAAATGCTAACTAACATCATGACTCACAAGTGGCCAAATTACTAAGAATTAGAGATTGAAGGATGCTCAGCCATAAAGACAACACAAGTGTTCCTGAGAAAAATGTGTATTTCCTATATGTTGGGTGAAATAGTCTGCATGTTTCTGTTAAGTTCAATCCATCTATAGTCTGCTTTAGGACTGGAGGTTCCTTCTTTGTGTTTCATTTGGGAGACCAATCTTAATATGGAAGTGGGTTGTTAATGTCTTCCACAATTTTTTGTGTCAAGACCTATGTGGTCTTTTATATTTTTTAGTGTTTGTTTTATGAAATTAGTAGCTTATTCCATTCAAGTTTAAAATTTTGTGTCTTTTTTCCTTTTATTAATATGCTGTGTCCCTTTTTATCTCTCCTAATTAATTTTGGTTTGAAGTTCATTTTATCTGAACAATGATATCTATTCTTGCTTGTTTTACATTTTCTATTTGCTTAGAAGTTTTTTCCATCCTTTGATATTAATTTTTGAGTAAATTTGCTAGATAAGTATTTTTTGACAGCATATGGTTTATTTTTTTTATTTTTATTTTTTTAGTCCACTGCATCAATCTGAATTTTTTTAGTGTCGAGTAGAGACCATTTACACTTATGTTTATTATACAAGGGCTTTTGCTTTTTCCTGTAATCATGTTAGGTGATTTACTATTTTCCTGGATTAGTCCTTCTTTATCTTCTGCATTATTAATTTTGAGAATTTGCTGAGGTGCTGTATTGGCCAAGGTTGTTTCTTTCTCAAGTCTAGTTTGTGTGTCTGTATCTGTAGTTTTCATAAGTGCACATTTTCATATATTTACATGAAGAATGATATTTTCCCTCTTCCTGTAAAACATTCCAGGAATGTTTTTGCAGTATTGTTTGGGTTGTCATAAACAACCTTAGTTTGTATTTGTCCTTTAAACACCTTTCTTTCTCCATCAATTTAGAAAGATAATATTGAGGGTTATTGTATTCTTGGTTCACAGTTGTCTAATTTTACAGCTTTTTGTTTTTTGGTGGATGAAAGTATGTCAGATGTATTAGTACATAAAAACATAGTAGAAAGTAAATGTTTAAAATCCAGTGTGAAGTTCCATGGTCTCAGAATACATACTCTAATTTTACAGAAGTTCATTGAAATATACAGTTTGGGGCTGGTTAACTTTTGTGTGTCTTGTTTTCATATCTACGAATTTCTAAATATATAAATTAATAAAAACTTTTGAAAAGGGGAACATGTATTCCTTATTTCTTTCTCCCAAACCTCAGGGGTCACTATGGAAAAGTGAATAGAAAGAAATTAAGAGCCAGAGGTGATGGATGCCCCAAGGAAACATTATCTTCTGTACACAGCATATATTAACTCATAGTGACTGTGAAAGCATGCACAAAATCAGTGAAGGCCAAGCCAAACCAAACCCCAGCATAGAAAGCAGAGTTTGATCCATAATCCCACCAGTATTTTGACACTCTTGGCAATTGTTAGCTTCCTAGGAGGAAAGATGATTTTTCTCTAGGAGAGAATCCTCTGATAAATCAACCACTCTCCAGTGTAACAATACCTACCCAAAATGTACTGAGTGGCACAAAATATTGGGTGGGTAGGCCATGGCCAAAGAGTCAGAAAGAGGAGCATGTATGATCTAAGAGTGTTGTATGGAACATTCAAAGACAATTTAAAAAATTTGCATCTGGTTGTAGATATATGTTTTATATGCTAATTGTTAACATTGTTTAATTTTATTGTATATCTAAATATTATTGAATTAAAAATATTTCATGTGTTTGAAAAGGTTTTTATTTTTTTCCTGGTAAGTATAAATGTTGGGTTTTTTTGAGTAAACATTAAACTGACGTTTGTTATTATTCAAAATTCCTAATCATTTTTCCTTCCTATAACATGATTTATCAATTATTAAAAGAACATATAATTATCTGCCACAGTGAATGAAAGTTTGTAAAATCATCTTTGTAATTATCAGAGGTTACTGGTCAATTCTTTAAATATTGTTAGTAGACCATACTTGGTGGAATTTTTCCCTTTTCCTAGATGATTAAGAGTTAAAGGTATTTCCTCAGTCCTCTTGCATTATTTCATCCTTTGTGAAGCAACCCCAGGATTTCCAGTGTAAAAAGTGTCTTCTGGTGATAGGTTAGTCTCAGTCTCTCTCTCTCTCTCTCTCTCTCTCTCTCTCTCTCTCTCTCTCTCTCAGGTTTATTTGTAAAATTATACCTTAAATTTGTGTTTGAGTCTCTTTTTACTTTGAAATAGATCTGAGCCAACTCTACAAATTTTGTGATTGCTTCACTGTGTGAATATATTTTACTGAATTATTATATTTTGTTTCTTTTTTTCTTATCTTTTACTTTGTCCCATGCAATGTTTTTTGTTTGCCTCTGTGTGTGTGTGTGTGTGTGTGTGTGTGTGTGTGTGTGTGTGTGAGAGAGAGAGAGAGAGAGAGAGTGTATATGTGTGTGTTTGTGTATGCATGCATCTTTGTGTATGTATGTACATATGAGTATGTGCATGCATGTGTGCATATATGTGTGTACACCTGTCTCTGTGTTTGTGTGTGTGTATGTACATGCACATGCATGTGACTGTGAAATCATCCATACCATAGGATTCATGGGAAAGTTAGAGGAAAACCTCAAGTATGGTCTTGACTTTTTGTCTTGTTTGAAACAACATCTGTGGTTTGATACTAAGTACTCAAGTTAAGCTGGATGGCCAGCTTCCTAGTTCTCTAGTCTCTACCTCCAGGCTCATCATAGAAACACCAGAGTTACACATGCTTGCCACCCTGTCTTGTCTTCCACACGCTTTCCTCAGGTCACTGGACTGTGTTGCACATGCTCTACCCGCTTAGCCGTCTCTCCAGCTGATGCAGTGTGGTTTACAACTTAACTTTTGTATCTTCTGCTCTCTGCTGATATCGAAGCTCCTCTTTCTTTATTCTTCCTTCCCTCTATACTTTCTTTACTATATTTTTGTTTCTTTTTTTCTTTCCTTTTCGTGATTACTGTTTACTTTTTAACATACCTATGTGCCATTTTGAAACCCAAATTAATCAGTATGTATTTCTATCTTCTCCTCCTCCCCCATTAGTCCCCATATTCTGGACTCAGTGTTCAATATGAATTCTTTTTTTTTTTTTTTTAATTAAGAGAATACACCTTGCATGTCCTTGATGCAGGGGGAGGGCCTTGGACCTGCCTCGGCTGAATGTATTTCTATCTTCTAACACCCCCTTTTAATTTAAAAAACTATGCTCACTCTGGTTTCCTTCTCTGTTGCTGCAATAAGAAATTCTGACCAAAGGAACTTGATTGAGAGAAGGATTTTTAGACTTATACTTCTGTGTCACAATCTATCACTGAAAGAAGTCAGGGTTGGAACTCAAAATTAAAAACTGGAACACTAACCACAGAAGAACGCTGCTTTCTGGCTTTCTTGTCCTCTAACTGCTCAGCTAGTTTGCTGACATCGCCCACACCCAACTATGCATGAATGGTGCCACTCACAGTGGGCTGGACCTTCTCACATGAAGTGCTAAGCAAGACAATATCTCACAGACAAAGCCATAGGCCAATTGGATTCCGGTAATCAGTTGCAGTTCTCTCTTCTCAGGTTACTGTAGATTCTCTCAAATTAACAATAAAAACTAACCAGCACAAAATTGGTGTAAAACTTGCCATTTCTCACCCATTTTTCATGTTATTACTATGGAATACATTCAATCTCTTCTTTCCCTCTCTTGTGTAAGAATTTTGATATTTATATCTTGATATATATATTCTTCACTAATTTATTATTTTACATCTCTTGACTCTATTGTAGAATGCAATTTATTTATACTACAGTTGTTTACTTCTACTTTACATAAACACAAATGAATTGGTTATATTAAGCTAATATCTTATAGGCTTATTAATTTCTTTAATTAGCTCTAATGGATATTTGATAGAGTAGTTAGGATTTTTCACATAAACTGTCATGACACAAAAAAATGGGAGCAATTTAATTTTGATTTATATCTTTATCCAGTCACATTTTTCATTTACTTGTCTTCTTTTATTGTACCAACTAGTTATTCTATTCAGGCTGTGGGATAGACATGTCACATTTTTCATTTACTTGTCTTCTTTTATTGTACCAACTAGTTATTCTATTCAGGCTTTGGGATAGACATGGCATCATTTGGCCACTCTGATTTGTGATAAGAGAAAGCATTTATTCATATACCATTTCAAATTACATTAGCTGCTGTTTTGTGTGCACTTGTAATCCGTTTGAGAGTTTTCCTTTCCATCCCTACTCACTAAGTAGCTTTAAGCATTAATAGTTATTAGTTTTAAAATGTGCTTTTCTCCATAAAATGATTCTAAGAAATTATTTTTCTCTTTTACTTACTTGATATATTTGTTAAATTACATTAAATAGTCTTCTTCCTTCCTTCCTTCCTTCCTTCCTTCCTTCCTTCCTTCCTTCCTTCCTTCCTCTCTCTCTCTCTTTCTTTCTCTCTCTCTCTCTCTCTCTTTCTTTCTTTCTTTTTCATTTTACATACCAACCAATGTTCCCCTCCATGTCTCTAGTTTCCCCTCACCCCCCATCCCACCCACCATTCAATCCTTATAGGGGGTAAGACCTTTCTTTGATAGTCAACACAGGCTAGCATTCCAAGTTGAGGGGCAGGACTAAGCATCTCCTCCTGCATCAAGGCTGAGAAAGGCAATCCACCATAGGAACCCACTCTAAAAAGTCAGTTCAAATTGCGTTAAATAGTTTTCAAACATTGAATCAGATTTCTAATTTTTAATTTTTAAACAATTGGGGTATACATTTTATATATTATTTGTTAGTATTTTGAAGAATATAATATCCTCATCTGATATAATGTAGTTTTCATATAAATATGTATATATACGTGTATATACATATATGTATATATATACATATATACATATATATATATATGTTTTATTGGTTTCATAATTCTGTCCTCAAGATGAGTTGGAAAACATGTACTACTTTTCTTTATTCCTGAGCAATTTGTATAGAATTTTTATTATTTTTAAAATTTTTTCTTGAACTCACCAGTAAAGCTTTGTCAGACTTGAATTTCTTTAGTAGAAAGATTTACCATCATATTTAATTTCCTTCACAGGAAAATAGTGGCTGAGGTTATCACTTTCTGATTAAGATATTATTTGTTTTTATGGAGTTCACCTAGGCTGTGGGATCTATGGTTATGAGGCAGTTTTCAGTCTTTGTCCATCACTACTTAAATATCAGGATACCTGTAGTGGTGGCCTCACTTTCATTTGAGAAGCTCATATAATTTTCTTCTCAATTTTTTCTTGATCATCTGTAGCTAGAAGCTAATCAATCACAATGAGCTGTGTTTACCCCAAATTTCAAACAAAATGACGTCTGTATTTATTCATGTTCTTCAGTAATAAGGCCAGATTGGCAGGTGGTTGTGGGAGCCGTAGGTAGTTCCCTTGCTTTTTAATTACAAATCTGACACTTGAAAGTGTTAATGTGCTACAGTGGATAATTACATCTTAAAAGTGCCTGTTTTTCCATTTTAACGCTTGATGATTTCTGTTGGTAAAAATGTGGAGTAATACTTGAAAACACTAACGGCAAGAGAGAACCCACATTAATTCCAATGAGATCGTTTACATTTTCTAATTATTTCTGATGAGCTAAGAGGAAATGTAAAATATCTAAATTTATTACAAACAATTTAGCTTACTGATTATTGTGATTTGCATTCTATTTACATATTTGCTTCTCAGAGCTAAATTAATGCCAACAAAAACTACACAAGAACTTCTAGTAATTAAGTTAGAAATAATTAGTCTATTTCCTACTGTCTAACGTATAGTATACATTTTCCCCTTTAGGCTACATAGGGTAAAACGGTATTTTATGTCTTAAAAATTACCTGTCTTATTGAGACGCCCCATGTAGTTGTGAATGTGGTTGAAGAAACAAAAACAAAAGCAAAATATGTTCTTGTTTCATGGGAGATCAAGCAGCTGTGGCTTCACACATGTTAGAGATTCTGCCTTCTTTTTCTATGTATTGCATGCTCAAACACTTTTTGAGTTTAATTAAGCCAAAAAGTCATGTTAAATCTGTCCTTGGAGGTTTAGAAGCACCAAGACTGTAATCCTAACAATAAAGGCCTTTTAGGAGGCTGGATCAGAGCAGTATAACCACTTATCCAAGCAAAACTCTCATCCCCTGGTTAGTTTATGCCATAGCCCCAACTCTGTCTCGCAGCTTGTGCTTATTCAATATCTTTGAAGCTAATGGAAGGTATTAAATACATCTGAACAATCCCCCAAAGGAGTTTAATGTCACATTTATTTGATTCTGAGCCTGGATATTATTAAATCTGGCATTCCCTACATTGAACTTAAATTTGCCTCCTCACACCCTTGACCCCACTGTGCTATTTCTGACTCCTTACGATGAGCAAAGTCACTCTAATCCCTTTCCAATCACATACACATAGAAATCTATCAAAAGATAGCTTCCAAATGACTTTTTCTAAGTCCCCAATCCCTTAGATTGTTCTCCAGATTCAGTACCGTCTACTTTTTTTTCTTAGTTAGAAAGAGATTTGTCAATATCTTTCTTAAGTTATAGAATCATTCTGTCTCACCAGCCTGTAAGGATAAGCTTGTGAAAACTCTTGAGAAAGTACAGTCTGAGCACCTGTAACTATGCTAGAGGATATTTTATGTATATGTTAAATATATACACATTTGAGTTAAACAAAAAGGAAAGCCCTTTTCATCCCACAAGTTTAAAGTGCTGTGTATCATAGCTCATCAACATCACTTTATTGAAATGCCTTGGAGGATGATTCCCTCCAAACTGAGGTGTGTTATGAATTATATTATTTTCCTCCCAAATAGATGATGAAATCTCAACTCTGTATCTGTATGTTTGATATTTTCAGAACTGGGTTTATTACAAATGCAATCAAGTTAATCCAAGGTCACTGGGACTAAGGACATTGAATGTTTTTATTGATCCTATAAGAAGACTGAAGTTTGGAGGAGGACTGTGAGAACAGCATATGGAAACTGTGAGACTGAAGTGCGAAGTCTAGAAAACAAGTAACTTCCCGTGTTGATAGAAGTTGGAAGAAGAAAAGGCTATTGCTAGAGTCTTGGGAAAGGTTGTAACTAGAAGAAGTAAGAGGGTGCAGGAAGAAAATACTGCTAGAGTCACATGCTTCTGCTCACCGCTGTGACTCCTAGCATCACAACTACAGTACAAAATTATACCATTTATTTTATACTAATTTCTCTGATTATAGGCTCAAAAAAACCAATCCAGAACTAATAGTAAATAATAATAATAATAATTAGCTCTAGCTTCAGAAGCTTGGTTTCTGTCCCTCAAAAATTAACTTACTTTTCTTATTTAAAATTTATTTACTTTTATTTCATGTGCAATTGTGTGTGGCATGTATGTCCATGTGAAGGTGTCAAATCACCTGAAACTGGAGTTACAGATAGTTATAAGCTGCCATGTGGTTACTAAGTATGATTTGAACCTGGGTCCTCTGGAAGAGCAGTCAGTGCTCTTATCCACTGAGTTTTCAGCCATACACACTCTTTTTATTTATTTACTTTTATTTCATGAAACTTTATTTTCTTATACTTAGATTCTTTTATATTTTTTAAGTCCCTATCCAGGCAGACACTTTAACAAAATCCTTTTCCTTCCTTCCTTCCTTCCCTCCTTCCTTCCTTCCCTCCTTCCTTCCTTCCTTCCTTCCTTCCTTCCTTCCTTCCTTCCTTCCTCCCTCCCTCCCTCCCTCCCTTCTTTCTCTCTTTCTTTCTTTCTTTCTTTCTTTCTTTCTTTCTTTCTTTCTTTCTTTCTTTCTTTCTTTCTCTCTCTCTCTCTCTCTCTCTCTCTCTCTCTCTCTCTCTCTCTCTCTCTCTTTCCCTAAGATGGTCATAAACAGTAAGTGCATAGTATCAGGAGCAAAGAAAGCTTCTTGAAGAAAAGTAATGAAAGTGAGTAGAGTGACATGGTGGTTAGTAAAGCTGGACTGACAGACCAAGAATACAAAAATGGTTGGAAGTGACATCGAGTAGTTTGATCATATCATACTGCTGTTTCTTTCTTTATTATTAATACTAACCAATAAGGAAAAAAGAACAGCAAATGGTATCAAGATTTATTTTTTTAAAAAATAACTAATGGGATTCAGGATACAGACTCATTGGAATATGACTTGCACACCGTGCATAAAATCCTAGCTTCAGTTGCCAGACTGTATAAACCGAAAGTGTCAGTGCATCATGTAATCTTCAGAGCACGAAGGGAAGAAGACTAGAATTTTTTAGGTTATACTTGGCTACATTGCCAATTTAAATAGATGAGATTGTGTATTTATAGTAACAATAGTAACAGTTGTAGTAGTAGCTTTGGTAGTGATAATAATAAATAAATACTGCTCTAGAAATGAACTATGAGATCAATGAGAATAAAGAGATACTGATGTTGGGGATCTGAACACTGAATTATTGCAACACATTGATGGATGGTCCACTGAAATAGCTCTGTGGGTAAAACTGCTTTCTGCTAAGCCTGAACCCCATGTTTAATCCTCAGGACTCCCATAGTGAAAGGAGAAAACCAGCTCCCTCAAGCTGCCTTCTGACCTCCACAGCCATGCTATGGCAAGCATGTGTGCATGTGCACACATGGGCGCGCGCGCGCGCACACACACACACACACACACACACACACACACAAAACAACAAATGTAACAGTGGTTTTTTAAAAACATTAATGGGGCATTAGTCTATTTATAGACTGTTAATAGAATATTGAAAGTCATGGGCTACTCAGTTTTTAGAGACCACAAACTTACACTGCAGGACTGTAGTGTTTCATGGAAGGCAGATGAAAGATGGAGGAAGAAACTGAAGGAGAAAGAATCTGAAGCAAAGGGAAGCAAAAAAGCTCAACATCCTTCAGATGTTATTTTAAACTTTTCAGGCTTATTTGGTTTCATCTTCAGCAAAAAGGAATTAAAGTTTTAAGTGCTGAATAACTAATGGTAAAAAGAAAATACTTTAACGCCTATTCATTTTTAATGAGCAAAGCAGTGTGTTAGGGGAAAACAGCAGAAAGATTTTTGATGGGGGCAGTTCAGGGTCACTGCCTTAGGCCTAGTTCATTCTCTACAGAGTGGACTCATAGGAGCCTCATCCCAGCAGTCTGCTCAATCAACAAGCTCAATTACACACAGGAAGAAACAGAACCAAGGTTATTTCTTCTAGCTTTAGAATTTTGGAATGGTTTTCCTTTCAGAAAACTATGTCACTGCTGTTCTGAATTCTATAGAGATATGTACACATAAGAGTTAAAAGAATTTGAAAAGTAATGTACAATATTTATTGCCAAAAATATGAAACTAATTTATATTCATTTATACTGAAAGTAGGACACACTCGACAGCTATTAATCCATACAGTAATTAACATTAGCTTTGCAAGCTGAAGATAATATAAAAAGCTTATGCTGCAATATGAAATGTTTCAATGGATCATAATTAACACACGACTCCAGTTTCTGATTAATCATTTTTGTTAGATTGTTTCACAGGTTACATCTAATTAGTGAAAAGGAATATAAAATTTGGTGCCGCATACTAGAAGTCCAAAAAGTCATAATTTAACACTCTTAGTATTCTTCATATAATTATTACAATCCTGAAAATACAAGGTCTTATTCCATCACAAAATTGAAAGAACTGTCACTTTAGAACCCACCAGAACATAAGACAAGTAGTGTAATAGAACAAATTTTAAATCACTACATACAAAGAATGACTACTCTAAATTATTTTTTCCTCATTTTTTTTAAAATTTAATCCAATGTTTCCAGAAAATACAGTATTTTGATTTAGTGACATTGAATTAATAATACAGTTTCAGTTAATAATTTCTATTTTATATATCGTTATTTCAGACTAACTCAAAAATCCCACAATAACATAATGGATAAAAGATGAACTTGAAGGATTGTGTATATTTTTTAATCATTTTTCCTTTTTCAAAAGCCTGGATTACCTATTCATGCACTTTGACTGCTATCCAAGCTATCCACTGAGCAATCCACATGGACATCTTTAGGTCAAAGCTTTCTTTGTGAATTTTAATTTGGAGTCAAAAGCCACTTCAAAAAGAACTTAATGCATATTTGGCATGAATCCATATCTGACCTTTGAACAATAAATGATAGAAGCTCAATTCTTTAATACACAATCTTACTTGAACACAAATTCACCTGTATATAAATTTATTGGCATTTTGTGGTGTAATTCATATTGTTTCAGTAAATTCTAGTACTTATTATCCATTTCAACATGAAAAAGAAGGCATTAAAGTACAAAAGATCGCAGTATTACCTTAGCATCAGCTAAAGTCACATTTCTGGAAAGCATAGATAATTCATAGTTGAAACATGAGGATGTATTGATTTGAACCAATGAATGTTGCCCTTATCTCCCCAAATTTGGGACCTTCAAGACAAGGGGTGTCTACAGTCAAAATGTCTCCTTAAGAAAACTATTTGGAATATTCACAGATCAACATTTTGTTCTTGTATGTGCCGCACTGTCCTCTTTCAACTGGACAGTGTTCCCTCTGCAAGTTCTACCACCAAGTGTACGTAGGGTCTTTGCTTGAAGTATGACATAAGACTTGACTGTTTATTCTTCCACTGGCTTCGCTTTGAATGTACTTACACTCGTGAAGTGTGAAAGACCTTCGACAGTGCACATTTGGATGGATCTGGAGACACTCCATATTCACAGAATTTCTTTCAGGACATTCCCATCCCCTCCTCAAATGTCCAGCACTTGTTCTGGAAACACTAAAATCAAACACATGGAACAAAAAGTAACTGTCTGATAAATAACTATTTAAAAACGACATTCAAGTTTCCTGCCTCTTATAATTCTACTATACATTTGAATTTTTTATGACATATATCATGTCTCCCTCCAGACCCTAAATTAAAGTAAAAGTCCATATTAAACTTCCTTCTGGGAGATGTCATAGTAATTACAAAACATCCTTTATCTTGTCTTTCCTAACTTCAAATGAACAGGGTAAGTTTTCATTCTTTCCATATACATCTTTCCTTTTTAATTTTGCTCTCTGTCCATTTGATAAATGGGACTGGGGATAATTAATGTACAGCAAATAATGTAATGTAATGCCATGTACACTTTTATACATTGTTGATTCTTGCTACAATCCAGTGAAAGCTAGTCAGTATTTTCTTAGTCTGGATTTCTTTAATTATAGCAAGAGAATTTGAACATGCAGTAGAAATTTATTTCCAAGGGTTAACTTCATGATGGAAATGTGTGCTTTTATGTAGTTTTTTGGACTAAATTAATTAGGATGCTGGATTCTGTCCTGAGGCATTTTCTCAACTATTTAGAAGAAAAGTTTAATGTTAAAATAAAGGCATAAAAGCAGTAATTATTTGTACTAAATGTAGATTTGTGTCTCGAGCTTGGTACTTTAGTAGAAAAGATTAGCTTGCCAGGGAGAAAATTTGTGTGAGTATTATGTTTTGAACATGCCCTCCTAACCCTAGTAACTATGTGCAAAGGAGATGTTGTTAATGAAATAGCAGATAGGACCTTTAATATTTATAATTATTACTTATTATGCAAATTTGGAGCTAATTTAAGAGCCATATTAGGATAATTCGTCTTAATGGAACCGCTTAATAAGTACATCGTAATTGCCCACTGGCCAGGTTTATAATTAACATTTAAGCTTTTAACTCTGTATCGTGATTTCTACCTTGATTTTATTGCATGTTATGAAGAGGAGTCAAATAATATTTTAACTTTTATTAAAATTAAAAACTAGTATAGTATTTGTATTTTCATTTAAAAGTCAAAGTATTTAAAAGAAAGATTTCAATTTGCAAATAAGTATTCTCATCATATTAAATAGAATATTTTAATTCTCTGTATCAGTTGATCTTATACAACAAAAGAGGAAAGCATCTGACAGGTCTTGTAGGCTCCTTGTGCCTACCATGCTTTGGAGGCAAGAAAATACAAACTCAGCTTTCAAATATCTTTCGTATAATTGTAAGTAATAACCATGGCACAGCATGAAGTAAATGCTTTACAGTTATTTTGTCAGTACAAACAACACTAGCACTTTAGTATGATTTTCTCAAATCAGCTTTAACTAAGTTATTTACTGCTATACCCTTTACAAGCAGAAGATTCAAAATATACAAATACAGTGTGCTTTCAAGTTTTCACCCTAATGAAGGATTTATTTCTGTTAGATTTTTAAATCCCACTTATTCATAAATACAGCATTCTAGAGGTTGTTCAAACTTGATATCTCCTGGCTTTTTCAGCAAAAAGAAAGAAGATATAAATACTTAGAGCTTATCAACTTTATGTAGATTCCCCTCTTTTCTTGTTGTATTGCATTCTACAGGGTATTGAAAATCTATGGCTACAGTATGTAGAAAATTTCTTAATGAAGTTGACAATTGCTTCCTTACCACTGATTTTTTTATTAGTTCAACTAGTCTTACAAACTTAAAGAAAAATCCAGAGAAATAACATCTATTACATGAAGGAACATTTTGACATCTTTCTATATTTCATCACACCCAAGATCATGTTGCATCTTACATACTGATGTGGTTTCAATTGAATTTTAATTATAAAATGAAATGTAAACAATAGATTTAAAATGAATTGATATTTTAAAGTACAGATATACCCTTTCATGTGCACACACATGCACGCACACACAAAAAACCTACACTCGTGGAGATTGCACACACACTATATATATAAAGAAATATATATATTTTATATATATATTCTTATATCCTCTCCCTCTCTCTATCCATCTCTCTCCTGTGTATATATGTGTGTATGTGCATGTGTGTGTATGTTTGTGTGTTTAAATTTAATAACAGTAAAAAAAAAAAACAACTTTTGGACCTGGGACTGTGGTTCAGTAGTAAAACATTTGCTTAGCATACAGCATTGCATTCTAGTACCATAAAAATTCAATTGCTAAGACAGACAGGACCAGCAGAAGGTTCTATATGTCTGTTTTCCCCTCAGATATAATGAAAAACAGGAATAAGCTCTCACCTACAGCGTTCTCAGCTTGGTGGTCTCTAGCTAAGTTCTGCACGCAGCTTGAGTGACCACTCAACGTTGGTGGCATATGACAAGTTCTGATTGCAGTCTAATGAGATTTGTATGACAGAAATTGTAATGTTTCCTAATTCTGCTTAATAACATTTTCTAGGGTAGTATTTGGCCCTATGTTGAAGCGCTTTTGAAAACTGTAGGAAACAAAATTCCTCCTTAAAAATCACAGTTGCGTAAAATTACTAAACAAAATGAGGATTACCCAGAGTATTAGTAAATATTGTTAAGTTTCCTTCAATCCAGGATTAAATGAAAATAAACCAAATATATTGTATTAGCTAGCGTTCTCTAGAGGCACAAAAGTGATATCTGTCTATCTATCTATCTATCTATCTATCTATCTATCTATCTATCTATCATCTATCTGTTTCTATCTATCATCATCATCATCATCATCAATCTGTGGTACTGTTAGTCTAACAATGGGTACCCATCAATGAGAAGTCCAAAAATCCTGTAGTTGTTCAGTTCACAGGGATGGATGTCTCAGCTGGTCTTTGTATACACTGGAATCCAGAAGAAGGAGACAGAGTGAGGGCAAGCAGTCAAAGAGCAAATTGCTTCCTCTTCCATGTCTTTATATGGGCTGCCAGAAGAAGTAGCCCAGCTTAAAGGTGGATCTCCTCACCTCAAAAGATACAAATCAAAGGTGGTTCTTCCAACTTCAGTTATGTAATTAGGAAAAATTCCTCCCAAGTGTACCCAGCTGCTTAGGATTTAGTAATTTCCAGATATAGGCAAGTTGAAGAGAATAGCTATCACATCTACTTGCCCAATAATTGTACAGCTTTCCCTCTTTAGAAGGGAGCTGCTCTTCACAAAAGAGAATTTTGTTTTCACATCACCTAAATCTACCACCTTCCAAAATATTTTGATAGGGTAGATTTCATTATATGTCTATTTATTTACTTGTTTGTATATTACTTTAATTTTATTCATTATTTAGTTGTTTATCTTGAACAAGACATTGTATATAACATAACATAAGTAGTGCTGATAGTAAATGATGAAGATGTAAGAGAAAATACTGTTTATTATCCAAGCAATGATACAGAAGAATATAAAGTAAATCCAGAAAAGGGTAGGATATAAAGAATCATGGATTTGTCCCCTAGGTAAGGTTGGGGGTAAAAGGATGATATGTGAAATTGTCCTTATATGTTTTAGTTCATATTCCTTTTTTTTTTTTAGGTTTAAATTTATTTATTTATTTATTTATTTATTTATTTATTTATTTATTTGTATTTATTTTATTTTACAATACTATTCAGTTCTACATAACAGCCACAGATTTCCTTGTTCTTCCCCTTCCTGCCCCCTCCCCTTTCCCCCACCCCACCCCCCTTTCCCACCACTTCCAGATCAAGGCCTAAATCAATAACGGAATGATAGTATGATTGTAAATTTATTTAATGAAATGATTATTTAATGAAAACATTATACGTTTAAAATATTTACTTTAGTGGTTTTTCTGTTTAAAATTATTCACTAAATTAAAACATAAGAAAATACATCATTATGGATCACAAAAATTTATGTCCTAATATGAGTTTCCATTCATATTGTAAGTAAAATGTTCATTAGATATTAGTCTTTTTATGTATGTCTAGATTATTAATTTACTACTTTTCACCATGTATGGTTTTATGTATCTGAAATGTGATACATATTCAAGGATCTGAAAACTGTCATTTCCCAAGCATATAAACTTGAAAGTCAGCACGGCTCTTTGTGTGCTTTTGTTATGTATTTTATTTATTTCTGTGGTTCAGTTTTTTGAGTTACTAAAAAGCATTTATTCTTTTAAGTTTTGTTCAAGTTAATAACACAACATCAGCTATATTCAATCTATCTTCTTCTGCAGTTTCTCTCAGGAAAGAGCTCTGCCAAGCTCTGACTCTAAATGGCAGTACACAGCAGAGTGTCATCTTAAACCACCAGTATAAAGTATTCTAATAACTGAGGTGATTGTTGCTGACACTGGAAAAGTGTGGGCATACTGGAACGTGTAATCAGTGGATGCAATAATGGATGGTGTTCAGTGACTTCCAGGTAGCCTAGAGGATGTGATCATAATATTCCATATATTTGGACTTATGGCTTTAATAAACAACTCTTAAGATTGAGGTATTATTGCATTCCTTCCTCCTGCTATAGACAGCTTCTGGTGTTATTTGAAGTTTGTGATAACACAGAAGCCAGTAGAACTATTTGAGGAGACCTGGCCCTTGTAAAATGAGAGCCATCAACAGATAGAAAAAATAAATCCCCCTACTTTCACCTTTCATATTATTTCCCCAGATTGTAGTGAATGAAAACCTTTGGCCCTGCAAGGCCTCAAAAGGAAGACTCTGAAAGGAATGGCCACTTAATAACACCATGACCTTTCCTATATTCCCAAATGTCAACTTTTGTCACTTAGTACTGTAATAAAGAACACAAGTTGGGCCTGTGTGAAGTTGTTTTAAAAAAGGAGAAAATCTATTGTCTGACTTGTGCCACATGATGTGACCCAACTCCAAGGACTGGAAGAGTTATGTGACAATGCATTCTTAACTGAAAATAAAAGAGAATCTGAACATTAAAATGTACTTAAACTCCCTTGGCCTTTGCCTTCTCTCCAAACATTATTTTATGGACCTCATCTCAGGTCTCTGACTCTTGCTTATCCTTCTATTTGGCCTGTCTTTTCTTTCTCAGCCTTCCGATGCTTTGTTCTTTCTCAGCCAGTTGTTGGTATCAATTTCCCAAAGGTTTGCCCTGGGCATTTTAGCCTATGCAGTGTACTTCGTTTACCAGTTGGTTTTAATAATTATTACATCATTTTGCTTCTCATTTCCCTCTCATGTATAATGGGAGTATGTATGTGTATTCACCAACATTATGCTTGCCCAATACTCACACAGACCAGGAGAATAAAACAGATCCCCTAGAAATGGAATTGCAGATGGATAGATGCCAACATGTGGTTTCTGAGTACTGAACCCAGTTGTCTGCAAGAACAATAAGTGCTCCAAACTGCTAATCAATCTCTCCAACCTCCATGGAAAGCTTCATATGAAAATGCCTTCAATAAACTCTGTTTGTAAACAAGCAAAAACCCTAATTACCAACTAGAAAGAATAAAATTCTTATTGTGTTTTCAGATATTTACTCACTTAAAATACTATGAATTCTTATAGAATTGTGAACTGAACTTTAACATATGAGAACTGCACTTTATTAAATATGTTTAGTATATTTTTTCTTTTTTATATTGTAAGGACATATCTCACATATCAAGTGTTGTGCATAAAAGCAATTCTAATAAATTATACAGGCAATAACCTTGCATAAATTGTTACTTTTTCTTGCAATCACAAAACAGCTAGGGACACTAAATTGAAGGGAGAGAGATTCATTTCGGCTCAGGGTTTCAGGGATTTGAGTTCATTTTGCTGGCCCTACTGCTATAGGTTGATAGAGAGGCAAAGCATGAGAAGGGGACATGTGACAGAGGAGGCTGCTTATCTTATGAGGGATGGAGGAAACACAAGCCAGGACAGTTCTGAGATAAGATGTGTCTTCTAAAGCTAATGACCCCAGTGTCCTTCTTTCAGGTAAGCTGCCCACCCTAACTGATGTTCTCATCATGCAATCACCTCTCAATAGCATCACTAGCTAAAAAAATCAAGACTCAGTACATGAGCTTTTCATATATATATATATATATATATATATATATATATATATATATATACTTCACATTCAAACCTCAATATTGCATGGTAATTATTTGGTCATATGTAATTGCTTCTAAATGTCCTCAATTTTGTACAAATCATGTTCAATGTTTATTTGAGCAAATGCTTAATCACTTTAACTTACAAAAAATTAAAAAGTATTTGAAAGTTAGTTCTATTCATAATAGTATTCCTTGGGTTGTTTCTAAGAGAAAGATGAAAAATCTAGACATTTCTTATAGATTTGTACGACATTGTTTATAGAACTGGGAGATTTTTTTAAGTTGATACTACCCTGAGTAAGTATTTTCTTTGTTGGTGCAAAGTTTCTGGGAGGCATGGCTGGCTTCAAAACACATAGGTAGCTGAGGAGGCGAGGGTGCTCTGGAGCTCAGATTTTCTGAGCCTCTACACTGCAGAAGTGGGATAAAAGGCACTCACCCCACATGGCTTGAACAACTAAATATATCACTTAGATTTTGCCTTCTTTTTCAATGATTTTGTTTTTATTATACACTATTGTAATACATATAACTATTTATATTTATTTCCACTAACCAATAAATTATTTTACATTATAAAAGTATATAAATAAATAATTTAAGACATTGTTGAGATATACAAATATATATAAACAAAAATAGAATATCAGAGAGCTTTAATCCTAGAGTACTCATTAGTAACAGTGGTACTTTTACACCTATAAGTTAATATTGTTTTGACAGTAACTAATTGTTTGGAAGCTTTCTTGTGCCTGGTATTTTAGTGTTTTGGTTTTTCTGTTGTTGGTGTGGGAAATATTACCAGCCCAACTGGCTTAACTTCCTTTAAGATTATCTATCTATCTATCTATCTATCTATCTATCTATCTGTCATTTATCCGTCATCTATTATTTCTGTATCTATCTCTATCTATATATCTATATCATCAATCTCTATAATCTATAGCTATACATATAACTATATCATCTATCTCTCTCAATATGCTTGTATCTATCTATATTTATCTATATCTATATTATCTTTATATGTGTGTTTATATATTTCTATACTCATATCTAAATTTATATCATCATATTTATGTGTGTGCACAAACACATTTATTTGTACTGTGTATAAATCGTAGGTCATTTCTTTAAATTTAGGTTAACTTTAGTCTGCTAAGAAATATTTTTTCATGGCTGAATCTTTTATATTTGTTCTGTTTTTTTCTAACCTCATTTTGTAATGGCCACACTGACTAAAACTTATGTTTACCTACAATTTTGTGCATAAACTTATCACCCAGAAATTTCTTGAGAGCAATGCTTACATGTTCAATTTTTATTTAACATGTCTAATTAGTTCATTCATGGGAACTTTATTAAATATCATCCCTCTAGATTTATTCTAGATACTCTCTTTCTCATTAAATAATAGTATAACACACCCAAACATCTAAAGTATACACTTTGGAGTTATTTCTGAAATTTAACTTTGCTACAAGTCAATATTACAACTGCTTATGAAACTCTGTCAATTCTGCATCCCTATAGTACTTCATAATTTCCCACTTGTCTTTGTTATTCATACACTGGCTTTAATTATACTCACTTCTCTACAATTACACTACTATTGTATGAGTCTCTGCATCATCCTTTAAGAATCTTAAATGAATTCAGGTGTCATAACATAAATGTGACCTGTAGAACAGAAATCCACTTTTCTCATTATTCTGTAGCTGGAAATTGTGAGATGCTAGTGTTAGTATGGCTAAGTGTGAGTGAAATCTCTAACCAAGCACTTTTTTTGGTCATTTTTTAAAGGACATTAACTCAATCATGAGAGGCATCCATCTTTATGACCTCATCTAATCCTAAATATTTCTCAAAGACGCTGGCTCCAACTAGCACTTCATTGCATATTACAATTTCAGCATGTGGTTGTGGAGAACACATACATGGCACTCTATAAGCTTCTTCCTTGAAAATCATAATTGGGCATTCTACATTTATCCACAAAGTTCATTCTTCTTTGGTCCCCAATGTACTCTGAAAGCATATTTCAAACAAAAAGGCTGCTTCCTAACATAAAATTTAATTGTATTTTCATTTATATCAATATCAAAATTAATTTGAATAAACCTAACCTAACAGGTCCCCTGTGAAAACACAGACAATTGATGGCTGGTAGGGTAAGGAAAATTGGTTTTCCTGAAGAATAAGTTGACCATGACCACAGTCAGTGGATGACTACATATCCAGGATTAAATGTGAAACATAAAATGGACTTGATGGAGAGGGATTTTGAGAAAGGAAGAGTGAGTAGGAAGGGGAAGGAAAGGAGGAGGGAGAGAGAGAGATAGATGATAGATAGATAGATAGATAGATGATAGACAGATAGATAGATAGATGATAGATAGATGATAGATAGATAGATGATAGATAGATAGATAGATAGATAGATAGATAGATAGATAGATAGATGATATCAAAATTGTATGTGTAGGAAATAAAAAGATGGGTAGACCTGGGAGGAGTTGGGGAAGTTCATATTATCAAAATACATTGCATGAAATTCTTAAAAATCTGATAAAAAAGATAAACTTAGGAAAAGGACCAGTGTGAAAATGTTCTCTGGTTTCCACTAGATGGAAACATTCTGTCTTCATAAATTGCTTTTTTTTAAGGTTTCAATTTCCTTCATACTTTACCTTTGTGATTATATGCCACAAATTTCAAAATTATTATTTGAAGTAGTTTTGCTGCTGTCATCCCTGAGAAACAGAGGTGGATCATGACACTGGGTAAGGAACTGGGAACCTCTGGATCTCCACCATTGTTTCTGAAAGTTGTCACATGGAGAATCCAGAAAGCCACAACTTATTTCACCAAGTTCTTCATCCATTGTAAATGACATAAGAGCATCACTTTGCTCTTTGTGCTAAATCTTGTACATGTCACAGAAACCAACAGATTTGATTTATTTATTCACTTATTTATAAATATTTTAGTGTTGCTTGCAAATCCCTTTGTGCTATTCAGTGGTTACTGATGAGTTACTAACATTTCACAATCACATCTAAAGCTTTATGAATGTTTCATACCAAAGAAAAACTTATTAATTTAACACAATACAATATTTCAATTTTATTTGTGAAATTAACTTTCATTTTAGTTTCAATTTCCTGTATTTAAACAATTATCACTTTCTGAATAATTTCACTTATTGGCCTAGTAATTAAATATATTTCAATACTTTAAATTAGTAAGGTTCCAATTAAATTTTGGAAGTTTAATTATATAATCATATTTCCAAATTACAGAAAGGTTCTGTGAAAATTATCATACAATTATAAACAGCTAAAACTTATGAACTACCAATGCATGAATTAGTAACTATAGTAAATTTTGTTTTTACTATAAAACTACTGATATTATAGTTTGAATTTTTTTGCATTTGTTTCCTTAGAATTTGTCTAATTTCCTTTCAGGTTTAAAAAACAAGTAGATATGGAAGACATTAAGAGCTCATTTGCTGGCGAAGATTTAGGGTAAATACAGTAATTGCAAGGATACCTTAGGCCAAATTAGTGATTACATCAATGAGTTTATAGGTGGAGTAGGCACCTGATCACCTCGGTAAGTGGTTAAATCTAAGCTATGTACACTAATTCATATTCCCATTAATAGAATATTATAATTCCTTTAACCAATGAAGTAAATTACATCAGCATCCTTCTTCTAACTCCAAAATCATTTGATCTTAATTAGGGATCTTAGCTACAGAGTTTTAAGTGAGAGACTTTTTGATTTGATGAATTCCTATAATCTTTTGTATTTCTTAGTTTCATGGAACAGTGAAAGTTAGTGAAATCATATTCAGTTTATTTAAAAATATTTCAAATGGTTTACTCAGACATTCAAGTGTGAGATTAATGAACGTTTATTGCTTGAGACAGAGTTCCTCTGCCTTTCTTTGTATTGTAAGCTTACTTCCATAAGCTTATTTCTGTATTGTTTATTGAAAAAACACCCATGGTAGTAGTATGAAAAGAAAGAGGTACAAAAGAAAAACATTATATGTTTATTTTTATAATACATTATGCTAATTTATACTTTTAGAATTTTTATGAACTTTTCATAGTTTTAAGTGATTTTAGTCACAATTGTCTTTTTTAATCATAAGAAATATGCAACTTTAGTTGATATTGCGTATCATTTTAAAATCTGAGTTTATTATATAATTAATTATTGTAGTTAGAATTATGCTGTCCATAAAATCATAGTCTCATTTTGGCCTCCACATAAAAACATAAAGTTGGAGGGTAGGGGTGTGTTGGGGGAGACAGGAGTGAGCCAGAGAGGAAAACGGTTGTGGATATAATCTTGTTTTACTATATAATTCTATGAATCTGAAGAAATAGAAAATTTGTGTTTTATTATTTTTTTCATAATTTCATACTATGCATTTGGTCATATTCAGTTGTAATGCCTCTGAGATCTATCCACTCCCAAGTTTGAATTTTCTGGGCTTGTTTTTATGTAATGATCTATCTACTCCAAATTTGCTTTCCATATTCTTCTGGGTGTACCTATCCACCAGAGCATGTCCATAACCAGGAAACATGACTTCATAGAAAACTGACTCTCTGTCTGTCAGATACAGTAAGCTGTCTGTATATCCTCAGTTAGTGGTGGGGTTCTTGTACTCCTTGCTGGATGTTAGAATGTTGACTGGGTAGATTATCTTGCGCAGGTCTTGTGCAATCAATCAAAGCATCTATGAGTTTGAAAATTCAGCAGTCCTAACGTGTGCAAAAGACAGTTTTGCTCTGATCTCTGACCTCTGGCTCCTACAATTTTTCCATCTCCTCTCCCAACAATGCTCCCAAGACTGGAGGAGTGAATGTGATGAAGTCGTGCCTTTTGTCGAAGAGTATCTCGTAGTAAGTTATCTCTGCGTTTGAGAAATTCTAAGTTTCTACTTTGATTACCATCTATGGCACAAGAAGCTTCTTTGATGAGGTCTGAGAGTTGCAGTAAATTAAGGTAGAGTAATAGGCATTTAGAGAGCAGTTTTATACAGTATACATTTATTGAAACACTCATAGTAGGTGCACCCTGAGCCTATGAGCTCCCAGCCATTGATTCTTGGGTAATACCAGGCATGTGTTTCCTCCTGTGAAGCTGGTCTAAAGTTCACCCAGGAAGCAGCTGTTTGTTGCCATAACATTTGCACCACTTACATCAGTATAACATTCCATGTTATCCATTATTATCATTCAGGGGTTTCAAAGCTGGTTAAGACTATTGATGACCCCCCCCCCCCCAAGGCAGCCTGTATTACATCGTCCAGAATCATGAGAGATAGCAGAGTAGAGAAGTTTCTTTGTCAGTACTAATTTGATTTCTCCATGTTTTATGATCCAAGTGTGTGGTTTCTTCAGTAATAGAGTCTTCCTTCAAGCTCTGGTGGAAAACCAGAGTAATGACAATAGTCTGCATTGTTTTGGAGGTCTCGGGGACAGCTCTGACCAACAACTTGAGGAGAGGTATCCCATACCTAGCGCTGGGCTTTTTACACAAATCCTAAGATTGGAAGCTAATATGTGAGTGAAGAACATGTCACATCTGCCTTTTAGGTTCTGGGTTCCTTCACTTAGTATAATGTTATCCAGCTCTATCCATTTACTTGCCAATTTAATTTTTCTTTGTAACTGAATAAAATTTCACTTATATCATACCACATTTTTCATATCCGTTCATCAGCTTGTGTTCATCAAGGCTGTGTTCCTGCCCTAACTGGTGAAGAGAGCAGATATGTGTTTTAGTGAGCATGTGTCTCTATCATAGGAAATAAAGTCTTTTGGATGTATGCCCAGAAATTGTATAGTTGGGTAATATGACAAAACTACTTTTAGTTTTCTGTGTATTTTGCTCACCCAAAATAACACGAGGGTCACTGTTTACCACATCCATGCCAGCATTCACTGCATTTTGTTTTCTTGTTTTGAAAATAATTTCATTTTTTTCAGATTATATTACCCCCTTCCCTTTTCTTTTTCCAAACCCACACATAATGTTCTCTTTTAAATTCATGGTCTCTTCTTTCATTCATGTGTGTTACAACATATATGAATATGTTTATACATGTGTATTTCGAAACAAAATCTACTCAGTTTGTGTAATTTTACTTGTATTTGGTATTGTTAGTGTGCTCTTCCCCAGGGAACACTACTTCTCCTGCTCCCAGCATTCTTTAGGTGCCTGTAACTCTTTGTGTAGAGTTGATACCTAGTAAGTGTTTCCCTGTCCAAGTTAGCATGTCTATTGTTGTTCTTGTGAAGGTCATGTTTGAGCAGTCATGGCTATAGCTTCTGACTTTCAATTTTAGCCATTCTGACTGGGAAAGATGAAATCTCAAAGCAGTTTTAATTTGTACTTCTGAGCACTTAGAATGGTGAATACTTAAAAAAATAATTCTCAGCCTTTGTACTTCTGAGAACTGGTTGCTCAGTTCCATAATCCACATTTTAATTGGATTGTTAGATTTCTTGGTATTTGGTTTTTGAGTTCCTTGCATATTGTAGACACAGAATGTAAAACAGAATACTCTGTTTTTCCCCATTCTGTAGATGGTCACAACTTAAATTTTTCACATATTTAGTGCAATCTCCTTGAAATTTCTAAGCCATGTTCCTTTCTGACAAAACCGGCACTCCACTTTTCATCTTTATATCTACACTATGAGATCAGCCACTTCTCCAAAGAGAAACCCCCTGAGAAGAACCACAGTTCTAGAGAACAGGGTCAAAGCAGAGAGTGACTTGCATATGAGTACATGGAAATAGCAGCAGGCTTAGAGAGCCTCTCGTAGGTAGGTACATTGGGAGATTCAGTTACTGAGTTTTAAAAGTTTTAGTTCTTAGATTATAATTTATATAATATAATAAATTCCCTCCCTCCCTTTCCTCCAACTGAAACTTCTGCTATGCCCTTCCCTGACTCTCCTTCAAAGGCATGGCCTCTCTTTTCACTGTTCATTAATTGTTATTGATGCAAATATGTATTCACATATATTCCTGAATATAACCTATTTCATCTCTATAGTGGTGCTTGTATATGCTTATAGGGATGATGATTTTGTTTGTTGATTTTATTTTTGAGATTGTCATTTAGTTACTGCATTTCTCCCTTCTGCCTCCATCCAAACCCTCCCATATTACTCTCTTGACTTTCCTTCAAATTCATGGCCCCTTTTTTTCATCAATTGTTGCTCCATGCATATACATGTGTATATACTTATTTATCTTAAATATAGCCTGTTAAATCCATGTAATGCTACTTGTATGCATGTATTCAAAGCTGACTGGCACTGTAGGACTAATTGGTATGGTATTACTTGGGTCACCTCTGTTGTTTGCAGCTTTACTTAGCTGCCTGTAGTTCTTTTTGTAGGGTTGATGCCTCACAGGCTTTTCCTAATCCGGTTTGGAATGTTCATTGCTATTGTCTTTGTTCAGTTCATGGTTGGGTGGTCATGTTGGTGAGACTTTACAGGTGTAGTTTCTAATGTGAATAGCAGACACAGTCTCATAGCAAAGTTCCTGATCTTCTGGCTCTTATACTCTTTCTGACCTCTTCTTTTGCAATGTTTCCTGAGCCTTAGGTGTGGGAATGATTTGTAGATGTGGGCCTGGGCTCCACAGGGGTTGTTGATTTTGTTAAAATGTTGCGACTGAATTTTAATACTACAGAACTATTAATTTTCAATTCTTATGGTTCTATCTAATCTTTTATTTTTACACTGGCATTTAGACATCCAGGCTTGGGCTAATTAATTCTAGTCCCTGATTTCCGAGTTTGTTTTTGTTAGATGTGTGTTTTGTTCCTTGTTTTTTCTTCCTCTTTGTTTTTTTTTTTAGTGTGTGTGTGTGTGTGTGTGTGTGTGTGTGTGTGTGTGTGTGTGTCTTTGTAAGCCCGGATTTCTGGTGGCTGGTATGACTTCTGGTCAAGTCGAGAATCTATGTTCAAGTTGGGAACTAGCCTTCTGGTGGTTAGCTTTATCTTAAGTGCAGTAGGGACGCCTCTGTTCTTCTGATTGGTGTGGACTGCACCTGAGCAGCTCAAATCTGCTCAAGTTGGTGTGGCTTTGTGCCTGTCTGACTGATGTGGCTTGTGAGCTGGGATGTGGAAGTCCACTGGGGTTGGAGGCAGCATCCAGCAGACCAGCCATGAGCTTGGATGACTGAACTGGGATGGCATGGGCTGTGGAAAGGCTCTTGAGATAGATACATAATCTAGGAACTAGGACAGTTTCATCTGGGCGGGGGCGGGGGGGGAGTGGTTTGGTGATGGTTGGGGGGCAGAAGGAGATGTCATTCTCCAATTCTGACTGCTGGTGGGGTGGGCTCCTGATTGCCAGTTTAATATTGCAAATAATAAAATTCCTAAATGTGTTTCAGTACTCTCTATTGTTCTTTAATTGCATGTGACTTTATTTCCTTAGTAACACTGACTTGCACATGTCCATAAGGAGTCATTAGATAATATACTTGCTTATATAATAACCATAATCAGTCTTTATTGCTGTTGTTGCTCTCCGTTAAGGACCCTGTTATAATATGTGGGAATTGCTGGTGGAAATTCTAAGACAAAGAGTTATTCTTTGTTAGTGATCATCAACAAAATGAGAAAGAAGAGTCAATAAAGTCAGAGGATTACACACTATGAATATTACAGGTTATTAGCTTCCTAAGCTTTGTGTAAGAATTTTATATTTTATTGTTTAGTTTACCTATGTTGTATCTGACTATGAAATTAACATGGCATGTTTATATATATATATATATATATATATATATATATATATATATATATATATATATTCTAATCAGGCTAGTGTATGTATATATTCTGAGTAGACAATTTATACATATTACTATTAAATAGTTAATGAAGTTAAGACATTATCTTTTAGTTTAATTACATTTCAATTTGATCAAATTTTGTCTGAATTAATCATTCCAATTTTTCCAGCTTTTCTTTCTGACTGGAGCTTTGCTTTGTTGCTATAATATGCCAAATGCATTTTCATTGTCCTGTCAAATGCTGTGTTGTTCATTTAATGGACACAACTATGGCTGAGAGAGAAAACCCTAGATGCAGGTTTTATTTCTGTATGTGTGTGATGGGTCCTCATATTTTACATTAAATTTTCTCCAAGTTTCAGAGGGACATAATAAGGTTGACCCAGTAAGGCCTCCAGACAGTGGAAAAGAACAGGGGAATCTGGATTCTTTTTACATCCATGTAAACCTAAGCTTTTCATTGTTCCTTCTCATTGCTGAGAATGGCTACTTAGAAATTAATACATTTACTTTTTAAAGATGTACTGATATTACATTTTTCTCATTGCATTTACTAGAATTTAATTTAATTAAAACATAGTCCCTAGGCTTAGCTTTTCTTTGGTCCAAGATGGCAGCTGAAGCTCCAGTTATAACATACATTATTGCTATGCAACAGGAGATGTGAATACACAATATTGCTGCCGTGGAAACTCTTGAAATTCCAATGGGCTGCTACTTTTACTTGTTTTTCTGTCACTTGCACTTTTTTCTTATAAATTGTGGCTTAATTATTAATATTAATACAGTTTGATGATCAATCTTGACTGCCAACTTGACAGGACATAGAATCAACATGGAAATGCATATACTTCTCTGTATCCTATGATAGTGATTACAGTAAGTATCAAGTAAAGAGGGGAACCATGTCCTAAATCTGGATAGTATAATCCTTGGAGTTAAAATTCAAGATGAATAGAAAGGAGAAATGGTGCTGAGGATCTGAATCCATCTCACTCTTGCCTTATCATGTTCCACCTTTACATTTTATCCAATGTATTTGACTGTACCTCACACTGTGATCCAAATTATACCTTCTGCTCCTTCTGCTCCTCAAGTACTTTGGCATTTGAATAGTCACTAAAAAATAAAATGATTATAGAATTATTGAACAATCAGTATATTGTAACTGCAAATATTTTTGTGTGCATTATTATAAAAAGCTCTGCTTAATAAAATTGCATTGTATGTACATCTTTTTATATAGTACAACAGAAAGAATAAATATTAAAATGTAAAACTATCCATTGTCAGACAAGGCTTCACAAAAATAATTTGAATAGAATGTAGAAATAATAAGCTATGATAAATCATATACCTCAATGCATCTGTTTAAAACCCTGGGTTAATCTCTAGGGGAATTTAATGTAACTTTATTTATAATGTCCCTTTAGAAATTAAATATATCTAAACAATCACATATTAAACAAATAGTAAAAAAAAAAAAAAACTTTGCAAAATGTTACCATTCTTGCCTTAGAAATGCTAATATGGAGGTAGAAGTATTCTAGGAAGAGCTGGAGAAATTCATTAGGCTGTATCCAGACAGTCCCCCATAATTGGTGAGTTCCAGATACCAGAGACTGATCCTGAGGGATGGTATGTAAAGTTCTATGGCCTCTACAAGCCCACAGGTACAACTGCACAAACACAATAAACAACAACAACAACACACACACACACACACACACACACACACACACACACACATACATGGAAGGGAGACTGTCTGTTCTAGGTTTGTGTATGACACATGTTATATCTGCCTATTGCTATTCAGCTATGATGTTTCGAGAAGTTGAGGTTCTTGGTGCAAAGACAAATTAAAAAGAAACTCTAGTTCAGATATTGGATTATGAAGAAACTCTAATACAAGATTTATATTAACTTACTCTTGGAATGTCATACAGTTTGATTTAGAATGTAAACAATAAGATAAAAGTAAACAAATATCTGTTGTACTGAAGAGATGGCTCACAGTTAAGAGCATTAGAAGCCTTTCCAAATGAACTGGATTTGATTCTCAGCACGCACATCAGGATATAAATCCTACTGTAACTACAGTCCCAGAGTATCTGATGCTCTTTTCCGGTCTCAAAGGACACTAGGAATGTATGTTGTATGCAGATATTCATGTGGGTCAAATATCCATTCAATAAAAATAAATAAATGCATTTTAAAAGCTAAATTTAATTTTAATTTAATAGTAGGAGGTAATAAATCAAAAGTTATTAAATATTTGAAAGTGAGTGACAGAATTTTTCTTTTCCTATGTCTGACATTTATGTTGTTCTTATAGAGATAACTAACATGTAAAATAAAATCAAAGCATAGAATTTAATAGAAGCAGAAATAATAGAAATAGAGCATTGCATTTTGTACTCAGTAGCCCCACCCAACCTTAGAAGGGACCAATGATGGTTAGTACTGCAGTGGTTTCAATGTTTCATTTCCAACATTCCTATTTTGAAATTCTAACTCACAGGCTACTTATGAGGTGAGTTGTTTAAAAGGCTTGTAAAGCCGTCTCTATTTGTACATAAAATTCCCTAAAAAATATACTCCAGATTACTTAGTAAACACTTTGTATGGAGTCAGGAAGAAGAAGATATCACCTATGAGAAGTCAAACATTTATCAGATACTAAGTGTGTCAGTACCTTGAACTTGGACACTAGTAGCAATTCAGATTAAAATATTTTATATCTGACTGAGCAGAATAAAGCAGATACCCTGTCCCTAAGAAATGTGCTAAAATAATGACAAATTCCAAAACTGTGGGAAATGCTTCTGGAGCAGAGCAATAGGTAGAAGTTGGAAGCACTTGAAAGAGTACTAGAGAAAAGTCCATACTACCATTAATAGATCTTTGGAGGTGATTCTGCTAAAGGCTCAGAGACAAAATAGTAACATTCAGGAAGATACAGTTTATCTAAGAAATAGAAAATCAGTTATCAACAGTATCTTGCTAAAATTATAAGTGAAAGATTGCTTCTTCTTCATTAGGTTTTCCTTTGTTCATCTGACTGAAGAATCTGTTTTGGCTATGAGTTGTGTACTCCTTTCGATTATCATATTTAATTTGTTGTTCATTCTCTCTTGAAAATTTTTGTGTCTTCAGTTTTGCAATTTGATTTCAGCACTTTCTCATGTTTGGTATCTGTTGGTAAAAATTATGAGTTTGTGTATTGTTATCCTCAATGGTGGGTACAAAGCATGTTTCAACAGGTGTTCTGAGTTTTCAGAATGATCAGACACCTTTGTGTGGTAGTTTAAATAAAAATGGTCCCATAGGTTCACATATTTGAATTCTTGGTCACCATGGAGTGGAACTATTTGAAAAGGATTAGAAAGTGTGGCTTTGTTGAAGTAGGTTTGGCCTTGGTGAAGGAAATGTGTCACTGGGAATTGTCTTTTAGGTTTCAAAAATCCATGCCAGGCCCAGTCTCTCTTCATCTCTCTCTACTTACAAATCAGGATGTAGCTCTCAACTGTTTCTCCAACATCATGTTGCTATACTTACTACCATGCTCCCAGTCATGCTACTAGAGTACTAAGTCTCTGAAATTGAAGTGTCTTACTTTGTAAGAGTTTCTATCGTCATAGTGTCTCTCAACAGCAATAAAATCTAAGATGCCATTTCAGCAGAGCTGGTTTCTCTGGATTAACTTGTTTTCTAGCCTTTTCTGGACTTACCTACACATTAGACAAAGCAAGAACCTTTCTGAATTTTCACAGACTACAATGACATGGGAAAAGATACTCACCAATTGCTTCTCCCCACAGAAAAGAAAACTTTAATTTGCGAGATCTATACTGATCAACAATATGACGTTTGACATTAATTTGTTCACAGTTATTTTAGTTTCTTCTTATCAGGTGGCTAGCATGTTAGAACTACCAGACTTCAAATACTGGCACATTTGGTACTTGTTTCTTGGCATGTGAATGCTACTTTCTCTTCCCAAAAAATCTCAGAATTACAAGCTTTTTTTTTTCTTCTGCTCACTTACCTTGGAAAGATCATCATTATCCACAAATGTGAACTTTCATCCCTGTGCTCAGGTGTTGAGTCTGTTCCAGTTCTCTTAATATTCCAAACCTGACAAGCTAAAATTTCTCCAGTGAATCCTTCAAATATAGTTGTGTTGATGGATGTTTGAACTAATTTCTCTCCTGAGTTGCACAATGTCTTGAAGCTAAGGGGGTTGTCTGTGTTTTTTCACACAATGGGAAATGGGGTAGAGATCCTAGGGTGAGGGTGTTCTGGATGTCTCTACTAGATTTGGTATGTGTAATATCATGTTTACCCAGGGTATATATTTCTATTGGATTTTGCATTTCTCACAAAGAGAAGCTTTCAATGAATTGTTCAGAAATCAGAATTCCTGTAGATGTAACGATGGTCCCATTCTGACAGTATGCTTTCACTAATTTTCTTCTAGCTCTACCCTATTCCCCAAAATAGCTTTGAACTCATTGGCATAGTTGAAGACTTTCTGAAAAAAAAAAAAACAGCTTAAGTGCAGACACTAGGATGAACAATTAATAAATGGGACCTCATGAAACTGAAAAACTTCTCCAAGGCAAAGGACACCATTATTTGAACAAATAGGAAACCTAGAGAATGGAAAAAGATTTTACTGACTCCATATCCAATAGAAGGCTAATAGGGAGGAAGTAGGGATGACAGGAGAATCCATGGCTGATATGTAAACTTAAATTAATTATAAAATAAAAATATTTATAAAAAAGAAGGCTAATATAAAAAATATATAAAGACCTCAAGAAACTAGATATTATAAGACCAAATAATATGGTGATATTTTATTTGTACTGAAATGTGATTTTAATTTTATGTCAATAATATCAAGTTGCCCTGGGGTCAGAGCTATTAGAGCCATAGCAAGTGCGTGGTGGTTAGAAGAGCTAGGTAGATTTCTGTGTGTTCAGGGATACAGACAGTATTGGAGACATACGCCTTTAAGACCTGGAGGGCGGTACTTACAGGCAGTGATGAGGCAGTCATGTGGTTGGGTTTACAACCAATGAGAAGGCAGAACAGAAAGACTATTTAAACACAGACAAACAGGAAGTAGCTCTCTCTTGGGGAAGCTAGGAGCACTGCAGGAGGTAAGATTTTATCTCTGAGCTCTGACCTCTCGGCTTTCTCTTTTACATTGGCTCTGTGTTTCTTATTTTAATAAAACGATTTGATACATCTACAAAATAAGCCAACTAAAAATGGAATAAAGATCTAAACAGAAAAAATTTTCAACAGAGGAAACTAAAAGAGATAAGAATACTTAAATGTTGAGCATCATTTGTGGTCTGTGAAAGGCAAATCAAAACTGTATTGAGCCATATTATGCCTGTCAGAATGGCTAAGATCAACAACACAAGAGACAGGTTATACTGGCAAGGATGTGGAACAAAGGGAACTCTTATCCATTGATAGTGGGAATGAAAACTCGTACATCTGCTATGGAAATCAGTATAGCATTCAGATACTCAGAAATATGGTAATTGATCTACCTCAAGATCCAGCTGAACCACTCTCAAGCATGTATCCAATGGATGATTCATCCTACCACAAGGACGCTTGCTGAACTATATGCATTTCTGCTCTATTCATAATAGCCAGAAATTGAAAACAACCTAGATGTCTCTCATAGAAGATTGGGTGAAAAAATATGGCACACTTACACAACGGAATATTGCTCAGCTGTTAAAAAATGACATCATGAAAATTGCAGGTAAATAAAGAGAACTAGAAAAAAATCATCCTGAGTGAGATAACCCAGACACAGAAAGATAAATATGGTATGCATTTATTTATATGCAGATATTAGGCATTAAATAAATGACATCCAAACTATAGTCTATAGAACCGTAGAGGTTAGGTATAGGGGAAGTGAGTAGGGAGGAACACATGGATCTCTCTCCAATATAGAAACAGTAGATTTTGTGGGTGGTGTCAGCGTACAGGGGGAACAGGAAAATCAGATGGGGAAGGGAAGGCAGATGGGGTTGAGGCATGGAATGGAAGGAAAGACAGATAGAATTAAGGGGCATATGAGTGAGGGTATAGAAAACTAGTGCAATGGAAACCTCCTAAAATATATGAAGGAGAGTGATCCTAATGAATTCTTCAAATATTGAGTATGACATGGTCACAAATAAAGGTTCCTGTACTGGGACTGAATTACATCCAGTTTAGTTGTTGGCCAAAGAGGTTCCATCAAAATCTCCAAAAGACCCAGGGTGTTGCCAAGACAATATGTTGCTCTCCACAAACAGATGACAAGACCGTATAGCCGAACATCACACCTAAACAATTCAGTGAATAAGGTGATGCTGAGCTGGTGTTTGTAAAGAACATTTACCCCTATGTTCCAGTGTCTTTGGTACTGAAGGGTACTTTATAGGCTAAGAAAAGAGAAATACAAACAGCAGAAAAGCCACAAAACCTTTGATCTATAGTCTGTCCTGCCAGCAAAATGTGCTAGCACAATGTTGGCACAAACCTTGTGGGGATAACCACATGATGTCTGGTTTGGCTTAAGACCCACTTATAAATTACATTTTTGTTTGTTACCTCTTAGAAGACCTTTTTATTTATTTTATTTTATTTTTCCTTTTATTTGATTTTACAATACCATTCAGTTCTACATGTCAGCCACGCATCCCCTTGTTCTCCCCCCTCCCACCCCTCTCCCCTTCCCCCAAGCCCACTCCCCATTCCTATCTCCTCCAGGGAAAAGCCTCCCCCAGGACTGAGATCGACCTGGTAGACTCAGTCCAGGCAGGTCCAGTCCCCTCCTCCCAGGCCGATCCAAGCGACCCTGCATAAGCCCCAGGTTTCAAACAGCCAACTCATGCAATGAGCAGAGGACCTGGTCCCACTGCCTGGATGCCTCCCAAACAGATCAAGCCAATCAACTTTTTATTTTGTAAAGAGAAAAAAAGGGAGTAGATCCTGATTGGAGGGGTGATACGGAGGACCTGGGAAGAATAGAGGGATGGGAAATGATAATCGTAATATGTTTAATAATAAAGGGATATAATATAAAGCAATAACAAATTAAAAACAAAGTTAAAACAATAAAAAATGAAAGCAAATATAATTACTTTATTATTTATTAATTTCATTTTAAGTTTAAAAGATAAAGTATTTCCCAAACTATCACTATTCCTTTTCCACATTTTTCAATTTAAAATACAAACACCTTTATAGATATTATCAAGCAAATTTTTTTATTTACTTTAAATAAATGCACAAATGTGCTGGTAGGGACTCTGAAAGAACATTGTGAAATCACACTCATCAGAACTATTGTTGTCAGAATTTCACAAAGTGCTCTGGACACATAAGGTCTTCAGGAAATTCATGACCTTAAAATCAAACAAGAAAGTGGATCTAATTAACTAACCACTGCATCACTGAGAATTTAAAGCACATTTTTGGGTTCAATTTTGAGGCAAATTTTTCTCTAATGGATCAATTTACTAAAACACCCACCCTGAAGACAGCCAATTTTTACTCAATTGCCATAAGAAATTTTTAGAAATAAAAAGTTTATAAGAACTCACATATGTCCTGGAGACACATATTTTGGGGAAATGATGGAGATTAGATCTAGGGATATGTGGTGACCCAAGTAGCTTTCACTGTCCCTATTTCATGTGTGGTTTTAATGGTCTATAAGTTCACTCACAGCATCAAAGCAAATATACTCTAACAGAGGACTACAGTTTTTAACCATCCAGCCCTCCAATAATTATGTCTAAAGAATATTGCAGTACTGAATTTGACTTTCTATATACTACATACATTATATAATGCATATGATTCCAAGTCATTTGAAATGGAAACAGAAGTAAACCAGTGATATAAACCCATGTGGTAAGGCTCATTACATGAGATTCAGGTTTGAGACACTGCATGTGTAGTTTTACGGATATTAATTATATTCACTGGTAGACCCATTTATATGGCACTGATGTGAATTCTTGTAAAGGGAAGAGAAAATGTTAATACAACAATAGGAAGGGAAAGACTAGACAGAGGACTAGACTGTTGCAAGTCCTTTAGGCCCAGGCTCAGCGGCTCCTACAGCTGACATGGCGGACGAATAGACAGAAGCATGGACAGCAGATAGCAGAACAAGGAAAAGACCCTTCCAGAGCATTCTAGGCCACATATTTAGCACATCATCAGTTAATTTAATTTGCCAAATTGTATGATAAGTAGAAGTCACTAATGGGGTGCTTCACAAATTAGCAATCTACAGTTCATGGCACTAATGGAGTGTTTTACCAGTTTGTAACTGCAAAAAAAAAAAGGGAGTAAATAATTAATGTTTCTCAAAAACTTGCAAAACTGGGACATAATCAATTGAACGTTATTTGACAAAAGCACTGACAGAAATGATTATGGTCCAACTTGTAGAGAGTTTGATGGGGTAATTTAAGGTATGCATGTAGAGTCATCTTGCTTGTAGAGTGTTTGTTTAGAAGCTCCTGGAACTGTCATGCTTGTTCTAACCTTGTATTTCTGAGTCAGTCATCTTTTATATGTTACAATCTTCTTCATCTTTAAGAGTATAGAGATACTGATGTATTTGAGTTTCTTGCATCTTGTAATGGCAATTATATTGGTTATAAAAAGAAAACTAGAGTCTAAGATTTCCTAACAGTAAACTCAGAATACTCAGTAAGTGATATTTGTGGGTATACATATGCACATGCATGAGAGCAAATATATGTGTCTGTGCATATGATTACATTGTTATGTGTGTAAAAGTTACATGAATAGCAGGCTGCAATGGCTTAGAAATACATTATTGTATAGTTTACTGTCATAAGCTATCAGAAGAGATTAACAGAAAAAATAGCTACTTCTATTCCATTAACAGGTCATGAGTTTAAAGAAGGTAGAGATAGTGAAGTTCAGAGACTAATATCTGAAATATAATAGAATCCTAATAAAGTTAGTTTCTAATGATATATATGTAGAGCCACAACCTCAGCAAACCATGATTAAGGCATCACATGTGTTATACATTAGCAAGCCATGACAAAGGCTCTACATACATTGTTCCTCATCAAGTCATGACCCAGCCTTCACATGCATTGTACCTCATCAAGCCATGACCAAGCCTTCATGTACATTATACCTTAGCAAGTCATGACCAAGGCTCTACATACATTGTACCTCAGCATGCCACGAGCAAGCCTCTATATGCATTGTACCTAGAGACTTCTATACATCATATTCTTTTCTAAATTGCTAATTCTCTCATTAAATAGTTACCTTTTCAAACTCTCAAATGATTATAAGTATTTCTCAACAGTTTAACCAGCTTTCATTTCTACATAGTAGTCAATGGTCCCTCTGTTACAACACTTTTTTAAACATTTCTTGATCAAATGGCATTGCCTCCTATTATGAAGAAATTGAGGCTGTTATAAATTCTATTAACTACCTATTTTCTTTATTGCAGTTTTTTCTTTCTCTTGTGTTTACGTAAAATCGACATGCTTCTTTTAAGCTACACATGTTCCTTCTGCTTATAACTGCCATGCCATGTTACTTCTCAGGTCCTGATCCATCAACTCACTGTACTTACGGGCCATATTAATGATTTTAAGGTAAATCATAAAATGCCATAGTCTTATTCCCTTAAACAATTGACACTATTGTTTTAGTCCACACTTGTGGTTCCAGAGACCAGTGGAGTTGTGTAATAAAAATGTAGACAGGCTCAGAGCTAGGTGAGAAGTCTTTCTTGCAAAACAAACACCAAACCAAAAACCATGAAACAAAAGAAAACAAACAAATGGAAAAAAATCTTTTGTGGGATCTCACAAAAAAATATAAAAGCTACATAGACCTTTTTCTCTGCTTGGAAGGATACTAATTCCCATCAATAGCTACCTAATAACTACATATACACTGGATGAGCTCCTAAATATGCTACCTGCATGATACTACCTACTTGGGAAGTGGGACTTCAATGTAACAACTCCAGGCATACAACCTTTAAGTCCAAAGCAATAACATTAACTTTTTCTTTCCTGAACTTTTATAATAAATACACAATAATGCTTGTTTCTTCTACATTAAAAATAAAATGAATAAATTCCTCATTGATAATTAAATTCTACACAATATGCCGCTCCCCCAACTTTAGAAATAAAGTTTCAAGAAAACTGCTTTAGCCTCACTGGATTTACTTTCCTACTTGTTGTATTTTCATCCATCTGGCTTCAACATTTATCTCACTCTGAAACTGCCCTGATATAGTCCAACAGGACAGATGGTCCTCAGAACATATACTATGAGCTGGTGATGTTGAGAAAAATCTAACCAACACTTACTTTTTTACATTTTAAAGATAAGCATGAAAAGGATCTGATTCAAAACCATATATAATCATTTTCTATTTCTCAGATTAAAACTCTGAAAAAATTATACTCTTCAATTGTGTTTCAATTGCATGGACCTAATGGTCACCCTATATTGTTTCTTTATTACTTTTAGCTCTTAGGTTGAAAAGTTACTTAAATGGAAGATAGCTATTTACAGATTTGCCATACTATACTAATTAAAAATAAGGATCAAGCTATGAATTGCGATACAACTTATAATCCTAAAACTGAGGAAGCAGAAGCAGGCAGATTTCTGTATGCTTGAGGTCTGCCTGGTCTACTTAGTGAGTTTGATCAGTCAGAGCAAGCTACACAGATAAACTGTGTAAAAAAAAAAAGAAGCAAAGATGTGTGTGTGTGTGTGTGTGTGTGTGTGTGTGCTCACATGCACGCGCGCACACACACACACACGCGCACACACACACATAGAGAGAGAATAGAGATGCCTCCTTGATCTAAAAATGTAAGAGTTTTTATGACAGTCTTGTCAATGAAGGCAGATATCAGTTCTAAGAAAACAGTGGCAGAATCATTTAGAACACAGATATAGGTATTATCTGATATGTTTATTATATAACTGTTTGAAATGCACATTTATGAAACATTTTAAGGCTATGTACGAGAGCATGTGGAAACAGGGCCCTCACAATTTCTGAGATAAGAATAATTTGGTACTGTATTTTTTGAAGAAAATATGTCTGTAAATATCAGACGGCATACTATTTGACTTTGGATTTCATAGAATGAACTACTATGTAAAGTATTCATTTATAATAATGAAACCTCAAATCTAAAATCCATAGGTAGATGGTATGTTAAATAGCTACACATAAAACAGCATATACCAAAACAATTAAAGACTGTAGATATGCAGTAAAAACATAGATACCTGTAGACTATAGATACCAAGATACAGAACAACTAGGATTCAGTGATTTTACAGAAAAAGAATGTTAAAGAATATAAAATTTATGAATCAGTATGTACAGAACAATTACAAAATAATTAACTTAGTTTCTCAAATTTTATGTATAGAAAAAAAAAGATTCCAGAAGCAGTCATAATTGCTGGTCTTTTTAATTAATGGTGAGATTATGAGTAATTTCCAGTTTATTTTACATAGTTGTTTGTATAATTTTAAAATAAAACACAGTATGTTAGTATGAGACCCTTATATGAAAAAATGCTAGGAGGGTTACTCATACTCAATAATGAATTAACCTATGCAAATGAAGAAATTAATATAGTTAAGGGGTTGATTGTGACACAAGAAATCCTCTTATACTTGCTACTTCATTTTCCAAATCATGACATCAGAATTATAGTGGACATTCTAAAGATCTTCAGCACAAAATTAAGAATTTCGATTGGTTCCACAGTTTTAAAGGCACTGAGTAAAGAATCTTTGCATTGAGTTGAGAACAAAGGCTGGCGTTGTAATAGGGTCTTCACAGAATTTTCTAACTTCTCTAACTATCGTTTTCTTGAGAGTCTCTGTGTATTCACAGCTTTCAGTTCTAAGATGGACGGCACATGTCCTCTTTCACTGGATGCTCATCTTTTGCTCCTTAGACTTAAGAAACGTCAGATGAACAAGGACCACTGTACTGCTGTTCCATCCATAGTGAACTTCTTAATCAGTGTGCCTGGGTGGCCTGTATATAGTTTGACTATGTGAAATTTAGTATTTTAGTTTCCACATGTCAATTAATGTGAGAGGAAAATAATTATTAGAGGAATGTGTAGTGATTTTTTAAATTTAACTTCCTTAATTTTAGTAAATTATATTCGGCACACATATCCACTATAAGAAATCACTTCCTGCAGGGCGTTGGTGGCGCACGCCTTTAATCCCAGCACTCGGGAGGCAGAGGCAGGCGGATCTTTGTGAGTTCGAGGCCAGCCTGGGCTACCAAGTGAGTTCCAGGAAAGGCGCAAAGCTACACAGAGAAACCCTGTCTCGAAAAACCAAAAAAAAAAAAAAAAAAAAAAAAAAAAGAAATCACTTCCTTATTAAAGGAATTAAAGGATTAAATCCTTATTAAAGGATTAAAGGCTTGTGTTACCATGCCTAGCTGTTTCCAGTGTGTCTTTGAAGTCACAGAGATCCAGGTGGATCTCTGCCTCTGGAATGCTAGGATTAAAGGCATGTGTGCCACCGTTTTCTGGCTTCTATATCTAGTGGCTGTTCTGTTCTCTGACCCCAGATAAGTTTATTAGGGTGCACAATATTTGGGGGAACACAATATCACCACATGTAGAGATATTCTTTTTCTCATAAATCTCCCCAGTTGCCAAAGTCAAAAGCCCGTTTTATATAGGAGAGAGAGCCAAATATATTCATTTCTCTAAATTCAAGTGTTAGTATTTTAATTTTTGTATGGGTATTTTACCTTTGTGCATGTCTGTGAACAACAACATGCCTGCAGTCCCCACAGAGTCCTGAAAAGGGAATTAGATGCCTTGGGACTGGAGGTACAAACAAATTGTAGGCTGCCGTGTGTGTGCTGGGAGCAAAACATTGGTTCTCTGGAAGAGCTGATGAGCGATGTCTTTAGCTTCCTAGAACCTCTTTCAATATTTATTGTGTGTGGGGTGGGGTGAGAGAATAAATTGCAGGAGTCTGTGGTGATATTTTGTTTGTGATCTAACAAGTAAAGCTTGCCTGAAGATCAGAATGTGGAGAAAGATCTCTAATTGGCCATAGAAGCCAGGCACTGGTGGCACACCCCTTTAATCCCAGCGTTCAGGAGGCAGGGGCAAACTGATTTCTGTGAGTTCAAGACCACCCTGGGCTATACAAGATTTATCCAGTCTAAAAGAGAAACAGAGCCAGGTAGTGTTAGCACATGCGTTTGATCCCAGCAATTCGGATCTCATGTCTTTAATCCCAGCACTAGGGAGGTAGAGACAGGAAGTGATTTGGCTGGGTGGAGAGAGGAATATAAGGCAGGAGAAGACAGGAACTAGCTCACTTTCAGGCTGAGGGGTTGGCTGGGTCAGAGGTGGTGGCTGTGGCTTGCTCTTTTGTCTCTCTAATTTTTCAGCATTTACCTCCTATATCTGATTCTGGGTTTTTATTGTTAAGACTATGATTCATGCTACAGGAGTCAGTTCTTAATTTGGGTACAGGGGATCAAATTCAGGTCCTCATGTAACTTTATCTGCTGAGCCATCTTACTGGTCCCACATTCTATTTTTGTTTGTTTGTTTGAAGTTTAGGTTATTTTTAACTATTTTCTAAGATGATAAAGTTTAATCTGTACATTTTCCCAAGGTATTGCTTTTGTATGTTTATTTGCTTAATGTGATCAAAATTTTAAAAAAGATGCAAAGACTACACATAACTAAGCAATTTAACAAGACCCACTCAATTTGAGGGAAACCATTTCTGGTACTGTAAAACTGTATCCAAGGCTAGTAAAATTATGGATCATAACAGAGAATCCACTCGTATCCCTTTACTAAACCAGAAAACCCCTAACTACATTCTAAATATTTATCCTTATACCCACAGGTAAGTGTAGTATTCACCCCTCAAGGAAATTTCTCTTTGTAACAGATGGAGACCATTGCAGAAAACCAAAACGAGGCAAAACAAAGAGTTGTGGATCTCAGTGCCCATGGGAAGATCTACAAAACACCCTGTGCCTAAGGCTCAGGGAGTACTGCAGAAAAAGGGGAGAAATCCTAGCAGGGCCATCAGGGAGTTTTATGAGCACAGACAACAACAATATACATGCCCAAATGGAGTGGAAAGGGTTACATGCCTTTAAATACTGAAGAGATACTAATTTACTCTATTTAAATGGAATTTAAATTTAATTCACACAGTAAGAAATTGAATGCACCATTGATATTATCAAGTTATTTTGTTATTTTAGTGGATTTTATCGAACTATAAGTATATTTATAATATTGATAGATATTTGGATTTGGGGTAGTAAATGGAATAAATTTGATTTAAGAAATACTGATTCTTATTCATTGTTAAAATGTTTATTCAAGATTTTGATGGACAAATATTAAAAGATAATCAGCTACAGAATGCTTCCATGTCATTCAGATGTTTAAGACCTTCATTATTTTGTATTTCATCTCATCAGTTTAAATTCCATATGACACTCAGTTTTGCAAGTTAAGAGAATACACAGATTCTTTGATCCCAACAAATATGCATTTAAAATAATACTAATTTAGAATTGAAACAAATTAATTGAAAGTCTCAAAGGCTTTACAGGCACAGTACAGTGTCTTCATTGCATCCTGGTCTATTAACAAGACTTGCAAACTCTTCTATGGAACAATTTGTCTTGATTCGCAAATGAATTGCCTTCTGCTGCATAAAGCACAATATGATCTAGCAGTGTGAAAGTGTATACGTAACTGGTACCCTAATCTGTCCTGTGTCCACCAGCATCATCACAAAATTGAAAAGTTCCAAAATGGCCAACATTCTGTAACTTAATTTAGTATAGCCATAAAAGCACCATCCAAAGAAAGAACACAATATATTTTCCCAGAGTCCCTTTCAGGCAGATTAGCATAGAAATCAATAATATCAGAAGGCAGACATCATGAATTTCGTATGCACTTATTACAAAATGCTATCCTCCATAAGAGACTTCAGCATCTCTTTCATGTGCAAATGTGTGAGAGAGAAAAACAAAATACAATTATGAGTTACTGATGCTTGATGTAAAGTTTTGTTGTGCAAAGGACCCTACTGTTTTAACATCATTTTTCTCCTTTCCCACTTAATCTCTGTTGTTATTGCTAACAAGGATGATGAAAGGCACATTGGAAAACACAAAATATTAAAAACCTGAAAATTCTACATTAGAAAGATGCATTAAATATGTGATAAGCCTGTGGCACAAAGGTGTACAATACAGTGCATTAAAATATATAAATGTACAAAGGCACAGTAAATGGAAAAACCCTTGATAAGTTATCCAAGCTTTAAAAAGTTCACTGCATGACACAAGGGTCAAAAACTTTATTCCAGTCTTGGCTTTGCCCATGGAGAGTCCTCTGCAATTGAGATAAATGATCCATATAATTATTTTGTTTTGTTTCTCTCTCTCTCTCTCTCTCTCTCTCTCTCTCTCTCTCTCTCTCTCTCTCTCTCTCTCTCTTTCTCTCTCTTTCTTTCTTTTTTTTTGAGACAAGGTTTCTCTGTGTAGCTTTGTGCCTTGCCTGGATCTTGCTCTGTAGACCAGGCTGGCCTCGAACTCACTAAGATCTGCCTGGCTCTGCCTCCCAAGTGCTGGGATTAAAGGCATGCACCACCACCGCCTGTACCCATATAATATTTTAATGGTTATTTCCAAACCTTTATAGTATGATTTTACCCAGAATCTGGTCAAAATAAGAAAAGCAGGCTAGCAACAAGTAGGTCAATGTTTTAGCCTGTCCAAAAGGACTAACATTATTATGCTTATAATAATTGGACCAAATATAATGGAAATAATTTAAACAACACTTTGATCTAAACTTCATATAAAAATCTACTGAATAAAACTATTTCTTAGTAATTCAATTAGTTTAGCTTTTAAGAACAAAATAAGCTTTCTATACTATAGAAAATAATTACATTGATTTAGTAAATTTAAATGAAGCAAATTGGATAATGGTGTCTATAAAACACTTAGACATTCAATGAAGGTATATATTATGAAAAAACTCTAAAATTGAACATTATCATATATGAATAAAAAGCTACTTTAATCTTGATAAGCAGTGCTGTTCTGTTGTCATAAATGGACTATGACAAATGAGTTGAAGTCAGTGTGTTCCCTGTCTTGTTATGTTTATAATAAAGTAATTTTACCAGGAAAAAAAATGTTAAATAACTAAGTAATTTCACCTTAAAATTTATATTACATATAAATCATGATGTATTTCTCTATATAGGACTAGAAATTTTTAATGTACACTGTTACTCATGTGAACATTGCCTTGATCAGTTCATGGGGTTAAAACGAGGTACCACTTCAGATTATGAATAGTTTCAAATAACTGACTCATGTAGAACTTGGAAACTGGATCTCCCAGGGAAAGACCAGTATGCCACAGAATGGAATGTGTAGCTGTGATTGGTTTTTGAACACTGAAAATTCTTTTTCAGCCTTAAAAAATGGTTTCTGAAATAATTTTCGCATTATAGATGCCAACCTGGTGACTGATGAAAATGAGGTAATATTTCAGGGAAAAAAATAAATAGCAAAAAGAAAGTATCCACTCTGTTCTAGGCTGCCACCAGTTTTAGAGGTTTGTGAGATTCTACATCTATGTCCTTGTGTTTTCCTCAATGCCATCATGAGCATCATGTGATAAATGTAGTATAGTGGGTAGCTATTCCAGCTTTGACCTGGAAGTTCCAACCCCCATTGAGGCTTCGGTAAGGGTCACTCCTACAAGGCAGGGCTGAGAGAGAATGCCGAAGACCCTAGATCCAGATGCCCAGCTCTCTTGTTTCCCTCCCTGGACGCTGGAGATAGACCAAGCAGAGTTCTCCAGAGAACACCGTGGGACTGAGCCACACCTTTTTCAGACCCTGTAAACTATCCCTTCACTTGTAAGTTACCCCACAAAATAAACCTCCCTTTTAACTATGTGGAGTGGCCTTAATAATTTCACCAATAATGTAGTTATGGCAATGTACATTTATGTGTGTTAGCAGCTTAAAACTAGGTAATGATGTAGACTCTTATGGGCTGCCAAGGTTTCCTTTAGTTGACTGCCCTCAGACCTTCTTACATTTCTAGCTTTGGGGCTTGTGGAAGCAATGGATTATTAGTATAATCCAAAATGAATGATGTAGTTGTTACAAGAGTACAAGTCCAAGCCCCAAAGAGGACATGGGAAGGATATTAACAAGAATAAGAATAGCAAAAAGTAAGATGTCTCCACACCTGTGACATTTTTTCCACAATTATCATTTCACAAATTTATCAGTCAATAAACCTTGTAGATGGTATAAAACCAATGTGGCCTTCCTTTTATGTTTTCTGAGAACTTAAGTTCACAGTGAAATCTTCTGATTCTTTATTGGGACACATGCTTCTGTGTTACTCCAGGTTCCCTAATTCAGTCTCTCTGCATATACATTTTTGGATTTTCATATTGGCTATTCTTATCATTAATATATTCTTGGAATTGGCACCATTTTTATTAGGTTGTAAGTGGCTTAATGACTTAATCAATTCAGTACTATCTGTTGTATTACTATAGCGTAATTTATGAGTTGTTTAAGAATTTCTGTGCTGTGGAATGTCCTGCATGTTGTGAATAAATAAAATGTTGATTGGCCAGTAGCCAGGCAGGAAGTATAGGATAGGTGGGACAAACAGAGAGGAGAGGCTGGGAGGTGGAAGTCAGGAGGAGATGCCAGCCTGCCATCCAGGGAGCAGCATGTAAAGGCAGCAGGTAAAGCCACAGAAAACGTGGCAACATATAGATTAACAGAAATGGGCTGAGTATAAGAGTAAGAGCTAGACAATGGTAGGCCTGAGCTAATGGCCAAGCAGTTTAAATAATATAAGCGTCTGTATGTTTGTTTTATAAGTGGTCTACAGTAATGCTAGGGCTTGGTGGGACCCGGAGAGAAAAACTCTAGCTATGTTTCTGTATGTACTTTGCTATTGAACATTTTCAAGCCTCGTTATAATCAGGTAGTATCATGGTTTTAGATCTTGCTGAAGGTATATCAGAAGAAATGATGGGGTCTTTCCTAGCATGGCTCTAGGGCCTAGTTGAGTGCCATTTCCTCATCTGAAAGTTAAGAGTCAAGTAGAGGATTCTGAGACCTCGGATATGGCAGAGCCATGATGTGGGCTAAGCTGTGCCTCTGACACTCAGGAAGAGATTGCTGCTTGCAGTGTAATTTGTACTGCTGAGTACAATTAGACTGCTGAGCCAACAGAGATGAGCACAAACTTTTAAGAATTTGGATTAGTCAAGCATTGTTGTAGGAACTTATTGCTATAAAAATGGCTGTACTGGGCTGGGCAGTGGTGGTATACACCTTTAGTCCCAGCACTTAAGGCAAGCCTGGTCTACAGAGCAAGATCCAGTACAGGCACCAAAACTACATGGAGAAACCTTGTCTTGAAAAACCAAAAATAAATGAATAAAAATTGCTGTACTGTTATCCAACTATTTCAGAATATAGTTTCTACTTCATTAATTAATATTTTATAAAAGTGATCTTGTAGAAATCTCCTAAAGTCTCTTGGAAGCTTTATTCTAGATGGCTTACTTTATTATGAATGTTTTCTAATCAGGAATAAGATTTTAATAAGCAATTGGAATTATTAATTACAAGGAGGGACATTGACATGTGTGACTAATAAGTTAATAGAGCAATTGTATTTCCTAAATTTGAGAAAATATAGGTTCAATTAAAATTTTAAAATAATTTCTTTATACTTATAATCTAAAGACTTAAAATGTAAGCAAAGCAGAATGATTATTCCTGTTGTATTTCTATACACTTCAATTACTTTTCCCATTATGTACCTCAAATATAAAAGTAAATTGTTTCTAACATTAAATTTTTAGTCTTACAATTTTTTGAAACACTGTGATGATATCATCACGGTTGAACTGCATCTTTCATCATTGTATGTGGTTGGCACATTCAGTTGTGCTTTCAATATGATTTATAGTATTCTGAATGGTTGGAATGTTAAGAAAACACACCGGTGAGAAACAAAATTAGAATAAATGTACAGTTGTTTTTCATTCTATACTATAGTATAAGTATTTATAGGTACTGTCTTTCTCCCTGTGATTTTCAAAGTCTTTAGATATTTACATAGACAGAATGCCATCGCATTGATTTTTTATCAAGTTTTATTTCAAATAATTGCAAAAGCTAAATGCTTCAAAAGCTGAGGTTTTACCTCTCCATTAACTGGATATAGTGATAAAATCTTCTGTCTTTGATCAATGTCAACTATTTTATAGGTTGCTATTTTAGAAAAAATAATAATGTCACAGCAAACTGAGAATTTTTAAATAGGCAAGTATGTCTGGGACATATGTCTTAGTGGTTTTTTTGCTGTAAAGAGAGACACTATGACCATGACAACTCTTATAAAGGAAAAACATTTAGTTGGGGTGGATTACATTTTCAGAGGGTGAGTCCTTTACCATCATTGTGTGACATGCTGGTGTGCAGGAAGATATAGTCCTCGAGAAGTGGTCTGAGACACTGGCAGGTATCTTGAGCATATGTGATACCTCAAAGCCTGTCTCCACAGTGACACACTTTGGCTAACAAGACCATACCTATTCTAACAAGTCCACACTTCCTAATAGCGCCACTTCCTTTAGGGGCCATTTTCTTTCAAACCACCACAACATGTATTTCTAAAATACTGAGTGGAAAGGAAAACAATATTATGCAAAAATATTTATTTTATTCAAGAGCCCCATCATTTGTTTGTACATGCATGTGTGTGTGTGTGTGTGTGTGTGTGTGTGTGTGTGTGTGTGTGTGTGATGGTAACTACAGCATGTAGTTCAGAAAGCAGGATAGCACAACTAATAATTACTTTACAATAGCATTTGGAATAATATTTGATGATCAACTTTTCAAAGAATGATGTTCTAGTGGCTTCATTTTGATCAATAAATTGGATGAAAACACAACCTTTAGCATGACTTAACTGACTTTTGAACTTTTACTGAAGTTGTTATTTGACATTTTCCTCATATATGTCATGTGTTCTCATGATCTCTCCTGGATGCTCTTTAACTGCCTCTTACCCTGTCAATCACCTTCCTCCCTGAAGGTGCCCTTCCCAGCGAAATGTCTTGAAAAATACCTATTGTGGAATATTGTTTTAAAGTGTGCTTTTCCTAATGCTTTCATTAACAGCGCAAAAAATGTGCTTCATTTGTTTAATTAAGTAGAATTGACCTGCCAGCAGGAGGCCTAGTCAGCAAGCAGCTGACAGGAAGAGGTGGGGAGGAAGCACATGTAGCTAGGGTCCTTAAGTGGGGTCTGAGAAGAAAGACACTGAGACACCCGGGTTTGGGAAGATGCAAGCAAAGCTTAGCTATTTGCTATGCAGCCTCTGTGAGGAGCAGAATTGTACCACAGCCTCTGAATCTTGAATTCTCTAGAGGGACCGAGATCTGGATAAAGTTTCCTTAATAGCTTTGAAAGAGTTGGTACCTGAGGGAACAGATTCTCTCAGGCTGCAGCCTTTGAGCTGTTAGTAGCAGCAGAGGTGCAGTCTCTGCTTAGGACAGCAGTTGCTTAGGGGGAAGCCACTGTAGATAATAAAAAGCAGTCAACACCAGCAACCTACTGGCATTATTATGAACTAATCTAAGAGATTATGCTAGTGTAGTCATGCATTGTTTATTACTTAACTTCTTTGTAGAACATAAGAAAACCAAAGGTGAAACTGGAGAAAGGAAATGGTCCAGAGCAATCTTGGACTGAGTGAAACTTTGTTTCCCCAGGGTGATGTGTACACAGTATGCAGTTACGGTGCCTGGAGTCTTTCACTAGTGAACACACTTGCCCTGTCAATAAGATCCTATTGATTCTTTTCAACAGATAATACTTCTGATATTTTGGGGCTCAATTTTTGTGCAACCAACATGGATGGTTAAAGTGCATAAATAATTTTGTGGGGATTTAAAATGTGTATTTACAATGTCAGCTCTCTTACAGGAGAGTCATTCACAAGTTTTTTTTATATAATATGTAATTTTACTACTCTATCTTTTTAATAATATGCAACTACCAAGACTCAAGGTTGTTAACCTAAAGAATATAGAACTGTGAATTTGAACAACAAATAATGATAATATTACACCTGTTTGTTCTAATATATATCTCAATCATTTAGGTAATCAATTAAAGTTTAAAGGTATGCCAGGTGGTGGTGGCACACACCTTTAATCCCAGCACTGGGGCAGCAGAGCCAGGCAGATCTCTGTAAGTTAAAGGCCAGCCTGGTCTACACAGCAAGATCCAGGACAGGCACTAAAACTACACAGAGAAACCCTGTATTGAAAGAAAACAAAGTTTAAAGGTCGTCAATAGGATCTTGCAGCAGCTCTATTTCCCTTTGCAGTATTTTATGTGTTTGAATTATTGGCAAGGACCTTTTGGAGTTCTATATTCAAAACTTCAGATTTTAGTATACAGAAGTAGTAAATGTAGAAACCAAGAAAGTATGAAGGGACCATGGCATGGGGGAGGAGGACAGGACTTGAGAGGCAAAGAAGAGGAGGATACTGGTGATATGAAGCAGGAGATGGAAAAACAGGCAAGAGGATGCTCTCAATTAATAAGGGAGAGGGGAGGCAAATAATACCAAGACTGTTTGAACAATCCTCAAGTACTCTCATGATTTTATATTCAACTAAAATGATATACAATATATAAGTGGTGTGCGCGTGCACATGCGTGCGTGTGCGTGTGTGTGTGTGTGTGTGTGTGTGTGTGTGTGTTTATATGCGCGTGCACATGCACACGTGTGCATGCACATGTTCATCTGTTTTGGAAGTTAGGATGACAATTATCTCAACAGGAACAAAAAAAACCAGCAACCCCCCAGTACCAGGAATGAAAAACCTCCTTTTGAATAGTCGATCAGGGTATACAAAGTGATTCCTAAAACAGTGCAGAGCATTGCTCTTGTCCTTAGTTGCCTCTCAGATACTGAAGGTAAGTCCCTGTTGCTGAAGACACAGTATACTGAGGACATGAGACATGAGTTATGCAAATTGAATCTAATCTGAAAGGCTCTTTTCTTCTCTCAGCCTGCACAGTACCAGAAAATATTATGCAAGCTATCAAGGGAGGGAAGCAATTAAAAGTCCTACCAAAGCATGATACCTATGAACCACAACAGTGACCAGCGTGGCCAGATAATGTGAATATACAGTAAGTAGCATTCATACATTGGTGGTCTACAGCTCATTTAAAAGTTGGAAAATCATGCCTGATATTTGAAACATAGCCAGCTTCCCAGGGCTAGTGAGGACATGGACATCAGAAAATATTCTTCTACTGCCACTTTGCTAGACCACATAATTCCTAACTATATTCTAAATCTTATACTTATACATACAGATAAGTATAGCTACCAGCAGTACATATGGTAATCTGCTCAGAAACCATCATTTTTATCACCCCTGTTACTGAGAAATTCCGTACTATAAAGCCACATTTAAAACAGTTTCCTTCACAATTTCCTGCTTTTCTCCATTACAAAAAGGGGGTTTCTTAGTCTTTCTAATCCCCTTGTGTTGCAAAGATTAAAGTTTTAGAAAGAAATAAGCATAGATAGCTAAATATATATTCAGCATAAACATCTGGAGGGTTAAATATCCAAAGAAAATTTATTCTCAATTTTAGTTCTGTCCAGTGGTATTTAAGTACAGAGTCTTTTTAATAAACAGAATCTGAAATTACGATGACATAATATTTTATGTCACAATGAAAATGATAAAAAACATCTCCGATACTTGGAGCAGAAAACTTACTGATTAACGAATACTCGAATACTGAGTTGCTTGCACAACGAGAGGAGTGAAAATGGGACGCTGTAAACAGAACAGAAAGGCCCCTTTTCTCTTGACATCTGTTACAGCCACTGTTACTAATATTGTAACCATTTTAACAGCAGGATTGATTTAAACTTCCATTTTATATTGCACCAAATAATTCAAGAAATGATTAATGAGATTTTTAATTATAGATTGAGTTTCTCTTAAAACAATTTGTGCATTGCAGCTGGCAAAGATCAAGCTTTAATTATATTAGAGGTGAGACTCTGCAGTAAAGCCAAACATGTACATTTGGGGAGCCCGGGTGTGTTCCATGCCTGGCTCACCTTCAGACATGGCTACACACTTCTGTTTCTTAGAGTCCAGTACTAATGAGGTTGTGGTCACATTTTCACTCTCCATATGACTGTTAGCTTCATCCTAGTACAGTGTTACATATAGGTTTGGAAAACTTGGGCTGTCATTCCAGAGATCCATTTGTGTTCCACCACCACCACCACCACCACCACCACCACCACCACCACCATGAACAATAACAGTAACAACAACAACAGCAGCAGCAACAAATGAATGAAGATCCATTATGGAATAAAAATGACTGCTGATTCTTGAGTGTGGAGGCAGCTGGGTTTATCCTTTAGAATCAATTTGATCACATTCTTCAAAACTACACATTTATCCATTTGACTGGATTTCTTTTCCTTTTGCTTTAACAGTAATTACTTCAGAAAGGTTACACAGCAGAAATAACTCTAGGGTAGAATTGTGAACCTTAATTTTATTTTCATCTCTTTCACAAAATAGATTATGATCTCAGACTAGTATCTCATTAGTCTACGTGAATTATCTTTCTCTAGAAAGTTCTGGAATTGCATTAGATAATTGCCCACAAGGCAAGATCTACATAACACTATCACTCTAAATGTCAGATATTGGACATATCACTTGATGATAAAGGTGCCAGAAGGGAATGAGACTTGATGTAGCTTAAAAACTTGAACTGTGTCTCAGGCAGATGGTTGTTAGTTGTTAGTTGTCAGGATATCTTGTTGAGCAAAAAATGTACTCCCCTGGACTAGCAGGTGCTTCTGTTTGTAGCCCCAGTTTTACAGTTCTGTTACTTGCAGGAAAGTACATCATTGTCATCAAGCCAGAGGGAGAAGCACAGGATGCTGGTGTTGATGAATTTGCTCACTAACTATATTTCTCCAGTTGATCTCTGCAGACTTCTGCCCTAGGCCTTCAGTGCATACATTCATTCCTGTCAAGCCTTAAAAATTATTTCTCATCATAGCCATAGACTCATTTTCAGTTTTATAACACAGAATAAGGGTCAGGAGTAAGAAATATTCCTACTTAAAATGACTTCTTACTTTACTCAATGAAATATTTTTGAAATAAAAGGTTGATGTGAAAACTTCTGGTGAATGTGCAAACACACATTTACACACACACACTCTCATGCACTCAAGAGTGCAAATACATATAAGCATGTACATGCACACACATACATAGGCATACATACTGACTCATACATACATGCACAGACAGCATACATGAATGCACACACATGAACACACACATACACATGCATATGGAAAAGCTCCTGTTGGCTAATTTAATGAAGAAGAAAACTGCAGTGAACCAAAGTCCACAGTAGGAGATGCAGTGTTAGTTTCAACAAATGTCCCCTGAAAAGAAATAACTAAGTTTTAAAATAAGCCCTTCTTGAGGAATCAAATTATTAAACTTCCCAAGAAAAACAGAGCTTACTTTACACTTTACTGAATAACTATGTTGAGAGATCCAGAGAGGAAAGTTTTTATTTATAAATGAACAGATGCCTATTTTTTATGGTGGATAATGGCCAAAGTCAATGGTCCATAGACTACTGACATTGTATATTGACAAATATTTCATTTGCTTGGATTGGCATGTATGCGCTTGTATATGTGGACACACACAGATAGACTAAATGTTACTGGTATTCTATTATATTTCTTATTTACACTCCATCTATTCTTGTTCATGTAAATATATGATAGTGATTCTAAGTGGATTTATATAACTGGCCTTTTGATTTAAGAAACTTTGCAGTTATTTATAATTAAGACGAATTCTATCCACACAAATAAAATTAATATGATGCTTTTAAGACTCATGGGGATTTGGAATTTGCATATTGCATACATTTGAAGAAAATGAAAAATGATGAATGAGATTATAGCCTACTTGGTAATGAAGAAGGTCCTCATTCAACTAAGCAAATATTCAGAACAGGGTTCCCAGTTTCTGACATGGTGTATGTTGATGATGAACTGTGTTATGGTATCTATATTTTAAAAATAAAAGAGTTTATAAAAGACAAAATGTCAACTTTTCAGGACAGGAAACATGAAAAGAACAGCAGAGCCCCTGTCTTCGCCTTTCCTCCCCAGCACTTTCTTCTACACAGAGGCACAAACTGAGCAGGAAGATATTCAAGAGTGCTGTCTCAAGGCAGAGGCAAAAATTAATACTAAAACACTGAAAGTGCTCTCTCTAACAATAGGGTACAAACAAAAATAGCTGAAATTCCATGCTCTTATTGTTCTGTAACTGGAGGGAAAGATGGTAGGAGAAAGAAGTAAAGGTGTAAAGGGGAGAGCCATTTATTGTTCTCAGTGGGGTTGACTCTCTACAAAGTAACTCTGAAATATTTTGTTAAATACTTTAGACATAACAATTAAATAAGACTGCAGGATACATAATCAAGAATAAACTATAATAAAATAATATTTGAGAAGAATTTCTTTGGGCCACCAGCTCTGGAAAAAAAAATGACATTAAAACATTTTAGTGGTTATGAAAGCTTGACCTTAGCTTAACTTTGTTCCCAGCAAGCTCTTAAAACTTAAATTAATCAGTTTATATTAATCTATATTCTGCCACATGGCGAGTTACTTCTCCTCAGTCCTGTATGTCCAAATTGCTCCAACTCTCACTGGCAAATCCTCCACCTCTTAGGTTCTTTCCCTGAGTTCCTCTTTCTCCCTGAAAGTCCCACCTATCCTCTCCTGTCTAGATATTGGCCATTCAGCTTTCTATGAAACAAATCAGAAAGTACCTTACACAGATGAGATAAAACAGAGGCATCTTCACACAGTGTACAAAAAGATCCCACAACAAAAATTTGATTCCAGCCAGAGAAGCATTGAGCTAATTGCAGATCTTCACCTCTCCCTCTCTTCCTCCAAATCTGATCTCCTAGTCTCTCTCATCCCCAAGTCTGCAGCAGACCACTGGTTGCAGCCTCCCTTCCCCCTCCTCTGTCTCCAGCTGAGGAGACAGCCCTTCTGATCCAAACTGTCCTCACCCACGCATTGCTTTATGGCAGCCTCTATTCCAACAGACATTTCCTGGTAGCTCACAAGCCACTTTGGCCAGGACAGAAGGTAGGCTAACTGCACATCTTCATCTCTCCCTCATTTCCTCCTAGTACAATCATCTAGTCTCATACCCGGCTCTGAACCAGAACATCCACTGCAATTTCTCCTTCCTTCCTGACCCCATCACCAACTGCTCAGGATCAGGTAGACCTCCTCCAATTTTTCTTCCTCCCACTCATTCCATTATCCTAGTCTCTAATTCCAGCAGGCATTTCCTTGGGACCCACAGGCCTCTCTAGCCAGGAAAGCAGGGAGCCTAAATGCAGATCTTAACCACCCCCTCTTCTCCTACAAATGTAATCCCCTAGTCTCATTCCTCTCCCAGTAACAGTAACATTCCTATCCCTTGCTGTAGCCACACCCCACCTCTCTGTCCCCATATTCAGCAGATCACACAGATCTTCTCTTCTAACCTTCCTCCCAACTCATCCACTTATTCCAGCCCCTAACTCCAAAAGGCTTTCTCTGGGAAGCCACAAGCCAAGCAAGTAGGCCAGTAAAGCAGGCAGGTAAGCTTCAGATCTTCACTCTCCAGCACCTGTTGTTATCCAATCCCCAAGTCTCAACACCTCCTCTGCAGAAGACTACCTGCTGCTGACTTGTCTCCTTCTCTGCTGCCATTCCAAGAAGATATGCAGATCCTGGTGGAACGCCATGATTTCCTTCCTCCTGTGGACACCTGCAGTATCCCCCTTACTAGCCCACCCCCACTCCTTAGTAACAGCTCCAAATATCTAGCAATATATTTTACCCAGAACCCCCAGTGGCCACACCTATCAGGATCCCACAATAATTTCCTACCAGAAAACACTAAGTCACTATACTGTATTAAAATCCAAAGAGAACAGTAGAAACCAAGACACAAAACAAATCAAGAACAGATATCAGCACCCAGAATCTCAATCTTCCCAAACCCAAATGGCCAGCCACCAGTATAAAAACAAAATCAACAATGTCAAGGACAGTATGTCTACACTAGAGTTTAAAAAAAAAAAAAAAGCCACACAGCAGGCCCTGAGAAATGCAACTACAAAGACCTTAACTAGCCCAGATGACCATGATAGAGGTCTTTCAAGAGGAAATTACTAAATATCTTAAAGAAATTTATGAAAGCACAAAGAAACAATGGAAAAAAAACAGTTTAATATTGAAAGTAGAAGTAGACTCAGTAAAGAAAACTCAAACAAAAGGAAATCTGGAAATGAAAAATTTAGGAACCAAAAAGAAACATAAGAGGCAAACCCCATGAACTGAATATAAGAGTTGGGAAATAAAATCTTGGACACTGAAGATACAATAGAAGAAATGGATACCTTGGTCGAAGAACATGTTAAATCTTTAAAAAATGCTGGCACAAAACATTTATGAAATCTGGGTCACTATAAAAAGAAAAAAAAACCTAAGAATTAAAGCATTAAAGGAAAAAGAAGTAACCCAGGTTAAAAACACAGAAAATATCTCCAACAAAATTATAGAAGAAAAAATTTCTAACCTAAAGAAGAATATGCCTACAAAGGTACAAGAAGCTTATAGTACACCAAATAGTTTAGAGCAGAAAAGAAAGTAGACCATAATCAAAACGCTAAATTTAGAGAACAAAGAAATAGTATTAAAAGCTGCAAGGAAAAACAACAAAGTAACTTGTAAAGACAGACCTAATTAGAATAATACCTACCTTCTCAATGGATACTCTAGTTAGAAGTGTCTGGACAGATGTTCTTAAATGTGGAAAAGAGAATACAGATGTCATAAGATGTTATTATTCAGAAAAACTTTAAATCACAAAAGAGGGCAAAAAAAAATTTCATGATAAAACCAAGTTTAAGTAGTATTTATGTACAAACCCAGCCCTATGGAAGGTGGCAGGAGGAAAATTCCTACTAATGAAATAACCACACCCAAGAAAACATAAGGAATAAATAATCCCAGACCATCAAGTTAAAAGAAGAGATGCACACACACACAACAACAACAAAATAACAGGAATCAACAGTCATTGGTCATTGATATCTCAACATCAATGGTCTTAATTCCCCAATAAAAAGAAAAAGGCTAAAAGAATGGATGAGAGAACAGGATCCATCATCTGCTACACTCAAGAAACACACCTTAACATCAAGGATAGACATCACCTCAGGGTAAAAGGCTGAGAAAAGATATTCCAAGCAAATGAACCTAAGAAACAAGCTGTTGTAGCAATTCTGATACCTTACAAAAGAGATTTCAAACCAACACTAATCAAAGAAGATAGGAAAGGACACCACATACACTCACAGGAAAATCGACCAGGAAGATATTAGCTTAAAGGTACCAAACACAAAGTTAATCAAGTTCATAAAAGAAATACCAATACATCTCAAAGCAAGCACATGGATAGTGAAAGACTTCATTTAACCACTGTCACCAATATACAGATCATCCAGACAAAAATTATACAGAGGAATGATGGAGCTAAATGACTTTATATATCAAATGGACCTCACAGATATTTACAGAACACTTAACCCAAAAGAAAATAATATATCTTATTCTCAGCAGCTCATGGAATTTTATCCAAATTGACCACATACTCAGACACAAAGCAAGTCTTTTCTGATGTAATAAAATTGAAATAATATCCTGTATCATATTTTTCCACCATGGATTAAAGCTGGATATCAACACCAACAGAAACGAAAGATTATAAACTCATGGAATCTGAATGACTCACTATTGAATTGAAATGGGTCAAGACACAATTATCAAAGGTGTAAAACACTTCCCAGAACTGAATGAAAATGAATACACAACATACACAGAATTATGAAATATAAAGAAGGCAAGTTAATATCACTAAGTATCTACATTTAAAAAAAATTGGAGAGATCTCATGCTAGTAACTTAACTGCACACCTAAAAGCTCTAGAACAAAAAGAAGAAATCATACCCAAAAGAATAGATGATAAGAAACAATCAATCTCAGGGCTTAAATAGATAAAATAGAAACAAACAAACAAACAACAATAAAATAATCAGTGAACCAAAGAGTTGGTTCTTTGAGAAAATCAATATTATTGACAAAACCTTGTCCAAGTTAACTAAACAGGGGAAAGAAAAGATTCAAATTAACAATACTAGAAATGAAAACAGGGACATGACAATAGAAACTGAAAATCATAAGGACATACTTTAAAAACCTGGACTCTACAAATTGTAAAGTCTAAAAGAAATGGATAATTTTCTCAATACATACCACCTAAAGTTAAACCAAGGGAAGACAATTTAAACAGACATAATTCCTACTGAAATAGAAGGAGTTAACAACATCTCCAAACCAAAAAAATACCCATGTCTAGATGGTTTCAGTGCAGAATTCTACCAGACTTTCAAAGAAGGGTTAAACACAATATTTCTCAAATTATTATACAAAATAGAATCAGAAGAAAATTGCCCAATGCATTTTATGAGGCCACATAATAAATAATAATAAATCACATAAAGACAAACAAAGAAAGAGAATTACAGAACAATTTCTCCTATTAACATAGATTTCAAAATACTAAAGTACTTGTAAACAGAATCTAAGAACATGACAAAAATATCATCCACCATAATGAAGTAGGCTTCATCTTATAGATGCAGGGATGGTTCAACGTATAAATAAATAAATATAAACTACCATATAAACACACTTAAAGAGCAAAAACACATGATTATCTATATCATTAGATAAAGAAAAAAGCTTTTTAGAATATCTAAAACACCTTCAATGTAAAAATCCTGGGGAGATTATGGACATAAGGGACATCCTTAAACATAGCAAAGGCAAATTATGGCAAGGCTATAGCCAAAATCACATTAAATGGAGAGAAACTCAAAGCAATTCCACTAAAATCAGGAACAAGACAAGGTTGTCCACTTGAAATCTTGGCTAGTAAGACAACTAAAGGAGATAAAGGGGATAAAAATTGAAAATGAAGAAGTCTAAGTATTTTTATATCCAGATAAGATATTATGGATAAGTGACCCAAAAATTCTACAGAGAAACTCCTAAAGCTGATGAACACATTCAGAAAAGTATCTAGATAGAATATTAACTCAGAAAAATCATTAGCCTTTATATGTACAAATGACAAACACTCTGAAAAAGAAATCAGAGAAACATCATCTTTCATAATAACCACAATGTTAAATATCTTGGTGTAACTCTAACCAAACATGTGAAAGATTTGTATAATGAAAACCTTAAGTCACTGAGAAGATAACAGAAGATGGAAAGATTTCCCATTCTTATGAATGGATAGGAGTGATATGGTAAAATTTGCCATTCTACCAAAAGCATTCTACAAATTCGATGCAATCACCCTCAAAATACCAATGCAATTCTTCAAAGATCTTGAAGGGACAATTTTCAGCTTTATATGGAAACAATATCCAAGATAACTAAAACAATCATGAAAAATAACAGAACAGCTGGGGGGTATCACTGTCACTGATTTTGAGTTGTACCAGAAAGCTATAGTAATAAAAGCAACATGGCACACACACACACACACACACACACACACACACACACACACACACACACAAATAAAATAAAAAAATAAAAAACAGGTATGTAGATATCAAAAGAATCAAATTGAAGACCCAGACACAATCCACATACATATGAACTCCTGATTTTTCATTTTAAAAAAGCAGATATACACACTAGGACAGAAATCAGCAGCATCTTCAACAAATGGTGCTGTTCAAGCTAGATGTCTACCTGTAGAAAAATGCAAATGTATCCATATTTATCAACACCACAAAAACAACTCTAAAAAGATCAAAGACTTCAACAAAGCAGATACACCGAACCTGATAAAAGAGATAAAAGTGGGGGACAATCTTGAGCGCACTGGCACAGGTGACAACTTCCTAAACAGATATGGGATCTCATGAAACTGAAATGGGATCTCATGAAACTGAAAAACTTCCATGTGTCAAAGGAGACTGTCATTCAGACAAAGTGACAGTCTGCAGAATGGGCAAAGATTTTTACCAACAGCACATCTAATAGAGAGCTAATATGCAGAATGTATAAAGAACTCTAAAAACTGGATATCAAGAAAATAAATAATCCAATCAAAGTAAGCATTATTGATCTAGACAGAATTCTCACAAGAGGAAATCCAAATGACTGGAAAACACTTAATGAGATGTTCCACATCTTTAGCCATCAGGGAAATTCATATCAGACCTACTTTGAGATTTCATATTACACCTGTCAGAATGGCTAGGATTCATACAATAAGTGAAAACTTATATTGGTGAGGATTTGAAGCATGGAGAAAACTCATCCATTGCTGGAGGAAGTGTAAACTAATACAGCCACTATGAAAATCAGTGACACAATTCCTCGGGAAGAAGGGAATCAATCTACTTCAAGATTCAGCTACACTATTCTAAAGAAAATGTGGCACATCATTTATACAACTGAGTACTACTCAGATGTTTACAAAATGAAATTTGCCACTAAATGGAAGAACATAGAAAAACAATCATCCCAAGTGAAGTTAACCAGACTCAGAAAGAAAAATATGGTACGCATTTGCAAAATATGTGGGTATTAGCTGTAAAGTCAAAGATGACCAGGCTATAATGGTTAGAAGCACAGAGTTCAGTTATACAGTAGGGACTAGGGTTCACATGAGGGGCAGATAGATCTACCTAGGAAAGAAAGTAGTTAGAAATGGGTTGGAGAAGGCTTGAATGGACATATGAAGGAGAGAGAGAGAGAGAGAGAGAGAGAGAGAGAGAGAGAGAGAGAGAGAGAGAGAGAGAGAGAGAGAGAGAGTTGTGGAACAAGGGAAGCAATACAAGGAGAGACAGCAAAAATTGATGACCATTTGAGGCTTAGAATGGAAACCTGATATAGGATAATCTTTCTAAAACATAGACACATATGCAGGAGATCTAAATGAAATCAAATCACAGACGAGTAAGTCCCAGCTGGCCATCAGTATCACCAAATGAAGCTTCCAATACTGGGACTGGGTTATAGCTAATTGAGCTGCTAGCCAAAAGGGGTCATGTGGGAACCCTCAAACAACTCTGGATAGTACCAAGACTAAAATTTACTCTCCACAAACGATGTCAAAACCCCAGTGCTGAAGACAGTACCTCCACAAATCACTGAACATGGAGAAGGTGAACTGGTGCTTACGTAAAGCCTTCACCTCTGTGTGCTAGTGTATTTGGTACCGAAAGGTACTCGGCACACTGCCAAATGAGACATGAGAACAGCAGCCCAGCAACAAACCATTTGACCTACAATAATACCCTGTCTACAAGATTTGCTAGTGCAAAGGTGTCATAAAATTTGTGCTCATTTACTAAAATTTTGAATAAGAAAAGTGAAAAAAATATCTAGACATAAGTTACAAAATATGTTTTTAAGAAACCATAAAGTTTAAATTTTATTTCTAGATTCAAAATTGATAATAATATATACTTGGGTTATGACTTTTGGTGGTTTTGAGGCTACATTTCTGTATATTAAACAAAATAAATTAATTTTTGCATTAGAATCTTTATGTGATGACCATATGAATTTTATAGCATGAAGTGCATAAAGGTTGCTCATATTTTTCTTTAGAGACTTGTAATCTTTGGTGAGTATTCTGATATCTTGTCAAACTGAGAGTCAGTACTAGAGATTCACAAAATGATTTTGTATAGTTGTATATTGGAAGTTGAGCACATGCATTATTGCAAAATTAGTGGTCATTTGTCAAGTCTCTTAGATGAAGCAGGTCTTTGAGATTTTGTGATGTGTACTAATCATGTAACAGATGTGCAGAGAAAGACCGGTTCTAATGCATGTGAAAAGGCTTCTCTGCTTTATGTGAGTTAAGGGCCCTTCCCATGTCTTCTTATTTACATTTGTGAGGTGAGACCAGGAGTCCCCCTAGGCACCTACTGTCCCTAGTTGTCTCTCAACAATCCACCTCACTGAATTTTGGATAACAACTCAAACTGGATGTTAAAAATCGGTATAAACAACACACTTCCTCCAGGGGAAAACATGCTAGAGTGCTATGCTCTAAAATTAATTCAGTTAACCAGCGGTTTAATGTGTTTCAAACAAAAATTAGAGAAATGGAAGAAAGGGTAAAACTATTGGCAAAACACAGTGGGGAGTGTCAGTAGAGTGTAAAAACTGCTGGGGAACAGATTGCAGTTATGATTAGTGACAGCATTTCACTCTCCTTTAAATATAACTCCCTAGAAACTGCTCTGAGAGAAGGGGAACCACAGCTGTCTGGGCCTGCAGCTGGTGAGATGACAGCGGCCAGAGCCAGTTACATGTAAACAACTTAAAAACTAAAGCAGCTAAGTCTGTGACACCTGGCTTAAGCCACAAGCACACATTGTTTTAAAGAAAACACAATATAGAATGCTAAGACTTTCTAAAAATGATTAACCAAATGTATTTCATACATACGTATAATGATTAGCCCAGGCTTCAAAGTAAGTTAAAAAAAAATAAAATAAAAAAACTACCACTCCAAGAAGGACTCATTTATTCATTAGTGTTATAAATTCCATAATTAGATTTATTTTCAGTTATATAATCAGTCTACATTATTTTACATAAAATAGAACAAATGGCCTCATGGTCTAAGAAAATAACATCAATTTTAAATAGAGAGAAATGTTGGAAAAAGCAAAAGCAAAATTAAAAGCTTTTATTAATTTAAATTTTAATCTGTCTTTTAGCTCATGAATAAATGTGTGTCTGGGTGTACGTCTGTGCATGTGAGTGGTCGGTGCCAATGGATGCCCAAAGAAAGTGTCAAATCCTCTGTTGCCTAGAGACACAGGTAGTTGTGAGCTGCCTGGCATGTGTTCTGAGCACCAAACTCCAGACAAGGACATCAATGACTCTGAACTCCTGAGCCACCTCTCTTCACAATTTTAGTCACTTTCCTTGCAAGGCAGCGGCAAGAGGACAGATGGAATACAGAAATACCAATAAGCTCATGTATTTATTTCAGAATACATCTTTCACAAATGTCATATATTAAAGATCATGTGATCAATAACACTAATTGTACTGCTCACATGAAAATTTGTCTGTATTGAACACTTGGTTATTCAATGAGTTTCTGTCCTGGGTCAAAAGCCTACTAAACTGACGTCTAGAAAGGCAGTTTGCACACTCTACTGCTGAGTTCTCAATGTGTGCCTGTGCTCTTGGTAAACCATCCAGTTCCAAGTTCCTCTCTTCTTTTACCTTGGTCCAAAATGCTCAGCCATTAAGGAATGAGGAAGCCATACTCTTTTGCCTCAGAGCTGCTGACCAAAATCTCAGAAATACTCCGTACACTCCTCTTTTTCTCTTGTTTTTCCATGTTATCAAATATTGAGATCTTCATCACAATATTCTTTCAGAGAATGCAGATAACAGTTCTTCCAGTTTATTAGCTGCACATTTGCACAAGCCAATTCATCTTCAAGATGAATTTTCCTGTGGTGGCTGTTATAAATTTGTCAAAACAAATCATCTGTGCATATGAGAGCTGGCTAAGCTGAGACTGGGGTTTAAGTGAGCTACCTAAGCCAAAATGAGCATGAGAGTTAGTTTGCTACTGAGAGAGCTTGCTTCAGTGAGCTGGCCAGGAAGAATTTGCAAGCTGCTTGGCTTCATTTGTTCTCATCATTCATTCCCATCACATGTTTGTGCAACCCAGAAGATCAGGTCATACCCTTCTTTTCCTCTCAGGAATTGTTCACTCTTCTAGAATTTGATGCATTCCATGAGAAAGGGAGATATTTAAACAAAGGCAAACATCTGACAGAAATCCATATAGTCAACCAACCAATATTTTAAAAATTTCTTCCTATTTACTACTTTCTCACAGAGAGCCTATATTAACATCATGGCAAATGAAAACAAAATATTAAACTAGGAAAATTGTTCATTAAATTTATATGTATGAAGTTTAACTCAATTTGGTTCAATAAATAGTTATTGGTTGATAACCTATACAAAGTTAAGAGATGGAGAAAACTCAACTCCAATCTCTAATTTACTTCTGTGTAAAATGAAGGACTTGCAATAGTTGTTATGTATTTAATAGTGACTCCTTTGTGAATCTTAGCTGTTTCTGATAACCAATACACAGATGTGATTGTTTGGAAGAAAATGTAGTATGCACAAATGAGAAGAAGTGTTTGAGAAAATGGATAGTGAACAAAGTACCAAGTCTTTACAGGCCAGTAGAGAAGTTAGCTTCTACAGTGTGTGAAATCAGCTTCCTCTATACTACCTCGGAATACTTCTGGCAAAACAGACCTTTTCAACTGAACTTCCCTGAGGCTCCAGATGTTATATTGTGATCTCTCATTATTTCATATAATAATGCATATTTATTACACACTAGTAGTCATTTCATACTACAAAAATTTCCTCATAAAAGCAGAGAAAACATCTTCTTTTTCCTCTGAACAAGAAACTGGGTATACTAAACACAAAATGCATATTTATGTAATTATCAATTAATTACTCATTAGTTTCTCATGTATGTAATATCTGCCCTTGAATTTATATTCATTCTACAAGAAGGTACCATACAGCAATGATGTGGAAGTCAGTTACTCAGTGTGCAAGGGTGAAATATTGGAGGAAACATAAGTAGAAGAATTTGAGAATAATTATGGGTGCTACCAGGAGTAGTGGGATGAGACAGCCTTCCCTGGGAGAATGTTCCAAGTGTGAGTTGGAAGACATGGGAGACTGCCATGAATTTCTCAGGAAAGTTAATAAACTATCTGACATCTGTAGGAAGCAGAACTTCTGTGAAACATTTAGCACACATCGAGGCATGTTTGTATGCTACCTCTGTTTCCAAAAGACGCTTTGCATAGTTGTTTGTCTGTTTGACGGTGGTTTTCACAGATTACCCACAAGTTATTTTTTACTGTTCTGATGGTGGGAATCCAAACACTTTCTTTTGACACCACACATCTCTTTTCTAACGGAGCACTCACTCGTCTCATCTGAAAAAAAAAAGGAGAAAATAGAGTTGAGGTGTAATAGAGCTTAAAATCAACTTTACAAAATTGAATTTCTTTGAAATTGAGAAGACATCTCACTTTTTCTATAGCCTTCAGGTAAACACTTACAAAGAGCTATTTCAATAATCATTTAAGCACACAAGGACAGGTGTTCAGGTGGTCTCAGAAAGGATGAAAAATTGCCTATGTCATCTGCTGGAACAGATACTAAATTGCCTTGGCCGAAAGAAACTTCTTATATGTCTAGAAGGCATTTATTTTCCCACTTGAGGTGTTGGGAAAACAATAGCCTAAACTTCCAATGACAAGAAAATACATCAATGAAAACACAGCATTGCTTTAATCTTTTATTATATCCTCTGTTACTAGTGGCCTAAACTTTCTGTGACAGATGATACATCTATAAAGACACAATCTTGCTTTGATCTTTTTCTAGATCCTCTTTCAGTGTATCTCATGCTTTTCATCAGAGGATGTCAAGAATTTGATCACTTTATCTTTCTTTTTTCTTTCTTATTGATTTCTCTATTTTCAAGACTGTTTTTGTAGTCTAGGCTAGACTAGAACTTTGTAGCTGCAGACAAGGACCTTGAACTTCTGATATTCTTGCCTTTTCCCCCGGGTTCTAGATGAGAAACCATAAACCCTCATACCTGATTTATACAGTTCTGAAAAGTTGAGCCTAGAGTTTTGTACTTGGTAGGCAAGTCTACTGCCAGCTGAACTGTAGCCCTAGCTGTCATAATGTTTTTGAGGTTTATTTTTATCTATGTGTGTATATGTGTCTGTATGTCTGTGTGTGTTCTAGTTTATACAACCACATGATTGGGCCAAGTTGGCAGTACTAGGCATTGGGTTCATTTTCCAGAGCAGGAGCAGGCTTTAAGTCCAATCAGAATGCAGATTGTCACTCCCCTAATACTCCTGCCACTGTTGTAGCACTGTGTGTATCTTACAACGCCAACTTTTATTGTACGTCACAATGTCCACAACTGGATAAGACTGTTGGTAATATATTCCCCTGTAGCGTATAGAACCTTCCAGCACTATGAGGTCAATACAGATGAAGTTTCCAGGTGGAATTTTCTTCATGTCCTATAAATCAGATATGTAATAGCTTCAGTAGTAAAGTCTTCAACAAATTATGGTGGGTAACCAAAAGCAATGGCATTAGCCTGTAATGTTTGAGATAAATGATGGGATTGCCCTGACAAACAACTGAAAAAGAGATAACCCATCCCTGACATCGGAGATCTTATATGTGTGCTGGCTAATGTTATGTCAACGTGAAACAAGCTAGAGTCACATGAAAGGAGGGAACCTCAATTGAGAAAATGACTCCATAAGATCCAGCTGTAAGGCATTTTCTTAATTAGTCATTGTTAGAGGAGGGCCCATTTTAGAAGTCCTGGGTTCTATAAGAAAGCAAACTGAGCAAGCCATGGGGAGCAAGCCAGCAAGCAGCCCCCCTCCATGCTCCAGCAGCCCTCTGCATCGGGTTCGACCTCCAGGATGCTCCCCTGTTCGAGTTCTTGTCCTGATTTCCTTCAGCGATGAACCAGTGCTTTGGAAATGTAAGCTGAATAAACTTCTTTCTCCTCCCAATGTGCATTTTGGTTCATGTTTTGTCCACCAACAGCAGAAACTCTAACGAGACACCGTGGTATTTTAGGGGGGTGTTGTTCCCTTTTTACAGGATAACTACTCAAACCCTGTATGTAGTTGTGGTTTCCAGGTGGAATTTTAAGTTATTTGGTATCAGTTATCCTTCTCCACACGCCCTCTTCTATCATGCCCTCCCAGTCCCCACCCTGCTCCATTATTCCTCTTACCCACTTCTTACCACATCAGTCCTGCTAGCACCCTTTCCTAGTGTCCTGCACTCTATGCGCACTGCAAATTAAACATGCATATCTAAAGATTCTAAGCTTGTGTGTACACATATGACAAAATGTGACATCTTTCTTTCTGGGTCTGGGTTGTCGTACTCAGAATGATTATCACCAATTCAATCCATTTTCCTGTGGATTTAATACTGTTATTTTATTCATTGTTTAACAATATTCCATTGTGTGTATGAACAATAGTTTAATTTTCCATTTATACACATCCAGATTGCTCCCATTTCCTGGCTATTCATATCTATTCATAATAATGAATCGAATAAGAATCAACTTGAATTAAAAAGTATCCCAAAAATAAGATGTAGAGTCCTTTCAAGTATGCCCAGAAATGGTAGAGTTGGATTATGTGGTAAATCCATTTCTAGCTTTTTTAGTACCTCTGCAAAGAATGAGAAAAAAAAAAAAACTTCACAAGTTTATATAACTGGAAGTTTTTTTGTGTTCCACTCAGCCCCACAGCAGCTTATAAAATAATCATTCAGAGGCTTTATATTAATTACAAACTGTTTGGTCTATGGCTCAGGCTTGTTGGTAGCTAGCTATTACATCTTAAATTAACTCATTTCTATTAATTTATGTATCACCACGAGTCTCATAGCTTTACCTGTGTTCTATTACATCTTGCTGCCCTGGCAGCTTGCAGTCTCTCTCTTGACTCCAACTTTCTTCTCCCTGTATCTTTGCTTGGACTTCTCACTTGGCTATAACCTGTCCTGCCATAGGCCAAAGCAGCTTCTTTATTAAGCAGTGGTAGCAACACATATTCACAGCATACAGAAAGACCATCCCACAGAAATATATCTGCTAGAGTGTTGGTGCTCATAATACATGAAGTACTCAAAACTTCAACATCAAGAAAGTCAAAAGTCCAGTTACAAATTGTGGGCACAGAACTAAACAGAGAGTTTTCAAAGTAATAAATACAAGTTAATGAAAAATACTTTTATTCAACATTACTCATTATAATGAGAATACATATTGAAACTGCTTTACCATTTCATCTTGCCTGTGTCAGAATGACTAAGGTCAAAAAATAAATGACAACAAGCAATTACGTGGATCTGAAGAAATGGAATTACATTTTTTAATGCATGCTACATGGAAAGTAATGTTTTTTGTTTTTTGAGACAGGGTTTCTCTCTGTAGCTTTGCGCCTTTCCTGGAACTCACTTGGTAGCCCAGGATGGCCTCGAACTCACAGAGATCCGCCTGCCTCTGCTTCCCGAGTGCTGGGCCTAAAGGCGTGTGTCACCACTGCCCAGCGGAAAGTAAATTTTTAGTTTACATAAATATGTTTATTTAATGTAATGGTTTTGGCCTTAAAAGTATGTACAGAATACTATCCTTTTAAGAATCATACACACTTTTATAGACTATAAATGTATTTTATAATATTTGCCACATTGGTGTTAAGGACATATCATAAAAATATGATATCATATTTGCCTTCAAAAACCTTATCATTATTGAAGATTTAGAATATACAAATAAAATAGTGACAAAATTTAAAGTGTAAATATTTGGAGAGGAGCAGGGAGTCTATATGTCAAAAACTGATAAAATTTTGGAGTGGCAACTTGCAGATATCTCTGTAAACATTCTTGTACAGAAATAAAGTACCTTCCAGCCACATGCACCTGGATTTCATTGAAAACAAGAGGAAAAAATTTAATAGTCTTGATTAGTTGAATTAATTATACTGTTTATATCACTCTTGTAGAGGTATTTACTGGCATCCGTCGATGTGACAATGGCGAAAAGTACTTACACATTTACCCCAGCACCTACGTGGTGGAAGAAGGGAACCAATGTCTGCAAGTTGTCCTATGACTTCCACACATGCACTGCAGCATGCACATGCTTGCACATGCATACACACACACACGAACACACACACACACACACTATACACACACATGAAAAAATCATATTTGCTGGTTTATTTTTTTTGTGAAGTGTTTCTCTATATAGACTGGCTGTCCCCATTGCCATCTATTGTAGCATAGGAAACATATCAGTTGCCATACCAATAAAGAATCAATAATTAATCCATCACCCCACTATCTATCCATTGCTAAAAGCTCCACAGTATAAGTTGGTGCATGAAGATTATGTTATATCCAGAATAGCAATTTGCAGCACTCATGCCCACCCTCTGGCTCCTACATCCTTTCTGCTTCCTCTTCTGTATTGTTTCCTCTGCCTTGGTGGTGATAGAGTTAATACAAACATCTGTTTAGGGCTGAGCCTCAGTAGCTTATTCTGCGCTTTGGCCAGGTATACATATTTCTATTTACTACAGTCCACTGCAGAAAGAATCTCCTCTGACTAGTGTTGAGATTGGGTCCATGGGCATGACATAATATTTAGAAGGTAAATTTGACAATACGGCCAGTTAGCAAAACAATAATAGCAGGTTCTTCATTGTTGAGTATACCTCAAGTCAAAGTTTTTTTTTTTTTTTTTTGTCCAGGATTACAGTACCAGGCTTAAAATAGTTTACTGTGGAGCAGGCTTCAAATCCCATCAGCAAACTGTTGGTCATTCCATAACAGTCTCAGCACCATTCCACCAGCAGATGCAACTTCCTTGGCAGGTTGGTATTGAAGCATGCATGGTCTAGCACTTTGTAAGAACATTCAGTCTTTTCTCTCCCAGCAGCCTGAACAATACCTTCAGGTACTGTGAATGCTAGCCAGGAGGGAGGATATTCTTTGTGTCCTACAATAAAGTGTGTAGTATCAACATCAATAGCATCCTACCAGGTAGCTGTGATGAATAACTAAGGATAAAGATAATATCCTGTGTTGTTCTGGAGTCCTCTGTGGCCTCAGTGGTCAATGCCCTGTTTCATACAGTGATATTCATTGATTAACCCATGTTTTCTGGGGGCAGTATATCTACCTATGCAGGCAAATTGCATTCTAACTCTTTTTTACAAGCTGTGCTTTAAATTGTGTTTTGAAAACAGTGTACTAACCAATGGGTTGCCATAAGAATTATCAAAAAAATGGGGGGTGGATAAAAAGGGAAAAATTTATTCCAAAATGCCAAAGCTGTCTCCAAGGAAAGCAAGGAGAAATCACAGAAGAAAGATTTTCAAGGTTTACAAATTTTGATTAGTGAAATCTCTTGTACTTTGTGGCCAGTTAAGAAAAAGTGTATATTCACACTTTATTTATCATGTTTTTGCATCCCAATTCAGGTTGTTTTTACCAGTTGTTTTTAATCACCTAAGGATTAATTTCTGTTATGCAGATAAGATGAAGAATATGCAGTTGTGTAACTGTGACTCTAATACTTTGTAGGTGACTTTTAACTTGTTTTTGTCTTTCATAAATATATTGCATCACTTTTGTGCTTACAAAAATGGATCCTGCACATGGAAACATCATGATTGTGTCCCAGTGAGGAAGACAGAATAAAGGTAAAAGGCTATTTTCAAAATGCTCAAATGAGTTCTTATTAATCTGTCAACTCTAATAAGCTGTACATAAGAGATAAATCATATTTTATTATATGAAAAATATATATTTGATTTTTTACATATATGTAATAGTTTAGAAACAAGAGATGGCTGGATTATGGGCAAAATTTTAAGATCAGAAAAACCTTAATGAGGATAAATAAAAAAGATAGAATAGTAAATGAAGAATTTCATTGATCTATAATCAGAAATAGGGCTAAGAAGTGGAAGCAAATTTTAAATAAACGGTAATACCAGAAGTTAAAATACTTACAATTGAGTTACTGGGATGTGAAGCATATCAAGATTTCTGATAGTTTTAATGATTACCTCTAAAGAAAATAGAAGGAATTAAAATATATTCATTTTACAATATATAAAAACATATTTAAATATATCTTATGATGTATTCATTTACCTTATAGATTTTAGATGTTCATATGTGAGTAAAAATTGGAGACTAAATATGGGTGATTCACAGATTAGAAGGGAAAGTGAGAATTCCAAGGGGATTACTGCAGAAGTTATTTTCATCTTACATAGAGTATTTAAAATTCCAATATTGGTAGCGGGTAAGACATGACACTCCAGCCCACTGTTTCTAAATACTACATTTGTATTTTTAAAGAAGCTTTAGTTTCATAGCAAAGTTGAGAAGGAAGTGCAGTGATGTCTTATACTCTCCCTCCCTTCACCTGCATAGGTTTCCTCTAGCAACATTGTATACCAACTTAGGATGTATGCTACAACAAATAAACTAACAGACACATCATCCCTCCCCACTGTTTTAACAAATAAACTAACAGACACATCATCCCTCCCCATTGCTGACACTGGGCTTGACTGTGCCTCCATGAACACCTTTAAAGAAAGCGGTGAGCCGGGCGTTGGTGGCACACGCCTTTAATCCCAGCACTCGGGAGGCAGAGCCAGGAGGATCTCTGTGAGTTCGAGGCCAGCCTGGGCTACCAAGTGAGTCCCAGGAAAGGCACAAAGCTACACAGAGAAACCCTGTCTCGAAAAACCAAAAAAAAAAAAAAAGAAAAGAAAAAAGAAAGCAGTGGTGATTTGACAGGGACTTATGGTGAAGAAATTCTCCATGTGAAAACAAAGAAGGTAAATACGGTATTACTGTCTCCAGTCTCTTGATCCATAATCCTAAATGTGACAAATATATGCAAAAAGTATGTTTGTCTGGAAATTAATTTGCAAAAACAAGCTTTCACAACATGTTTAAGTGAATATACAAGAATATTCAATACACACACATTGTCCACAGTAAGCACATAAAAGCAGTTTAATTAGGAAAGAAAGTATCCATTTCCATAAACAATAAAATTCATTTGACACAGAATTATTCCATGATCATCTAATTAGACACTGACTTTTTCTGAGGTACTCATTTTCACACTTTGGGCCTCTAAACCCTTTGAAAAATATCTGTATGCAGACCTCTAATGTAGAAAATGTGAGAGAATCATTTGATTTGAAAACCAAATCTCCAGAACACTGTTTCCTATCTCTCAATTCAATTCTTCTGAGGCTTCTCATAAAAACAATCCTAAAAGAACTCAGAACACATCCAGTCCTGTAAAAAAAAAAAAAAAAAAAAAAAAACATGCAGATAAACACTTCTAGTGTAAAATAGGCCTTTAAATACAAAAGGAAATGCTCTGTGTTGTTGATTGTCTGATAATGATGAATTAAGAGCATCAATGACTTGCAATCAAAATTAGTCATATTAAAGCTTCCCACTGCAATATATTTTAGAACAGTCTAAAGTGGTGCGAACCAGACTGCAGCATTGAGCTCTTTGTTTGCACCCCTGTGTCTTCAAATTTATAATAATGCACTGTTCACTGCATGTATTAATCTAAGGACTCAAATGTCATTCTTTGGTGTATTTTAACATGTTATTATTTGGTATTTAAATATATTGTGATTAATAGACATATAAAAGTGATATTTTTGCATTTCCATCAGTGAACAACTCAGGTGCAATAGGACAGTGTAGAAGTCCTTGCCACAAATTTTGTCAGTTATAATTTTTGCTCATACTTCCCAAGTCTGGCTTAATAAATATTTAAAAACCATCACTTACAATGAAACCTTTTGTTTAAATATCATCATAGACAGATATAATTTCTGAGCAGCTTACTTGTGGTAATATCTTGTTTGTGGTGAAATTTTATTTGTATGTTAATAAATAAAGTTTGCCTGGAGATCAGAGGAAATAGCAAACCATTTTAAATAAACACAAAAGTCCATCAGTGGTAGCCCATGCCCTTAATTTGATCACTTGGCAGGCAGAGTCTCTGTGTGTTCAAGGCCATACTAGGAAACAGAGCCAAGCATGGTGACACACCTTTAATTCCAGTACCAACCATAGAGACCTGGAGGTCTATACAGATAGGCAGTGACAAGGAAGTGAGGTGGCTGGGCTAAGAGCCATTGAGAGAACAGAACAGCAAGGCAATAAAAGCTTGGGTAGACAGGAAGTCATGGCACTTTGGAAGATGTGGTGTGGTGAGGTAAGGTTAGCTGGTTGCTGTTCCTATTTCCCTGATCTCTAAGGCTTTCACTTCTATATTTGGCTCCTTGTTTTTTATTCAATAAGACCCCTTAGAAATTCATCTAGACTTATTTGTTCCTTAAACTTTATTTGGTTTTCCTACACAAACACCGACATATCCATGCTACACACACACACACACACACACACACACACACACACTTATAATATATCTATGTGACATAGTATGTAAAGCTGTGTGAAAATATTTCACATCACTTTTAAAAATATATGTTCTTTTTATTTTTGAAAATAGATTCTTTTCTCATACAATACACCTCACAGTTTCCCTTATTTCTCCCCCCTGCCTTCCCCTTCCCTTCTCCCCAAGATCCACTCCCCCTCTGCTTCCCTTCACATAAGAGCAGCCTGCAAAAGAACAACCAAGCATGACAAAAGAAGACACATCAAGAAAGACAAAAGCCTCCATACTGATGCTGGACAAAGCAATCCAACAGTAGGAAAAGAGTCCCAAGAGCAGGCAAAAAGAGTCAGAGACACACTTGCTCCCACTGTTAGGAGTCCTACAGAAAACAAAAGCCAAGTTAACAGCTACAATATACACACAGTGGACCTGGTGTAGACACAAGAAGGCCCTCTGCTTGCTGCTTTTTAGTCCCTGTGAGCCTGTGTAAGCCCTACTGCATTGAGTCAGTGGGCAATGTTCTCCTTGTGTCCTTCATTCCCTCTGACTCCTGCAATCTTTCTCCCCCTCTCCAGCAGGGTTCCCCAAGGTCCGAGGGGAGGGAACCAATAGAGACCTCCAATTTAGACTTTCCCTTTCAGAGAATGTGTTGGTTGGTTGTTGCCTCTTTGACTGGCTTGCTTGGCTGGTGTGTTCATGGGGAGTACTATCTGGTGTTGGATGTTGGCAGAAGGGGAGGCGAGGGTGTTGGTCTGTGGGATTCACAGGTGACATGGTGGTGGGGAGGGGAGGCGCAGCTGGTGTTCTGCTGCAGCCTTAGTGATGATCCTGAGGCTGGGTCTGGGGAACAGAGATTAGAGAAGGCCTGTGGGCACCCTACCTTGAAAGCACTTTATTTCTCAACAAAACAAAACAAAAAAGGTACAAAGAAAACTTTATTCATTTCCCTTTGCCTTTCTCAGTATGTGTGATGCTGTGAACATTGTAGCTTTCTTATGACTAAGAAAGAAGGATTGATTTGAGAATTCAGACAGAAAGGCAAGAAGGGATTATGTTCTTCATGTATTTCAAGGAAGGAACCATGCAGAGCACACCTCCCATCCCCGTCATTACTGCTTTGAACCATTAATTATCTTAACATCAAGTGTCACTACCAGTTATACTTTGTTCCTGAGCAATCTTTACACTCACTGACACTCTGATCTGACTAGACCTGCCTGGTGCTTCTTTTTATTGTAATACATATTGTATCATGTCTTGAAATACATATTTGTATTAGAAGTAAACTAAAGTAACTTATTTATTATTGAGTCAGGCTCTCACTGTGTAGTAGCTATGGCTGTCATGGAACTCTACATGTAGATCAGGCTGGCCTGGAATTCACAGATCCTCCTGACTCTGCATCAGTAGTGTGGAGACTAAAGGTGTGCAGTGTCATGCCTGGATTCATAAACTTGTTTATATCTGCCTTCAGCGTAGTTCACAACATTCTAGAAATAAATAAAATATCTATTGTCTTACATGTTATCTGTCAATGCTGTGTCTACCAAACAGGAAATATGAACACAGGTGTTTTTTACATCTCTGGGTAAAATTCTGAGATTTTAAATCTATTTTATTTATACTACAGAGATTCTTTTGACCTTGGAGTAGACAAAAATGTGTTACAGACTCCTTTGTGGTGATAAGCAAACACTTGATGAGGAAGAAAGAGGGAACCTCAGCTGAAGAATTGTCTCCATCAAATTAGCCTGTGTCCATCTCTATGTGACAAATATATATATATATATATATATATATATATATATATATATATATATGTATATTTGATATAGAAGAGTTCAGTCCACTCTGTGTAGTATCATTCCCTAGGCAGGAAGACCTGGGTTACAGAGGATATGTAGCTGAACATGAGCCTGAAAGGAAGCCAACAGTCATTTCCCTTCTGTTTCTCCTTCAAGCTCTTGCCTTTGCTTCCTCCATGGCTTCCCTTGGTGATGAACTGTAACAAGTAAGCTGAATCATTTCTTCACCATGTTGTTTCTGGTTCTGTGTTTATCATGGCATCAGAAGCAACATGTAGATAGGACACATTTCTACTCCAAAATGTTGTTCACCTTGAGATTTGGTATCAATGGTGGATAACTGTCACACTTTATTAAACCTCTCAATTTCTTCCATGATCACTAATAATAAAATTCAAAACTTATTGTTATTACTGGCAATAGTGGTATATATTTGGCTAAGCATCTATAACTCTCTCCAATTCTCAGAATTGCTGAAAAATTTCAAAAGGGTTTCAAACACTGATCAACTCAACTCTCATTAGGACTATATACAATGTTACAGTTGGACAGTCTATTCCCAGTACTATTCATTTTCTGTCTGTTGGTTTTATTGCAGATATTTCCAGCACCAAGAGGATTTTCATGTTCACTTGTGGACACATCACTTTCCAATTCTCTTTTTAGATTTTTTTGAGATTATAATACAATTACAATTTACTCCTTCCATTTCTTCCCTGCAAGCCTTCACATATATTCCTCCTTGCTCTCTTTCCAATCCATGGCTTTTTTTTAACATTAATTTTTATTACATGGATTATATGTGTACAAACACACACACACACACACACACACACACACACACACACACACACACACACACATTCATATATACAACCTGCTCAGTCTGTTTAATGTTACTTATAGGTGCATGTTTTCAGGAATGACCATTTCTTCCTTGAAGAAGACTTTTTCTCCTGGTCTCAATTTTTTTTAATGTTTAGGTTTGAGGCCTATGACCTTTTTTCATCCACATTAGCATGTAGATTGATATCCTTATTCAATGTTTCATCTTTAATAAATGCCAACAGTAACAGTTGTGGAATTGCTTAGGTCGGTATTCCCATCTGGAGTGCCCCTACTATTTTCCTAAACAATATTTTAGGTGCGCTCTGGTTAAATTATACTTTTCCAACTTTTTGGTAATGGTGATAAATTGTACATATATTTCAATTCACAGAGACAAAGATTATTTTTGTAGTATCACTTATAATCATAACAGATTCAAAGCACAAATGTTAAATACTTAGCACTAATATCAACAGTTATGTTTCTGAAATTCTCCATAACTTTTATAATGATGTTTGGACATTTTCTGGAAAACAATAATGATTTCTGTAATAGTTTTCTGATCAATGTGATGATTGCACTGTTTCTGTTTTTTTCTAGAGTTTATGAGTATTAATAACATATAAATAATTTTAGGACACAGGACAAATATAAAAAGAAAATAATGGAAGCATGGTGTCATTTTTATCTTATATCTAGAAAACAGGTGTGGTGAACATTGTTTTTTATATTTATATTTTATATACATATATAATATTTTAATGCAAATCTCATTGTATGTAAATGGAAGTTTAGTATTGGTGTTTTCCTCCCATCTTGTATTCTAACTCAGAACATATTTTTGCATAATTTTATTTATCATTTTTCTAAACATTATTAAATTACTTAAGGGAACTAAATATTTTCTTACTATAAATTGTAACTCCAAGTTATTAATTATTTTATGAATATAATTTTTATAACATTAAATTTATTTATAAGTGAATTCAGGTTAGATCATAAACTTTTTCCTGACTTCTTCAATACTTATCCAGTCTATATGAAAAAATATTTGCATATTGTATATTCTTTCAAAGAAGGAACATAACCTTAGAAAGAATGTTTAGGAGCCATTGATAATTTCTTGTGAATATAACATGCATGCTGCATATTGAATATGAAATTAGTACAGCAAAGAGGGCTGCCTTTTGTAGATTAGGGCATATCAACAATATGTGATAGGTGGCTTTGTTCTAGTCTCTCTTCAGTTTACTCTGCTCTGCTGGGTATGCTCTTCAAGCTATCATGGCTAAAACTAGTATGGACAGCATTGCCTAAGAAAAGTTCAGAACTAGTTAGCATTCTGACATGATATGGCATTCTACACGAAAAGAAGTTATCTTCTAAAACATCAAAAATAACTTCATTTCAAACACTGTGAGGCTGTTTCACAAGATGGGGAAGGGATTATGATTCAGATTGCTAAACTTGGAATGCAAATGTTAAAAATTTATCTTAAAATCAATAGTATCAGGGCAAGGAAGATGACTCGGCAGGCACTCTGTGTTAGCATGCAGACTTGAGTTCAGACTCCTCGGATTCATGTAAAAACAACCAGCACTGCAGTGTTAGAGACAGGTTCATCCCTGGAGCTTGCTGAATGGCTGGTCTAGTCAGTTGGTGAGCTACAGGTTCAGTGAGAGACCTTGTCTCAACAATTGAAGTCAAACACTCTGCTCACTCATAAGTGGAATGTTTCTGTCATACCCCTTCCACATAAGGCTAAAGGGTCATCATAGAAGAGAATGTAGAAAAATTTTTCCAGATGTGATACCGCCTGTGCTTATAGGCACATGCACAAGATTAGAACCATATATATATATTCTATATTCCACAGAAAAAAAGATATATTTGTGTGTGTGTGTGTGTGTGTGTGTGTGTGTGTGTGTGTGTGTGTGTATGTAAAACAGCTAATAAAGAAAAAGAGGCCATGAGTTTGAATTAAAGCAAGATTGGGGGTTCATATGACCAGGCAAAGGGAAGGGTTGAATTGATGTAGTTTATTATAATCTCAGAACAAACTTAAATGTGTTAAAAGTTGTTCAAATAAGAAGAAATTGAACAGCATATAAAATCAGAAAAGGAAAGTGTTGGTTGAAGGTGTGAAAACAGGTGTTACATTTGATGGAAACACTTTGTATGCAGGTATGAAATTCTTCAACAATTATCTAAAAAAATAGAGAATGTTTGAGGATGACAGGCACATCAATCTCTGACCTCCCTAAGTGTACACACTGGCATGTGTGTCTTCACATACATCTATGCACAGATATGTGAACATAAACACAGCCATAAACCACACACACATATACAGACACAAACACACACACACACACACACACACACACACACACACACCATCAATGTTATAATCTTTTACTTTTAGTTATACTAAAATATAAAATCATATTAAATTGATTATATTGGGCTTTTATATTATCCTAAAAAAGTATAATTAATTTGTTTAACCCATTCCAATATTGCAACAAAATTTAGAAGTTCCTTATGAGACATTCTGATAAATTAGTAAATTTGAAATTTGTTACTATTTGTTTAAATACTTTAAAAAAAGTTTATATTATTACTAATTGTTTATAATTAGCATTAAAAAGTACTGATATCACTTTTTAATAGATTTTAACTTTTTTCTATAATAATTAAAATAGTACACTTCCATTGGCAAATTTTTCTATTTTGCATAAATTCATTTAACAGATATTACTATATAGATATTACTTTCAGTTCCTTAAAAAAAGCAATCATCTTTCTCATTAAAATCCTAGCATAGAGGATAATCTCATGTCTTCAAATCATGGCACACTAACATTGTTTTTATGCCTTTCAATCGAATTGTGGCTGACACCAGCTTTAGTTATCTGTCTTCAATGAAAGAACTCTCCGCTGCTCCTCATAGACTGTCCCCTTTATTTTCTACCCCCCTTTGTGGTCTCCAGTGATTTGTCATTCTGTGTTCTCACTTCCATGCTGCTCTCTCTCAAACTATTTCAAGTTTGTCATTCCACTCCATCTGGTCGGTTAAATCAAGTTGAACTTTTACCATCTGCTCTGTCTGTCCATGTTCTGTTCAGTCCAGCCGACAGAACAGGACTGTGATGAAGACTCTTGACCTCTCACTTCAGTGACTCCTAGCGATGCATTCAAAAGGCCAAACAGCATATTCAAGACATATTCTCATAGGCCTCAGTATTAAGGCAGTGATCTTTCTTTGTAAACAACATTTTTTCACCTTGAATCTTTATCTTGTTATGTGAACTCAGGTGGTCCAGATCCCTCCCCAGGGCAACAGCACAGTTACAGACACAGATATGATTTAGAGGAACACTAAGTAATGGAGCCACTAAGTAGCACTAAGTAAAACTGCCAGCATTATACCAAGCAAAGAAAAGATACTCAGTACCTGTCACTCATCATTTATTATTATAAATAGCAATTATTGTGACAATATTGTGAAATAATGTTTCCTTATAATAATGAGTTCTAGTAATAGATGAAAATATTCCTATGAAAATGTTGGTAAAATTCATATATGAGGAATTAAGAGTTTTTAATTAGTAAATGAGTTATATTTTATTTCCATAAAAGTAAACTCATACACAAAATCCTATATTAGAGCTAAAATAAGAAGAGGAGGAAAGCAGTAAAAGACTTGTTATTTTCAATTTTGTTTAATGATTTATTTTTAATTTTTTTTTTTGTGTGTGTGTGTGTGTGTGTGTGTGTGTGTGTGCGTGTGCACGCACCAACAGAGGCTTGAAACCTCAGATAATCTGTGTCTTTAGTTACAGGTTGGTTGTTAGCCTCCTCATGTGTGTAACTCAGAATTAAATTTGGGTCCTGTGAAAGAGCAGCAAACACTTTTTTACTGTGGAGCCATCTGTTCATCTGTGATTTTCTCTATTTTAAACTACTCATTTAATAGCAAATAGTAAATGTATAATAAAAAATATTCCAGCAAAATCACCTGTAAAATAATTGATGCAAAACTTGACATTTGAACTGTGACGCTCTTTACTTTTCACACTTCCCACATCAATTTCAGCAATCATTTTTATTATTATTTCATGTAATAATCATTTTATTATTATTGTTGTTCTTTTTCTGTGTGTGTGTGTGTGTGTGTGTGTGTGTGTGTGTGTGTGTGTGTCTGTGTGTGTGTGTTGTATGTGTATGTCTATACGCCCATACAGGCCGCGAGTGTCTTCTTCAGTTTTGAGCTGTCTTAATTTTTGAGACAAGGTCTCTTACTGAGCCTTAGGTTTCAGTGAACTTCAAGCCTCTGCGATTGCCCTTACTGAGGTAATAGGGAATAAAGAAATGATAGAGACACATTTAGAAATGCTGGGAATGGGGGGCGGGGGCTGTGCCCTCCAAGAGAAACAGACCAGCAGCAAGCCAGCAACTCAGTGCATTTACTATGCATAGCACGAATGAGTAGGATACTTGTTCACTAGTCTGTGTGAGAACAGCCTCAGTCTGCTGCTCTCTGGGAGGAGGAAGTTGATACTTTCTGCTCACATTGTCAACATCTGCCCTTGGACCAGGGGAGGCATTGACATTCCTGTGGATCAGAGAATTAGAGTTCTCGACATGGTCCAGGATCTTGTCAATAATACCCATTCACTCAGGTCTTCGTCTGCTCCCTACATAGAGCTACTGACCCCACACAGTGGTGTTTGATGTGGTTACTGGGAATTTAATCTAAGGGGTCTTTACTTGTTCAGCAAGCACTTACCACTGAGACTTCGCATCAGTCTCTTTACTATTGCTCTAGCTTACAATTAAAAACTACAGTTTGCATTCTGGATGCACCATCAGGAGCTGATTTGTTTTAGAATGCTTTTGTTTATATTTTAAACAGTAGGTTATTTTGCTCAGGAGTTTAAATGTTTTATAAATAATGCTTAATTAAACCTTCATATACCCCTATAATATAGGTGCTCCTAATAATACCCTTTTACATAGGAAGATTTAATAAAACTGAGAAAACATTAATGCCGTGATTTTGTACACTGTACACATCTTGGTTTCCCAGTAAGAGTTCGTACATCTCCTTGTATAAGACTTGAGTAACAAAGCTAACAAGTTTAATGAGACTGGGTGGAGTGAGTAACATCAGTGCTGCTTGCCTGAGTTATTTTTTTTTTCTTGCAAATCTTTCAAAACTTCTGCTTGGATGTGTATCCATCAAATGATTCTTTGCTGTCCCACAACTTCTTAGTTACTTGGTGGCATATTTAGAGCAAATCTCATGCATTTCTAGTAATTGCACAAATGAATTCTGTAATGGCAGAGCTGTAGTGTATTAGAAAGTGCTTTCATTATTCCTCTGCTTTCTTGGTGTAATGTTATGTATAATAGTACCCAAGAATATATCTTAATCATTTCATTTTACCATCATGGCTTCAAGTGTTTAAATTTTCTAAAAGTATAGATGAGGTATGAATGACTCAGTATATTCCTAACTCAGACTTTTGTTTCTTTTTCTGACATGTTTTTAGTATTCTTTTCTATTGATTTCCTTTACTAGAAAATATGTGCTTAGATTTTGTAATATGAAGAGATTAAGGTGGCTGATTACCCGGTTCTCATTTTATCACAGAGTTTATGAAACATATGTCTTTTGGTTATATGCATTCCAGTCATTGCTTCTGTGGAAAATGCAAGCTTTAGACTTGCATTTCAAATAGAGAATTACAAGGCTTCTAAAGTGTAAAAAATGCCTGTCTGATGCTTGTGTTGAAAATAATACTCAAATTCCATGAAATCTGCAAGGTCAACCATAGTTCTTTTACCTTTATTATACAAACTAGGCATTTTCAGGGTTTATATTTGTAGGCTTTTATTTAGTTATTGATTTGAAGGTTGTTTCCTCCTATTGCATTTATGCTGATAATGCTGAAGTCATGCAAACAGTTTTAAAAAGAGTATTTGATGTAAATTTTAGAAATACATGAAAAAAGTATACCATTGCTCTCTCTATACACAGATCAGGTTAGAGAAAGTGCAGAATCAAGCCATTCAAACCAAGGAAGAAAATCATAATAGATCTTTTCCCTATGGAAATTGCCATTGACATCTCTTTGTATCTTCAAATCTATGATATATTTTAGGATGCTATTTGTAAATAAGACAACTTTACTCATCCTAAATATATAAAATTGTCATTTCTGAAATAATTTTTTATTATCACAAAGGGCTCAAAACCTCAAGGAGCCATGCTTGGCATTGAGAACACATATATAATGGCTACACACATATTTGCAAGTCACTGTTTGTAGTACAGATTCCTTTCTTAACAGAAACATAATAGATAAGAATGTACTTAGTGCCACAAAGAAGGAGGAAAAAAGACTTTCAGGGGAAATACTGAGCAAGTTGAGGGATGTCCAACTGATTTCTTTTTCTTCATTGGGTAGGGAACATTGATGTGTGCCTTCAATTTTGGCTAATACAAAGCATAGTTTTCTAGTCATTTATTGATGGACATTTTATTTGTGTTTTTCAACAATAGAAAAGTTCACGAATAAACATGTGAGTCATTGTTTGCCAATTCATGAAGATGTCTGGGGAGAGGAACTGTGGTAATATTGTATGCACCCCAATAAAGCTTACCTGGGACTAGAGGACAGAGCCAGTCACTAAATTAGACATAGAGGTCAGACAGTGGGGGCACACACCTTTAATCCTATCACTCAGGAGTCAGAGATCCCTCTGGACCTCTATGAGTTCAAGACCACACTGGTCTACATGAGAGAAACAGAACCAGGCAGTGGTGAGACAGGCCTTTAATCCCAGGCAGTAATATGGCAAGACACAGAAAGGTATATAAGGCATGAGGACACAGGAACTCATTCTCTTGGGGCTGAGGATTTCATAGAGGTAAGTTAGTGGCTGGCTGTTCTGCTCCCCTGATCTTTCAGCTTTCACCCCAGTATCTGGCTCTGGGCTTTTTTATTATAAGACCTTTTATGATTCGTGTTACAGAGATCACCTGTGCATCTCAGATAAAGGTATCAACAGACAGACTAAAGCATGCATTCCACTCCAGTCCCTCCAGGTCAGCTGATGTCTTTGATTAAAGCTACTTACAAGAGCATCAGTGAGAGGTTGTTTACAGGAATGTGGACAAGTTATGAGCATTTGCATTGTTAAAGAATGTGTCTCTATTTTTAGCATTAATTGTCTACAAATCCTCAGGTAGGGGAAAGTCTGTTTGAGCCCCTCTTAATACTCAGAATATTGCCTCAGAAAATTCTACAAGATCAACAACATTCTATGGCTCACTATTCTTATGTCACTATCTGGAGACTGTACACAAAGACACCTTGGTTTTGGATTCTTGGGTTTACCATTAACCATACTCATTCTGGCAGTAGTTCCAATTTTTGTTTACTTCTTAGGAAACCAAAAAATTGAACGCAAGATGGCAATGTCAATTTACCATCTTATTATTGGTGAGTGAGAGTCCCCCTTGTTCAATGAGCTTGCAAAAGTTTGGTAGAGTTAGTCATTTCTCTCTGCTGTCCTGATGTCTATGCAGAGGGTTGTATTGTGCTTTCATTGTGAATTTCCTTAATGGTGTTCTAAGCTAGCCTGCAGGTTATTTTATAATGGTGTTGAATAAACTTTTTATATCCTGTGTCCAATCCTGTATCACATGCAATATTATAGATATTGATAGACAACTTATACTTTCTTTTATATTATCAATGTTTAACTTTATTCTTTCCATTAACTGAAAATATTTTTCTCACATAATATAGTTGAATTACTCTTTCCTCTCCCTCTACTCCTCTCAGCTCCTCACCACTTCCATGCCCACCTATATCTACTCCTTCTCTGTCTCTCATGAGAAAACAAACCGGCCTCCAAGGAATTATAATATAATAAATATAGAATAATATAATATAATAGAAGTTAATACAAGCTAACACAGTATAAATGAACAAAATAGACGAAAAGGAGCATGAAAAGATACAAGAAATAAAGATCTCTTTGTTCACACACTCAGGAATCCCCTAAAAACACTAAGTTGGGAGCCACAATATATACACAAAGGACCTGGTGCACACCCATTCAAGCCCTGTGCATATTGCCTCAGTCTCTGTGAGTTCGCATGTGGTCAATCATGTTGATTTAGAGAGCCTTGTTTCTTAGTATCCTGCATTCCCTCTGACTCTTACATTTTTTTCTGCCTACTCTTCCACAGGATTCTTGAGCCCCTTATAGGAAAATTTGAGGAAAAACACCTGATATTTCTCATTGTAGTGTTGGGGGATATCTTTCTGTATGCTGTGAATATATGTTGTTCCCATTGGTTAATAAATAAGCTGCTTTGACCTACAGCAAGGCAGCTTATAGGCAGGAAGTCCAAGGAGAGAGACAGGAAAGAGAAACGTAGGGTCTGGAGAGACACCACCCACCACCCAAGGAGAAGCAAGATGCCAGCAGACTGGTAATGCCACGATGACATGGGAACTTATAGATAAGTAGAAATGAGTTAAGTTATAAGAGCTAGTTAGCAAGAAGCCTGCCATAGACCATACAGTTTGTAAATAATATAAGCCTTTGTGTGCTTACTTAGGTCTGAGTGGCTTCGGGACTACAGGTAAGAGAGATTTGTCCCAAATGGCAGACCAGTCAGGACCAGAGAGACGTTACAGCTACATTTGGCTGCCCAAAATGTGGGTTCAAGTTTCCACCTTAATAAGAGATTCTAAAATGGAGCCAAAAACAGCTTCCTACTTCATGTCTCATATGGACCATGGTACAAAAGACGCCATGATACAGAGATGCTGTAGCATTCTGGCTTGAGTGCAGCATGGTAGATTCCTACTTGGGTACATAAATGGTTTACAATGAATGTAAAATTATATGTAGGCTTGGAACATAGAGGAAAAGGAGGATAAACCATTATATAAAGAAATAGGTAGTTTTAAAAAAGAAAGTCTTTAAAGAGACAATAAAAATAATAAAAATAAGCCATGTAAAGATGGAAATTACACAAAGAGTCTGGATTATATTGTCTTTGGGATTTTTAACTGCAGAAAAACATATGATTATAAAGGCTGCAGAGTTAAATCTATCTATCTATCTATCTATCTATCTATCTATCTATCTATCTATCTATCTATCCATCCATTCATCCATCTACCCACCCACCCATCCATCCATCCATCCATCCATCCATCCATCCATCCATCCATCCATCTATCTATCTATCTATCTATCTATCTATCTATCTATCTATCTATCATCTATTTTAAAGGTATCTTGACTTAGAAAAATGTGTCTAAGGATATATTGCTTTGGAAAAGAGATTCTGCTTTTGTTTTCACAGAAGATAACAACCTGTGGATTGCTTCCAGGCTAATATGGTTTGATCAACCAAGACCCCTTGAAAGGTCTCTGATGACACCATGGCCCAGATGATCCAACATCCAAAATCAGCTCCAATGCAACTAGCTAAGACAACAGCCAAGATTTATCTATAGTTATTAATTTTTCCAGGATCCCCATAAGATTATCAGTGCCCCCAACCAGCAGGAAGTAGTATAAGATGCTATGCCCAAATTCCCAAAATATTATTAATAAATGCTTATTTTTATTTAAAAGAGGTTGATTATAAATGCAATCTCTTTCTAAAGAAGAAAAGGGAATATTATAGATATGATAGGATGAAAGGGTAGATTATTGAATCTACTTTTAAAGAGCAACAACTAGTTTAAAGTGTTTTACATTGCTATAGATTTTAGTTTCTTACAAATTTAAAGTTAATTTTGTTATGGTATATGTATATTTCTACTCTTGTTTAAGGTATGTTTATGCAGCTAATTTAAAATTGCAATATATAATTAAGAAATACAGATTAATAGTCACTTAGGATAATCAAACATACAGTTATGTTACTTAAGTCTTTTTTAGATACATAAAGGTATATTTCAATTAGGTAGATAATCTTCAAACACTTCAAAGAATTACAAAATATGGCATTTAAAATGTTTTAAAAACTTATGTATGGCCCTGGCCTACCATATTAAGTAAACTGTTGCCTGCTTGCCTACCTTGACCAGATGTCCTCCTTTTGCTGATTTCCTGCTGGTTTCCTTCTTCCTGAATGCTCCCCAGAGGTTCTTTGTGTATCCTGCATTTGGTGTAAATAGCTTAGATGCAAGAATGTAGAACATTGGGTAGCGAACTTCTGCCCTTTGGGGATCCTCCATTGTGCTGTAAGCCTGTATTTAAGGTTTCCTCCCTCCTTTAATAAATGGCATTCTGCATTCTGCTATGGTGAATGACTCGCTGTTTCTTGTCTCTATTTTTTAATCCACAGCCCCTGGCTCAGACATGGTGAACAGGTGGTGGTAGCTTGGGCGATACTGCAGCAACTTAGACTTTCTGGACAGTGAGACATGTCTGCTCCTGGCAGCACCAAATTATTTCAAAGAAGATGATGTGTTGCTGGATGGCTTCTCTCCAGGTTCCACCAAACCCTGCAGTCCCACAATCCACTTATAAAATAATCACTCAGACGCTTATATCACTTATAAACTGTATGGCCGTGGCAGGCTTCTTGCTAACTGTTCTTTTATCTTAAATTAACCCATTTTTATAAATCTATACCTTGCCACGTGGCTGGTGGCTTACCAGAGTCTTTACATGCTGCTTGTCCTTGCGGTGGCTGCAGGGTCTCTCTCCTCAGCCTTCTGCTTCCCAGAATTCTCCTCTCTCCTTGTCCCACCTACTTCCTGCCTGGTCACTGGCCATCAGTGTTTTATTTATATAGAACGATATCCACAGCATTTCCCCTTTTCTTCTTTTTTTAAAAAGTAAGGTTTTAACTTTAACATGGTAAAATTACATATAACAAAACAATTATCGAGCAAAGATTGCAGTTACAATATTAAAGAAGATGTTCTATCTATCTTATATTTGTGAGTTTAAGGTTTTATATCTAACTTATCTTTTATCATAACTGAGGAAATTACAACTATCTAGTTTTCAACTACATCAAAGGCCTGAGAAGGAACATAATGGTACCTGAGAAATGGTAGATGGATGGAAGTAACTTTCGGGAATCTTACAAAAGTGGACCAAGACAGCTGGCAGCCTGGACAGTCACCTAATATTTCTCAGCATTGTTGGTGCATTCAAATTGGCTACAGGCCTAAAGTATCTGACAGACCATTTGTAGAAGCAGGAATTCTGAGAGACCATCTTACCCTGTCTTGGCAGAGTACAGTGGTCGCTTTCCTTGTGTCCCGCTTGTCCAGAAAGGACAGCATTCATTTGTACTGTCAGACATCAAGGCAAGGGCAGTTCTTTGCCCAGTAGGCCATTTTGTGCCAAAAAGACAAATTTCCAAATGGAAATGTCTTAGAAGCCCAACATTCTCTCGGGATCAATTGGTGCAGCCAGGAGCAATTATGTCTCACATCAACAGAATTTTAAGTTATTTAAATGCCATATTCTCTAGGTCTATGAAGTGTTTGAAGATTACCTATCTATCTGAAATATATCTATGTATACATAGAAGACTTAACTAACATGGCTACAGATATGATTATCATAGATGACTAATTATTAATCTATTTCTTAATTATCCATTACAATTTTAAATGAGTTACATAAACATAATACCTCAAACAAGAATAGAAATATATATATGTATATATATATATGTATATATATATATAGTATAACAAAGTTAACTTCAAGTTTGTATCAATAAACTAAAGTTTATACCAATGTAAAACATTTTAAACATAAACTAAAATCTATACCAATGTAAAACATTTTAAACATAAACTAAAATCTATACCAATGTAAAACATTTTAAACAAGTTGTTCTTTAAAAGTAGGTTCATTAATCTACCCTTTTATCTTATCATCTCTATATCCTCCTATATATCTATATCAATGATGGGCATCAAAGAAACTTCATATGGAGTTTGCTCCCCTTATGGCAAAAGTTAGTCATTTGGGCAAGAAACTGTTCTTTGCTGGATTGCTTGGTAAATTTAGACTGGACATGCAGAACCCACAGGAAGGGGACCACTGAACTTTGAAAGGCAATATGGTCCTTCAGGTTCCTCCTTCACAGAATAGACTGCCAAATAATCTACAGGCCACAGCAAGAATTGACTAAAATTCTCTAGGTCTATTGGCTGAAGATAGATGCCCCAACATTACAGAGGAACATTGGATGACTGTCCAGGCAGCCAGCTGTCTCTGTCATTCTAGATTTTTGTAAGTTGCTTACAATTATATTCCTATTTACTTAGGTAATTTATATTCTTCTGAGATCTTTGATGTGGTTGAAGACTAGATAGTTATAATTATTGTTTTCCTTAGTCATGATGAAAGATAAATTAGATATGAAACCTTAGACTCACAAATATAGGATAGATAGGATATTTTCTTTAGTTTTTCCCAAATACAAATATACTAGATACTGTAACTATAATTCTTTCTTGACAACTGTTTGTTATATACAATATATGTTAAAGTTAAAATTTTCCTTTTTTTTTTTTCAGGAAACCGAACGAAATCCTTATTTTATATATATATATATATATATATATATATATATATATATATATATATATAATTTTACAATACCATTCAGTTCTACATATCAGCCATGGCTTCCCCTATTCTCCCCCCTCCCACCCCCTCCCCTTACCCCCAGCCTACCCCCATTCCCACCTCCTCCAGGACAAGTCCTCCCCCGAGGACTGAGATCAACCTGGTAGACTCAGTCCAGGCAGGTTCAGTCCCTTCCTCCCAGACTGAGCCAAGTGTCCCTGCACAAGCTCCAGGTTTCAAACAGCCAACTCATGCAATGAGCACAGGACTTGGTCCCACTGCCTAGTTGCCTCCCAAACTGATCAAGCCAATCAACTGTCTCACATATTCAGAGGGCCTGATCCAGTTGGGGGCCTCTCAGCCTTTGGTTCATAGTTCATGTGTTTCCATTCATTTGGCTATTTTTTTCAATAATTGAGTAAAACTGAAATTTATTATAAGCCACAGTCGTCCTAGGGACCTCCATGATATATATATATATATATATATATATATATATATATATATATCCTCTATGGTTCTATGGGTTGTGGTCTGATTGTTCTTTATTTTATATCTAGAATCCACCTATGAGTGAGTACATACCATGACTGTCTTTCTGGGTTTGGGTTACCTCACTCAGGATGATTTTTTCTAGTTCCATCCATTTGCCTGCAAATTTCATGCTTTCATTGTTTTTCTCTGCTGAGTAGTACTCCATTGTGTATATGTACCACATTTTTTTCATCCATTCTTCCGTTGATGGGCATCTAGGTTGTTTCCAGGTTCTGGCTATTACAAATAGTGCTGCTGTGAACATAGCTGAGCATGTATCTTTATGGTATGAATCAGCATTCCTTGGGTATATGCCCAAGAGTGGGATGGCTGGGTCTTGAGGTAGTTCGATTCCTAATTTTCTGAGAAACCGCCATAATGATTTCCACAGTGGTTGTACAAGTTTACATTCCCACCAACAGTGGAGGAACAGTTTTCTTTTTGATTAGATAGAAAAAGGGAAATACTGGGGGATATTTTTCTGTACACTGTGAATGCATGTTGTTCCCATTAGTTAATAAATAAGCTGCTTTGGCTTATGGCAATGCAGCTTCGAGGTGGGAAGTCCAAGGAGAGAGACAGGAAAGAGAAAGGAAGAGTCTGGAGAGACACCAGCCACTGCCCAAGGAGAAGCAAGATGCCGGCCGACTGGCAATGCCACGGCCACATGGCAACTTATAGATAAATAGAAATGGGTTAAGTTATAAGAGCTAGCTAGCAAGAAGCCTGCCATAGGCCATACAGTTCATAAATAATATAAGCCTCTGGGTGTCTACTTGGGTCTGAGCAGCTGCAGAACCATGAATGAGAGAGATTTGTCCCAAACTGTAGGCTGGGCAGGACCAGAGAAACCTATGGCTACAAATACCAATTCTGTCATTCATAATAAATGAATATTTTTCATTTGTTTAGAGTGGATTTAATTTCTCAAGTGATTGTACTTATTTTCATGTCTGTCCTTGGATATTTCAGGAATTGATATTATGTAAAGTATTATTTTTGTTTTAATGTTCAGTTCCTTGCCAGGCTACAAATGCAATTCATTTTCCTATATTGTTATTTATTGCAGACTTTAACCTTGCTGATTTCATTTGTTTTTTTTTCTAGTAGCTTTTCACTAATTGCATCTGATTTTCGACCTAAACAATCATTTCACCTACAAATAAAGACATTTTATTTTTATATTTTATAACAATTTTGAATACATTTTAGTTTTCAATCCTTTAGTTTCTAAACACAGCAGTTTCATCTCAAATATCTAAACTTGCATTTCTGGTATGATAAGTGACTTTGAATTAATGAAGTATTGATAATGATAGATAGATGACAGATGATTCAGTTTGCTCAAAATCATGTTTGTAGATTTAAGAGAAATATTTGTTTATATTAAAGCTAATATACTACCCTAAAGATGGATTTTTAGCTAGCTATTGGCTTAGTTTCTTAAAAGTTTGAAGGGCTTTGTTATTGCTTTTTTGTGAATTCCTGGTTGGCTTTAACATCAAAGTCACATGAATTAAATACATTCCACAGGAAAGAGTTTAACTAGTGATCAGCTTTCTTTACTATTATTCTCACTACTGTTTGCTACATCTTCATCCTCCATTAACAAAAATTCTATCTAGCTAGAGAATTATCAAATTAATTCATCTTCTTGTGGAAACAGATTTTAGAATAACAGATTTTCTACTGCTTCATGATTTGCTTTCCTTTTTTCTACATTAATTGTATTTTGTTATAAGTATATCTTACATTGTTTTCAACAGTGTTTTAATCTGTAGTTTCATTTACCAGCCTAAATTTTTTTCTGATTTTGTAGTAATTAATCTTTCACTTGGTTCCATTATGACAAGTATGCATATTTAAGTAAGTAAATTATATACATATTTTGATGTGAACCCTATTGAATTCAAAACACATTTAAGGAACTTAGGGCATATAACATGTATTACAGATTTTATTTCTGTATTTGTCATCGTTTTACCATCTCCCTTTGAGATAAAGTCATGACTTCATGTACTTTATTGCATATTCATCATAATCTGAAAAGGATAACCTATAGATTCTATTTTTTCCCTAATAGAACTGGTAGTTTTTTCTTTTCTTTTCTTTTCTTTTATTAAGAGATTTTCTATTCATTTCGCATACCAACCACGGATTCCCCTGTCCTCCCTCCTTCCACCACCCGCCCCCAGCCTTCCCCCCTAACCCACCCTCCATTCCCAACTCCTCCAAGTCAAGGTCTCCTCTGGGGAGTTAGCAGACCAGGGGCAGGTCGAAGCCCCTCTTTTCCGCACCAAGGCTGCACTAAGTGTCCAACCATAGGTACTAAGTTCCAAAAAGCAAGCTCCTGCACTAGGGACAGGTCCCGGTCTCACTGCCTGGGGGCCTCCTAAACAGTTCAAGCTAATCAACTGTCTCACTTATCCAGAGGACCTGTTCCAGTTCCATGGGGGCTCCTCAGCTGTTGGTTCACAGTTCATGTGTTACCACTAGTTTGGCTAGTTGTCTTCATACATTTCCCAATCATGGTCTCAATATCTCTTGCTCATATAATCCCTCCTCTCTCTCTCATCGATTGGACATCTGGAGCTCTGCCTGGGACTTGGCCAAGGATTTCTGCATCTGCTTCCATCAGTCGCTGGATGGTTCTATCATGACAGTTAGGGTGTTCGGCCATCCGATTACCAGAGTAGGTCAGCTCAGGCACTATAGACTACTTGACCATTGTCAGTAGTCTATAGTGGAGTCATCTTTGTGGATTTCTGGGGACCTCTCTAGCACTCTGCTTCTTCCTATTCTCATGATTTCTTCGTTTGTCATGGTATCTCTTTCCTTGTTCTCCCACTCTGTTCCTGATCCAGCTAGGACCTCCAGCTCCCCTAAGCTCCCTTTCCCCTGACCCTTGCCCTCCATTACTTCCCCCTCACCCCCAGTTTGCTCATGTAGATCTCATCCATTTCTCTGTTGCTGGGTGATCCCTGTGTCTTTCCTAGGGTCATCTTTACTAGCTAGCCTCCCTGGATCTGTGAGATGCAGTCTGATTATCCTTTGTTTTACATTGAGTATCCACTTATGAGTGAGTACATACCATGTTTGCCTTTCTGAGTCTGTGTTATCTCACTCAGGGTGATATTTCCTAGTTCTATCCATTTACCTGCAAACTCCATGATGTCATTATTTTTCTCTGCTGAGTACTACTCCATTGTGTATATGTACCACATTTTCTTTATCCATTCTTCAGTTGAGAGGCATCTAGGTTGTTTCCAGGTTCTGACTATTATAAATAATGCTGCTATTAACCTAGTAGAATATGTGTCCTTGTGGTATGATTGAGCATTTTTTGGGGATATGCCCAAGAGTAGTATAGTTGGGTCATGAGAGAGATTGATTTCCAATTTTCTTAGAAGTTGCCATACTGAATTCCTGCCTGGCTACTGGCCAATCAGCATTTTATTCATACAGAGCAATATCCACAGCACTTTCCCTTTTCTTTTTTTTTAAAGGAAGATTTTAACTTTCACATAGTAAAATTACATATAACAAAACAATTATCAAGCAAGAATTACAGTTACAATATCTAGTCTGTTTATAATATCTAGTCTATTTGTATTTGGCAAAATTACAGAAGATATCCTATCTATCTTATATTTGTGAGTCTAAGATTTAATATCTAACTTATCTTTTATCATAACTAAGGAAAATTATAACTATCTAGTCTTTAATTACATCAAAGACATCAGAAGGATATAATATTGCCTGGGAAATGGTAGAAGGATGCAAGCAACTTTCAGGAGTCTTGCAAGAGTAGACACAGACAGATGGCAGCCTGGACAGTTATCCAAAGTTCCTTTGTAAAGTTGGGGCATCTGTCTTCAGCCCACAGGCCTAGAGTCTCTCAGTCACTTCTCTCTGTGTCCTGTAGAATGTCTGGCAGTTTTCTCTGTGAAGCAGGAACTTGAAGGACATTTTGCTAAGCAAAGTTCAGTGGTCACCTTCCTATGGGTCCTGCATTCCAGGCAAGAACAGTTTCTTGCCCAAATGACTATTTTTGTCAAGAAGAAGATAAACTCCATATAGAGTGTCTTTGATGTCCATCCTCCATTCTGAAGTAAATTGGTGCTGCCAGGAGCAGACATGTCTCATTGTCCAGAAAGTATAAATTAAAAAAAATATTTAAAATGTCATATTCTATAGGTCTTTGAAGTCTTTGAAGATTACCTACCTAATTGAATTATATCTATGTATAATTAGAAAACTTAACATGACTATAAGTTTGACTGTCATAGAAGACTAACTGTTCCATTACAATTTAGATGAGTTACATAAACATAATACCTCAAATGGGAGTAGAAATATATATATATATATATATATATATATATATATATATATGTATGTATGTATATATATATATGTATATATATATATAATAACAAAATTAACTTTAAATTTGTATCAATAAAATAAAATCCATAGCAATGTAAAACATTTTTAAACAAGTTGCTCTTTAAAAGTAGGTTCAATAATCTACCCTTTTATCCTATCATATCTATATCATATCCTCCCTTTTTTTCAGAAAGAGATCACATTTATAATCAACCTGATTTAAATAAAAATATTATTTTTTTCTGTCCCACACAGAGGGCTCTTCTGATATGGAACAAAACTATTTCCTGCTGGAGGGGGGAATTGTATCTTATGAGGACACAAAGAAAATTTTAGGATTATGGGGTAGTCTGTGAGGGTGTATCGTCTGAGCCAGTTTCCTTGAAACCATTCTGGATGTTGGATCATCTGGGCCATGGTGTCATCGGAGACCTTTCAGGGGGTCTTGGCTGGTCAAACCTGATGTATCTTAATCTGGAACAAATCCATAGCCTCTGACTTTCTATGGAAACAAAAACAGAGCCTCCTTTCCAAAGCAACATATCCTTACATTCAAATTTTGAAGTCAAGGTATCTTTAAAATATACATATTGACTTAACTCAACAGCTTTTACAATTAAATGTTTTTTTTTTTGCAGTGAAGAATCCCAAAGACAACACAATCCAGATTTTCTGTGTAATACCCATCTTTACGTAGCTTATTTTTTATACTACCTTTACTGTCTATTTAAAGACTTTATTTTTAAAAACTATCTATTTTTTTATGTAACTGTATATATTTCTTTTTTTCTATTTTAAGCCTACATATATTTTTACACACATTGTTAACTATTGTATCTGACTCTGCCTTATTGTGAACGTTTTGTTTTAAACTATAGCATTCTAAGACTGAAACGGTGTTGTGGCTGCAGGCTCGGCCCACCTCAGCTTCCCAACATGGTGATGGTACATTTACTGCCAGCTCTGGGAGCCATCAACTCTTAGAAACAATGGGTCTATGTTTTTGTCAAAGCAGCGTGTAGCCCAGAAATCTTTTAAAAAAATAAATAAATAAATAAAAACTATATTCAACACACAGCATAGTGTGTAGCTTGCAGATACCTCTGTGTAATATAGAGTAGGTCAAGCCCACACACATGCCACGAACCCGTCATAGAACAGTTCAAACCTGCAGGCACTGCTAACTTGGGAGGGACAACTAGGACGCTGTTTTTAGTTCTGTTTTAGAATCTTTTTATTTATTTATTTATTTATTTATTTATTTATTTATTTATTTATTTATTTATTTATTGGTTTTAGGTAGAAACTCTTGCCTCACGTTGGGTGCCATTTGTAGCTAGAGATTTCCTGGTCTTGCCTGGCCCACAGTTAAGACAAATCTCTGTCATCTGCCAGTCCCGCAGTAGTTCAGACCCACCAAGTAAACACAGAGAGACTTATATTGCTTACAAACTGTATTGCCGTGGCAGGCTTCTTGCTAACTGTTCTTATATCTTAAGTCAACCCCTTTCTATTAATCTATAAGTTGCCATGTGTTTTGTGTCTTACCAGTATCTTAACATCTGCTTCTTATCATGGCAGCTGGCAGCAACTCTCTAACTCAGCCTTCCTTTTCCCAGAATTTTCTTTTCTGTTTGTCCCACCTATACTTTCTGCCTGGCTACTGGCCGATCAGCATTTTATTTATACAGAGCGATATCCACAGCAATTTCCAAAGTGGCTGTACAAGTTTGCATTCCTACCAACAATGTAGGAGTGTTCCCCTTTCTCCACATTCTCTCTAACATAAGTTGTCTTCAGTGTTTTTGATCTTAGCCATTCTGACACATGTAAGATGGTATCTCAGAGTTGTCTTGATTTGCATTTCCATGATGACTAAGGATGTTGAGCAATTCCTTGAATGTCTTTCAGCCATTTGAGCTTCTTCTTGTTGAGAATTCTCTGTTTAGCTCTATAGCCCAAGTAGATCAAAGACCTCAACATAAATCCAGTTACTCTGAACCAGATAGAAAAGAAAGTAGGAAGTAGTCTTGAATGCATTGGCACCAGATATCACCTCCTCAACATAACACCAGTAGCACAGACTTTGAGAGCAACAATTAACAAATGGGACCTCTTGAAACTGAGAAACTTTTGTAGAGCAAAGGATATGGTCAACAAGGCAAAGTGACAGCCTACAGAATGTGAAAAGATCTTCACCAACCCCACATCTGACAGAGGGCTGATATCCAGAATGATATCCATATATCAAGAAACTAGACAGAAAAATACCTAACAGTCCAATTAAAAAATGGTAGTTTTTAATCCTATATACTCCTTATTGAATCAAATACTTGGGAGTCAATGTATAGATTTTTTTTTTGTTGGACAGTTTCTTTGGATGTTTGATATACACTCAGGCTTAAGAATCATTGCTTCAGACAATGAGAAAATAGGACAGAAGATTTTGCTTAGGAATTGGGTTTTGTAGATTAATGTTGGTTTTAAAACATTTTTCTTCTATATTTGAAGAAATACATTATGAGCATAGAGATAATAGATGACTCTTAGGTCCAAGTTGTCTAAATGTTCATGGATGATAAATTAAAAATAGAAAAGATGTTGTTCAACTTACTCAACCACATTGATTCCTGCTCTTACCAAATTTTCTACTCCATGTTATAAAGCAGTTGATACACAAACTGTAGATGTAACCAATCGTCTTTTTAAAATAAGAAACACAGAGCCAATGTAAAAGAGAAAGCCGAGAGGTCAGAGCTCAGAGATAAAATCTTACCTCCTGCAGTGCTCCTAGCTTCCCCGAGAGAGGGAGGTACTTCCTGTGTCTCTGTTTAAATAATCTTTCTGTTCTGCCTTCTCATTGGTTGTAAACCCAACCACATGACTGCCTCATCACTGCCTGTAAGTACCGCCCTCCAGGTCTTAAAGGCGTATGTCTCCAATACTGGCTGTATCCCTGAACACACAGAAATCTACCTAGCTCTTCTAACCACCACGCTCTTGCTATGGCTCTAATAGCTCTGACCCCAGGGCAACTTTATTTATTAACATAAAATTAAAATAACATTTCAGTACAAATAAAATATCACCACACACAAACTGTTTTAATTCAGAAGTACACATTTATCTCTAGCAGACCAGACAATTAACTTGTCCTTTGTCTTTATTTCTGTACCCCTTAACTTTTTGGAGTATTGGCACAGCTATTAGAAATGAGATAAGAGTGGTTTTCTGTGATTCTGCTTCATTCCCCATTCCTTGAATGTTCCCACAAACTCTTGGTGCTACCTATCTAATAGCATTTCTTTAAAACTGTTGTGGTTACAATCATTCTTTATGGAAGAGTTATGCAAACATGCAATATTAAAACTTCATGACCTGTCATAAATATTGATATGAAAATACTCAACAAAACACTGGCAAGTGCTCTTGGAATCCAAGAACACATCAAGAAGATCATCCACCATGATCAAGAAGGCTTTATCCCAGAGATTCAGAGATGGTTCAACACACACACACACACACACACACACACACACACACACACGAACAAACAACTGTCAATGTAATCCATCACATAAACCAACTGAAAGGAAAAAAAATCCACATGATCATGCTATTAGATGCTGAAACAGCATTCAACAAAATTCAACATCTCTTCATGATAAAAGTCTTGGAGAAATCAGAAATAAAAGGACATATCTAAACTAAAGTAAAATACAGTAATCCAATAGTTAACATCAAGTTAAATGAAGAGAAACTTAAAGCAATTCCACTAAAGTTGGGGACAAGACAGGGCTGTCTGCTCTGTTTATATCTATTCAAGATAATACCTGAAGTTATAGCTAGAACAATAAGAGAACTAAAGGAGATCAAAGGGATGCAAATTGGAAAGGAAGAAGTGAAAGTTTCACTATTTGCAGATGATAAGATAGTATACATGAGCGACACCCACAATGCTACCAGGACATTTGTATAACTGATATATACCTTCAGCAAAGTGGCTGGATATGAGATAAACTAAAACACCAAAAAAACAGTAGCTCCTTTATACACAAAGGATAAATGAAATGAGAAAGAGATTATGGAATCAATACCCTTCGTAATAGCCACAAATAATGTAAAATAATCTTGGTGTAACCTTAACCAAGAAAGTGAAAGACCTGTATGGCAGGAACTTCAGGTCTTTAAGAAATAAATTGAAGAGGATATCAAAAGATGGAAAGATCTCCCCTTCTCATAGATTGATAAGATTAACATAGTAAAAATGGTCTTCTTACAAAAAGCAATCTACAGATTCAATGCAATCCTCATTAAAATGCTAGCACAATTCTTTACAGAACTTGAAAAAACAATACTAAAATTCTTGTGAGACAAACAACCAAACAAAAAACAGGGTAGCTTAAACAATCCTGTACAATAAGAAGAACTTCTGGAGGTCTCACCATTCTTGATGTCAAGCTGTACTTCAGACCTGTATTGTATTGGCATAAAAGCTGGCTGATCAATGGAACTGAATCAAAGACCCAGGTGTAAATACACATACCTTACACATACCTTTAGCCACCTGGTTTTAGATAAAGTAGCCAGCAATATACAATGGGAAAAAAAAAGCATCTTCAACAAATAGTACTGGTCTCACTGGATGTCACCATGTAGAAGAATGCAAATAAATCCATATGTATTACCCTGCACAAAGCTCATGTCCAAGTGGAATCAAAGACCTCAACATAAAACTAGATACACTGAACCTGATAGAAGAGAAAGTGGGGAAGAGCCTTCCATACATTGGTACAGGAGACAACTTCCTGATTAAAACACCAATTGTGCAGGCACTAAGATCAAAAATTAATAAATGGGACCTGATGAAACTGAAAAAATTCTATAAGCAAAGGATACTGTCAAAAGGTCAAAATGGCAATCTATAGAATGGGAAAAGATATTCAGCAACCCCACATCTGACAGAGGCTGATTTCCAAAATATATGAAGAGTTCAAGAAACTAGTTATCAACAAACCAAATAATCCATTAAACAAATGGAACAAAAAAATACTTTTAGTGTGACCCAGAGGTTTTCTTGTGTTGTGTTTCACTTTCATTTAACTCCAGGATTTTAGAAAATTTCTTCTTTGACCCATTCATCATTCAATGTGTTTTTTAATCTCAGTGAGCTTATTTAATTACTGGTGATTCATTTGTTCTGCTTTTGTATTGTTTTAACCTTTATTGTTTTATGGTAGACTGGATATATGGAGATGTTTCTATATTTCTTAATTTGTTAGTGCGTGTGTGTGTGTGTGTGTGTGTGAGTGTGTGCATGCGCGCGCATGTGTGTGCCCCAGTTTGTGGTCTATTTTAGAGAAACTGTTGTGGGTGGCTGAGTAAAATGCATATTTTTTGGTGTTTAGGCAGAATATTCTGTAGATATTACTTAGATCCTTCTGATTTATAATGACATTTACTTCTGATTTTTCTTTGTTGACTTTTTGTCCAGGTGGCCTGCCTAAATGCAGAAATGGGATGCTGAAATCTCAAATGAAGTAGAGTGAATCCGTGTCTTTAAGATTATTAGGCATTTTATGGAATTACGTGAGACAGAGTAATGTCCTCCTGCTTAATTATTCCCTTCATATCTTTTGCTTAACTTTAGTTTGAAGTCTGTTTTAGCACATATAGCACATATTAGGATAGCAACACCAGATCCCTTCCTTGAACAATTTTCATCCTATTGTCTTGCAAGTTAAGAGGAGATTTTGTAGACAATAGAGAAAAATATTAGTTCTTACTGCCTTTATGAGCACTACCTGATCATAGGCCATTAAAAGAAGACTTTCTTAGTATAATTAGAGAGAAATATGACTGTGGATCACTTCTTGCACATTGTTTTTTTGTGGAATCATGAATTTCCTATATAATATTGTGATTATTACTCAATTAAGAATGTATAGACTGCATTGTACAGTCTTAAGCTTCATCTTAATAATAAACTTGGATATACATATTTACCAGACTTATATTTCCAAATTATACCAATTTTATTATAATAATTGCATTTATATTTTAATACATTAGAAATATATGTTATCTTTTTACTTTTGACACAGGGCTTATTTTTATTTAAACACTATTGATTCCGAATAACCAGTAGAGCTTCCCGGCCTCTCTGGACCCTCTGAATTCAGTATCTGCATTTTAGTAAAAATCTACACCATGACCCCAGACAGAATATAGCTACACATTTCAAAAACATGTCGTAGATCCTCTTTACTTTATCATCAGTTCCTTTTTATTGTGCTTGTGAATTTTTGAGTCTGAATAATTTAATATTTATTACAATATGTTGCATACTTACATATCAATTATAAAATGAGTTAAATGCGTAACTGAAAAGATCATTGACATTTTAAATAACAGAATGAATTCTAATTTAATTAAAAAAGGCAAAGCTATACTATTATTTAGCTTAAAAGTAGTTAATTAAGTCTTATTTCACCTTTGGTAGTGGTCACTGAGTTGAGTGTTAGAAAGTTTTAGAGACATGCTAGGAAATATGCAAATCAAACATAACATTGCCATTTTAATACAAGAAAAACTAAAATGTTCTAGAGAAATATTCTATTATAGTAAATCGGATGATCCAAATCGATTGAAATGAAAATCTATTGACAGAAAACTATTTTAGGAGTGAACAGCTGTTGAAGTCAGCTGTTACAATATAAATAAAACAAGCCAAACCATAAGAGTAGAATATTTGAAATTTTGAAATGTAATTATGCCATCTGGAAATAGACTAATCAGAGAATAGAGATTTGAAGAAAAGAAAACCATAAATAATTTACAAAACAGTAAGGCAAATATGTTATCTGTGCCCTGCATCTCACTGCTCACTGTCCACAGGAACACCGTACTGTCTCTATTTCTGTGACGGTCTGTGTCTCCTTTACTCTTAATCTCTTTTAAACTCATGTAGTTGGTGATTTGTTAATATGTACTTTTCATGAACACACTGGATTCTAATTTATAATCTAGGTTCAACATCCATAAATCAAGTCCTGGAACAAACCATGTACAGAAATTTTCTATATGGACATCACAATGCTAGTTTTTGTACAAGCTGTTCTTCTAGAACCAGGAGCTATGTGGAGGGGACAGGAGTACTGGAGAGTGGAAAACAGAGACAGAGGCAGAAAGAAAGAGAAGGCTGCTACATACTCTTTTATGCTAATTTCTAAAAACTCTTCTTCATGTTTAAGCTCAAGAGTGCTGAGGGACATGCCAAAAAAACGAATAAAGAAGTCACTACCAAATTTATTCATATGAAGCAAGCACAAATGAGACGATGACTTTAATGTTTTGCTGTCTCAATGGATGTATTTTGTAGCTTCCTAAGGCCTGACACATCACCTAGAGCAGCCATGCTACACAAACTCTCCAATAACCATTGCACTCTTTGTGTAAGAACCTGAGACCCTTCCCTCAAGAGTGAGCTGACCCCTGACACTGCCTAGAGTCCCAGTGACCTAGGATAGAACCAAACATGATTGATGAAAAAAATGACAACATAATGATGCCTAATGATATTCTGCTATACTCATAGATTGGTGCCTAGCCCAATAGTCATCAGAAAAGATTTATCTAGTAACTGAAGGAAACAGATGCAGAGAACATTAGGGGGAGCTTAGGGGATCCTGCTGAAGACAGGGAAGAAGGATTATATAAGCCAGGGGAGTCAAGGACACCACAAGAAAACCCACAGAAACAGCCAACCTGGGCTCATAGGAGCTCACAGAGTCTGGATTGACAGCAAGGGATCAGACTCACCTAGGCCCTCAACTTATATGTAACAGTTGTGTGGCTATGTCTAATTGTAAGATTCCTAACAGTGTGAGCAGGGGCTGTCCCTGAAGCTTGCACCTGCTTTAGCAATCTAGTCTTTGTACTGTGCCCTTTTCCAAACAGAAACAGAGAAGGAGTAGATGAGGAGAGGAGGAGAGGACAGAAGGGAAAATGCAGTCTGGAAGTAAAATAATTAAATACATTTAATTAAAAAATTTTAAAAAATGAAAAACATGGACAGTTTTACAGCATATATAACAGGGCACACTTTCATCAGCAGGGCATGATAATATTCAAGGAGACCATGATCTACTTCCATGCAGCCATTATGCTATTCCAAACATCTAGAACAAGTAATACCCATGTGGTTCTTTCTTCTGTCTTAAGCTTTGTGCTTTCTATCAGAAAGCCTTCTGCTATACAGTCATCTTCCCTTTCAGGATTGCTGTGGGATGTTCTGTATGGCAAATGTGATGCTTTGATTGGTTAATAAATAAAACATTGATTGGCCAGTAGCCAGACAGGAAGTATAGGCAGGACTAACAGAGAGGAGAATTGAGGGAAAAGGAAGGCAAGGAGAGAGATGGCAGCCGCCACCAGAACAAGGAAGATGTAAGGTACCAGTAAGCCACGAACAACGTGGCAACATACAGATTAATAGAAATGGGCTGAATATAAGAGTAAGAGCTAGACAATGATAGGCCTAAACTAATGGCCAAGCAGTTTAAATAATATAAGCGTCTGTGTGTTTATTTTATAAGTGGGCTATGGGACCGCCAGGGTTTGGCAGGACCCGAAGAAAAAACTCTCAAGCTACAAATGGCATGCAACAGGATTCTAGAAGCCAACCTTAAACAATCATTTTCAGTGACCATTTAAGAGAGAAGAGGGAGTCTATGAGCAAGGGGCATCAAGATCATGATGGGGAAATTTTCAGAGACAACCGAACCAAACTAGTGGGAACTCATGAACTGTAGACCAATAGCTGTGGAGACTCCATGGAATAGGCCCTCTGCATAGGCAGGACAGTTGTGTAGCTTGACCTGCTAAAGGAGCTCCCTGACAGTGGGATCAAGATCCATCCCTGGTGTATGAGTGGACTTTTTGGAACCTAGTACCTATGGTAGGACACCTTACACAGCCTTGGTTGGGGGGGGAGAGAGGGGAGGGGCTGGGATCTGCCTCAATTAAATGTACCAGGCTCTGCTGCGTCCCCATGAGAGGCCTTGCCTTGGAGGAGGTGGGAAAAGGGGGTGGGGGTGGGGGGAAGCCTGGGGGATAGGAGGGGGGAGGGGAGGGGGATCTGCGGTTGTTACATAAAGTGAATAGAAAATTTCTTAATAAAATGAAAAGAATTCTAGGAGCCAGGCAATGGTGGCACATGCGTTTAATACCAGCACTGGGGTGGCAGAAGCAGGTGGATCTCTGTGAGTTTCAGGCCAGCCTGGTCTACAGAGTGAATTCCAGGACAGCCAAAACTAGTGACCCTGTCTCTAAATAAATAAATAAATAAATAAATAAATAAATAAATAAATAAATAAATAAATAAATGAATTCTAGGATGTCATGTCTCCTAGAACCAGAATCTTGACTTGGGTCCAATTTTAGAGACCAGTAATTAAAATACAACATTTTAGTTATTTATTTTATAAGCTGCTGGTTGTGGGAAGTGGTTGGTCCTAGATGAAATGTCCTTCAAACCTTCTAATATAAGATGTTATTTACTACAGCAGCCATAAAGATCCCAACAGTATTTTAGGGACATCATTTCCACAGTTAGCTTATCTAGTATACAGGGGGAGGGGGAGGGGGAGGGGGAGGGGGAGGGGGAGGGAAGAGAATCCTTACCAGCTACTTTTGGTATAGTGGCTACTTGAGATTTTAAACTGATTCTAGAGAAATTCTTATAAAATCATTTATCTAAGGACAGATGCCTCAAGACAAATACGGTTCATAAGGAACACTGAAAAGATCATAAGGAAAGCTAACAGTGTCACGGCTGTATTTTGAAGAGTGAGTACGCACGCACTCAGCATTCTTGATTTAAAATCAATAAAATCACGAATGTTTTAGAGGATGAACCCTGCATTCAGAAGCCTAAACCATTTGTTCCCCAGAAGATGGAATTTAAACTTGAGGTGTAGCTTACCATCTATTTATTTTATCTTCAGTTGGCACATATAACTTTATGCATTATATTATACAGTTCAGAATATACAAAATTTATTCCAGGAAGGAATTATTACATTAAATTAGAACATATTAATAACTTGTATACTTGTGTAAATTTTGTTACTTACAATCTCCAGGTAGCCAAAGCAAGAAGAAAATGCATGCATTTTGGATAATACATTCTTTTCAAAGAACTTTCAAAACAATATAATTGTAAAGCATGGAATTATATGTTGCTTTCCAAATAAAAGCTCTGAGCCTGTCTGGCTTAGAATCTTTTGGCATTTTAACTTTGAAGATATACATACACAATATATTATTACAGATGAAAAAGCTCTATCAGTTATCCAGTTGCTATGGTTATATTGTCAGGTAGCTGATTTCTCTGATTTGTGTACCACTTAAATTAAAAGGTTTATGTCAACAGATATAAATATGAATTTTGTAAGTATTCAAATGTGCGTGTGTGTGTTTTAACTTGACAGATCACTACATATATTAGCACAATCTTACAGTAAACAATGTTTCAAAAATGAAAAGTTCAGGCATGCTTTATATATTGTATGTTTAAAAGTGACCACTCCTTTTGACAGATTATGATTCTTTAGCAGTATTGATTAAATTACTCAATGGTAATATTGTTAACACATCCAGCTTACTGGCATTGTAGTTATGTTAAATATATAATGTAAGAAAATAAAAATGGCAGTATACATATTTATATTTATATTCCACAAAGGATTCTGGTGCTTTCTATTGAACATGTAGGAGTTAAAAGAGTATGTAATAATGGTTATATATGCACACATTTCATATAAATATAAAATATGTGAAATTTTATAAATTATATGAAGCAAATAGGGAAAAGAAAGAAAGAGCTAATAAAGATTTCTTCTTCAAGAGCTTTAAAAAATAACAAAATGTGGGCTCTGCTTTCTCACATGGGCTTCTGAACATGGCAGCCATTCTAAATATCCCATTTGTGTAGAACAAATGAAGCTTGAGTGAACGAGTACTGTTGACATGATCACAGCCATGTCAAAGACCTAAGTGTTGTAGCATCATGGTGGGACCTGCACTGGGTCAGGGGAGGAAGACTGTCAAGGTCTTCCCTTGGTCTGAGTAGATATGTTGACAGTGTGTACAGAAAGTATCTACCAGAGATTCTTCCTTCTGGATGACAGCTGCCTGAGACTGCTCCCATAGAGACCCTTTATAGGTACTAACTAATCTGCTTCTTACTGCTCCATGATGTATATAATAAATGCTAGGTTTGGGGGCTGTGGCTGCTCCATTACCATCAGAGAGCATGGCCCCCCTAATCCCAATATTTTTGTATGTGTGTCTATTGTTTTTTAATTCCTTGTTGCTTCAGTTGGATAAATCCCAAAGCTGTTCAGATCATGACAATTGTTCATGAGTTAAGTTTAAAACTTAAACTTAATGTGTGTCCGCATTTATAAACCTTATGAGCAACATGCTTTGTGTAACTCTTTGTAGTCCAAAAGGGTTTCTTACTTAGAATTCCCTACAGAAAGACAAGAACCATGCTATGGGCTGCTGTGGGATGGTCTGTATGTCAAATCTGTTGCTCTGATTGGTTATAAATAAAATACTGATTGGCCAGTGGCCAGGCAGGAGGAAGTATAGGCGGGACAAGGAGGAGAAGAATTCTGGGAAGTAGAAGGCTGAGTCAGAATCACTACCAGCTGCCACCATGACAAGCCGTGTGTGAAGACACCAGTAAGCCACAAGCCATGTGGCAAGGTATAGATTTATGGAAATGGATTAATTTAAGCTATAAGAACAGTTAGCAAGAAGCCTGACACGGCCATACAGTTTGTAAGCAATATAAGTCTCTGTGTTTACTTGGTTGGGTCTGAGCAGCTGTGGGACTGGTGGGTGACAAAGATTTGTCCTGACTGTGGGCAAGGCAGGAAACCTCTAGCTACAATGGGCTTTTCCTGAAAATTAAAGTAGGGAAACACACTGACCAGAAATTCCTCATAATGAAAACTAATTCATGAAGCACTTCAGGGTAGTAGAAAAGGCCTGTCCTACCTCAATGGTCTACCTGAAAACCTCAAGATGCCTGAAGGAATAATGGAATCCAGAGTAACAAATAGAATTCATAGTGTCTAATTTCAAGTTTGAGACTTGTATATGATTCAATATGTGAGGAAGCATAGAATCCTAGAAAATTTTCAAAAAAATTTGGAAGGGCAAGGCTGGCAATGGAGTCAGAGTGTGTTTGCTTGAGTGTATATAGTGTTGAGCTGTTTTTGCACACCAGAGTTCTCTTAAGATTTAACAATTCCTGCCGGGCAGTGGTGGCGCACGCCTTTAATCCCAGCACTCGGGAGGCACAGGCAGGCAGAACTCTGTGAGTTCGAGGCCAGCCTGGTCTCCAAAGCAAGTTCCAGGAAAGGCGCAAAGCTACAAAGAGAAACCCTGTCTCCAAAAACAAAAACAAAAACAAAAACAAACAAACAAAAAAAAGATTTAACAATTCCTATCTTACATGGCTTTTGTAATGATAAGGGAGCTATTATTATGTTCCTGAAAGCCCTCCCCTCCAAAAAAAAAAAAAAAAAAAAACCCAACAACCTGGTATAATATAATGAAAATATTTCATAGAAAATGAAATAGGTATAGAATCCAGTTTAAATGGTAAGATATGAAAGGGGTTTGTCAGAGGGCTCACCCAGTGAAAGAACACACTGCCATACCCTACCAACTGGTTTGATCCCAGGGCTACATGGTTGGTGGATGAGAACTGACTTCTGAAGGTTATTTTCTGATGTCCACATTAGTGCCATATCAAACACATCTACATATACACACCCACAAGCACTTAATAAATAAAGCAAAAACTTAATGAGATGCAAAAATGTTTTTCAATAATATATCAAAGCTAGTATTGTTGATAGATGTTAGAGATATGGTTCACCTTAGCAACATGCCTCTTTCCTCAGGACTGATTATTTTACTCAAAATCACAATGTTGGTTTCCACTCAATCAGATATGCTTTGCCTGTGTCATTGATGTAAAATGAAATTTTGCTATCCATAATAGTCACTTTCATCTTGTGATAGAACCATAAATGCATGCATATGTTTATACATGTCAGCATTTACATACACATGGACCCCATGCTTTGAATCTCTTCTTCCAACATTGTCTTCAAATATTGATCAGTAAAATCACAGACTAAGTTCTCCTTGCTCTACTGCTGAAGGAAAATTATTTCACCTTCGTTGTCATTAAGGTCCCTTTATTCTCTCTGTAAATAATCATGTGAACAAATTAGTATAGGAACTGATTAGTCTAAACCATTCACATCATAGCATATTTTATTTTTAAATATTAAAAATATCAAAATAGTTTTAAAACATTGATTTTTAAACTTGTTTCTCTTGTTATTTGAAAATGACTTTTTAACACTGGTTGCCTAACTACATATGCACAAAGGCAAAAAAAAAAAATAAGTAGAGAGAAAAAAAGATTAAAGCAAAATATTTAACTTACTCTGCATCAACCCTCTGATTGTTCTCCTATTCCAAATTTAATCAGCCTTTAATGTCCATTCAATTAAAATATTTTCTCATGTATGAGGGCCTCTTTAAATTGCCTAGACTAAGGGAATGAAGATATTTCATTGGCCTCATGAAAAAAATGAAGAATAATACATCATTGCCCTCGATTATGTTTCCAGCTTATTCACAGTTGTTTGGAAATCATGCACACATGCTAGCCACCCCCCACAAAAAACAAACAGATGTATTTTTCAGTATTACTTTAAAACTGATTCCCCTTTTGAATTTGAATTAACCACATGTACCTGCATAACATGATACCAAAACTCAGTGGTTGAAAACAGCACTGTTTAAAATTAAAATATAAGTGTGTCATTTCTTTCTTTCCTTATCCCCCTTCAAGCCCTCCCATGCTGTCCTCTCACTCCCTCTCAAATGGCCAGCCTACTCCCATGGATCCTTCGTACTCATTTCACTTTGTGGTTACTCTATGCTACATACTCATTCTGAAGATTTAGAGCTGGGAACTGCAGATGGGAGAGAACATTCAGTGTTTGACTTTTGGGGTGTGGGTTACTTCATTAAATACAGCCTTTTCTAGTTCCATGCATTTATCTTCCAATTTATTATTCCGTTTTTTTCTTGACATAATATTATATTGTGTATGTGTACTACATTTTTATTACCCAATTTTTCTGTTTTAGGGTGTTTAGGTTGTTCCCATTTCCAAGCTACCATGAACAGAACAGCAATTCACATGGCAGCTGTTCGTTTTCATGGTGTTTCTGTGGACCAGGGAAGTAAGAACAGCTTTTGCCCATAGTCTTTCATGAGCTTCAGCCTTTACTCAAGCTGCTGTTCAGAGCTGAGGTCTCCTTGCTGCTCATGGGGGGAAGACTCACCTAAGCTCATTTGCTCCTGCCTTTTGTCCTTCTCTGTAAGCTAACTGTAGATTGTAGATCTTCACAGTATGGCAGCCAAATTTCTCCAGATCAGAAAGTAGGGGAAAGTCACTTCCCCGCCGATCTCATAAATAAGTCTCTAGAGGTTACTAAAATCAACCAACTTTCAACTCACACTCAAGAGGCAAGGAATCAATTTCTAGCTCTCAAAGAATGAGCTTCTAAGAGTGGTGTACATTTTTATACAAGTACAATGCATTTCCTGAAGGTTTTATATAGTTCATACTCTAGCTATTTATAAAAAACCAATTGCAATGTGCATTCACTATTATAAGAGACTACAAAAAACTTAACTATCTTGCTTTCCCATACAGTACTGCTAGCAAATAAGCTAGCTTACATTTAATGATGTTCTGATTATTTAATGAGTGTGTGCTGATTTATTCATTCATCCAATGTCCTTCTATATAAATATCTTGGACATTGCATCTGCTCTCTTCACATATGCAAACATGCCAGATTCACTGCTCTCTTCCCATTTCACTTAGGAAAACATTATTGCTAAAAGCAAAGAATCATTTCTTTTCTTCACTTTTGTGGTACCAATGTTTTCATTATTTACCTTTTTAATCACATACCTCAGTAAATGTCTGCTCCCACTGTAAGTACTAGTGATTGGTTAAATTGAAAATTAAAGTAAAAGTCTACCTTAGCCACAAAGAATGTGTTCCCAGAATATAGTGGGTGTCTGAAACCACAGAATACTGAATTCTATTCATATATATATATACATATATATAAATATATATGTATATATATACATATATATATTAGAATTTTAAATTATACATATGAAGATATAACCACTACATAAAAGTAAAATAAAACTGTTTTAACAATATACTAAGGCCATGAGAGTTGACCCAACTAAGTGGACAATGTTAGATGTGAATAATACAGACCAATATGAGCATGACGATAAGAGATTCCATAATAAACCTGAGAAGTGCACAGTTTAAAACATACTAATTGCCAATTGGACTCCTGAAGCTCCACCTAGGGCCTGGCTATGGATCTCTGCATTTGGTTCCCTCAGTCATTGGATGAGGTTTCTAGCACAACAATTAGGGTGTTTGGCCATCCTATCACCAGAGTAGGTCAGTTCAGGCTATCTCTCGACCATTGCCAGTAGTCTATTGTAGAGGTATCTTTGTGGATTTCTGTGGACCTGTCTAGTACTTTGCTTCTTTCTATTCTCATGTGGTCTTCATGTCTCATGGTCTCCTATTCCTTGTTCTCCTTCTCTGGGATCTCCTGCTGCCCTAAGCTCTCTTTCCCTTGACCCTTGCCCTTCATTACCCCCACTCACATCCAAGTTGTTCATGTAGATCTTATCCATTTCTTTGTCATTGGGCGATCTCTGTGTTGAGACCAAGGTTGGAAAAAGCACAGGGACAAATAGCCAAACGAATAGAAACACATGAACTATGAACCAATAGCTAAGGAGCCCCGAACTGGATCAGGCCCTCTGGATAAGTGAGACAGTTGATTAGCTTGAACTGTTTGGGAGGTATCCAGGCAGTGGGACCAGTACCTGTCCTCAGGGCATGTGCTGGCTGTTTGGAACCTGGGGCTTATACAGGGTCACTTGGTTCAGCTTGGGAGGAGGGGACTGGACCTGCCTGGACTGAATCTACCAGGTTGAACTCAGTCCTCAGGGGAGTCTTTGCCCTGGAGGAGATGGGAACGGGGGGGGGGGGGTGGGGAGAAAGCTGGAGGGGGGAGAGAACAAGGGAATCCATGGCTGATATGTAAAATTAAATTAAATTATAAAATAAATTAAAAAAACATACTAATTGCATATTTATGGAATTCCCACTTAATATTTTTGGCCCGTGTCTCCTCTTGGGTAAGGAGTTACAAGCTTCCATGAAGGAAACGTTAGAGAAGTGAGTGCCAGAGCTGTGAAGCTGAGACACTTCTTACTCGTTTCCTCCACCTTCGAGGGAGCATTCCTGGACAATTTGCATCCAGACATCCATTTGAGGTAAATGCAGCCCGAGACACTATTTTTTCTATAATTTGTTTTCTTTATCCTATGAGAAACTACTTGATATTTACAATAAATACATATGCATTCTTTTACACACACATGTACACACGCACGCGCACGCGCGCGCGCGTGCACACACACACACACCATTCTCATAAACACTAAGTAGAAGTTTTAATATTCAGGCATTTGTTCTGTTAGTAAAATCTTAGACTGCTGTTAGTAGCTGTGCTGGTTTTGACACCAAAGCCTGCCTAATATTCTCTTTAATGGTTGAGCAGGGCTAAAAGTGTTCACATCAATTTCCCTTTGCCACGAAATGATCTAGGTCAGGACAAATCACAAGCCAAGTTACTAGACCATTACTAAACTACCATCACATAAGGATAAGTTAGTAAGTTTGACCTTTTAAACCAAACTGTGAAATGTTCTTTTGATTAAAGTCTACAACAGTCCCCAGAGATCACCACTGTTGAATGCTAGGGATTTAATGCAACCCTGAGATCTTGGCAGATAAATGCACCTTTACTCCTAAGCTTTCCAACTCACACACAGTTTTAAATGCCGTTCTCTATAGAACAACCATTCTGGGCTTAGTTTTATTTTGAAGGCAGTTACATTCTTTCCAAGGTGAAGACTCACAACCAGGGAAGCCAATTTAATGTAAGGAAGTAAAGGTTTCAGTCTTTGTTAGAAAACTAGGTCTTTAAGGATAAATACTCCAATTTATCTTTTCAAGCTAGATTTCTGACCAGTTTTGAATAGTTTTCTGATTTCTCTGTAAAGTGTTACTCTTGACTATTTCATTTTATATCTCATAGTAGAAGTAGGCTTTCAGAAATCTGATTATGTTGCTTGACCTAACATTTACTTCTAATCCTGCACATGTTTATCCACATACACATGTACAGACACAATTATGCTTTCTGCCTTAGTGAAAACATTGGAGATAGAGAAAATAAGCTCTATGGTCTTTTAACCATTTTATCTTGTGCAAAGACAATCCAAACAACAAATAAATGTGGTTCACTCTTTCTAACTTTGGAAACTGTGTCACTAAATTTACTCTTCAGATTTTCAGACTTTATATTAACAGTTTTTCAAAAGTTACAAAATCTTTTAGGAGCATTGATTAACATGTAGGTTATATTATATGATATTTTTCTACATGTAGGCTGTTTTCATTTCCCATGATACAAAAATAAATAAATAGATAGATAGATAGACAGATAGATAGATTTGGGGACCTGCAGAGATGGTTCAGCATTTAAAAGTACTCTTAAAATATATGCTGTTCCTGAGGACCATTGTTCAATTTCCAGCACCTTGTAGAAATTTATAAATGCTATAACTCCATTTCTGGGGACCCAACATGCTCACACAGACATATATGCAAGCAAAAAAGCAATGCACATAAAATTTAAAAAAAAACAGTACATTGAAAAATGTAAGTGAGATCCATGAAGATGTTTATAAAGCAACAAAAACTAAAACAAATAATATTTTAAAAATGTTTTGATTAAAGAAAATATTTAAATAAAAGGAGAGTTTATTAATATATTTTATAAAGTATATGTTATTTAACATAATTATGCTAAACAGCTAGGGAATACAAATTGAGACTCTAAAATTCTGCCTGTAAATTTCTTAAAATAGCATTTATTATTTATAATTTAATGTATACTTTGGATAAAGATTACCAATTTGTCCATGATTAAATCAATTAAGTATATTTATAAGAAAGAGGATTTTTGTTGACTGTTAAATTGTGATAAATAAATAAATAAACAAACAAACCGGACCTAGGCATCTATGTTAAATTTGCTCTTTGAGGGTGGAAGATGGTCTGATAGAATCTATTGCACTAAGTTAAGTCAAATGCATTGGCTGCATTTACTGCAAACACCATGGAAAAATATTACTTTTAAATGTTATTTGAAGTCATTTAATGGATAATTTCATAATCAATAAGTTACATCATTTGGAGAAATCTATAACATATTTCTTTTAATTGATGATGAATACATGGTTAGCTGACTGTGATATAACTATATGTTTTCTAGTTTATATTTGTCTGGAACCTTCCCATTGACATAAAAAGAGACACATGGATTAATAGAATCGAATCAAAGACCCTGACATCAATCAAAACACCTATTAACATCTGAATTTTGACAAAGAAGCTCAAATCATACAATGGAAAAAATAGCATCTTCAACAAATGGTGCTGGCATACCTGGATGTTAACATGTAGAAGATTGCAAATAGAACCATATCTATGGCCATGCACAAATCTCAAGTCCAAATGCATCAAAGACCTGAATATAAATCCAGTTATATTCAACCTGACAGAAGAGAAATTGGGAAATAGCTAGCCTTGAATGCATTGGCACAGGAGCTCACTTCCTAAATACAACACTAGTAGTACAGACACTGAGAGCAATTAGTAAATGGGATTTTCTGAAACTGAGATGCTTCTGTAAGGCAAAGGACATGATCAATAAGACAAAATGGCAACCTACAAAATGAGAAAAGATCTTTACCAACCCCACATTTGACAGAGGGCTGACCTCCAAAATATATAAAGAACTCAAGAAACTAGATATCAAAATGCCAAATAATTCAATTAAAAATGTTCTACAGATCAAAACAGAGAATTCTCAACAGAAGAATTTCAAATGGCCAAAAGACATTTAAGGAATTACTCAACATTCTTAGCCATCATGGAAATGCAAATCAAAACGACCTCTCAGAATGGCTAAGATCAAAAACACTGATGACAGGTGATGTTAGAAAGGATGTGGAGTAAGGGGAACTCCTCCATTGCTGGTGAGAGTGCAATCTTGTACAGTCACTCTGAAAATCAATATGGTGGTTTCTCAGAAAATTGGAAATCAATCTACCTCAAGACCCAGCAATACTACTCTTGGGCATATACTCAAAAGATGTTCAACCATACCATAAGGACATTTGCACAAATATGTTCATAGTAACAGTATTACTAACATCTAGAACCTGGAAACAAACTAGATGTCCCTCAACTGAAGAAAGGATAAGAAAATGTGGTACATTTATACAATGGAGTATTAACTTCTCAGCCTTGATGCCAGGGGGAGGGGCTTGGACCTGCTCCAACTTGGTTTGCTAGCCTGTGTTGACTCTTCAAGGGAGGCCTTACCCTTATGAGGAATGAATGGGGGAGAGAACTTGAGGGGAGCAGGAAAATGGGAAGGAGGGGAAACTGTGGTTGGTATGTAAAATGAAAGTTTTTTAAATAAATAAATAAAATCCACTTGCCACAGATCCATCCTTCACACATACCCAATTTTATGTTCCTTCTTTTTCCAGCACAACTTTGTGCTATCCATATACTCTTGATTTGCATCCTTCACTGGAGTCAGTTCTACCCATCAAGGCCCACTTTCAATACAGAAAATAGATTTTACATCTCTCAGCATCTATCAGCTGCCAATAATTTCTCAACTAGAGATGGTACTTCATGTCTTATTCATATTTTATCAACTGACATTAACTTATATGTGCAACTCTGTTAACATATGTCAAAGATTCAGCTATAACACTCTGGGTTTGAAAAGATTTAGTAAGAAAACTTTAACATCTTGACTTCAGAGAGCTACCATCACATGTAATGATCACATGCACATATGAAATTATAAATTCAAATACAATGTGTGACTTTGTAAGCCTAATATCCCTGCTAGAGAGAAAGATTAAAATTCAGAAGAGACTTGAGATTTCCATTTCAAGTAGAAAGGCTTCAATACAGTCATAAATATGTGTTTGAGATTTAATTTCAACTGTTGGGGAGTGGTGGTTGTACTCACTGTTCATCTCCCCTTCACTGCAGGTATCCCTATCTCCTTACTTTTTTGTGACAGGTTTTTCTGTCTAGTCCAAGAGCTACTTGAGGTTATGATCCTTCAGCCTTGGTCACTCAAGTGCTGAGATAAAAGGCATGTGCCATCACAACGTCTGAAGTTTTAATGTTTTGATGTATGTGAGTGAATGTATGTGCTTGTGAGGGTGCATGTGTACATGTGCATGTTTACATGTGTACTAGAAGCTGATTATTGAGTGTCTCCACTATTACTCTCCATCCTTGCTTTTGAGGCAGTATAGCACACTAAACCTGAAGTTCATTCACACAACTAAGCTAAATGGCCAATGAACTTCAGAGATTTGCCTGTCCATCTTGACAACATTGGGGTTACAGGCATGTGTCACCATGTATGGATTTTACATAAGTTCTGGTGATCCGAACTCATATCCTCATGTTTGTATGACAGGAATTTCTTTCTGAAATATCTCCCCAACTCCTCATGTTGTCTTCATAACATCTCTTTAATTCTGAAAAATCAAACCCAGAAAATAAACAAACAAATAACAAAAAATGCCTTCTTTTACTCAAGACATAGTTGCAGTTTCCATTTTCTTGTTAGTGATTAATGTAACCATGGCTACTGATTTGTTCTAAGATAACAGAAGAATATGAAGAATCTTCCAAAGGCATCCTTTTACTTATTTTAATTATTCAAAGGACACACAGGAGGAAAAGTAACAGACATTGAGCTGTGTTCATTTCCTGGAAATGTTTGTCAGTAGCTTCCAACAAAAATGTTATGCTGAAAAAGTGAGGTCTTACCTCAAGTATGCTAAAAGCAAATGAAAAGAATAATGTTGAGTAACTGATGCCTAATATGCCATATTTGAATAGCTTGAATAGTACTACTAATGATTAAGAAAACCAACAACTTTTCTCACTGATTAACTGATGGATTTGCACCTTTTCACCACTGTATTTACTAAAGCAAAGTTTATTTTATGCAATGAAGAATGGAATGTATGAGCCAAAGCAGATCAATTTTCCTCACTTATTACTCAGGAAAAGTGTATAACAGGAGTGTAGACTACAGGATAGGCTTAGCTGCATAGACTATAATCCCAGAACTGAGGATGTATGTAGGAGGATTGCCATAAGTTTGTGGCAAGCTTGGTCTATATTGTGAGTACAAAGCCAGCTATGACTGCTTATCAAAACTAATGTTTCACCCACAAAACTATATAATATCACATATTAGATGTTAAAATAGTCTCACATGTAAACACCCCAAAAATGAAAAAGAACCAGAAAACCTGAAAACTGATAGTTTACAGATTTTAAGTATATTATGTTGGAGATGCTTAACATAATATTTGCTTGATTTTATTTTGAATGTAAAATAGAGGATGCCAAACTGGGGAAGGGAGATCTGAAATTTAGCAAGTAACACAAACCAGGGTCTTATGTGAGATTTTTTAAGAGGTGTTGTAGAATATTATTCTAAAGTGTGTTACTTTTGTTTATGTTGCAGTTGTTTAACTCTGTGAAGTTGTGTTACTCTGTCTAAAACATCTGATGGTCTAAGAAAGAGCAAAACAGTCAATGACGAGGTGGGGCTGGCAGAATAAATAGATGGAGAAATCTGGGAGGAAAAGAAGAAAGCAAGCAAACAAGGAGAGGAGAATGCTAGGGGCCAGCCACCCAGCCACCCAGCCGGCCATGGAGTAAGATTTAAAGTAAGATTCCAGAAATAAGAAAAGGAGGACACTCAGAGGCAAAAGGAATATGGGAGTAATTTACAGAAAGATGGCTAGAAACGAGCCAAGCTAAGGCCAGGCGTTTATAGTTAAGAATAAACCACTGTGCGCAATTTATTTGGTAGCTGGGTGGCAGGGCCCCAAAGATAAAAGAGCAAAATCAACCAACAACATTTTGGTGTTCCATTGTGGGCCTTAGAAAGCTGAAGAACAAAGAATCTATACCATATTAAAACTAGTGAATTCCAGAAGTGGTCGTGTGATAAAGGACATGATGGGAATAATATGTTGACAACATTTAGTTGTGCTCTGTCCATCTATTAGTTGTACAGTTATATATTCATAGAAAATCTTGTTTTTATATGTGGGAAGTTTCATAACCCAACTTTGAATTCATATCTTCCTCATTCCTAAAGAAAAAAAAAAGAATGCAGCCTCTTTCTGCTGTCACCCTCAATGCCTTTCTGCACCTGGGATCTTCTGTGAGATGTCTTTCTATATGCTGTGAATGTGTATGGCTCCCATTGGATTATAAATAAAGCTGTTTTGGCCTATGCAAGAAAGTTTACAGCCAGGTTGGAAATCCAAGCAGAGATACAGAGAGAAGGATAGAGTCAGGAGAGACACCAGCCTGCCCACCTCCAAAGGAGCAACAAGATGCCAGCAGACCAGTTACACCATGGCCATGTGGCAACATATAGATGAATAGGAATGGGTTAATTTAAGATGAAAGAGCTAGCTATCAAGAAGCTAAAGCCATATGCCATACAGTTTGTAATTAATATAAGCCTCTGAGTGATTATTTTATAAGCAGCTACAGGGTCATCGGTGGGAGAGTTTCGTCCAGACCACAGGGCTTGGCAGGACCAGAGAAACCTCTGGCTATAGGGAGCAGGTGTGAAAGAACCATATAAGCTGAACACAAATTTGGTGAAAACACCTCCAGACTTCAGACAATGCTTAGCTACTAGACTCAATTTTCAAAGACATTGTGTCTTCTTATTTTCCATTTCCTATAAAACAGGAATAGAGACTAGGAATCTAGCACTTGTCATACAACTCTGACGACCAAAGTTCAATTCTCAGAATCAAGCACATGCATGCATACACACACACAAACACACACACACACACACACACACACACACACACGCACGCACGCACGCACGCACGCACACGCGCACACGCGCACACACGCACACGCGCACACACGCACGCACACGCACATGCACACGCACATGCACACGCACACTCACACACACAAATGGGATTTGTTGATAATTACTTATTTTCCTAGCACAGGAGAGGTGAGGACAGGCAGATCCTCAGTACTTACTGGCCAGCTAATGTAGCCTAATATATGAGCTTCAGGTCAGTAAGAGACCCTGTTTCAAGCTGGGCAGTGGTGGCACATGCCTTTAATCCCAGCACTGATGAGGTAGATCCAGGCATATCTCTGTGAGTTTGAGGCCAGCCTGGTCTACAGAATGAATTTCAGGAAAGGCTCCAATGCTACACAGAGAAACCCTGTCTCAAAAAACCAAAAAAAAAAAAAAAAAAAAAAAAAAAGAAAAAAAAACTGTTTCAAGAAGACAAGACAGATAGGACTGTTGAGGAAATACACAAGGTCTCCCTCCACCTTTGAGAGAACTTGAAAATCCACACCCTCACGCATTTGCATATGCATGTTTTAGCACTAACACATACACAAGTAAATACTCATGTAGGCTCACACACAGAAAGTATTCCCAGAATTTATTCAGAGTGTGCTTTAATCTACAAGCTCTGTGACTGCTTTCCCTAAGTAGAGATATAGACAATTTACCACTATAGAAGAATAAAAACAGATGAGGGGGAAAGACACTGAAGATGTTCACAAGAGTGAGTTTGGAAAGACTATATTTGAAAGGTAATAAGGAAGTTTCCTACGATGCACAAATATTAAAGGGGTCAGAAAATATGAAGATCTAGTTTTAAGATGGGGAAAGTTAGCAGACTGCACAATTCTTGTTTGATATTCCTATGATCAGCAAAGTAGAAATCAAGGTACTCAGCTTGAACAAAACTAAGGTGGAATTTTGAGCTCAGGAGAAAGGTCAAAACTTTGCTGTGTGTGAAGTAATCTATTAAATCAATAGGACAAAAGCACAAAGGTTGCCAAAGATGAATGGAGAGACAGATGAAGTTCGCCAGGAGCCACTTGTCATGGGTCAAGTCCAAGGTGCTTAGTAATCTTCATTGGTAAATTACAACACAGTGTAGAGGTGGCAGGGCTGACCCTGTGCATTTGCATGTGGAAGGGTTAGGAAAGGTGGTTTGTATTTAAATACAGAGAAGTGTTTGGTTAATGGCCAGGTGTAGCATTGGTTATATGTTTGTCTTTAACAATGGGGAGGAACAAGGTTCTCTGTTTGGGTTAATCAAGACAATAACATAGGCAAAAACCATAACAAATGTGAATACCTGTCAGGGGATCATGGCAAAAATGCAAAAGGATTCTCTAGTTTTATACTTTGCTTTCTTCCACAGTTTTCTCATTGATGGTGTCACTGTGATTGCCCATCTTATAGGCATAACTAGTCTCATTTATTTCCGTTCTCATGAATTACAACTTTTTACAACTTTTTTATTTTTTTATCATATAATTTTTATTTTATTCTTATTTTTATTTTATTCAGAACATAAAATTTTCAGTTCTTTAATTCTCTATGATTTAAAAGTAAAAATACAAACTACATATATTGTATTTAATCATTATAAAAGCAGCCAAATATGGCAGACTAAGTGGTATTTTTATAAATTTTCTGACTAATAAAACAGATTCTTCAGAGGATTCTTTGTCCATAAAACATGGTAGAGAGCTACCAAAAGCAAAATCCTACAGTTATAATACTAATTAAAGAATGTAAATGACATTTATAAGTTTGAATCTCTTTGGGGATGAAAACTATATGCCAAATCCTATTTTTTTTTTTTTTTTTTTGCTGTTGTTACTGTTTTCTGGTCCTGGAGACTGAACCTAGAGGACCTGAACGTTGCTAGAAAAATACATTACAACTGATCCAAAACTTTAAAACTTTCTTATCAGTTAAATTTGTTCTTTGATAATTTTATGCATGTATGCAATAACTACTGATTACTCTTACCTACAAATACATTTTATCCTACTCCCAAGCCGGTTACTCTGTCATCCCTACAAAGCCTTTCTTGCTTCTTTGCCTTTTGATTTGTTTTTTGACCCTCCTGAGCTTACCATTGTCATCCGTATGACCACGGCTTTGAAACTCCTGGGTACACTACTTCTCCTCTACCCCATCTCCACATGTATTAAGAATTAAGTTGCCAAGATTAGTGTTCAGCTGCAGTTTGGGAATTTCTTGTCTAACTTTCCTAGTGGAATCACAAGTGTGCGCCACCATGCCCAGCTTATTGAATATTATAATCCAAATAATTGCATTCATTAATTCTTTCATTCACATAATATTTTGAACTATTTAATTTATTTTAAAATGCCACATATGTTGGTGCACATCTGTCCTCTCAGCTTTCAGGAGGCAGAGGCAGGAAGATCACTGCAGGTTTGAAATCAGTCTGGTCTGCGTACTGAGTTATGGGCCAGCCAGGATCACATAGTAAGAACCTATATCAAATCAAACAAAAATATTTTAGTGTATACAATTTTCTTTTTAATCTCTCTTAACTCTGAGAAAATAAGAGGCTCCTTACAAACCCATCTCTGTCACATATTTTATCATGGTATATCCTGACTAACAAATTCAAGACCAAATCCATATGTTTTCTCCTTACATTCATTAGTAAAACCTCAACCTCAGTTCAGACACTCTTCTCCTTTCTCATTCCTGAGGATGAATTGCAATGTGTTGAAGATGTATCACTGTGCCACCACACACCTACATTCATAGTTTTCTTTTAAGTTAGGGGACCTGAATAGTGATTTACAAGCTCTGAAAAGTGACAAAAACTAACTGTATTCAATTCTTTTGCCTTACGTAATTGCAAATTGCCTCTTCCCTGTTTCTTTAATGAGAGAGCTATGCTGGGATGAAGCAGGGGCCATTAATCAGAGCAGCACAGTCAAGACTCCAGTCATTTCTAAGAGAACTTATTTAGGTCATATTCACTCATCTCTTCAGATCATTAGCAATACTGATTTTGCTCATGATAACTAACCGGCATTTCTCCTGCACTGTATTTTAGACAGTGCCCCACTTCTGCACTATTCTTAGGGAGTCACACTTTGCGAAAGGCTCACCACCAGCCTGAACACAGATACTCTTGCTGATAAACTAGCCTTGCCATGTATTTGTTTTATTCTGGCCCCAAAATATTTAGATAAGTAACATTTTGCCATTATGAGTTTATTTCCTTTCAGGCTAATTATGTCTAAAACTTTCTTTCAAAAATGTCCAATGGCTTTAAAAATCAAAAAGAAAGAAAAGTAAAATAAATATGTCTAGAGAGGATTGTCCTCAACTGAGCAATTAATTTTCTCTGCAGACACCTTGGAACTCTGTCTCTTAGAGTAATCATTAAAGAGCATCAGTGCAGCTAAACAGATCACCTTTTAAAGACAACACCTCTGAGTTCTAATCCCAAATGAGCCTCTGCCTCCGGAAATAATGTCTTAAACACCTGTAAGCTTACAGGTAGAATGCCTCCGAGTCCCACACCCTCCTACTTTCCATGCCTCAACCTCCAACTTGGGCGGAGACTTTCCACTCTACCAGTCCACACAGACTCCAAGAAGTCGAGGTGGGCTTCCGTCCTGCCAAACTTCCATCTCTCCTACTCTCTCAGGGTCTGCCCACTTACTCACAGTCCCATACTCTCCTAATTGCCATATCCCAGCCCCCCACCTGGGGCAGAGACTCCCTCCTCTACCAGAGACTATGGAGACTACTACAGTTGTCCACCGACCCTGTTTCTAGCCCAGGACCATCCTAGTGTCCCTGACCCAACCTTAAACTGGCATAGAGACTTCCTGCTCTACCAGAGAACATGTGGGCTTCTCAAAGTCCATGTGGGACGCCATTCCACCAAACTCTCCCAGTCTCCCACTCTCTTATCATCTGCCTACGCTATCCCTCGTTATGGCCCCTTGTAGTCACTTTATCTCAGCCCCTAAATGTGGTAAAGAATCCCTGCTCTGTCAGGGACCACGCTGGCTGTCTGAAGTCTAGGCCCAACTTGAGTGAAGATCTCCGTCCTCAACTACAGGCCACAACAACCAGAAGACGAGAGAGGAAATAAAAACCAAGGACAAAACACCCACCCAACAAAAACAAACTCAGAAATCAGCACCTAGACCTATAATCAACCTAAACCCAGATTCCTAGAGACCAGTATGAGAACACAATCAACAACAGCCACGACAATGTTACCACCAGAAACCAGCTATCTTATTATAATCAGCACTGAATATTTTAACACAGCAGAAGCACAGAAAAGGACTTTAGACCCAACTTTATGAGGATGACTGAGTTCCTTAAAGAAGACCTGAATAATTTCCTTAAAAAGAACTCCAGGAAAAGACAGATGAACAATTGGAGGAGAGGAATACATCCTTAAAGAAAGCCAAGGAAAAGAAAGAAAGTAAAATAGCTGAAGGAAATGAATAGTGAAATAGTTCAAGACATGAAAATTGAAATAGAAATAGTAAAGAAAATACAGAGTGAATTCTGAACATGAAAAATCTATGTAAGCAAACAGCACCTGTATGCACAAGCATCAACAACAGATGGAAGAGGAAAACATCTCAGGTGTTGAAGATACAACAAAAGAAATAGTTACATTAGACAAATATAATGCTGCATCTAAAAAAAAAAAACTGACTCAAAACATCCAGGAAATCTGGGACACTAAAGAATAATAGGAATAGAAGAAGGAGGAGGGGATATGATGATTTGTGTGTGTGTGTGTGTGTGTGTGTGTGTGTGTGTGTGCTGAAATGTGATATTTTATTTGTGCTTTAATAAAGCTTGCCTGGAGAACAGGGGAAAAAGCCAGCCATTTTAAGTAAACAAGAAGTCAGGCAGCACATGTCCTTAATGTGATCACTTATCAGGCAGGGTCTCTGTGTGTTCAAGGTCATACTAGGGAACAGAGCCAAGCATGGTGACACACGCCTTTAATCCCAGTACCAACCATAGAGACCTGGAGGTCTGTACAGACAGGCAGTGACAAGGAAGTGAAGTAGCTGGGCAAAGATAGGCAATGAGAGGACAGACAGGCAAGGTAATAAAGGTATGTGTAAGACAGGAAGTAGCTTGCATGTGGAAGCTGCAGACTTGGAGAGGTAAGGTTGGCTGGTGTCTTTCCCTACTTCTCTGATCTCTAAGGCTTTCACCACTATATTTGGCTCCATGTTTTTTATTTAATAAACCAGAGAGATGGCTCAGCGGTTGAGAGCACTGGCTGTTCTTCCAGAGGTCCTGAGTTCGATTCCCAGCAACCACATGGTGGCTCACAATCATCTGTAATGAGATCTGGTACCTTCTTCTGGCCTGCAGACATACGTGCAGGCAGAACACTGTATACATAATAAATAAATAAATCTAAAAAAAAAAAAAAGAAATTTGTCTACAAGGAGATTCCCAGTTTAAAGGCTCAGAAAATATTTTGACCAAAATCATAGAAGAAAATTTTCCTAAGCTAGAGAAGGACATGTCTATACATATACAAGAAGCTTATGGAACATCAAATAGATTGGATCAGCTAAGAAAGGTCATGCACCACATAATAATCAAAACACTAAGCATATAGAACCAAGAAAGAATATTAAAATCTGCAAGGGAAAAAGATCACATAAAAGAAAAGGGCAGACCTATTAGAATTACACCCAACTTCTCAATGGAGAATCTAAAAGCTAGAAGGGCCTAGAAAGATGTCCTGCAGACTCCTTAGAGATCTCTTAAGATCACAGATGTGAGGCCAGACTATTAAACCCAGCAAAATTTTCAATGACCCAAGATAGAGAAAACATGATATTCAATGATAAAATCAAATTTAAGCAATATCTGTCCACAAATTTGGCCTCATAGAAGTTATTAGAAGGAAAACATTAATGGAGGGAGTTAACCATACCCATGAAAACACAGGAAATAAATTTCACACCAGCAAAATCCAAAGAAGGGAAAACTCTCTGTCTCTGTCTCTGTCTCTGTCTCTGTCTCTGTCTCTCTCTCTCTCTCTCACACACACATACACACACACACACTATCATCAACAACAATATAAAAAAAGAGGAATTAATAATTATTGGTTATTGATATCTCTCAGTATCAATGGACCCAATCCCTAATAAGAAGACACAGTCTAACAGAGTGGATTTGAAAACAGAATCCACCCTTCCTCAACATCAAGATAGACATCATCTCAGAGTAAAGGGCTAGCAAAAGATTTCTCAAAAAAAATAGACCAAAGAAACATGCTGATTTCGCCAGTCTATTGTCTAACAAAATAGACATCAGACCAAAATTTATCAAGGGATGATGGGGAAAGGCACTTCATATTCATCATAGTAAAATTCCAACAAAATGATATTTTAATTCTTAACATCTATGCCCCAAACAAAAAGGTATCCATGTTTGTAAAGGAAAAAAAAATATTAAAGCTTAAATCACACACTGATGTTCACACATTGATAGTAGGAAACTTCAATACCCCACTCTTACAAACAGACAGATCATCGAGACAAACACTAAGCAAAGAAATACTGAAGGTAATAGATGTTGTAAACCAAACGGGCCTAGATTATCTACATAACATTTTACCCTTCAAATTATTTCACAAAAATAGAAACAGAAGGGAGCATTGCCAAATTCATTTTATGAAGCCACAGTCACCCTGATACACAAACCACATAAATACTTTACAAAAAAAGAGAATTATATATCAGTTTTCCTCTTGAGCATAGATGTAAAAATAACCAATAAAATAATCAAAATCCAAATCAAAGAATACATCAAAAAACATCATCCACCAGGACCAAGTAGGCATCATCCAGAGATTCAGGAATGGTTGAGCGTATTAAAATTAGTCACTGTAATCCATCATATAAATGAATTGAAACAAACAAACAAAAAACACAAGATCTTCTCATTGGATATTGAAAAGTCCTTTGACAAAAATCCAATACCCCTTCATGGTAAAAATCTTTGAGAGAATGGGGATACAAGGAACATACCTAAACAAAATAAAGACAATATAGAGAAAGTCAATAGCCAGCATCAAATTATTAGACAGAAAGTTAAAGCAATTCCACTAAAATCAGGGACAAGGCAAGGTTGTCCACTCTCTCCATATCTATTCAATATAGTACTTTAAGTTCTAGCTAGAGCAATAAAACAACCAAAAGAGATCAAGGGGAAACAAATTAGAAATGAAGAAGTCAAAGTACCATGATTTGTGGATGATACAATAGTATACATAAGTGAACCACAAAATTTTACCAGGAAATTACTACAGCTGACAAACACTTTCAGTGAAGTGGCTGGATGCAAAGTAAGTTCAAAAAATAAAAAATAAATTAATTAATTAAAAAAAACAACCCATCCCTCTTATACACAAATGATAAACAATAAACAGGCTGAGAATGAAATTAGGGAAACAACACCCTCACAATTGCCGCAAATAATATAAAATATCTTAGGGTAACTCTAACCAAGCAAGTGAAAGACATGTATTGCAAGAACTTCAAGTCTTTTGTGGCTCTGTTTCCTCCTTGGAATCACTGGCTACCTTGGTCCACGAGGGTGGAGAGAGTAGAAGCAGGTAAGGAACAAGGTTAGGATGGCTGTGGGCATGAAAGAGAGGGCCCTTGGGAGACAAACTTCCGAGAATCAGCTCAACTTTTTTCCAGGGTATAAAGAATATATAGGATTGGAGATTCAGGGGACAAATCCTAATTTTCACTAAGTGGCACAGACCTATCATAAGGCTCCTAGCACAAGTCTTAGTTATCATATGTGTACCAAGGAAGCCTTCTAGCAGGAATCTGTGCTAAGGGTCAAGGAAAGAAGTCAGGCATTTGGTTTAGAGACAACTTTCACATAATAAGGTCAGTCCTAAAAGTCCAAGGATATTCTTCAGATAAGGGCAGGTAGATAGCAGGAAATTTTGCTGGGGAGGGACAGAATCTCCACATTGCCTAGCTTTTGGAAAAAGCTGCCAGGCTATGATAGACTGCAAACCCTAACCAGCTAGCAATGCCATTCGACAGTCTTTGAAGAAAGAAATAGAAGAAGATATCAGAAGATGAAAATCTCTTCCATGTTCATTGATTGGTAGGATCAACATAGGAAAAATGGCCATTCTACCAAAAGCAACTTACATATTCATTGTAATCCCCATCAAAATTCCAATAGAATTCTTTACAAACCTTCAAAGGTCAATATTCAACTTTATGTAGAAAAAGAATCCAGGATAACTAAAACTATCCTATAAAATAAGAGAATATCAGGAGATATTACCATTCCTGATTTCAAGCTGTACAACAGAATTATAGTAATAAAAGTCTCATGGTATTGGCAACTGTAGCTAGAGTTTTCCGCCTTGCCCACAGTCAAGACAAATCTTTGTCACCCGCCAGTCCCACAGCCGCTCAGACCCAACCAAGTAAACACAGAGACTTATTTTGCTTACAAACTGTATGGCCGTGGCAGGCTTCCTGTTAACTGTCCTTATCTTGCTAACTGTCCTTATATCTTAAATTGATCCATTTCCATACATCTATACCTTGCCATGTGGCTGGTGGCTTACTGGCGTCTTCACATGCTGCTGGTCATGGCGGCGGCTGCAGTGTCTCTTGTCATGGCGGCGGCTGCAGCGTCTCCTTCTGCCTTTCTGTCCTTTTATTTCTCCTCTCTGTTAGTCCCGCCTATCTTTCCTGCCTAGCCACGGCCGATCAGGTTTTATTTATTAACCAATCAGAGCAACTTGACATACAGACCATCCCCCAGCACAGCCAAGTGCAGACCATCTCAAACACCTGCACTCAGGCCCATGGTCCTAATCATCCTCTATACGGACCTGCTGGGTAACGCCACAAAGAACCCAAGAAGGGCTCCCACAGGACATACAGAACATCCCACAGCAGGCAACCAAACAAAAAAATCCTGAACAGACATGTTGGTCAATGGAATCAAATCAAAGATCCAGATATGAATTCACACACCTATGGAAAGCTGATTTTTGATAAAGGAGCCAGAAATACACAATGGGAAAAAGAAAGTATCTTTAATAAATGGAGCTGGTCCAACTGAATGTCTGTGTGTAGAAGAACGCAAGCAGATCAATATTTATCACCCTGCACAAAACTCGAATCCAAGTTGATCAAAGACCTCAACATAAAACAGATGCACTGAACTTGATAGAAGAGAAAGTATTGCCACAGGAGACAACTTCCTGAAGAGAATACCTGTAACACAGGCACTAAGATCAGCAATCAATACATGAGTCCTCATGAAATGGAGAAACTTCTGTAAGGCAAAGGACACCATTAATAGAACAAAACAGAAGCGCAGAGAATGGAAAAAGATTTTTCACCAACTCCACATCTGACAAAAGGCTAATATCCAAAGTGTATAAACAACTCTATAAAATATCAAGAAAAAAATAATCCTTTAAAAAATAGGTTACAGATCTAAACAGAATTCTCAACAGAAGAAAACAAAATGTCTCACTTAAAGAAACTTTCAACATCCTTAGCCATCAGAGAAATGCAAATCAAAATGACTTTGAGATTCCATCTTACACCCCTCAGAATGGCTAAGAGCAATAACACAAGTGACAACTCATGCAGGTGACATGTGTAGAAAGGGAAACACTCTTGCCTTGGTGATGTGAATGAAAACTTGTACAAATATGAGAATCAATATGGTGATTCCTCAGAAAACTGGGAATCAATCTACCTCAAGACCCAGCTGTACCACTCTTGGGCATATACCTAAAGTACATTCCATCCTACCACTTGCTCAACTCTGTTCATAGCAGCTTTACTCATAATATCTAGAAATTAGAAGCAGCCCGGATGCCCCTCAACTGAAGAATGGATGAATAAAACAGGGTATATTATTCACAGATTATTACTTAGTTTTTTTTCTAATGACATTTTGAAATTTGCATTCATATGGATGTAACCAGAAAAAAAATCATCCTGAGTGAGGTAACCCCGACTCAGAAAGACAAACATAGAGAATGTACTCACTTATAAGTGGATATTAGCTGTCACATCAATGAAAATCATGCTGCACTCTATAGATCCAGAAAGGCTAAGTAACAAAAAAGTCTCTAAGGGGGATGCATGGTTATTTATGGGAAGGGGAAATAGATTTGCTTTTGCAGATGGAATTGGTGTGGGTGAGGATGGAAACAGGAGGGATTAGGAAGGAGGCAGATGGATGGAGAGGGCTGGGAGAGACTAGAATTGGAAGGAATTTGTGGTGTAATGTGGAAAGCTAGTCCAGTACAAACTCTCAGGATTCTACTAGGGTGGTCCTAATGAGGACTCTTAGTAATGGAGGATGCAGAGCTTGAACTGACCAACGTCTGTAACCAGGCAAGACTTTCTGAGGTGGGACTGGGACACCAACCTAACCACACAACCTTGGACCTATAATGTATCCTGCTTTCAATATTTGCTGAGGCAATGAAGGCTCAGAACTTGTGGGAGCCCACACAGCCTGGATGGCCAGGAATTGGAAGCTGGATAACCTAAAGTGATATGACAGAAAGAATTGAATAAAACGATTTCTAGTGATATCTTTATATATTCATAGATTGGTGCCTAGACCAATCATTATCAAGGAGGCTATTGCTAGTGCTGATAGGAACAGATGCAGAGACCCACAGCCAAATATTAGATGGAAAGAGAGCCCAAACTTAAGATCTCCATCACACCTCCTTCTCTTGGAGCTTGAAGAATCCTATGGAAGAGGGTGAAGAAAGATTGTAGGAGTCAGAGGGGTTGAGGATACCACAAGAATGTGCCCCCCCAATCAAATAAGCAGGGCTCAAAGGGGCCCAGAGAGACTGAAGTGACAATCACAGAGCCTGCATGGGCCTGTACTAGGTCCTCTGCATATACGATATTGTTGGTTGTTAGCTTGACATTTTGGTGAGAACCATTGCAATGGGAGCCAGAGGGTCTTTGGCTCTTTCCTTTGATCTTGGCACCTATTCCTCTTGCTGTGTTACCCCTCCCATCCTTAATGAGGCTTAATGAGGCTCCCTTTGTGGGGAGTCTTGCTGTATCTTGTCTTGCTGTGTTTAGTGGATATTCCTGGGAAACCTGCTCTTTTCTAGAGGTAGGCAGAGGAGGTTTGGATCTGAGGGAGAGGGGACATGAGGTATGGCGGGAAATGGGAGAGATGGAGAGGAAACTGCAGTAGGGATGTATTGGAAACAACAAAAAATTGAAAAATTAAAATTAATTAACATTGAAAAAAATCCATAAACTTAATTTTCTCAAATAAGAAAGAAAATATAAAAAAATAATTGCATGTGCCCATGTACATTTTTATTTATTTTGTATTTTTGTGTTGAGTAAGTACCTTGAATGAACAGAGAATATAAAATATATACAATAAAATATTAAGATTAAATGCTTGAAATACGATTTTCAAGCTGTATGTTCAGCTAAATCATCCTTCTTTAACTTTCTGTGGTGCACAACAACCACCTTAACTTAAAAGTTTTTAATAAAGTTTAGATGTTGGCTCAGACTTTCCTCAAGTGACGAGTCTGGCCGTGACACATTTTTGGTGTTACTTAATATCCCAGAAATACAATCAAGGAGTTGACTGGACTGAGGGCCCATTTCAATACTTCAGTAAGGGCATGTGTGATTCTAAATTCTTTGGAGTTTTCATGGAGTTCATAGCCCTGAGGCCATGGACTTTGTGACAGCTGATTTCCTGAACTCTTTTCAGCCAGAGAGAGTTGCTGTCATCACGACTGACTAATTGCAGGCCAGTACTGAACTCCTTCAAAAGGCTGGATCCCCTGGTTAGTTGGGTCCTATTGACCCATTCTTTCTAGTAATTAATGGAAGGGAGTTTTAATTACATCTACAAATTACTTCATTTTTGTTAACTTATGTTAGAAATTCATAATATCTGTATTCAAGCAGAGGGCATAAGACAATGCTGCAATTTATTATCATCTATCTTGATAATCCCATTCTATCTATCCCCATCTCTCAACCTCTCCCCGATCTATAATCACTATCTCTACCTCTATTCATGTGTTTATACCTATATCTATTCCTCTACCTACTCTCTCTCTCTCTCTCTCTCTCTCTCTCTCTCTCTCTCTCTTTCGATATCTAGATCTCCCCTTTGCTGTGGGACGGTCTGTATGTCAAATTGCTCTGATTGGTCAATAAATAAAACACTGATTGGCCAGTGGCCAGGTAGGAAGTAGGTGGGACAAGGAGAGAGGAGAATTCTGGGAAGCAGAAGGCTGAGGCGGAGAGTCACTGCAGCCGCCGCCATGACCAGCAGCATGTGAAGACGCCGGTAAGCCACCAGCCACGTGGCAAGGTATAGATTTATGGAAATGGTTAATTTAAGATAAAAGAACAGTTAGCAAGAAGCCTGCCACGGCCATACAGTTTGTAAGCAATATAAGTCTCTGTGTTTACTTGGTTGGGTCTGAGCGGCTGTGGGACTGGCGGGTGACAAAGATTTGTCCTGACTGTGGGCAAAGCAGGAAAACTCTAGCTACAAATGGCGCCCAACGTGTTGGCAAGAGTTTCCACCTAAAACCTGAGAAAAGATTCTAAAACGGAACTAAAAACAGCTTCCTAATTGTCTCTCTCAAATGAGCGGCAGCCTGCCGGTTTGAGCTACTGGCAGGTTCCTAGCATGCAAGCTCGATCTGCAGTATGGCGGGAATGAGGCCTCTGCAAGTGGCACATTAAGCTGCATGGTGGATTTAGCCTTTGCTAGTACAAAAAAAGAGGTTTCTGGGCTACATGCTGCTTGGATAAAAGCATAGACCCACGATGGCTCCCAGAGCTGGCGGAAAACGTACCACCGCCATGTTGGGACGCTGAAGTGGGTGGAGCCAGCAGCCACAGCGCCGTTTCAGGCTTAAAAGGCTGCAGTTTAAAGCAATAGGCTCAAGGAAATATAAAACATAAGCCACATAAAGATGGCTACCACACAGAGAATCTGGATTATGTTCTCTTTGATATTCGTAACTGAAGAGAAACATTTGATTGCAAAAGCTGTTGAGTTATGCCAAAATGTGTGTTTTAAAGGTACCTTAACTTCAAAATTTGGATGTAAGGATATGTTGCTTTGGAAAGGAGGCTCTGCTTTTGTTTCCACAGAAAGCCAGAGGCTATGGATTTGTTCCAGATTAAGATACATCAGGTTTGACCAGCCAAGACCACCTGAAAGGTCTCCAATGACACCATGGCCCAGATGATCCAACATCCAGAATTGTTTCAAGGCAACTGGCTCAGACGATACGGTCTCATGGACTACTCCATGATCCTAAAATTTTCTTTGTGTCCCCATAAGATACAGCGCCCCCCTCCAGCAGGAAGTAGTAAGAGAAGCTACGCCCAAATTCCCAAATATACCAAGCTGACTTTGGAGATGTGTAAAAGTTAAAACCTTCCTTTTAAAAAAAAGAAAGGGGAAGTGCTGTGGGACGGTCTGTATGTCAAATTGCTCTGATTGGTCAATAAATAAAACACTGATTGGCCAGTGGCCAGGCAGGAAGTAGGTGGGACAAGGAGAGAGGAGAATTCTGGGAAGCAGAAGGCTGAGGCGGAGAGTCACTGCAGCCGCCGCCATGACCAGCAGCATGTGAAGACGCCGGTAAGCCACCAGCCACGTGGCAAGGTATAGATTTATGGAAATGGTTAATTTAAGATAAAAGAACAGTTAGCAAGAAGCCTGCCACGGCCATACAGTTTGTAAGCAATATAAGTCTCTGTGTTTACTTGGTTGGGTCTGAGCGGCTGTGGGACTGGCGGGTGACAAAGATTTGTCCTGACTGTGGGCAAAGCAGGAAAACTCAAGCTACACCCCTTCATCTATCTATATCTAGATATCTATCTAGATATCTATCTATAGAGATAGAGATAGAGATGTAGATGTAGATGTAGATGTAGATGTAGATGTAGATGTAGATATAGATATAGATACAGATATATTAGGAGCCAGGGGTTGAGGATACAAGAACACGGTGTGTGTGTGGGTGTGGGTGTGGGTGTGTGTGGGGGGGGTGTGTGTGTGTAATACATATATATTATAATCAAAGACCAGAGCAGGAAATGTAAAAAATGAAGGAAAATAATAAGTAGGAGTTCTTTTCAAATCTCTTCCTTTCCCTAGACTTTGATACTTCCCTCCCCATCACTCAAGTCAAAGTGCACCAATACCTACATCCTGAAATGGAAAAGAGAGTATAGAAACTATGGTAAAGGACTAAGAAATACACTCTCACATCAATTTCTGATATATAGGGTTTAGGCGTTTTATAGAAACTACTGTGTTTTGTATGACAGGTGCTTTTAAAACATTTTGGAGGCATGCAAAGTATGCAGTAGACCAATAAAAACATTTGGAAGGAAAAAATTCTTCTACATTTACATCTGAATCTAGGCCCATTTTGAGGACATCTAAAAAAAAGTATCTTTCTCCTCTCTATACTTGATGAAAATGTAAACCTTCATAAAATCCGAATTTGGGTTTTAAGCTAAATGATGGCACTGCTTAGCTGACTCTCAGTATGTGATGACAATATGACTATACTTTATAGTTTCATAAAAAATATCCTTTTCCCCAACTCAACCATCCCATTCTCTCATGTTCTCATCCTCCCTCCCCTCCTTTATATTGCTCCCCAACTCCCCTATTTTACTCATGGAGATGTCCTCTGTTTCCCCTTCCCAAGCTGATCCATTCATCCCTCTCAGGGTCCTCTTTGCTTTTTAGCCTCCCTGAAGCTGTGAGTTGCAGGCTGATTATCTTTGCTTTCCATCTAGTATACACTTATTATTGAGTGCATACATTGTTTGCCTTTCTGAGTCATGTTCCATTCATTTGCCTGCAAATTTCTTGATGTCATTGTTTTTTTACAGCTGAGTAATACTCCATTGTGTATATGTGCCACACTTTATTTATCCTTTTTTCAGTTGAGGGACATCTAGTTTGTTTCTAGGTTCTGACTATTATGAATAATGCTGCTATGAACATAGTTGAGCAAGTGTCCTTATGGTTAAACATCCTTTGGGTATATGCCCAAGAATTGTATCTTTGGTTCTTGAGGTAGATTGATTCCCAATTTTCTGAGAAGTTGCTATACTTATTTCCAAAGTGGCTGTACAAGTTTTCACTCCCACCAACAGTAGAGGAGTGTTCCCCTTGTTCCACATCTTCCCCAACCTAAGCTGTCATCGGTGTTTTTGATCCTAGCCGTTCTGACATGTGTAAGATGGTATTTCAGAGTTTTGATTTGGATTTCCCTGATAACTAAGAGTGTTGGCCAATTCCTTAAATGTCTTTCGAGGATGGTGTGAGAGAGCAATGATAAAAGAGATATGTTGATAGAGGGAGACACTATGGGGTCAGCGAGAAAGCTGGTGCTAGGGAAATTTCCAGGAATCCAAAAGGATGACCCCAGATTAGACTACTAGTAATAGTGGAGAGGGTACATGAACTGGCCTACCCTGGAAATCAGATTATTGAATAATCTGTCATCATAGAGCTTTCATGCAGTAACTGATGGAAGCAGATACAGAGTCCACAACCAAGTACCAGGTCTGGATGCCCAGTTGAAGAAAGGGAAGAGGAATTACATGAGCAAGGGGAGTCAAGATCATGATGGGGAAATCCACAGACACAACTGAACCAAGTTCATAGGAACTCACATGCTTAAGACCAACAGCTGTGGAACCTGCATGCGACTGGGCTAGGCCCTCTGCATATGGGAGACAGTTATGTAGCTGGGTCTGTTTGAGGAGTCCCTGGCAGTGTGATCAGGATCCATCCCTGGTGCATGATCTGGATTTCTGGATCGCCTTTTGCTCCCCTATTGTCGGACACCTTGCTCACCCTTGATGCAGGGGGAAGAGGCTTGGTCTTGCCTCAAATGAATAAATGTACCAGGCTTCGCTGTCCCCCCATGGGAGGACTTACCCTTTTGGACGAGGGGATTGGAGGTGGATTGGGGGAGAAGGCATGGGGGTGGGGGAAGAAGGAGAAGGTATGAGGGGGGATCTGAGTTGGTATGTAAAATGAATAATTTTTAAAATAAAATTCTTCTTTATTATTTAAAACAATATTTAATATTTAAATATATTTTATCTTATTCTTCCCTCCCCTAAGTCCTTCTAGATCCAACCCCCTCCCTATACATCCAATTTTAATTTCTTTCTTTAAAAAAAAAACACCTCAATACAACAAAAATACCAAAACCTAGCAAACAAATTACAACTTCACACAAAACAGAAACAAAGCAACAACATAATGTAACCAAATAAAAACACAGAAAAACCATGGAGTCCAGTATTTGTTTGTCAAGTACTCTTGAACATAAGGCTTGCCCTAGAGTGCCCAGTGTCACTCTGTTACAGAAAACAAAGTCTGAGGCCACATGCACAGGGCCAGGCTGGGTCTTCACCCGGTCCTCTGTGTTTACACTATGGCTTCCAGTTTAGTGCTTTTATATTTCTGAGCATATTAACAATTGGGTCTCTGACTTTTGGGCTCTTTTCCTTCTGTTGGTTTGTATTGTCAAACTTTGATGTGATCGTTTTTGTTTTATCTTATATTTTATTTTGCTATATTTTCTTAAAATAATGAATGAATGAAAACCTAACCTCTAGCACAAAGGTTAACAACTCAACTGTCACTGGTATGTCAAAGAGAGAAAAATATAACTTCTATTCATGATAAAATGCTTTGAAAGTAATGTCACTGTCCTTTGACAAAGTTCTGTGTTTCTATGTGTCTTCAGAATACATCTGTCTATTTGTATCTATATATCTATCATTATTTAATTTTTTATTTACACGATATGCATGTACGTTTTATGGTGAGAATCTCTACATGTGGTACATAACAATGGTAATTAAAAGGCAATTCATTTGTTGGGATATCATTAGGTGTTTTTCAGTATTGTGAACATCAAAAAGTATTTTTTAATATTCTGAACTGATGTGGGTAGAAGAAAGTAAGTAGACGTGAGTTTTCTAGAAGCAAGAAAATCTCACCATGAACAAGCCGGGAATTTTTCATAATTCACACTCTAATTTTAGAGATATTCCATATTACTGCTTCCTACTGTAGATAGCTAAATCACAAATGCATTTATGCATTTTTAGTTTTGATTTGAACTACTTTTCAGATTTAAAATCATGACAGAGAAAGCATCATTACCTGTTGAAAGATCCATTTGAATATCTCATGGCTCCATTTTTGCTATATCAGCAGGTTCATATTTATGCCCAATATAGCCACTTTCGCTAAGGAGCCACTCCTTCCAAAAATATCCTTTCACTAGAAATATTTCTTTATTATTCATATGTTTCTCTTCACAGGCGAGATGTTTCCAAATGTTCTGAACCTTACTTCCTCGGCATTTATTTCTCAATGCATGCTGCCTGCTATAGCAATGTATTATTCAACTTGGGTGTTGTCTTATATGGACCACTCATCTATATTCTGTAGTCTCCTTAATCTTCCCCAGTTTTGTTAATCTTGTCTTTAGGATATGAGAAATCCAGTGTAACATCCAAACAACTTCCTTCTGAGGAAATGAAAGTTGTTTTGTAACTAAAATTCATTAAGATTTTGATTATCCAAAAATGCATAAAACTTAAGAATATACTTTGTGATCCTAGATTCAAGATGGCGGAGACAAGCAGACGCAGGTAGGCCTGTGGCAGCGGCCCGCGGAGGTGGACAGGCCCTGCAGCAGAGTTAAGCAGACGGAGGTGGACCGGCCCAGCAGCGGCGGCCAACAAAGACATTCAGGCCTGGCAGTGGCGGCCCACAGAAGTGGACAGGCCACGCGGTGGAGACAGGCGGACGCAGGTCGGCGACCTGCGGAGGTGGACGGGCCCGGTGGCGGCGGCCGGCAGGGACATACAGGCCCAGCAGCAACCAGCAGAGACATACAGGCCCTGTGGTGGCCCGCAGAGGTGGATGGGCCCGGCAGCAGTGACAAGCAGAGGGCCCAACTGCTGATCCTGTGAAACCCAACAACTTGGAGGTGTTGGTGAGACTACCCTGCTCAGCTGAAACCCATCTGGGAGAGGATTCAGATGCCTACAGTTTGAAGTCTGAAGAAACAAGATCAGCTGAGGAGTTGACAAATGAACAAAACGTGACCTGGGAACACAGAAGAAGGCGCTACCCAGCCACTAAACCAGATCACCAGAATCATAAGTATATAATTCACCAACTGAAATCAGCTGTCCCTGAAGAAATAGCCCAATAGTACCAATTTAACCAAGAACCCCTACTAAACCAAGACTAAAAATTAGAACAAGAGAGGCACTCTCAGACACAGACACCACCTGCACCGCACAGAGGAAAAGATGAGTAGACGCCAGCACAAAAATACAGGCAACAACATAAAGACCTATATGGCAACAACAGAACCTCGTGATTCTACACCTGCAAGACCTAAACATACTATGACAGATGAAATAGAAGAAATCAACCCTAAAAATGACTTTAAGAAGATGATAGAGGCCCTTAAAGAAGAAATAAAACATTCCCTCAATGAGGAAATAAAAACTTTCCTTAAAGAGGAAATGAAAAACTCTCTTAAAGAGGAAATAAAAACTTCCCTTAAAGAGGAAATGAAAAACTCCATTAAAGAGGAAATAAAAAACTCCCTTAAAGAAATGGAAGAAAAAATGAACAAAAAATGGGAAGAAATCAAATCAAGCCAAGAAAAAGCAATTAAACAGATGAAAGAAACATTCCAAGATCTGAAAAATGAATTTGAGACAATAAAGAAAGCACATGCTGAGGGAATGCTGGAAATAGAAATCCTGACAAAACGAATAGGAACTACAGAAACAGGCATAACAAACCGATTGCAAGAGATGGAACAGAGAATCTCTGACACTGAAGACACGATAGAGAAAATAGATTCGTCAGTCAAAGAAAACACTAAAGACAAAAAAGTCGTAACACAAAACATCCAGGAAATTTGGGACACCATGAAAAGACCAAACCTAAGAATAATAGGGATAGAAGAAGGAGAAGAATACCAACTCAAAGGCACAGAAAATATATTCAACAAAATCATAGAAGAAAACTTTCCTAACCTAAAGAAAGAAATACCTATGAAGATACAAGAAGCTTACAGAACACCGAATAGGCTGGATCCAAAAAAAAAGTCCTCTCGCCACATAATAATCAAAACACTAAACACACAGAACAAAGAAAAAATATTAAGAGCCGCAAAGGAAAAAGACCAAGTAACATATAAAGGCAAACCCATCAGAATAACACCAGACTACTCAATAGAGACTATGAAAGCTAGAAGATCATGGACAAATCTCATGCAGACACTAAGAGACCACGGATGCCAACCCAGACTATTATACCCAGCAAAACTCTTAATCACCATAGGCGGAGTAAACAAAATATTCCAGGATAAAACCAGATTTAATCAATACCTGTCTACAAACCCAGCCCTACAGAAAGCACTAGAAGGGAAAATTCAACCCAAAAAGCTAAACACATCCATGAAAAATCAAGCAATAGATAATCCCACAGCAACATACACCACAGAAGGATAACACAACACAACCACAAAAAATAACAGGAATTAACGATCACTGGTCATTAATATCCATCAATATCAATAGTCTCAACTCACCTATAAAAAGACATAGGCTAACAGAATGGATAAGAAAACAGAACCCATCCATCTGCTGCATACAAGAAACATACCTTAACTTCAGATAGACACTACCTCTGAGTAAAGGGCTGGGAAAAGGCTTTCCAAGCAAATGGACCTAAGAAACAAGCTGGTGTAGCTATCCTAATATCTAGAGAAAAGGGATGTTTCAAAAGAGAAGAAGTCTTGTGGCAATGCCTCAGTGGTCCAGGTAACTACCAGAACTCGGAAATCCGCGACGGAGACTAAGGCAGCAGAGATCTAGAGTGGAGTGCTGAGTTCTGGCAAACAGCTGCATCTTTCTTCCAGTGGGTGCCTGGGCAGGGCTGATGTGAATTATGTACAGTCCAGATTTTGAGAATCGTGCTCTCTCAGGGATCTCCACGGACTAGTGGGTGTCCTCCCTCACTGCCCCTGTGGGACAGTCTCTGTGCAGGAGAGGCCTCGCGTGACTTTGTCTCTGGTGTTCCTCTGGGGACACCTGTGTGAGAGACTGTATGCTCCAGAACCAGCTCTCGTGTCCTTTGGCCAATGCCGGAGTGTAAAATAGTCCAACGTGGGAAACAAAAGATGATCCCAATCGGGAATCGTGACTTTTTTTTTTTTTTTGGATGATGGTCATGTTCTGTTTTGAAATAGCCTCTGTGTATTTCACTTGTTTTCTTTTACCTGGCGATCTCTGAGCAGGCTTCAGATTTTGACAGTTGATGAAGGATGCAACAGGCATTAATGTGTGGGTGAAAAGCTTGGTGAAATTCTGAGTGAAGTTTTGGTTAAAGTTGGTTGAACTTGGGATTGACTGGGAGGCCAAAGATTTAAGGAGTGGAAGATTCTCTCAAGACACAAATTGTGTGATAATGGTGTGTTTTGTGTGTGTGAATGAGAATTTGTGAATGTTGAATTCTGGGCTTCGACAATCATTGTCAGTGCAGATCAAGCTGCAAGTATTTGTGTTTTGGAACTTAAATTATAAAGCTAGTTACGTCTTTCTGACAGCTAGTTTTGGTGTTTGTGAGCATATTTTACCTACATTGCCTTTTCAGGATGTTGAGAAAGATGCATCATGGGCACAGACTGGAGCCTGGGGGCTGGATGGTTTTGAGGAAGAGGTCTTGGTGGACTCTTTCGTGGAGCAAAGGGAGGCAATGCCTTCTGGGAAATGAGCTGAGTTTTAATCTAGTCTTTAAGATTAGAAGTCAAAAACAAAAATATTAAGGAAAGGAAAACCTAATTGATCTTTGAAGTATTGTTATGTGGAATTGAGTGGGACTTTTGAGGCCTTTCTTCCAGAAAGCAAGGACTTGGTTGTCAGGCCTATGTTAGGCCTAGGCTTTGGTGCCATGTAGTTATACTTGAATCATTTCAATGGAAAGTGTCTTGGTGATTGGAACTTCTAGTGCAGTTTGGAGTTCTTCCATTTGAAAAATGTGATATTTGCATGGGATTGTTTGAATCTTGTTTTCTGGTCCCTCCCCATCACCACCCTCATAGTCTGAAGGTAGATTTTTCTCTTGATAAAGGAACAAAAAAAGTGAACATCTTGTTTGTAAATAGGTATCTAGTAACTAGTGGTAAACTTGAAATGGTAGAATTCTTTAAAGCCTAATTCTAGGTAGCCTTAAGAAAATGAATCTTAATTATTTTTGAACCTGTATTCACCTTGTTTTTTTTTTTCAAATATCTTAAGTTATATTTTCTTTTTCAGAGCTGCTTCTTATTTGGGGCTACTCTTTTTTTTTTTTTAATTGAGGCGTAATTCATAAAAGGGTATATTGTTTTGATGAGATTTCTTACAACTGTGGCTGGATGTCTTTCTTTAGTCTTCCAAGAAGGGCCATTTTACTTTTTTAGAGTTACTTTTTAAAGTCATGAGGTCAACAACTTGGACTACTATGCATGTAAGTGCTAATGCAAATTAAAACCCAAGTTGACCTCCAGCAGCAGTTCATTCTATGTTGACAGTGAGAGAACACTTTGCCTGTTAGGATACTGTTACTCGTGGACTGAAATGCTGAAGAAACCCCTCCCCCTATTTTGTTTTTTGCAAAAACCAAGGTATATTCTAGGGTTTCCTGGTTGACCTCAACAGATAAACTGAGATGATAGTCTTAGTTCAGAAATGATCTGAATGTAGATTTACAGTCTATGTGTACAGCTGGCTAAGTGAGAGCGCTTTCACAGTTCTGCATGTATCCCATCGGCTCCCCATTAGTCACTGAACTCTTAAAACTGGTATTGTAACAATATCACAATGTTTTGCGCCAATTTTATAAACTTTACAGTGCAATATGTGTTCCTTTTCTGAGGCAAACCAAAGGTATATTTCTCAAGGTTCTGCTGCTAACAGCAGCATTGATGGAGGATTTTTTATACATTTGTAATAGATAGAAATAAACCAGAAAAAAAGAAGAAAAAAAAAGTGGTGGAGGAAAAGGTGAACACTGCAAGAATACTCAAAAGGGCTGAGAGTTGCAAACGCCAAGAATGGCTTTGCATAGTAAATGGAATAGAACAGCTCTGAACTATAGCTTACTTTTCCTGGTTTGGTCTGACAGAATGATTGAATGCTTTTGTACAAAAATCAGAGCCTTAAAAACAAGGATTTGGTGAGATTGTAAAATGGTGTGCCACTTTGGCAAAACAGTTTGGTGGTTGGTCAAAATGCAAAACATTGTTACTCTGTTACTCAACAATTTTACCCTTAGGAATATATCCTCAAACTACTGAAAATGTGCACCTATGAAACATGTACATGAAAGTTTACAGCAGTGTGTTGCTAATAGTAAAAAAGTTAAAACAACTCAAATAGCTATCAAATACTGGAGAGAAATAAAATGTGGCTTATTCATACAATAGAATATTATTAAGACATAAAAATGAATGAGAAACTGACAGATTAAATGACTTTGGTGAACCTTCATAATTTCATTTGTAGATCTTTCCATTTCTAATTTATAAATACATTTGGGGTTATAAATTATAAATGTACTGCCTCCTGTCAACATTGTATACTTCTATTTGATGATTTTTGTGTCAAACATTATATGGAAATGTTTCCAAGTATTTTCTGTATTAACTGTGAATGAATAGAACAAAATAAATTGCCTGTGATGGAAAAAAAAAAGAATATACTTTGTGTGCTTAGCCAATCAATGTCAATTTAGGTGGTATGAGATTGTGTAGTACAAATTCTAATTGGTCTTAATAATGAAAATCCAAAGTCACATATCAGGGTGAAAGCTAAAAGATCAGAGAAGCAGAGCAGCCAGCCACTAGAAAGACTTCTTACCTCTAGGAATCCACAGACCGAAAGGGCTGAGCTCCTGTCTTCACCCTGCCTTATCACGTCTTCTCTCCACCCAGCCACATCATTTCCTGCTTCCTCCTCCCAAGTTCTGGGATTAAAGGTGTGTGCCACCACTGCCTGGCATCTAGTCGCTAGCTCCATATGCTGATCTCCAGGCAAGTTTTATTTGTGAGAGTACAAACAAAACATCATAAGTTTGTTCTTTTTTGTAATTTCCTATCTCTATCTTTTCTTTCTTAAGATTTAAAATGTTTTTTCTAAACATTTTTTAATTGCTTGGCATTTCTCCATTGTGAGGTATTTCTTTGATTTAATATGTCATTATTTTCAATAATCTTTTAAACATTGAGATCTGTTTTCCTTCAAGTATTGATTAAGAATGTGGCAGGAAATATTTTTTTATGTGTGTTCTTTTCTGTTTCTTTCTCCACAAGATTTCCATGTAGTATCTAATACTTAGAGTTGTAGACAAAAGAAAAAAAACTGCCAGGACATTATATACTCTAATAGAGTTAGAAAAAAATGTGCAGTGGGAAGACAATGGATGAGTAGGAGTGGTGGTTCTTAAAACTAGTGAATGTTCTTCATGGCAGAATTTCAAGATCTCATCAACACACCTAAGATGGTAAAGGATGAAGAGACTTTACTATTCATCTGAGATTTTAAGTATCTTCTACAGAAATACCATGGGAAAGGGGTGTGTCCTGAGAATTTTAAGAGATATTCAAGATGTAGAATCACAGTAAAATTAAAGAGAAATCTACTCTGGACAAATATATCAAGTATAGAAATAGATAAAAATACTAAGAAGAGCATATGGCAATTTTAATTGAAGCTTGTGTGAATAAATTAGAGAAAACTTGAACAAAAAAGTCAGGTAGGAAATTTCAGTGGTTAATGAAATCTTCTGAGGAGATTAGATAACTCTCTTTTGAATGACAGAATAAGACTGAGCTATCCAGCATGACCCATCAGCTAGCTATTTGAGTTACATGAGAACAAGGCTCCAAGTGGTACATTTGTTGTATTTAGTAATTTTGCAGGGCCCATAGCTAGATACTGGAAGGCAGGTAAGAGCATGTCTGTCATAAGAGAAAGCCTGTTTATCTTTGCTGGTCTAGAAATCTATAGATCACCAATATTAAAGAACAGCTGAAATGATCAGAGGGACAGGCTATATATCCAAACTTCCAGAATTTGGCTTTATAAAACCAAGAATAATGGGAAGCAATGCAAAAAAATAGTCATGTATAGAAATATCAATACAATAAGTTTAAAAAGTAAGTAAAATAAAAAATAACTCTTTTGTTTAAATTTGATAATAGTATTTCAACCTCTCTTTTTCTCTTTAAAAACTCTACAATACTTCCTTTCTACACTTCAAATTCATGGTCTCTTTTTCATCAAATGTTATTGAACCCATATATGTTTGCATATATATGTATACTCCTAAATATAGCCTTTTGAGTCCATATAATGTTACTTGTATGCATATCTTTTGGGCTGACCATTTGGAACTGGACAACCAATTGGTGTGCTCTTCCCTGGGGAGGACCATCTTCCTCTTCCCAGCTTTACTCAGTTGTCTTTAGTTCTTTGTGTACAGCCATGCATCTCATAGAATTATAAATTAAATTTGTCAGGGTATTTGTTGAATCTCAATGACCTTAGGGTCAAAGTAAAATATGTGTATAGACTGTTTGAATTCATTAAAAAGCTTTGAATGTGCAATTATGGCATGGAATACTCTGCAAAAACATTCCAGAGTGACAGACAGCAAGCTATGAAAGAGACTGATTTACCATCTTGTAGTTACCTCATATGAAGATGCTCTCTCATTAGCACTTATGACCTCCCTTATGGGTACATTTCAAACTGAATGAAATAAAACAAACCGTGTATCATTTCATTATTTGACTTCAATATTCCCTCTTACAGTTCTCTTGTATATCTTGGATTACAGAACACATAAAATGTCTCAAATTCTCATTTAAGTTTAAGTCCACTATTGTTTAATTCATTTTCCAAATAGGCTATGGAACACCATTAACACCAGTTTTTGTGAAGTTATTTGTGATTACTAGAGGAGATGTAAAATTGTATCCCATCTCTAGTATTTGCAGGCTGTGGTTCCTCTCTTAGAAGAGCTGACCCTGAAAACTTCTATGGTACACCACCATATTCTTGATTCTTTTTTGCTTCATTAGCTTTTTTTTTCTTTTTAAAATCATATGAATCTCTTCTTCCATAATTGAATTCTTAATATTGTATTAATACAGATCCTAGATTTCAACTTTTTCCTGTTCACTTTCCATACTTTAAATTACCAAAAGTATCTTTCAAGCTTTCTTCTGCCTCAGATTCATAAATCTTTAACTCCAAATTTCAATATCCAGTATTGTCCTTGACATTTTCACTTGAAAACATCATATGCTCTTGTAGTGTGAATGTGAAATATCCCCAGTGGATTTGTGTGTATGAATAGTTTTTCCTTGGCAGGTGGTCCTATTTCAGAAGATTAGATGACACTAAGTCTTAGTCCTTAGAGCCTCTATGGGTCACTAGGTCAATGGGTGGTAAAGCCTTGATGTTTTATAACTAGTCCCTACTTCATAACTATATTCTGCCTCCTGTCTGTGGCTATAATATAAGCAGTTCCCTCATTATGTTACTGTCACACTTTACCCACCATGATTAAATAAAACTCCTCATACTGAAAGCAAAAATAAACCCTTTCTCTTTTATGTTGCTCATTGTTGGAGTGAAAGAATTATAATGTACATTTTTAAGACATACATTTAAAATTATAATGTTATAAGTCAAGCTAACATCACTTTTGAATGTTTACTCCTCAAACTAGTTTCACATCCTAATACATTCCAGGAACACTATCCTTCCTTGTGGTTACTTAGGTGAGGAACCTAGCTGGAATCTTCTGCCTGCTTCTGAAGCACCACATACAACCTACTAACTAGTACTCCTGCTGTTCTTCCATGGAACTGAAATGTCTCTTTTTAACTATCAGCTCTTTTGGGGAAGATTCTCATAGTTATTCTTCAACAGCTTTTCAGATGACTTTACTTTTTCAGTGGTTCAACAAATCTTTCTACAACATTACAAAAATGTGATAGATGGCAACACTCCTCTCCACAGATAATTTAATATAATGTCATTATATATATATATTTTTTTTTGTTTTTTTCGAGACAGGGTTTCTTTGTGTAGCTTTGCGCCTTTTCTGGAACTCACTTGGTAGCCCAGGCTGGCCTCGAACTCACAGAAATCTGCCTGGCTCTGCCTCCCGAGTGCTGGGATTAAAGGCGTACGCCACCACCGCCCGGCAATGTCATTATATTTTAATACAACAGAAAACCCTTGTTATGAGAGCATGAATAGTCATTATTTTTGTTAATCAGAATCTCTACCATGTTAATATTTTCCATGGCTTTGATAAAATATCTAATGCAAACTATCTAAAAGGAAGATTCTTTTATTCTGGTTGATCACCTGAGATTTCAGTCTGCAGTGACCAGCTGAACCACTGGTGTCATAGTACCTCACAGCACATGTGTGTTGGAGCAGAAATTTTCACCACAGGATGGCAGACAGAAAGATGGAGAGGAATTGTTGGAAAAACATGGATCACTATAGATAGGAAGCCAGTTACTTACTTCTTCTAGATAAACTCCAATTCTTTTTTTTTTTCAGTTTTTTTTAAATAATTTTTTTTATCTCATACAATATATCCTGATTATAGTCTCCCTTCCCCAACTCCTGTCAGTTCCTTCATACCTCCTTTTGCCCTTCAGATCAACTCTCTTTCTGTCTCTCATTAAAAAACATGAGGCTTCTAAGAAACAAACCAAATATTACAAAATAAAATATAAGATGAAGCAAAAACTTTCATGCTGAAATTGGATATGGTAACCCAAAAGAAGGAAAATTTCCTGAGAATAGGCAGAGGAGTCAGAAACCCACTCATTCTCATAGTCAAGAATCCCATAGAAATACTAAGCCATTAGCTACAATATATACACAGAGTACCTGACGCAGACCCCTGCACATGCTATGCTTGTTATTTCAGTCTCTGTGAGTTCATATGTGCCTTGATTCAAAGGCCATACTCTCCTGGTGTTCTCCTCTTCAGTGGAATTCTCTGAGGGTGGGGGTGGTTTGATGGAGAACTCCCTTTTAGACTCTCCCTCCACAATATGTCTGACTGTAAATCTCTGCATCTGTTCCTACCTACTGCCACCCTAGGAAGCCTCTGATGATGACAGGATAAGACTGGGCACTTGTCTATAAGTATAGTAAAATATCATTAGGAATCAATTTATTGTTTTTTTTTTTTATTTTTTTCACAAGTCATATTTGGTTTTACCCTAGGACTTTGGGCTATCTCATCTGTGGTTCTTGGTTACCCAAGCTGTGGTGGTTATGGGTTCCTTCTGGAGTGGGCTTTAAGTCAAAATAGACATTGCTTGGCTATTCTCACAATTTCTGCTACCATTACCCTAGCATATTTTGCAGGCAAGACAGATTGTAGGTCAAATGATTTTTGGCTGAATTGGTGTGCATATTTCTCTTTTGGTAGACTGAAGAGTACTTTACCACATCAAAGAAACTAGAATGTAGGGATGAAGGCTCAATGTAGGCACCAACTACAGTCCTCCATGTTCATTGAGTTGTGTGGATGTTGTCCTTGACAATGGGATCCTGCTGGCATTTAGAGGAGAGCAACCTTTTGTATTAGTATCAGCCTATATTGTTTGGGAATTTCTACTGAACTACCTTGGACAACAGCTCAATCAAATGCAATCCAGACCACCACTAGAAGCCTTATCTGGCTACAAGACATTGCCATTTGAGTCTTCCTATTTCCAACTACTAGAAGTCCTCCATAGTATCATCTTCACTCATAGATTACAGGAAGTTTACACTGTACTAGGAGGCTCCCATATTTCCAGAGCATGCTGAAATGACATATACTGAGAACCTAACCTTCAGCCATGACTCCTTAGTCATCATTTAATACTCAAGTGATATTGTATATAAAGATAGTTATAGTTTGCCCTGCATCAACCACTAAGATGTTTCCTGATATTCATTTGCTCACACTTACCTTCATGAGAAGGAATTATGATTGTAAGATGGCTAAAAGTATATCAGATCTTTACACTTACCTGTGAGAATCCCATGACTCATAATTACTAGTTGTGTTCAATTACTGAGTCCCAGTGACTTTGCAGAAAAGAAGAGAAGGAGGAGGAGGAGGAGGAGGAGGAGGAGGAGGAGATTTTTTACTGTCCTTGAACTTTGAAGATTATAAAAAGCAAGATGTTAAGTTCTCTAATGTAAATGGTTTAAGGTGAAGCAGATGTCTGTTTGAAGAAATGTATTCTCTTAAGCAACCTCTGAATACCTAGGTATTATTCGAGCGTTACTTTTGGACTTCTGGTTACACGCATCAATACCTTATTTTCCATTTTAAATATACTGTAGTTTTATTTTAATAATAAGCAAATCAACCTATACATAATCTCTTAGATTCATAAGGCTGTAGTCTGGTTATTACTTTTGTTTTGATTTGTTTTTAAATTATTCTTAGGGGACACTGACATTTATAGACCTTCAAGCTGGGAATAGCTAGCTGTAATCAGTGGTACTTTAAAACAAATACACTAAAATTGTACAAAACTAGAATGATGAATTGATACAAATTGATATTTGTGCATAAAATATTAGAATGTATGCTTGAACCCTTAGCCCTACATTGAGTTTCTGATGAACTTGACAAATTAAAGTTTAAAATATGAAGTGTTTGCTAAAGTTTAAATGTGTCTTCCAATGCATTACATATAGATAAGAATAGGGAAAAAAGTGAAGAAAACACAGTCATAAATAAGGCAGGTGATCTTGAAATTCATTTCTAGTATGCAAGATTCTTGACATAGTAGAGCATATGGAACCCTGGGATTTTAATCTCAGAATACCAGAAAAACTTTATGAAGTCACACCCAAAGAAGCTACCTAAGAAATACCTGAAGCAAGGTAAGAAGTGCTATTCATTTAAAATGTTACCAGGAAGTAATAAAACAGAAGTGAGACAGAGGTTATGAAAACACTATGATATTTCTATTTGAGATTAAAAAAAAATAGAACAAGAAGTTCCCTGTAAGTGCACATTTTTCATGACATTGACTATGTCATGTACTTTATTGCTCATAACAAATGTAAATAACCAGATATTTGAGATCTTAAAGATGTAACTTAATTTTTAGCTTTATTAATTATTCAATTACTTTTTACTCATTTGGTAAATATCAAATAAAAGAATTCAGCAATGCTTTAATAGGCTGGTGATTCTACATGTAAAATAAATATAAAGGTATCTTTTTATATCAAGTATGATTTCATCTTAATGCAAACTTAACTATCAAAGGAATAAATTATAGTTAATTTGTGTTTTTAACATCCCCTGGTTTTTCACAGCAGCAAGCTCTCACTTCCATTTACCCCTCATAGGAAACCTTTTATAGTGATTTGTTTTAGACTTTGGATTTCTGCAAGATATTTAAAGTGAGTGTTTTAAGTTCTTTGGCATATAATAGTGTATATGTTGTAATCATTTAAGGTAAATACTTACTGAAATACAAATCAAGTGTCAATTTGACTAAATGAAATTGCAATTTAATATGGAAGTCATTAATATTAAATAGATTGTCAGAACCGAATTGTTAAGCTTTGTTAAGGGTTTAAGATGAGTGTCTGATTTGAGCGTTTTATAGAGATGTAATCACCAGTTTTAGATTATTCAATTTATTCATCTGTAGTCTTGTGTAGTGCATTCTATGCAGGGAATTCTCTTGGTTCATTTTACTAGGTTGCCTTGAAGGTGACCTGAATGTTTTGATTTATTAGCTGTAAGAGAACATTTATTTATCTTACCCTTTGAGTTTAGTTGTTTATACATAGCCAGCACATGATGACTGTTCCTATTTAATCAAACAAATGAATTAAGACTGCAGATTAATTGGTGCAGTCATCTTGATTTCATAAGAAAATTCTCTATTTTGTAAGAAAACCCCTAAAATTTAGATATATATTTGTCAGTGACTTTTTCTTGCCATGCTGCATAAACATTTGATAAAAAGAAACATGAGAGAAATAATTAATTTTTATGCACAATTGGAGAAGGTAATGATCATCATGGCAAAAAAAGCATGATTGAATTAATGGTGACAAAAGTACTTCAGAGCAACAGGAAGCAGAAAGAGGAAACTTGGGCCATCACCTAGAGCTGACTCTGTGCACTCATTCCAGGATACTAGCCCATAGGATGGTTCCACTTATATTTGGGGGAGATTGTCCCTCCTCAGTTAAACGTTCTTAAATTAACCTTTCAGACGCTATAAAGGAGTGTTTTCTAGGTGGTTTTAAATTCAGTTAAGTTGGCATTGAAGACTAAAATCACATTATCTAACAATATAGCCATCATGGAAGTAATCATGAACTACTAATAATAGTAGAAAGTGATATTTCCACCTATAGATTTAACTTCTTTACATTACTAGGAAAAAAAATCTCACGGCCAACCTCTGGATCCTCTGGTTCTTGCAAGCTTTCTGCACACTCCTTCTACAATGTTTCATGAATATTAAATGCAGCTGTGATGTAGATGTATCCACTGCGATTGGGTTCTATACCAGGAGGCCTGAATCCTACAGTCAACTAAGTAAAGCTGAGACTAAAGGGAAGAGCACACTAATTGGTCATCCAGTACCAAGTGGCAAAACCTAAAAGCATACATATAGGGAATATGATACAGATAACAGGTTATGTTTAGGGATGTATGTATATACACATACGTGTGTGTGTGTGTGTGTGTGTGTGTGTGTAACAACAATTAATGAAAACAGAAGGTATTAATTTGAGAGTATGAAGAGCATATGGAAGAAAAGAAAGGGAGAATGATGTAATATTATAATCTCAAAAATAGAGCAAATAGTGAAAATACAAAATAGATTTATGGAGATAGGAATTTTTGATTCATGGATATGTTTGTGTTTTTCTTTTCAGTCATGATAGTTGAAACTGAAGTTTTGCAAGTGCTGTACCACTGAGCTATATCCCAAGCTTTATGGATTAAAAATTGTTTTAACTAATTTATTCACTTATTGCTGTTGAGGTCTTGCTATGGGCCTTAGGCTGATCTCCAGCTGTTAATCCTCCTACCTCAGCCTCTCTAGTGGTAAGATGAGAGGCATGCCTGAATTTATAGAATTATTATTAGAATTGCCTTACAAACCTAATGTGATTTTATTATTATATCAAATTTCTGGTGATAGTATTGTTGATTTAAAGAAAAGATTGTAGCCCCAAATCAGTAATGCATTAAACATGAATAAGTGAAATATTGACATATTTTGCTTATAAAGGTAGTATCTTTTATTATAGACTTTCTAGATCCAGAGGTAAAATTTAGGACAGTGATGCAGATACTTATCTAACCAATTAAATGTAAGCATGATGAAACAAAGAAACATCTTAATTTTAAAATCTTGTAAAACCAAGTAGGCACAGAGATTGGATGAAGCAGGTTTAAATCACAGACAATAAATCACCAGCTGTGGTATACAGCAAAGTGTTGTACCCTTTGAAAGTGAATTATGCAAAATTTCTGACTTATGCAATTCATTCCTGTTTCTTTAGGAATAATTTGCCTATTTGACTATAGGAAAATGGCACTTATTTTGCTGAATGAATATACTAGGAGATGAGAGATTGTCATTTTTGTTCAATTCACAAGTCAAGGTTTTAATAAAGAAAGCAGTTGTCTCCTTTTGTGGAGACATCTCAATTAAGTTCCTAATTGCATGGTTGTATGCAGAAAATTATTCACCTCTGAAAGTCCTTTCAAAAGTTATTGAGCATAAACATAACAGATGTCTAATTTGATTGAAAAATAAATCTCAATCTAATAAGAAAATGCTTGCTTATAAACAGTATAACTTTCATCTTTTCTAATGTGATACCATTTTCTGATGCTATAATTTAATTGTGAAGCTTTTTTCAAAAAAAAATTCTGAGTTTTGATCCATGCAGTTATAGTAATTAAACCCTTCCTATCTGATGACTGTTGCTGACACTCTGAAAATTAAACATACAAAATCATTCTTTATGAACCAAAATTTTGGATAAAGGATTTTCAGGGAAGTTTATGATTTATTGGACTTGAAACTTGAGGCTTATCTTGATGTATACTTTTAAGTTTAAACAGAACATTTGTTTAGGATAAAAATATATTTCATATAACCATAATGAAATTAAGGTTTTTCTCACCTCACTGTCCAGATAATACTGACCTTGACCCTTGCCAAACTCAGCTTGCCTTTTAGCATAAAACATCCCACATAGGAAAATAGTATGAATTTTCCAACTCCATAGGGACCGTTTGCTACTGGGAATGAAAGGCTAACTGTGAAAATTTTTATTATTTGGAAAGTGCTTATCTATTTTTCATTTGTGTAACAAGACACCATGACCAAGGCAACTCATAAAATGAAGAATTTAATTGGGTGCTTGCTTATAGTTTCATGGGTTTAGTCTGTTACCATCATACAGCAGGCTTAGAACTAGAGAAGCAGCTGAGGCATCAGAGAGAGGGAGAGAAAGAGAGAGGGGGGACACAGAGAGAGAGAGAGAGACAGAGGGAGAGAGAAACTAGCCCTGGTATGGGTTTTTGAAACCTCGAAGCCTAGCCCTAGTGACTCATCTCCTCCAAGACCACTTAATCCTTCCCTGACAGTTTATACACTGGGGGCCAAGAACACAAATACATAAGCACACGAGGGCCAACCTCATTCAAACTACCACAAAGAGTGCTTTGAAACATTAAGATGATGGTGTTCTCCTAACTAACATAACTGTTTATGAATTATTGGGGTTAAGAATTATGGCAGTGTGTAGATGACATGCTAAATGATCTTATTAAAGAAAAAAAAACCTGAAACCAGATATTGGGGTTAAAACCTGAGAGATCAAACAAATAAGAAAAGTCATAAGCCACCTTACTGACACTCAACTTCCAAAGAGACCTAATTCCTGTATACCCATCCCTATATGCCTTTCTGTTCTGCTATCTCAATTACTCTCTCTGTCCAGTTACATCACTTCCTCTTCCTGTCCAGCTCTGTCACTTCCTGTCTGTCTGTATAGACCTCCAAACCTTTATGGTTAAATAGTGTTGGAATTTAAGGCATGTGCCACCATGCCTGGCCCTGTTCCCAGTGTGGCCTTGAACTCACAGAAAATGACACAGATCCCTGTTTCCCAAATGATAGGATTAAAGGCATGTGTTACCATTGCCTGACTTCCATGTTTAATATAGTGGCTGCCTTTTTCATCTGATTCTCAGATAAACTTTATTGGGTTGCACAAATAAAATATCACCACAACAGGCTGATCTGTATTCTGGACACCATGTTAGGCACTTTGGATGGAAAAGGTTATGTAAAATTCTTTAATTAAAGAAATGGTTGACAATACCTACTCTGTTTCAAATACTGTACTGGAAATATTAGACAATTTTGTGAATAAAAATGACCCAGAATTCTAGTAATAACCAGAAATTAGGATATATAGCTCAATAATGACTTAATAATTGTGAAAATTCTTTTAAAAAAATGTTTCTTCTTTGATTATGCCAGTCTCTTTACTGATCAGTCCATCAGTATAGCAATCCTTTTTACACTAGTCCATTGGGTTTTTTCAATTGCTAATGTCCCCTACTATATATGAAACCTAAAACACAATATGCTACTCATACTCTATTTAATAGTTGACTGTAGCTTATGAGTATTTTACACTATTAAAATATATATTGACTCCACAGTAGAGAAAATTAAAATTAACATAACTGATACTGTGTTCCTCTAAGGTGACCAAGAGAGAAGAGGTGAACATTTTATATTCAAATGACAAATATTACATGGTAACTATAACTATGGCCACTAAGACAGTTGATAAATGAGGTTTGTACACAGTTAAAAACTTTCCTTAGCTGCTGAAACTATCATTCCAGGAAGAAGAAAGCTCCTTAGCTCAGAATAAGCAGCATCCCTGAAACTCACGGTAATGTCCATTACATTAATAAATTGTTATGTGTTGTTTGAATTCACTGAGAACCTGCTTTGGAAACAATGTTGTTCCTGCTCATTTTAGAGCAAATGTTGGTCTCCAACTACTTTTCCAGTCTCCTTATCTATGAAGATATATATCTATCTATACATACATATATATATATATATATATATATATATATATATATATATATGATGGGGAGGGAAGAGACTTTCAAAATAGCCTGAGTACATATGTCTTATCCTTTAAAACAACACGAATGTAACCATACCCAACACATAGTACTATTTCTGTAATGACATAAAAGTAACTACTGTAGTAAAGAGAAACTGGAAGTTCAGCCAGAGGACTCTCTCTCTCTCTTATCCCTGGTGAGAAAGCCTAGTGGTGAATTCCAGCTGACTGCCTCAATGGGGCTTCCCATTCAGTGTATCCTGAAAGTTGTGAGCCCCTTTCTTGGTGGTATAATGCTATAAATCTCTGTCCGTTTATCATCTATCTATCTATCTATCTATCTATCTATCTATCTATCTATCTATCTATCTATCTATCTATCTATCTAATCTATCTGCCTATCTATCTATCTATCTATCTATCTATCTATCTATCTATCTATCTATCTATCATCTATCCATTTATCTTCATCATCTATCATCTATTTATCTATTTATCTATTATTATTATCAGCAGCATCTATCTTCTATCTATCTTTCTATCTTCTATCACCTGTTATTGTTATTTATTCTTTTACTTTGTCTTATTATGTAATTAACAAACTCACTCATTTAAAACTGAAAATATGGCAACCACAGATCATTACCTAGCCTCTAAAAATACTTAAACAGTTTCATGAGCACACAAGTGAAGCAGTTTCTTTCTTTTCTAGTAACTGTGATTTTGATAAAGCCATTAGACACTGCTGGGACATCTGGGAGAAACAGCTCCAATTTGTATGCTGAGAATGCATTAGTTCACATCTTTTTATTGGAATAAAATATGAGGGATCATTTTTCTCCATGAAATATTAAGTATGTGGATCTGTAAGTATTTATATTGCAGTCTAAAATGATTCATCCCTCAGTATCTTTACTAGCTATAAATAAATCAGTAGAGATAATTAAGGTAATCTCATATGCAACGAAGAAGTGAATAAGGATAATAAACAAAATCAATGATAATGAAGAATAAAAATTACCTTCCCATAGTGGATCTAAGGTGATTACTGGCCAGAAACATCTCAGCACTGACACTGTTTCTCACTCTTGATAAAACCAGGGCAATTTAGTTTGATTACAAAATTCATAGAGGCAATGCTTGTGAACTTAGCATATTTGAATTTCAGCTATAAGGAAAATTAATTCTAATGAACAGAACTTAAGGGTATCTATTCTTTGTGGCCTGGATTCACCAAGGGCTTTGCAGGTTTGTTAGTTAGGACTAACATTTTTCTGTTTGTTAATGAGGCTTAAAATTTGCTTCACTTTAAAGACAGATTTACGAGGTTGGATTTTCTGTTCACTTCTCATTCTCACATCTGCAATTTTGTCTATTTTGAACCTGTTTAGGTCTTAACATGTGCTACTGCATTCTCTGTAAGTTCTTATCTACATCAGTCCTGGTGTCTCTGGAAGATACTCTTTCCTTGGAGTCATTCACCACCTGTGGCACTTGTAATACTCTGCCTCCTCTTCTGAATAGAACTCAGAATGTTATGTGGAGACAATAAACAACAGCATTAGTTAATAGTGAGTGCACTAAACATGGATGAGCAAGTAGTAAACATGGATGAGCAAGTCTTTGGGGTTTATGCCCAAGAATAATGCTATACTGAATCATGTGGTAAGTCAATTTTCTGCTTTTGTACAAAACAACACACTTATTTCCATAGTGCTAATACCAGTTTGCACTCCCACCAATAATGGATAAACATTCCCCTTTCCCAGGATCCTCACCAGCATTTGCTGTCATTTGTTTTTATTAATCTTGGCCATTCTGCCAGGGGAGAGGTATAATCTTAAAGAGAATGCTGATATTTGTCTTTCTGAGTCTTACTCAATTTGAGTAATCTCAAGATAATCACCAGCTTTACTCATTTTTCTGCAAACATTTTATTCTTCTTAGAAGCTGAATAAAGTTCCATTTTGTCTATGTAGCACATTTTTTTTATTTCTCTGTTGACAGATATGTAGGTGGTTCCATAAATTAACCATTGTTAATAATGCTGCAATAAAAAATCTGTCAATATTTCTGTGGCACACTGAATTAAATTCAAGTCAATATCCAGAAGTAATATGGCAGGGACATATTTTAGTTCTATTTCAAATTTTCTTTTTTTTGTGACACTTCCATATTGATTTCTATAAGAATTGGATGAATTTACATTCTTACCAGAAATGTGGAAGGGTTTTCTTTCCCCTTTATATTGACAAACAGTTTATATTGATTTTTTTTTCTTAACAATTGTCATTTGCGCTGTGGTGAAATTATGCTCTTCACAGAAATAGGGAAAACAATGTTTTTAGCTCTTCAACACAAACTTGCATGTATTGGTGCTGGCATAGTTCTGTGCTCATCTGATGTGCTCCTAAAGTTCCTACAGGTGCACATCATGAACTCATTCAAATGGAAAGTACCCTTCCAGGAGTTTTCATATCATTCTCCCATGGCTTCTGAATTCCAGACTGATTCAGAAAAATGTCCGACTCACAGTGTAGGACAGATGTTCTAGGACATACCACAGCAAATGATAGTAGCATACTATTTACTGCACTGGAGGTGGTGGGACCTGGGAAAGTGGAGCAGACAAATGAAGCATGCTAAACTCTCATACAAAAGCCAACTTTATTCAGAACATCAAAGAATTTATACTCTGAGGGTTAAAAGGAGTAAAGTGTATAATCACAAGGACAAGCCAAACATTCAAACAAGATGCACATGACAAATAAACAATAGCCAGTCATAATGAATAATCTGAATCAAATTCACTCCTACCCAGTGTACCTGGGAACAGCATGAAAGCATAATCCAAGAATAATTCTGTGTTTTTGAAGAAACTGAGTTTACAAGACTCTTGTTTGGTTTCTTGGTGTTTTCTCATAAGCACTCAAAATTCTCTTCACAAGACTTCATTCTTGGATCCTGTTCTGAAAGGAGAATTTAGAATCTGTTATCAACCTTGCTTTAGAAAGTTAGAAGTATCCACATGGGAGTTCTAATGTGGAAACTCTGGTCAGAACTGAGTGCCTAGCAATGTCCACAAACCTAGACATGGCAATCTAAGTACAACCAGGTAAAGCAGAAGTGACCATAATGTCTTAATCTGTTAATCATAAGTAGGTTAATATGTTAACTATGGTAAATGTTATTCAATATTAAAAAGAAATGAGCTATGAGGCCATGAACCAACATGGTAAACATTGAAACACATACCACTAAGTGAAAGAAACTAGTATCTAAGGGCTGTTTACTTTGAGTCTGAACTATATGACACGCTGAAAAACAAAGACCTGTAATGAAAGGAAAGCATCAAGTGTTTCCTAATGCTTGAGGGGGTTGGGCAAAGATAAAACAGAGCAAAGAACATTTCTTAGGAAGTAAAAACATTTGTTAAATACTACAATGTTAGATGCATGCCAACAGTTATTTGTCCAACTCCATAAAACTCTTAGTCTTAAGAGTGAGTTGTAACAGATCATTGGCTCTAATGTGTTGATACAGTTCCATCAGAATCAAACATACACCACTCTCGTATCAGAGGTTGACAGAGGAATGTCTGGTTCATGTGATTTGAAAAATGGCAGATTGAATTCAGTATGATTTCTTACCAGTTTTGCTTTAGAACTAAATTGATCCAAACATTACATATTTTAAAAATATCATTTTGAGCCGGCAGTGGTGGCACAGGCCTTTAATCCCAGCATTCGGGAGGCAGAGGCAGGCAGATCTCTGTGAGATCAAGGCCAGCCTGATCTCCAAAGCGAGTTCTAGGAAAGGCACAAAGCTACACAGAGAAACCCTGACTCAAAAAACCAAAAACCAAACAAACAAAAATATCATTTTGAACTTCTAATATTTGTTAAATCTAAGGTAATTGGTAATTAAAGTTAGACTAAGGAAATGTCTATAAAAATGCAATAGCAATGAAGAAGTTTCCTAAAATTATTTACGTTTAAAAATTTATCTCACAATACTCTCCACATGATCTTCCCACTCTGAATCTGCTCCCTTCCAAGTAATTCTATCTACTATGTTTCCCTTTCCTAATGAGATCTATCTGTTCCCTCTAGTTTAGTACTGTATACCTACCCTCTGTGATTCTATGAGTTGTAGATTGACATACTAGCTGATATCCACATATAAACAAAAAATACCACATTTGTCTTTCTGAGTCTTGGATACTTCACACAGAATGACTTTACCTCATTCCATCCATTTACCTGCAAATTTTATGATGTCATTTTTTAATGGCTGAGTGACACTCCATTGTGGAAATGCACCCCACTTTCTTTATCCATTCTTCTATTTTAGGACATCTAAGCAAACAGCTAAACTTAAGGGGCATTTGAGAGGATGTATGGAAACCCAGTATACTAGAAACTTCATAAAATATATGCATATATGAAAGTGATTTAAATCTCCAAATCTCCAAATAATGGGGGACACAGAGCCCCAATTGACCATCTCTTATCACCAAACAAAGTTTCAGTACTGGAATTGTATTACATCTACTTGAGTTGTTGACCAAAGGGGACCCATGCAAATCCTCAACAACTCATGCTGTTGCTAAGATTACAGGTTTCTCTCTACAAACTGACAAGTCCCCATTGCTAAAGATAACACCTACATGACACATTGAGCTGGTGCATGCATAGATCACCGATGGATTCCTGTATATACGCTGGCATTTACACCCAGGCATCGACTTTCTTTTCCTGATAATTTTGGTTTGAGGCAATGAGTAAATGAATATAAACTTATGAGTTGTGTGATTACATGTGTATATCTATACACATATTGTGTATTCTCTCCATGCTGACTTACAGCTCATATTAAAGAAGATAACTTAAACTAGTGGAATAATACGTAAGTGTTTGTGGTAATTGAAGCAAGTGACATGTGACTTCCCAGAGATAAATTTTCTTTTCTCTTATGTCCTTTCTCTATTTCTTGTAGGAAAATTAATTTTATTCTTTCCCTTTCTCCAAATTTCAGCTCTCACCATTTCCAAAGTAGGTTGGGCAATTTTCATTAACTTGATATAAGAACAGACATACCTGAGAAGAAGGAATCTTAACTGATGAATTTCCTCAGATAGGCCAGTGGCCATATCTACAGGGTAGTTTTTTCCTACTAATTGACTTAAGATGACTCTACCCACTGAGGGCAGTGCTAATGCTAGGCAGGTGGACTTGGGCTGAATAACTAAGTTAGCTGAATATGCCACGTGGAAGAAGTCAGTACTCAGTGTTTCTTTTCTTTTCTTTTTTTTGGCGGGGGTTTTTCGAGACAGGGTTTCTCTGTGTAGCTTTGCGCCTTTCCTGGAACTCACTTGGTAGCCCAGGCTGGCCTCGAACTCACAGAGATCCGCCTGGCTCTGCCTCCAGAGTGCTGGGATTAAAGGCGTGCGCCACCACCGCCCGGCCTCAGTGTTTCTTAATGGATTTTGCATCATATTCCTGCCCTGCCCTGTGGCATGACTTCCCACGAATGATGGGTGATAACATGTTAGTTGAAAAGGAAGAAACAAAGTGCTAGAGAGGCCCACAGAAATCCACAAAGATACCCCCACAAATGACTGGGGGCAATGGCCGGGACTGACCTACTCTGGTGATGGGATGGCCAAACACCCTAATAGTTGTGCCAGAAACCCCATTCAAGGACTGAGGAATCTGGATGCAGAGATCCATGGCTAGGCCCCTGGTGGAGCTCCGTGAGTCTAATGGGCGAGAATTGTTGAAACCAAGGTTGGATAAAGCACAGGGACAAATAGCCAAACGAATGGAAACACATGAACTATGAACCAAAGGCTGAGGGGCCCCCAACTGGATCAGGCCCTCTGAATAGGTGAGACAGTTGATTGGCTTGATCTGTTTGGGAGGCATCTAGGCAATGGTACCAGGTCCTGTGCTCATTGCATGAGTTGGCTGTTTGAATCCTGGGACTTATGCAGGGACGCTTGGCTCAGTCTGAGAGGAGGGGACTTGACCTTCATGGACTGAGTCTACCAGGTCGATCTCAGTCCTCTGGGGAGGCTTTGCCCTGGAGGAGGTGGGAATGGGGGGTGGGCTGGGGGGAAGGGGGAGCAGGAGGGGGGAGAATAAGGGAATCCGTGGCTGATATGTAGAACTGAATGGTACTGTAAAATAAAATAAAAGGAAAAATAAATAAATAAATAAATAAATAAAAACCTTTCCTCTCCAACCTGCTTTTGGTCATGGTGCTTATGCATGCAACAGAAATCAAACTAGAACACCAAAATACTTTATACAACAGCCTCTGTTCTATGGTGTTTACTGTCAAAGAAATATATTAAAAGGTTTTGCTTGTGTTTAAACTTTCAATACACAGTGTAATATATTTTGTGACTCTTGCTTTTTATTCAGTTTTGTGTCTGTGAGATTCATATGCACATTTGGATAACTATGTTTTGTTTTATTAGCACATCAGTAAGGATGATATGTATGAATCAGTGGTTCTTTATCTGAACTATGGAAGAATGCTTCCAAATGTTTTGTTTTAATAATGCTGAGAAGATTACTATAGTGTTCTCCTCCTATTTCCCACATGGGATACATTTCTAATGCCTTTGCATAAAGTTAGACTTGCTGTTTGATTTGTGCTCAACATTAACGAATTGATTCCAAATCTTTTCTAAAATGCCTGCTCCCATTTACAATCCAAACAACAGCGAGTAGTTGTATTTGTGCATATTATTATCAAACAGGGATATAACTGAATTTTAGAGTTCACCATGTAGTGTCCATAAAATATATCTTATTATTATGAGTCTGTGGTAGATCTATAGCTTTTATCTTAATCAAAATATATACATATTGTGTCATTATGTGCTGTTCATACACTAAAGAAAAATGATTTGAAATAATAAACACCAACTGCAATTCGACATTAAGTTGTGATGAAAATGTAGAGAAGTGATTCTCGACAGATAGCATTTGACATATAGAGATGTAGAATAATTAATTGTAAATTTTTAAAAATCATCACATAAGGGTTTTTATTAGCATGTTATTAACACAGTATGTTATGCCACTTTTTTCTTTACACATCTGAAGCCTGGACTTGTAGCTCTATACTTTGTAGGCATACTCTAGCACTCAGCTATATTCCAAGGCACTTTTATGTTTTCATCTTGCTGTAATGTCTCAGCACAGTGCACAGACAAGCCTTGAACTTATAATACCCATGCCTTGACTTCCTAAGTATCTGGGATTGCAGGCCTGCTGCACTGAGTTCAACTTTGCTTTTCAATAGTATGAAGTCTTTCAAATGTTAATCTTATAAAAATAACACATGGAAAGGCTCAGTTAGTGAATGCTGGACATGAGTATAAAGATCTGTGTATGATCTCCGGAACTCAATTAAGAAAGTTGAGCGTGGAGATACTTGTTTGTATTCCTAGTTCTGGAAAAGCAAAGATGTTAGATTTCTGGGCGTATTGACAGGTAGTTTATCTTCTATGGTGCTTGGTGAGTGCGAGGGCTTTGAGATAATCTGTCTAAAATAACAGGGTGTTTGGTGCCTGAGGAACTACATCCCAGGTTGACCTTTTGCTGTTAGATGTACACACAAAAAAATGAGAGAAGGAGATGGGTAGGAAGAGACAGAGAGACATATAGAGACACAGAAAAAATATCATAGATTCTTTCATGCTATTACCCTTGCCTATTTCTCACTATAGAGAGTATTTCTCACTCTTTCTTGCTTCCATAGATGAACATGGAGAGGTGTTTTTACACTACAACGTAAGACTTCCTTGGTGTATGTATCACTGTATTCCATTTTCATATTCTTTCATTCACTGATAGACACCCAGGTGTCTTCATACTTGAGCTACTATGAACAGTACTGAAATAAATATGGTGGCACAGATAAATTTTCAAGTTTCTGATTCCAATTCAGTTGTATACAGACACAGAAGTGTACTGCTGGAATTTATGATAATAAGTCCTGTTGAGTTTAGAATTACAATTTTCCAAAATTTACAGGCACTGAAATCCAAATACCAAATGACCTGAAATATTTTGGCTCTGAATTCAAAAAAGCCAGAGGCAGATCTGATGCTAGTGACTTGGAGACAGAGGTTGTAGCAGGCAGAAGAGGTTGATAAAGGGAAGAGGTTGATAAAACAAGCCAAGTCTCAGACTTCAAGAATAAGATTTAGTTAGTTATTACACTGCAGGTGACCACAGTGAATATTTGTTTATCATATAATTCAAAAGTACTAGAAGAGATTTACATGTTCTTATCACAAAAGAGAAAGCAACAAATTGGAAAGATAGTAGATATTTCATCAGCTTGATCAAATGTTTCTAACACATTCACACAAATGTGTGTGTGTGTGTGTGTGTGTGTGTGTGTGTGTGTGTATGTCTGTGAATGTATGTGTATGTGTATATAAAATGAGAGGACACCTTGGAAAAAGGAACAAAAGAAAAATCTGTGAAAATCTTTAAAGTGGCTTCATTTTTAATGAAAAGAATGAAACATGAGACAGGGATTGTCATCCTAAATGACAGAATAGGATTTCAGTGTTTATAGACTTAATAGCTACCTTAGCACAGAAAAAGAAAATATTAATTTAATGAGAAAGGTAAAGAGGATACAAGTGAGGGGACTTTTTTCATTTATTATTTAATGAAAATAAAAATTTCTCTCCCTTTCCTGTCTCATACTTCTCACATGCTTACTACGCACTAAATTCACTTCTCTTCTATAATTATTGTTCATGAATATGTTTCTAGGGTTGACCTCTTGGTATTGTATAACAAATATCATCCCTGGTTAAGACCAATTCTCTTTCTTTCTCTTTCTCTTAGCAGTTGTTAATTGCTAACTCTTGTAACTCTTTGCCTAGGCAAAGTCTTGTGAGGTGTCTGCATCCATATTTGCATGATGGGATGCCAATTGATCTTGAAATTGTTCAGATATTTTTAAGCAGTCGTAGTTTTGAGATTTCAAGAGTATAGCTTCCCTATCATGGCTATGATAAAAATATGTTTGTAAAATGGTGACCCAGGGATGGAAAAATGGTTCCACTAGTAAACTCCTTGCCATGTTTAGCATAAGGACTTGAGTTCAGATTCCTATTACCCACTTTGGATAATCATTCTCTAAGTTTCTTCCTGAGTGTCATCTACTCCTTCTTGATGGCATTCACAGTAGGTGTAGGCATCTGTTCTTACAGTTGGCTAACATTTAATTTAAGCTCATTTTTCAATGGTAGAGATAATCATGTACCTACTCACTTCTAAATACAGCTTGCTAGTTTAGGCTGTCCCCTTTGGGTAACTAGGGTAACAGTGGTTGTGACCATTCTCACACATCCGTTTTTTCTGTGAGTCAAATGACTCACAGCAGAAGCAATGCCAAGCATTAGATGCTTCTGTGAAAATGGGCTTATGCTTTTCTGTATATCCTGACAGACTTACTGACAACGTTGCATACCACAGTATACATTGTCCATGGCACTCTTACAGACCTAAAATAAATAATGAGCTATGAAAAAAAATCTCAAGCTGGGATGGATTTTCTCTGGAATAGGCAATAGTCCAATGCCTGTTGCTGACCTGGAGTTAGTTAATTCTCTCAGTAGATGGCACAGTTGTTTTTCTGTAGCAGCCCCTGTATTCTACCTGGCTTCTGCCTCATTGCCAGATTTCTCATATCAATTAGCTATTCAATTTGAACTGGAAGACATTCTTAACAGATATTTTTATGTCTTCTTTTGGTCTATGTAGTGATTAATTTTGGTTGTCTACTTAACAAGAGGGCACACCTGCAAGGCACACCTGACCTAGACCAGTTTAAACTCTGGGAATGTCTATGAAGGATTTTCTTGACTTCAGTAACTTATGTGGGTGAGGCCATTTTCTGGGTTTGGGTTCTGGACTATACAAAGAGGAAAAAGTGAGCTGAGTACAAATGTTCGCTTTTACCTTGCTCTTCACTATGGATGCAATGTAACCAGTTGCCTCAAGCCCAGATACTATTTTTTCCAATTTTTAAAAAATTTGTTTGTTTTTGTTTTGATTTTTTGAGATACCTTGCTTTTCTGGAACTCTACAATTCACAAAGATCTACTTCCAAATGCTGGTGTTAGAAGCTTGCACCACCACCCCTGGCCTACCTAGGCTTTCCTACTGTGATGGGGGGAAAATGGATTTTTCCTTGAGTTGGTTTTGTCAGGGTATTTTAAACTAGCAAAAAACAAGTAAGTTGTACAGTCACTAATAATAGTAGATCACTTAAGAGCTGACTAGAGGGTCCTTATCATCACAGTCTTATTAGGTCTTAGTTTCTAATTCACTTTTTATTTCACCCTGGCGCCCTTATAATCTGAATACATGATATTTCACAGAGCAGAATTTCCATTCTACTATCATTTAGGGTGTGGAGATCAGTGGGGAGATAAGTGTAGGAATCAGTGTCTTGATGAAATGTATAATGTTATCTACAAATGAGAAGTTTTTGTGGGTCTATGTATCACAGTTTGAAAAACCTTTTTCTGTACTACTCGACACAGACATCTTCTATAGATTGACTATAAGTAGATGCTGACCAATCTGTCATTAACTATTTTTTCTTCAAATATGTTCTCAGAAGATTTCTATCCTTGTTGATCTCACCTGCATTCCTTCTGTACTCATAACATTTAAAGAATTTGTGTAATCTTTAGCTTCTATGTAGCAAGTTTACTGGTCATTAGTTTGATCAAAATAACCACATTCTTACGACGTTCACTGTTGATGTCTAAATGATAATTGATACTATTTCTTTGAATGGGATATTTTTCCGAAATTCAGAAATGTCCTCTTAAAATGATTTTTAAAAATATTTACATGTATGTGTGCATGCCTTCATCAGTTTATGCTGAATACTCAACCTCAGTTGAATTTTCCTCAATATTATAAAATGATATACATTCATAGTTTGCTTATGTCTAATTTAAATTGTTTTATTGATACAATTTGTCTGGTTACAGTTATGATTCAACATAAAATGGTGGAATTATGCTGCCTATTAGTCCAAGGTAAAACAGAATGACCATAAAAATGCAGCCACAAGAACTTCATTCATCTCTTCAAAAATTCATGGCAGTCCCAGATGGAGACAACTGATCTTTACTTTCAACTCCCAAATGCCCCAAGACCCTTTCTGACTGGCAGGTTGGATTTCATTTCTAGAATTATGGTTACAATGGAAACTATGCTTTAATATCACCTAGTCCAAAGTATCTGTGACAGATATTTATGCTCTTAACAGTTACAAATCATATATAACACTGCTCATTGTAAAATTTTATGATGCCATATAAGTTGATTTTGTTTGTGACTTTTTAAGATTTTCCTGAATTTACACTTTTTTTTCAGAAAGAAATATACAAGTTTTCTTCAACTTGGGATAGATTATGCACTAGTACTAAATATGTGTAGGATATTTTGTATATGTACTTGATTAATGAATGGAAGACAAATTTTTGAAACTATTAGGTAAAATTTTATATTAACTGCAATATCATGTTTTCCTCTCTCTCTCTCTCTCTCTCTCTCTCTCTCTCTCTCTCTCTCTCTCTCTCTCTCTCTCTCTGTGTGTGTGTGTGTGTGTTTGCAAGAATGAATGCTGTGTGGTGCATCCACATGGGTATGTGGGTAAATGCTCCAACACACATGCATATAGACGCTAGAGCAGAATGTTGCTTGTCTTTAATGGCTCTCTTCCTTATTGCCTTGAGATAGGGCTTCTCAATGAAATGTAGTTCATTGTTTCTATATGGCTGTCCTGTAGGCCTTTATTATCAGTCTGTCTATACTCCTTCAAAGCTGGGTTACGCCGGGCGGTGGTGGCGCACGCCTTTAATCCCAGCACTCGGGAGGCAGAGCCAGGCGGATCTCTGTGAGTTCGAGGCCAGCCTGGGCTACCAAGTGAGTTCCAGGAAAGGCGCAAAGCTACGCAGAGAAACCCTGTCTCGAAAAACCAAAAAAAAAAAAAAAAAAAAAAAGAGCTGGGTTACAGGCACACAAAACCTTGCTCAACCCTTTCCACGAGTGCTTGAGATTCAAATTCAGGTACTCATTCTTGTAAAGTATTTGCTTTTATGCATTGAGAAATTTCTCCAGATATATGCTATGGTGTTCTAATAACTTTAGCATAGCAGGAGATATTTATTTCCTATTGTTTGTGGGATGGGTAAAAGTTAAAATTTCAAAGATGACAATAGATGTACTTGATTTTCCTAAACTGATTTTCTTAATCCCAGCAGATAATCAAGTTAAAATTCAAGATGTCATTGATTTGCAAAATGGTATTCCTTTTAATGCCTCATTTAAGAGTTATTTGCAGAACTATTACAGTGATTATCTGAAAGGAGGAGCAAAATAACTTAGGAGCTTTGGACTTATATAGATTTAAAATTATACTGCCAGGGAACTTTTAATTCATTGAGCAAAATGACTAGCATTTTAATCATTGCAGAGTCACAGCTGAACCAAGTGATCAAACATATTTCTAAGCATGTTTTATTCATTTTGATCAGATGTTTATTGCTTAAAATATTAGGTCTGCCTGTCATTCATAAAATAAACAAATGGTCTAATTTGGATATAATTACATATTTCTTTTATACATATAACCTCATTTCTTGTCTCACTGTGATTGGTACATTTATATACACTTCACTACAATTATAACTAATGCATAAAATTAAACATTGAAAAGAAAAGAAAAAAGATGCTAGTAACTACAGATTTGCACAAGTGACTGAAGATGTAATGATTCATAATGACTTGCCAACTTTATAAGAACTAATTTAATCAAAAAGTTATTGCTGACATAATTGTGTGCACAATTAACCTTCATAATAGAAAATTTGTTTGCTTTGAAGACTCCCAGTTTGTTATCTTAACCCATGCATCATTCTAACTGAATGTTTCAGAGCAGGGGGAAAGAGTCTTCCTATTGGTCAATTCAGAATAGTTTTAATTATTTTTGTAATGTTAATTCAATGCTGTACATACCAGTACTATCCAAGATATGTGTAATTTCTTTCAAAGATTCAGTAATTTTGAACATTTCTTTATTTTTCAAATTGAAGCTTTGAATGTCCAAAATGGACATTTTAATCTATCGAGTTGGGGAGGCCAAATATAAAGCTTAAAAGTTTCAGAATTCTGAAATGAATCATCATTTAATATAATGTTTTGAGGATAGTGACATTTGAAATTTAAAATGAAGGAAAGAAAACTCAACCCTAAAGCAAAGAAGAATGTGAAAGGGAATGAATTTTCAAAGAATAAATGATTAGTAAGAGAGATTTAAGAGGGCTGGAGAGATAGCAGGGAGATTAAGAGCACTGGCTGCTCTTCCAGAGATCCTGAGTTCAATTCCCAGCAACCACATGGTGCCTCGCAACCATCTATAATGAGATCTGGTGCCCTCTTCTGGAAAGGAGGCATACATGCAGGCAGAATACTGTATACATGATAAATAAATCTTTAAAAAAAAAAAGAGAGAAAGTTTTAAGAATAATGCAACACAATGACCAAGCTCTTACAATATCTCTTTAACAGACAAATGTTGGAACATGCTCCTGTGAATATTTGAGATGTTGGGTTTAAATTACCCAACATTTGTACAATTTGTAATATAAAACTTAACCAAATAACTTGAGCTTATGTCAGGTTCAAAAACAAACAAACAAGCAAAGCAAATATACATCTAGGATGGCTACATTGTAGAAATGGATAAATATTAATTTTTATTAAAAAGATAACAGATAATTGAATTGTAGATATTATGAAAGTAAAATATATTTAAAATACATCAGGATATATGTGCTTCTGTTTTATATATATAATATTCTGTGATATAATATATATTATATTCTGTAATATAGACTCTATTCTGTGATAAATATGTATGTATATTTACATGTATATGTTACATACACACACATATGTGTATCTATACACACACACACACACACACACACACACACACACACACTCACGTAGTAGGTAGCCATTCCAGTTTTGATCTGGAAGTCCCAACCCCCATCAAGGCTTCAGCAACTGTCACGCCTACAAGGCGGGGCCAAGGGAGGCGCCGAGAGACCCGAGATCTGAATGGGCCAGTGTGCTCTCTGTTCCTGGACCCTAGACGGTGGAGGCTGACTGAGCAGAGCTCCAGAGAACACCGCTGGACTGTGATACACCTTCCCCAGACCCTGCGACCTACCTATCTTTTCATTTGTAAGTTACCCACTAAATAAATCTACCTTTTAACTATGTGGAGTGGCCTTAATAATTTCACCAATAAACACACACACATACATAGACAGTTAGCTAAGCAGAAACCCCAAGCCCAGGAACATACATTGTCTCAAAACAAAGTAGATAACTACTGAGGAACGACACTCATGCACACATGAACACACACACACACACACACACACACACACACATATATATATATATATATATATACATATACCACAAAATATGCATAATCTTAACTGTTGTGTAAAAGAAAATGCTATTATATTTTAGTATTTAAAAAATGACAAGTTTGGAACAACTACTGAAAATTATGTCTGACTACTGAAAATAGAAAATACACTTATCATTTGTCAATTCATCAGGTAGTTGAGTTAAACTCTGTTGACATTTTAAATAATTGTGAAAACATTACACTCTCCTTCATTTCTATATAGCTTTAGCAATCCATTTTCCTAGAAATGTTTTCTTTTAAACATTTTAGTACATGTTACTATCAGGAGGAGCTGCTAATGAATAAACATGTGTCAACAATCATTTACTTAAACAGGAATTAGAAAGTAAGGTTGCAATTGTTGGTGATGTGGGGAAGGACAAGAAATCAAATTTCTGATTGGTAACTTAATATCCTAGGTGACAAAACAAAACTATTTAAAACAAATGTTGTTACATGGCAACTGCTTTAATGAAATTAAACCCTACAGAAAGAGAACTTGATTGATATTTAGGTGGGTGAAGGCTTCAAAGAATGACCTGCAGTTTTGATTAGTATTAAGGCAAACATGATTTGTATTCACTCATATGTGGATATGAACTATAAAGAAAGCACAAGCGCACTATAATCCATAGACCCAGAGAGGTTAGGTAACAAGGAGGGCCCAAAGGGGGAATGCATGAATCTCCCAGGGAAGGGGAAATAGAGGCAATCTCTGAGTTGGACTGGGGCAGGTGGGCATGGGAACTTGAGGGATCCAGTTATGGGTGGATGGAAGGGGGAGAGTGCTGAGAGATGACTGGAGAGGGGGATTTGGGAGTGGAGTACAGTAGAAGACTGATGGCAAGGGAAACTTCCAGAGTCTGAATCAACTGCTAGGGAGCCTGCATGGGGCTGACCTAGGCACTCTGCTCATGTGTGACAGTTCTGTTTCTTGGTCTATTTGTGGGACTCTTGGCAATGGGGGCGAAGTTTTCCCTGGTACCTTGATCAATTCTCAGGAACCTACTCCTCTTGAGGGATTGTCTTGTCCAGCTTGAATACAGAAGAAGGTGTCTGGTCTTAAGGCAGCTTGATATGCCATGTTTTGCTGATGCCCATGGGAGGCCTGCCCCTTTCTGAACAAATGCAGAGGAGGGGTGGATTGAAGTGGGGAGGTGGGGGACAAAAGAGTGAGAGGAGAGGCAGTGTTCGGGACGAAAAATTAATTAATAAACAAACAAACAAAAAAGAACCCGCTCATACACCAAAATGATCAAAATATAAGAAGTTATGAGGAAAAATTCAGAGAATTCAAAATGGAAATAAAGGAAGAAAGTTACAAATATTCTAAGACGGCAAATGTTTATCAGGTTGGAAAGTGATGCAGGTACCTTCTTTCTGTCTACAAACTTTCTGTTCTCACGACTCCTAAAATTTGTAGCCTCTACACATTGATTAATGCTGTCATCTGCACAGAATTCAGAGTCCTTTCAGAGATGGGCCTCTAGGCATGCCTGTCTGAAATTATTTTGATAATGTTAATTGAGATAGAAGACCAGCTCTCCATAAGTGTTGTCATCCTCTAGCTGTGATCCTAAGCTATATACCTGATGGAAACTCACTGAGCTTCCCAGCACATATTCATTATTATCTGCCTCTTAATTGTGTATATCCTCGAAATCTGTGTTCTTTAATTAGCTATGCTGACACTGTACACTGAGTTCCTTGAGTCTCATTGATACTTGCAAATGATTGTTCTACAATGTTTTAGTTTACTCTCCACGTCTGAGATAGAACACAATGAGTGAAGCAACTTGGGAAAGAAAGGGCTAACTTCAGAATACAGTTGCCATCTTCCATGAAGGGAAGTCATGAAAGGGATGCAAGGAAGAAACTTGGAGGAAGAAACTGACGAAGAGGCCATAGAACAAGATGCTTACTGGTTTGGCTCCCATGCTCTGCTCAGTTTTCTTTCTCAAACATTCTAACATCACACAGGGGTTGCAACCACCGCCTTGTTGCTGGGCCCTTCGACATCAATCCATAACAAAATACCTCATATACTTACAAGGAAATCCAAAGGAAGCATTTTCTCAACTGAAGCTGCCTCTTCCAAAATGACTCAAGTTTTTCAAGTTGACAGACTTAAATCCTAAATCTTTATTTCTCAGACCAAAACATTTGTTTCTTTTTTTTCATTTCACACAGCTCTATGACTCCTTCACCTCATGAGTATCGATGCTACCATTTCTCAGTGTGCATTCATTATTTGTAGTAGGATGCTACATTCTGTCACCATCTACGTTCTTCAAATACCTGATGTTTACTTTGTTTATTTTAATTTTCTTGGTTTTAGTAGTTGTAATGAATTCCATGCTTGGAAAAGTTTGTGTTTTTAGTTTTCCATTTCTGTAGCTAAGTATCTTAGGCAAAGAAATTAATAGAGTCAAATTTATGTTAGTTCATGATTCCACTCCACACTTTGTTAGCCCAGTGTTGGAGCCTGTTACATGTGGCAGGCAGCATGTTGTAGTCGAGTAGAGAAAGCTCTTCCCCTCATGGCTTCTGAAAAGTGAATGGGAGAGATGAGACTGTAATTCTACAATTCCCTTCCAAGGAAGTCTCCAAGGGTGTAAACTCTTAAAGTTCAACCTTTGCCCCCTGGAACCAAGGCTAAAGACCAAACCTTTGAAACATGAGCTGTTAACGCCTTCCAGATTCCCACACATCCCCATATAAACCAGACAGACTGCACTTAAAAGAATGGAACACAACAAATAATTTATCCAATGAAATTCCAAAACCAGGAATCTTTCACATTCTTCTTTTCTTATTCTCCCAAGAAGTAATGTTGGCACTGATATCTACATCTTTCTTTTAACCTCATTTTTTGACAATGTTCCTGAAGATAAGAGATAATTTTGTAACTACAGAGCTTCAATCATGTTCTTAAAATTACCAAAATGCTAAGAACGGCAGGAACAATTGACAAAGAGGACTTAGGTTTCTGAGAAGTTTTCTGACACTCCAGATTAGCTGCTATATATTTAACTCTAGAGTTCTTGTTAGATGTGTTTTGAGCTCCACGATTTTGTTTTTTTGTTTGGTTGTTTGTTTTTGTTTTATTTTGTCTTTAGTGTCATTTGAAACTAAACCACTCCTGTTGGATCCAATTATTTTCCAGCAGAGTACAACAAAATGCCAAATGTTCAAGATGAGCTAGAAGAATATGTTGGTAATTAGATTTTAAATGGTAATTGTTTCATATTTCTTAATAATGTTCTTCTCTTCTTCTGCTTCTGTTCTCTTACCCCTGTAAACATATGCTCTGGATTACTATTACACTGTCAAGTTATGATGCTGAAATCAGAGTCTAATTTCTTTTCTGGAGTTTCACATCTAAACAAAACTTATACACACATAATCACATTCTAGGCTGGAGAAGGAGAGAGAAACATATAGAAATTAAGGAAGTCTGTCACATTCTTTTTGGGTTGTCAAGTATGAAATATGCAGGGCAGGCTATAAAGCTGAGAATGCTAATGTATATAAAGTAGCCAGAAGAAGATTGGAGGTCACTGTAGTACAGAATTTCTTCCTTTTCCTTTTTACAAGGCCATGGGTTTCTCAAGCTTTTCAGTTGATCATATAATGATCCCTATACTATGAAGGATATTCTAATTTTATTAAACTACTGATTTAATTGTTATAACTTCTATAAATTATGCATTCAGAGTAATATTGAGGCTGTTTTTAAACTAAGCAACTAGATACCATGGCTTAGTTAAATATTAAGAATATAACATACACCTAAATATAACTTGTGATCATGAATATGGTATATGTAAATATGAATGTATATGTAACTGTGCATTAGTGTGTAATTGTGTGTGTGTGTGTTTGTATTGGTGAGTCTATCTTGTTTACTGATTTCATAAGAGTAATGAAATATTTCAAATTTTTATAAACAAGATTGATTCTGTTCCTTTCATAATATTTCTTTCATACTGAAACTATAAGAAGATAATAAATAGATATTTATGATACTCTGATGTTTTTAATTGTTTGGACAATAGATATGTGATCAAATACTATTTTGCATGTTTCTGTGAGACTGTTTTTTTATAACGTTTAATATTTATATTGGGAGAGGTGTCATCCTTCAGACATGAATGTGACTTTCATCCAACCAATCAGCCAGAACAGGACCAAAGACTGAGTTCCCCTGTGGAGCAAGAAGTTATGTTCTAGACCTTAAATGTCAACAACAGAAGTAATACTTTCTTGTGGCTTATTTTCTAGCCTCGAGGCAGATTTCCAATACCCATGCTCTCAGGACTTGATACTCTATTTAAAAACGTAATTTTGATCCTACTTCTTTAGAAAACACTAGCAGTTTGGTAGTTTTTATAATTCTTTCAGTTGTGGACCATTAATATCTGATTTTGATGAACAAGTTATTCTGGTAGATTAAGATGCAAAGTCTTTCATATTATCAATATATTATCAATTTCACATATCATCTATATAGATGTGAAATATAATTATAATTGAACTTCACACAGAAGGATATCTTTGATGTTGAAAATTTCCCTTTTTCCTATTAGACTACAGTGCAGTCCCATTTATCTGCCAAGAATTTCTATTTTGTTTTAGTTTATGCAATTGAGTTTTCACTTGAACATTGTAAATATTTACTTACCCTTTCTGAGGAACAATTTTTATTTTTCAAATTTTCCATTGTTCTCTCTCAAATTCAACATTCCCTTTAAATCCATGGCAAAAAGACTTTTGCTACATCTCACAGGCACTATCCCTGAAACTGTGTTAGCAACAGGAGCACTTGAAAAAAAACAATGAAAATTAAGCTGAAAACTCTATCGGTTTGTGTGGTGAAAACACAATAGAATTTTATAGAACATTACATTATATCCAAGTTTTGCCCATGATGAATATTCTTCACAAATGTTCTGAATCTACACCCAAATAATTCATTGTTACTTGGTGTGACAATGTTTGTGATTATTATTCCAGTCATACACACACACACACACACACACACACACACACACACACACACACACTCAACTTTTCAAAACACAAAGCTTCCAAATGTTGCATATGATATTTAGATTATAGGTGAAATGAGAGTATATGCTGGATTTTATTGATATACACAAAATTAGAAGCTTATAAAAGAATCAACTTTTAGATAATATTGGAGGGGATATAAAAATAAGTTAGAAATACTAAAATGAGCAATATTTCTTTCTACAAAACTTTTATGAGATTATGATATAAGCACTACATTTCTCCTTTCTATTTTCTCTCATCTAATCATCTCATAGGCCTCTCCTGATGTTTTCCAAATTCTTGGCTTCCTTTTACATTAATTGTTACTATATGCATATATATATATATGTATATATATATATATATATATATATATACATATATATTCCTAATATCACCTGTTCAACTTTTATAATATCACTCTATTTATGTTTTCAGGACTGTCCATTTGATATTGGATAACCAATTGGTGACACATTTAATTGTAATGAATATTAATGCATTTCTTATTAAACAGTTAAATTTAAAAAGTTAAAGTTTCAAAAAGAAGCTCTGTTATCATTTTGGTCAAGGAGGGAGGAAGAAATAAAGAGGATAGCTTGCAGATTTCAAGTCTAGACAGTCATTAATAAAATTCAAAATATTTTAAGTTATTTTGGTTCAGCTTCAGAGATGCTAGTCATTCAAAGCATAAAAGGCACAACAAAGCAAACTTTTTCAAACCCTTAGCACCCAGGAAGCAGAACAAGGTCAATATTGTTAATTAAGAGTAAATGCCTTACTGAGCAGTGGTGGAGCACACCTGTTATTCCAGCACTTGGGAGGCAGAGGCAGGTCGGTCTTTGTTGGTTTGAGGTCAGCCTGATCTACAGAGCTAATTCCAGAACAGCTAGGGCTACACAGAGAAAACCTGTCTCAAAAACTAAAAATTAAAAAAAAAGTAAATGGCTTAATGTACATAAGAGAATTGTAGTTAAAGTAACAAAGTTATTTAATTCATTATTTGAATTCCAATGTCTTCATTCATATTATAGAAAAATAACTAACATATGACATCTGAGAACATAACTGAAAGGAAATAATGGAAACTACTGACAGGAAAACATTGAAAATAGTAGTTGTTATTCACAAAACACAACATTCAATAAATAGTAATGTAACTATTATTATGAATTTAATAGTGGTAGAAATATACCAAGGTTTTCCCAACATTTATGAAATGAGTTGTTTTAATCTCTGGTCTTTATTTGGTGACTATATAGTTCTGCTGGATACAGGGAACACGGTTTAGTATAAAGAAGAAAATATGGCTTGGAGATTGTTCTTGAAGCTTTTGTATTATGCTAGGTGAAGGAAGATCAAAACCTGTTTATGATGTAATATGGGCTCTGAAGCAGATGAAGTGAATGCATTTATAAAATATATTTGATTGAATATAAAACTATATGAGATGGATAAAGACAAACTGAAACCAAGAAACAAAAGACAGACTTCTCCATAGTTCAGAAGAAAGAGCCAGAAGAGAGGAAGCAGCCATGTTCTAGTTATTGTCAGGTCCCTGGAAAGTTATTCTTCTGTTGCTGAAATAATTATTAGTATTTATCAGTATTAATTGAGATTAGATGGTATTCATTTCCTGTTAGTGCTATAATCATTTGGTAGGCTGGTGAAATAAACAACATAAGCTTATAGCTTTACAGTCCTGTTTATAGAAAATCCTAAATAGATCTTAATTATGCTACAATCAAACTGTTGGAATTCCTTCTGAGACTCATGGAGAAAAATATGTTTTTGGTTTCCTCTTGAAATTTAGATAGTTTTCCTTCAGCTCTTAAGGAACACTGTCTCTCTTCTTCCTACACTCTTTAATTTATAAACCTATGTGATATTAGACCCATCTTTATAATCAAGGACAATATATTTATTTTCAGATTAGGTGATCAGAAATCTCATTTCTATATCCTGTTTATATGTCTTCTTCCATACCCATCCCCCAAAAGAAGTCAGACTTCAGACTGAGAAGTGAACATGACTGGAAGGATGTTTTTCATTTTGAAAAGATATCTAGTGCATAAGTAACAAGAAAATTCTCACAATAAAAATGAGATCTGTCATGAAATCAAAACACAATGTGGTAGAGAATGAGGGATGAAAGAGAAAAGTGCCACTGGACTCAAAACCCTCTACTAAACTTCGTTCTTCACAATTGTATGAAGAATATGTATCTTGAATATTCTCATGGGTAAGCATGTTTAATGATTTCTTAATATTTGAAATCTAAATATTTTAAAAGGTTTAAAAATCAGGGAAGCTTAAGAATATTGTACTGAAATATCACTAATATAACTAAAAGCATTAATAACTTGCAATTTAGTAACATGATTCATTATAAATTTACTTAATATATAAAATTCTTGCAAGGTCTTTGAAAAGTGATTTAAAAGTAATTAGAATGCACATTGTCATAGTTTTCAATGGTAAAACTTGCATATTTCACAGAATAGATCAAAAGTTGAGTCTATACTCAGTGATGACTACTTATGCAATTTCTCACCTTATTTGAAATGTAATTTTAAGTTCTAAGGAAGAAAGCACTGGAATAGGAAGTGCCCACACTCACTTTTTCTACTATGTACTTTAGTGGCATCATTTACACTCTAATTATGCATGAAATTACATTGGTTTCTTGCTAAATGCAAAGAAAGAAATGTTTTCATGATGTATTCTTTCTATAGCAAACATTTCTAAAACTGTACTGCTGATACAGCTCATCAAAGAAACCATATGAGATGAAATATATGTGAGGAAAACACTAATTAGAGAGACTTCCTTTCCCAAATACACATGTGCAAGCCCCATTAATGTCAATCACATGGAGATATTTTTCTACAGAATGCCCCTAGGTAAAAACACATAGCTGCCTTTTTCTTTCCAATTAGAGACACAATATATTTTATTTCTCCAAATCATTAACAAGTTGCACTACTGCATTTTCTAAATGAAAATTAAGACCATGTTGTCCATAAAATCATTTGTACAACAAAATGTGATCTTGAAAAGGATAATGTGTGTGTGTGTGTGTGTGTGTGTGTGTGTGTGTGTGTGTGTAGTATACATGCATGTACACAGGAGTGTGTATTTATGTGGAGGCGAGAGGTTCATGTTGAGTTTCTTCCTTAATCACTTCCCAATTTATGTATTCAGACAGGTCTCTCTCACTTGAACTCACAACTTGCTGATTAGGGTAGACTGGTTAGTTAGCTTGCTCTAGGAATTCCCACTTTACTCTGTTTAAGCATAGGAATTTATTTGGATGCTAACTAATCCAAACTTAAGTTCTTGTATTTGCATACCAAGTACTTAACTAGTAAACCATTACTTTGCACAAGGGATATTTTGAAATACTTTTCTTGATGTTGATCTTATATTCACCAAGCTGCACCTTTGTAGTAACTGATTTTTCTAAAGAATTTAAGCCAAGTTTTACTAATCATTTCATGTAGATGGAGCTTACTTGATTTCTTTATATGCAGTATGTAAATCATTATGTTAAAACTTACTGGTACAATATAGACTCTACAGATGTTCTCAGTGATCTGTCAACCCTGCAGAACACTAATTGAATTTATGACTTACTAAATATTTAGAGATTTCACCATGCTGTGGCAAAACATGAACTCATTCTCAACTCTACAAAACATATCAGTGAATACCATTATTCTCACTCTTAAGATAAAATAGACAGAATGGAAACTAATCTGTATGTTATACTGAAAATACATATAATTACCTAAGTTTAGCTGCTAACCCTTAAAACATTTATAAAAAGGAAATAAAAAATCATACCAACAAAGAATGCATTTCCTTTGGAAATAGTAAGAATTACTGAAAATAATCTAATCTACATGAGGCTTATTTTTTGGTGCGTGTTTGTGTTTGTGTGTGTGTGTGTGTGTGTGTGTGTGTGTGTGTGTGTGTGTGATCATATTCTAAAATATTGTAGTATCCAAAATACCATAGCCATAGCAAATATTTAGCCATGACATTGCTAATAAGTTTTACCAATTATGTTACTGATGTCATGATATATTATAGAGATGACAAGGTCAACATTTATCTTATTGTCTTAGGTCTACATGTTCCAAGGATAGACAATGTCATACTACTTTGCCTGGTTTTAGCAAACCATTTGACATTACTAAAAAATTATAGCATTATTTTGTCTTTATCTTCCACAATTCACCAACAGGTCCTTAAAATTTTGTTTATCTGCCAGTGGTAGTGGCGCATGCCTTTAATCCCAGCACTCAGGAGGCAGAGCCAGGTGTATCTCTGTGAGTTCGAGGCCAGCCTGGTCTACAGAATGAGATCCAGAACAGGCATCAAAACTATACAGAGAAACCCTATCTTGAAAAAAATACAAAAAAAATTAACAATGTTTTGAAAAATTATTGGGTAGACATTTGATTTTAGTTATAATGTATGAAAAGTTCATCTTAAAACAGAAGCAGAAACTTCAAAACTAAAGGTCAAATGTGGAGCTTTTCTCAACAAAAAAAAAAAAGGGAAAGTGAATTTGTACTGCAAACCACCACAGTCTTCCCTACCCCCATGTGTGTTTGGGGGAGTTGTATTTCTGCATGTTTCTCTGTCCCTTCTGAAGTTTTGGTGTAGTAGTGGTAGACAGATATTCTACCTATGAGCTATAGTCTTGACATCTTTTTTATTTTTACATTTTAAAATCCTTTTAACACAAAGTTCTCTTACTTGCATTTTATACCTTTAATATCACTATTGTTTCATCTCACCAAAAAATACACAACATCCTCATATGAAATCATTGTAGAAATATTTTTGAAAAGAGAGTTTTATTCATCATTGTACTTAGTTTGTGTGAACAGTGAATGAAAGACCAATATAACAGGATGATCATGTGATTCCTCTAAACAACAAACTTGGAAACAAATATCTATCCATAGGTAACTGCTTAAATATGTTAAAAAGAATTGAAAGGTTTTTTTTTTTTTGAAAGTTTTGTACAATGTTGTGTGGTAATATTTTATTTGTGCTTTAATAAATAAAACTTGCCTGGAGATCAGAGGGAAAAGTCAGCCATTATAAGTAAACAAAGAAGTCAGGCAATGGTAGCACACGCCTTTAATCCTATCACTTGGCAGACAGAGATCTGTCTGGATCTCTGTGAGTTCAAGGCTGCACTGGAAACAGAGCCAGACGGGATAGCACATGTCTTATATTCCAACACTAGTTAAACATGGAGTTCTGGAGGTCTGTACAGACAGACAGGAAGTGACATAGCTGTGCAGGAAGAGGAAGTGATATAGCTGGACATAGCATATCAGATGGCAGAACAGCAAGGCATATAGGCATGGGTAGACAGGAAGTATCTTTCATTTGGAAGCTGAGGTATTGGTGAGGTGAGGTTAGCTTGTGGCTGCTCCTATTCCTTGATCTCTCTCAGGTTTAACCCCTACATCTGGCTCCATGATTTTTACTTAGTAAGACCATTTCGAAATTTGTCTACAAATTTGAATAGTCAGAAAAGGATGTAGTTAAGTAACTAAGAAAACTTTAATATATTTCCATTCATGTAAATTGCACACCATAATCCAAGTTTTTCAATGTATGTATGTTGTTGGTTTTTATTGTAAATCATTTTTCAATGAAGACATTCGAGGTGAAAACCTAGTATGAACATTAACATTTGCTTAGAAAAGCCAAAGAAGCTACTCATACTCACAAAGAAAACAATTCAGCCTCCTTCCATTCAGTCTGTTTTTCCTCTTCTGAATGACCTTGTATTTGACTTTTCTTGTTCTATTCAGCAGTACTGAGATAACTGTCTGGTTCATTCTCAGCTATTACTGACAAATAGCTCAGACAAATCTGTAACAAAGCACAAGTCAAAGAATCTGTGATCTATGATTCACTTGCCTCAGATTCCTTGGTATCTGGGATCACACATGTTCCACCAGGCCTGGAGGCTCCTCAACCTCTCAGGAATCAAGAAGAGGATAATTCCAAAGGCCATAGCCAGCATGGAACTAGAGCTACAAGGATTATAAACAACACACACATAAATGACACTTGTCTGACAAATTGTTAGACAAAAATGGGACTAGGTTTTAAAGAAGAAGTCACTGGTTAGGCAGCCTCAGGAGAGGTCCTGTGTTTTGTCTTTCCTCTAAAAATTCCTGCAGGAGCTTGTCATTAAGAGCTAATAGAGATCCACTACAGAAAGTATGAATAGAAAGTAATCTTCAGAACAGAATCTTGCTACCTGGAGGGAAGAAAGAGGCTTCGAAGGTTCATGAAGGAAATCAAACTTATAAGATTCAGGAAGATGCTAAAAATGACAGGATTCACAAACCTGCACACCACAGTTTTATAAACAGTAACAACTGTTGGGGAAAAAGACTCTCTGATTAGCCCATTGATATTCCGTGCACTCCACAGATGCAGATTTATAAATCATTATTCATGCTTGTAGAGGAATTTTGGTAATACAGTTACTTTGAATCATCCATACTCCTGTCCCTAACTCTCACCTTTGTTTCTATAAGTAAAGCAAATAAATTAAGCTGATCAAGATAGATTTGAGTAGAATCATCCCTTGATTTAATGTTGGTGTCATGTCTTGTGTGAACCAAAGTTTATTTTCTCTCTAGGGAAAAAAAAAAAAAACACAAAACAGACCATACTCTAATAAAAAGGCCTTACCAAATGCATTCTATTTCAATCCCATATACACCTCCTGTCATCCCAAGATAGGGCTAGGTACAATTGAATAAAAACTTATAAAGGATACAAGTTAGAGGCACAGACAATGATAAATAGTGATATTATTGGATAAAGTATAGAAATCTTCTCACTCATACTTCAAAGATCAGAGAGATTTTACAATAATAGTGAGTTGTTACTTAAGAGCTATAAGACAGACACTCTTACTGAAGGATTCTTTTGGAGACCAAGCATTAAAAGGGAAAAATAGGATTTTAAGATATTGGAACAAAAATTACAGCATGTATTAAACAAAATTAATTTTTAATTTATCAGATTAATATCAAATATCTGAAACAGATGTGTATTTACTTCAAATACTATTATTCAAATTAACATTATTAGCTTTCAACAAATACTATAATTGGGACCAAAATGAAAAGATAAATAAATGAATGAACAAGGTAATAGTCACTAAGTCTTGATCAAGTTAATGTCATAGATGGTGGGTTATCAGCTTTTTGATAATAGTAGTTAATATTAAAAAGACATTGATGGAAGGAATAGGACATATTGGAATATGCAATGTGAGAAATAAAGCAACACTTTTAGGACAAAATAACAAGGACATGAGAGAAATCAAAGTGCTGTAACAGATTAGGTTTATTATTGATGGTTACATTGGTGGTATCCAAAACTGAAGAAAGAATCAATGAGCATCAAGAAAAGTCAATATAACTACTGAAACTGAATAGAAAGTAAGTCATAATGTACAAAATCAGAGCATCTTGAACTTTGAAACCCATGAAATAGGAAATGTGCATATAATTTTAATACTATTAGATACTAACGATAACATGGAAAGGAAGACAACATTTGAATGGCTGGAAAATATATCAAACCATGAACTGAGACAGAAGACAAAAACCAAGGCTTACAAGAAAAACTCAGAAAACAAAAAAGAAGGCTTACAAGAAACACCCTAAGTTACAGGAAACTAAAATGGAGGGGAAAGTCTTAAGGGAGTCAGTTGGTGGTAGGATAAAAGAGTCTGTGAAGTGAGAAGTCTGAGAACTAAAGCAAATTTTCTGGCAAAACATATGCAAATAAGAAATATGAGGAAATATTTGAAATATTAAGGAAAAATCTGTACTTTCATATTTATTCAAATTGTACTTCTAAAATGATAGCCTCTAAACATTTACAAACATTTATAGCTTCATTGTCCTCTGGGGATACAAATCCCACAAGAACAGTGACATTAACTATTCTGCGAAGTACGAAAAGAGGAAACATTTCTGAATTAATATCATAAGAGTAGCATTGCTCCAATATCAGGAAGAAATGGAAATATTGCAAATCCACAAAACTCCAGAGTAAACTCTTCCATAAAAATACAACAGGTTTTTCACGAAACACCAGTGAAAAGAATCAAATGTGTGTAAATGTGGTTTACCATGAAGAGAGAGAGATCTTAGATAAGCAATTCAGTTGCCTTTTGAAAAATCACCCAGTGAAAGCAAGACCAGAAAAATAATAAGACTTTTCTAATCATAGCAGCAAATATAGAAAAAACATTTGAAAAGCCAAACCCCCAGGTATGAATCTACACACACAGAGATGAGAATGTGTACATTTTCTCCCATGAGCATTTCAAGATGGTTGAGTATTTTCATCCTTATTCAATATTCTCCTGGCCAATAAAACAAGAAAGTGAAATAAGTATTCTATGGATATCCAGAAATCTCTAAAAAGGAGAGGGAAGGAGGGAGGGGAGGAGTGGGAGAGAGAGAGAGAGAGAGAGAGAGAGAGAGAGAGAGAGAGAGAGAGAGAGAGAGAGAGAGAATGAGATTTATAAGGAGTTGGGTAAATAGGTGGGCAGGATTTACTAGGAGTCGAAGAAGGAAAACATGATCCAAACACACTGTAAAAACTATTAAAAATACAAAAAAGAATAAAACTGTCTCTATTTTTTGGTGACATTATTGTCTACCTAGGCATTCTGACAGAATAAAAGAAAAAACAGTAAAACTGTTGGAAATAACAAAGAGAATTCCATCCTTCCAATGTCTCTCCTCCTAGTCCCTCCCCCATCACCTCTCCGCCCCCTCCATCCATTCCTCTTCCTCCCTTTCTATTCAAAAATGGGCAGACCTCCATGAATATGAACAAAATCATGGCATATCAAGTTATGGTGAGTCTAGGTACCTCCTCTCTTACTAAGGCTGGACGAGGTAACCCAATATGAGGAATGGAGTCCCCAAAAGCCAGCAAAAGAAGTCAAAGGCAGCCCCTGCTCCTACTGTTAGGAGTCCCACAAGAAGATCCAACTACACACATGTCATATATACTTAGAAGGCTGAGGTCAGTCCCATTCACTCTCTCTGGTTGTCAGTTCAGGCTCTGTGAGCCCGATGAGCCCAGGTTAGTTGATTATGTGGGTTTTCCTGTGAGGTCCTTGATCCCTATGGTTCCTATAATCCTTCTTCCCTCTTTTCAGCAGGATTTCCCAAGCTCTGTCTAATGTTTGGCTATGGGACTCTGCATCTGTTTCCATCAGTTGCTGGAAGAAGCCTCTCTGATGACAATTGGCTAGGGACCAATATATGAGTATAGCAGAATTATCATTAGGCATCATTACATTGACATTTTTTTCCTAGTCATGTTTGGTTCTATCCTCAGTCTCTGGGTCATGCAGCTTCTGAGTCCTCGTGGTCCAGGCAGTGTCAGGGGTAGGCTCACTCTGGCGGCATGGGTCTGAAGCTGGACCAGTCATTGGTTGGCTACTCTCCCAGTCTCTGTGCCACCCTAACCCCAGCATACCCCACAGGCAGAACGAAGTGTAGGTTAAAGGTTATATGGCTGCGTTGGTGTCTCAGTACCTCTGCTGGAAGCCTTTCCTCATCACTGCAGATGGTCAGTTCAGGATACATATATCCAATGGAGACATTGAAAGCCAGAAGGACCTGGACAGATGTAATGCAGACACTAAGAGACCATGGATGTCAGCCCAGAATAATATACCCAGCAAAACTTTCAATCATCATAGACAGAATGAACAAGACATTCCAAGACAAAGTCAGATTTAAACAATACTCATCCACAAACCCAGCCCTACAGAAAGCACTAGAAGGAAAATTCCAACTGAAGGAAGTCAGATACACCCTCAAAAACACAGGCAATAGATAAAGCCACAGCAGTAAACCCCAAAGAAGAGAAGTACATACACACCACCACCAAAAATAACAGGGATGAACAATCACTGGTCATTAATATCCCTTAATATCAATGGACTTAATTCACCTATAAAAAGACATAGGCTTACAGAATGGATACAAAAGCAGGACCCATCTTTCTGTTGCATACAACAAACATATCTCATATTCAAAGACAGACACTACCTAAGAATAAATGGCTGGGAAAAGACTTTTCAATCAAATGGTCTTAAAAATACCTGGGGGTAACACTAACCAAGCAAGTGAAGGACCTATATGATAAGAACTTTAAGTCCCTAAAAAAAGAAATTGAAGAAGATGTCAGAAAATGGAAAGATCTCCCATGCTCATGGATAGGCAGGACCAACATAGTAAAAATGACAATTTTACCAAAAGCAATCTACAGATTCAATGCAATCCCTATCAAAATACCAACACAATTCTTCACAGACCTGGAAAGAATAATACTCAAATTCATATGGAAAAACAAAAAAACCCAGGATAGCCAAAAGAATCTTGTACAATAAAATAACCTCTGGAGGCATCACGATCCTTGACTTCAAGCTCTACTATAGAGCTACAGTAATAAAAACAGCTTGGTATTGGCATAAAAACTGACATGTGGACCAATGGAATCGAATTGAAGACCCTGACATTAACCCGCACACCTATGAACATATAATTTTTGACAAAGAAGCCAAAAGTGTACAATGGAAAAAAGAAAACATCTTCAATAAATGGTGCTGGCATAACTGGATGTCAATATATAAAAGATTTCAAATAGATCCATATCTGTCACCATGCACAAAACTTAAGTCCAAGTGGATCAAGGACCTCAACATAAATCCAGCTACTCTGAACCTGTTAGAAGAGAAAGTAGGAAGTAGTCTTGAATGCATTGGCATAGGAGATCGCTTCCTAAATATAACACCAGTAGCACAGACACTGAGAGAAACAATCAATCAATGGGACCTCTTGAAACTGAGAAGCATTTGTAGAGCAAAGGATACGGTCAACAAGGCAAAGCGACAGCCTACAGAATGGGAAAAGATCTTCACCAACCCCACATCGGACAGAGGACTTATATCCAGAATATATAAGGAACTCAAGAAATTAGACATCAAAGCGACCAAGAGTCCAATTAAGAAATGGGCTATAGAACTAAACAGAGAATTCTCAACAGAGGAAACTCAAATGGCTGAACGACATTTAAGGAATTGCTCAACATCCCTAATCATCAGGGAAATGCAAATCAAAATACTCTCTGAGATACCACCTTACGCCTGTCAAAATGGCTAAGATCAAAAACACTGAAGACACTTTATGCTGGAGAGGATGTGGAACTAGGGGAACTCTCCTCCACTGCTGGTGGGAATGCAAGCTTGTACAATCACTTTGGAAATCAATATGGCGCTTTCTTAGAAAATTGGAAATCAATCTCCCCCAAGATCCAGCTATACCACACTTGGGTATATACCCAAGAAATGCTCAATCATACCACAAGAGCACTTGCTCAGCTATGTTCATATCAGCATTGTTTGTATTAGCCAAAACCTGGAGACAACCTAGAAGCCCTTCAACTGAAGAATGGATAAATAAATTGTGGCACATATACACAATGGAATACTACTCAGCCAGAGAAAAACAGTGACATCATGAGGTTTGCAGGCAAATGGATGGATCTAGAAAAAAATCATCTTGAGTGAGGTAACCCAGACTCAGAAAGACAAATATGGTATGTACTCACTCAAAGGAGGATCCTAGATGTGGAACAAGGATGACTGGACTGCTACTCACACCACCAGTGAGGCTACCTGGAAAACAGGACTCCAAGAAAGACATGAGGATCACCCAATGACGGAGTAATTGCTGAGATCTACATGAACAACCTGGACATGAGTGGGAGTAATGAAGGGCGAGGGTCAGGGAAAGAGAGCGGGAGATCCCAGCTGGATTAAGAACAGAGAGGGAGAACAAGGAATAGGAGACCATGGTAAATGAAGACCACATGAGAAAAGGAAGAAACAAAGTGCTAAAGAGGCCCACAGACATCCACAAAGATACCCCTACAAAAGACTGCTGGCAGTGGTCGAGAGACAGCCAGAACTGACCTACTTTGGTGATGGGATGGCCAAACACCCTAATAGTTGTGCCATAAACCCCATCCAAGGTCTGAGGAATCTGGATGCAGACATCCATGGCTAGGCCCCGGGCGGAGCGTCAGGCGTCTAATTAGCAAGAAAATGGAGGGTTTATATGAGCGAGAATTGTTGAAACCAAGGTTGGATAAAGCACAGGGACAAATAGCCAAACGAATGGAAACACATGAACTATGAACCAAAGGCTGAGGGGCCCCCAACTGGATCAGGCCCTCTGAATAGGTGAGACAGTTGATTGGCTTGATCTGTTTGTGAGGCATCTAGGCAGTGGTACCAGGTCCTGTGCTCATTGCATGAGTTAGCTGTTTGAAACCTAGGACTTATGCAGGGACACTTGGCTCAATCTGGGAGGAGGGGACTGGACCTGCCTGGACTGAGTCTACCAGGTCGATCTCAGTCCTCAGGGGAGACCTTGATCTGGAGGAGGTGGGAATGGGGGGGGGGGCTGCGGGGAAGGGGAGGGGGGCAGGAAGGGGGAGAACAAGGGAATCTGTGGCTGTTAAGTAGAACTGAATAGTATTGTAAAATAAAATAAAAGGAAAAAAAAGAAAAAAGTGCACTTTAGACAGGTAGAAGCACTCTCTGGGGATAAGACGGCGAGGTGGTAAGATAAGGCTAGTCGTGGCTATTTGCTATTTCTCTTATCTCTTCAGCTATTATCCCTGTATTTGGCTCTGTGTTTCTTATTTAATAAGACTATTTAGAAATTTGTCTACACAGAGACATTACACTCACAAGGTTTCAACAACATGGCTGCCTAAACAAGACCTAAATATGGAAGATACCAATAAACATGCTATTCCTGAAGAACAAAAATAAAACATATACATATTTGTATATAATATATTTAAATATATGATATATATTTAAATTATAATATATACATATACTTAAGTTTATGATATCCATTTAAACTTAAATTTCTAATAAAAGATCATTTACTCATTTGTCAACAATGATGTTTGATATCTGAAGACTGCAATATGTTCATACTAATTTTGTAGACTTAAATCTAGTTCAAAATTAATTTTAATTATGAAAAGTCAGTCAGATGTTTAAAGAAGAACAAAACATGATCAACTACTTAGTCATATTAACTTCTCACTTTCCATTGAAGATATGAAGGAGACACAAAAGCAAAGATATAATTGATCATCAGGATGATATTACATAAGCAAGTAAAGAAATATGAAACAAAAATTTTGAAATAATTGAGTCATATTTTCATTCCAAATACTTTCATTGATCTATGCAATAAATGATAGCAAGCCATAAAAATGTTCATGCCTTTTCTCTATATCCTGAACAGAATATGTTTCCATAGTGAAAACCATTGCTGCTGGAGTGAGATTATATTTCAGATAGATTAATTTGCCTTTTCTTGATTGCTTTTTATGACATTGAACTTCTTTTTCATATGTTCTTTGACCATTTGTCCTTCATCTTTTGAGAATTGTCTATTTCATTAGCACACTTTTACTTAATCCATTGCTTAATCCATTGTTTACTGTTTGTGTTCTTTATATGTTCTACATATTCATCCTCAGTCAGATGCTAGCAAATATTTTTTCCTTTCTGTTAGCCATCTTTTTACCAAATTTTTTCCTTTGTTGTGAAGATTTTTTCTTAATTTTTTGCAATCTAATTTATCAAATGTTGAAATCCTGAGAAATTGGAGCCTTTTTTAAGACTTTGCTGGATGTCTAGATATAACTTAATTTCCTTGTTAAATGTGGCCCAGGTGCACTATGCCTGAGAATTTGCTCAAAGACCTCTAAGCAACATATCACAGAGGTAGTTACTGATTGAAGCTAACTGAAAAACTATTCACCACAGTGAAGTTGTGGAACCAAGTTACACATCCATCATCAGAGTAAGGACAATGAAAACATAAGATGTGTATATAATGGAATGCAATAAAAACAATTTTGCCACAAAGTATAATGAAGTTATGCTACTTGTTAGAAAATAAGTACATTTGGAGATCATCATATTAAGTTAACATTCTCAGAAAGACAAATATTACATTTTCTTATATTTTATATAGAAAATTTGTATATATGTAAAACAGTTTAGGAGAATAAAGATGACTAATAGATGATAAGAAAGAAAAGAAAGGAATAGTAGGAAGAGAAAAGAGTAGGAAGTAGGGAAAAAGTATATTTCATACTAGTATGAATAGGTTCTAATGAAATCAAGTACTCTGTATAGTGAATATGTATCAATACTAATATATATATATATAGGTATATGAACTGGAAATGCAGTTGAGTCTCGTATTGTAAATAAACATGCTGAAAATGGAATGAGTGGCCAGGACTAAATCTAATCTAAATCTTACCTCTGAATAAAACATATTTTGATTTAAGATTCTCATACCATAATTCTGACATGGAAACTCAATAATAAAGAAAAATTGAGTTTTATAGAACAGCAAGAAAGAAACGCACTTCAGAAATACTGCTGGAATAAATAAATAAATATGTTGTAGTTAATTGCAATAATTTGATCGGTAGTATACAGTCATGGCAATAATGTCCAAAACTTATAGGGTCAACTCTAATGAATAGATATTTAAGCAGAGAAAGAATTTTTTAAATCATTTAATATAAAATATTTAATTTACAATTGCATACTGGAAGACTAAGTATATAGAGATGAACTAGCAATGAACTAGTAATTCTTTTTGTTTACTCTGTGAAGATGTTGAGAAGGGTGATAATACTACTGCCAAGAATGGTGAGGACTGGAAAGGAATAAAATAACGGCCCTCACTTTATAACCTCTGAATATGGAGAAACAAGAGTATACAAGACAGGAAAAGGAGAAATCACTGTTATCTGCAATATTCCAAATATGCCTTCTATTGTAAAGTTATACAGCGGACAGTAACCTAGGCATGTAAGTTGTGTTGTGCTTTGGACTTAATGAGAATTGTCCACAAAGAAATTCTGATTATCTTTGTGTTATGGAAAAGTATTCATTAGCTAGTAATAGCTGGTTTTAGAGACCATTTGTATTTTGTAAATAAAAAAAAACATAGATAATGTGTTTAAGTGGTTGTCCTGATGTTCCAATTTCACAATAGTTACTACACAATTGTGAAGGAGGATTGGTCATTTGCAAATGGTAATGATGACTTTTAGTTCAGTGATAACTGCAACATACACCATTACATGTGTAATTGGCAGTGATCCTCATCAAAGCACTGAATCGCAGGCAACAGTTGAAGGACAAAACTCTCATTTCTTTCATGTATAGTGTTCCTTGAGATAAGTAGCCAGATAATTCTACTTATTGATTAATATATTATTCCATAACAACATTAATACACATTTTTACAGTGCTCACTTTTGTATTCAACTATCTTAAAAGACTAAATAGTTGGCTTAATGAATTTCGTGCCACTTATGTCAAGGTTAAAGATACATCCTTTTGCATCCTATTTCATATCTCAAGCAAGTATGAAGGTCAAGAACCATTTTTATTGCTAATGCTGTGTCTTTAAGTCAATACAATGTAAGGGAGGCTTCAAGAATATTAAACCCATCAGCCAATAAAAATGACTTAATAATAGGCAAACTATTACAGGTAAGTGTTAAGAAAAAAATGTGACACTTAAGGAAATTGCTGCAGCAAAGAAAAATAATCTCAATAATAGGGTAATTAGTTGATATTATTTATGTGTCCACCCCATTAGTTACATCTAGTCAGTTATCCATTTTATGTGGACACAACTATGTATAAATGACAACAGTGCTAATATTATTGTTTTAAAAGGATTTCATTTTTATTTGAGTTTGTAACGGTAGGAGATAGATGTACACATTTTTTTCTATATTGATAATACTTACACAAATGTCAAATAATTATGTAAGCTTTTAAAATGTACATTAAGCATAAAATTCTCTGACCATGATCACTGACAAAATCTTCTGCCTACTTTCCTAGAGAGAAGCATGATCAATTCATTAGGTACAATTTCAGAATGCATTCTTTTTGTTGTTGTTGTTTGTTTGTTTGTTTTGAGACAGGGTTTCTCTGTGTAACAGTCCTGGCTGTCCTGGAACTCACTCTGTAGACCAGGCTGACCTTGAACTCACCGAGATCCACCTGCCTTTGCTGGGATTAAAGGCATGTGCCACCACCGCCTGGCCAGAATTCATTCTTAAAGCCTGTGTAAAACTTCCAAATTCATGTTAAATTTAGGGATGATATAAATATGTGTATAAATTAATATGTCATTGGTGAGTTGAGATTATTATTTCTAAAACAGGCTAATCAACTACTAAAGGATTAACAATTCACAATTTTTTAAATGTGATAAATAGATGATTCTGTACTGAGTGGAGGCTAGCTCTTATAGCGGCTAAATTGAAGACATGAAGCACTATTAATGCAAAATAATAAAGTTGATTTTTAAAATATTACTGATAACTTGAGTAAATCTTTTGGAGGTTGTAGCATGAATCTTAAAAGTTCTTATTAATAAAATCAAACCTGAGATGAGTTGTTGGGGTCCATGCTGGTAGATCAGAGCGACAGAACAAGCCACAGCTATCTCACCTCGCCGGATCCTCAGCTGGTCTTGTCTCCTCAGACTGGAGGCCTCTGAGTCCTCATCCGGAATGAATCTCAGCTGAACTGTGCTGCTCGAAAGCCTGAAGTTTAACCAGCCACATGTTTAACCAGCCAAAAGCCTCTAGTTTCTGGTCCTCACACCTTATATATCTTTGTGCTTTCTACCACCACTCCCTGGGATTAAAGGCTGGCTTTCTGGGATTAAAGGCGTGTGTCACCATGCTTGGCTATTTCCAATGTGGCCTTGAACTCACAGAGATCCAGAGGGATTTCTGTCTCTGGAATGCTAGGATTAAAGGTGTGAGTGCCACCATTTTCTAGCCTTTGTATCTAGTGGCTGTCTGTTCTCTGACCCCAGATAAATTTATTAAGGTACACAATATTTTGGGGAACACAATACCACCACATCTCCTCTCTTTTTGTCTAAAATTAAAGAAAGCTTATAACTAATACAAGAAAAACTATCTTCAATAAGTATATGCAATATACAGTCAAAATTACATTAACAATGTCTAGTCCATTAACATTTGACAGATCCAGACAAAAACTCCATTATATATATTAACAATGTCCAGTCCAGTAACATCTGATAAACTCAGACCAAAAAATTTTCATTACTTATCTTATTTAAAACAAGTAGTTCCTTTTTAAAAGTAGATTCCATAATCTCCCTTTTTATCTTATCATATCCATATTTTCTTTTTTCTTTTCATAATAGATTCATTAGTCTACCTTTTGTCATTTTTATATCTTCCCCTTTTTCTTCAGTGTAGATTCAGTGATCTACCTATTTATCCTATTATTTCTTTATCTTTTTTCTCAGAGTAGATTCGATGATCTATCTCATATCTATATTCTCTTTTTCTTTTTGCTTTCTAGGGGTGAAGATATCTTTAGGGAATCTTGAAAAGAAAATTTTGGGGTTAATCATCAAGTCCTGTATCGTTTGTCCAGTCTCTGCATAATAGGAAAGTTCAGGGCTTGTTTCAAGTCCTTGTTTGAGTAGTCTGTCAGGCTGGATCATCTCAACTAGTCCTCTCGAAATTGTTCTGACCAGTTTGTAGTCCAAAGTCGATTTTTCCATGGTGTTAGTCGGCTTAATGGCTTTATCATAGTCCATGTGGAATCATCGTTGTAGGATCCTGTCATCTTTTTGAAGATTGCAAAGTCACTGTTAGGTGTAGTCATGGTTTCCTGCGGTTTTTTTTTTTTGTTTGTTTGTTTTTTTTTGTTTTTGTTTTTTTTTTTGCCTCCTCTGTGGTTTGGAGTAATCACAGTCTGATAAATGTCTGTCTCTCGGAACCATAAACATTCATCCCTAGAACAGAAAATCTTCACAACAATTTCTCCCCACCATTTGTCTTGCCAAAACTTTTCCAAACTGACCTTTGCCGATGCTTTCTTGTAACACGATGGTCCTGGCAATTCTTCTCTGAACCAGCAGCAGTAAACCCTTTGTCCCAGGTAGCAGCATCACCGCAGTCGCCAACACGATGAGAAGGAGCTGGCAATGTGGAGCAGTAGCCACTGCTTCCATGGTCCCACCACTGTTTGTGGTTCAGTCTGGGCCAAAGCTTCTCCCAAACCTCCTAGGCCGGCCTCAAACTCGGGATCCTACTGCCTCTGTCTCCTTCAGCAAATCCTACCGGTATGCGCCACCACAACTTTTGAGGGAAGTGGGTCACTGTGGAGGTAGGCTTTGAGATCGCACCCATGTTCAAGCTATCCTCAGTGTGGGACATAGTTTACTTCCTGTTGCTTGAGGATCAAGATGTAGAATTCTCAGCTCATTCTCCAGCACCATATCTGCCTTACTTTTTGCTATAAAGATAATAGACTATACCTCAGTAACTGTTAACCAGCCCCAATTAAATGTTTTTCCTTTATATGAGTTGCCATGGTCATGAAGACTCCTCAAAACAATAGAAACTCTAGCTAAGACAGTAAGTAATAGTGTTTCTTTTTTAGAAAAGTTCCAAAGGAAACTACATTCATCTGTCCTCATCACAAATACACATTGCTATTAAATTTAAGAAGATAATAACATTCTAGTAGACAGCCATATTTGTCAATTAAAAATTTACTATTTTCAAGATGTCAATGATCAAATTATTCTATGAAATCAAAACATATTCAGCAGAAATTCTGGCAAAATTTCTCTATATTTGTCCAACTCCTCATGAATGCATACTCTCATGATGTAGAATTTCCTAAAATATTTGAAACCAAGTTGAAGGACTTCTTCAAACAATGTTCAAACTTAACAGGAAGCAAAACTGATAACACATGGAGTATTGTCACAGAATAGGCAAAGCACACAGTGTAACAGAACTGAGAGTTCAGAAGTTTGTCATATTTATAGGTAAGCTGATTTTTTTATAATGATGCAGGACAATTTTATGAAAAAAGGAAGGCATTTTTTTTCCTACAGATGTTTCTGGGATAACTGGATATATACTTGCAAGGAAATCAACTTAGACTGGTATTTCATATCATATGTATAACTGATTCATATGGATCACTGAATTAAATATAAAAATCCAAACGTTAAAAAATATTGGGAAAACATGCTATAAAATTTTTGTGACATGCGTGTTTCAAATAAAATTAAAAGCCCAAACCAGTATATAAACAAGATTGATTGTTCTTGTTCAAAATTCTTTTTCTTTCTTTCTCTGTGTTTTTTTTTTTTTTTTTTTTTTTTTTTTTTTTTTTTTTTTGGTTTTTCAAGACAAGGTTTCTCTGTGTAGTTTTAATGCCTGTCCTGGACCTCGCTCTGTAGACCAGGCTGGCCTCCCACTCACAGAGATCTACCTGGCTCTGCCTCCTGAGTGCTGGGAATAAAGGCATTCACCACCACTTCCTGGCTTAAAAAAATTCATATCTTTTGAACTTCAAAAAACACCATTAAGAAAAAAATCAAAGTGCAAGTCGATGAAATAGGACCAACATTTCTAAGTACCAGTTTGATAAAGACCTATTTATAGCATACATAGAAATTTTACAAATTGTTAAAAAGTTAGCCTAGTTATTGGCAATACATTTGTAGACTTTTATGAGGAAGATATTCAAATGGCTAATAAGCATGTGAAGAGACACTCATCAACATTAATCACTATGAAAATGAAAACAAAATCTAGACTATACCACCTGGAATGAATATAATCAAATGACAGACATGCAAATGCTGATAATGATGTAGATAAATAGAAACATTTAATACATTCCTGCTGATAAAATAATCTGACATAGAAATTTGGAAATTTACCAGATTCTTAAAATGTTAACAAGAATTTAATCTACAGTGTGGCAATTTTATTATTTGGAATATTTCCAAGTAGATAAAAATACATGAAAGCAAATAAATACATAAAAGACAAAAATCTGGGCAGGATGCAAGTATTGTGATTGGTGGCTAACCTACACATATACTGCACCCACGTTTATATTTCCATTAAAAAAGGGGCATACACTGAAGTACACTTCAATATAAGCTCATCTAAAACAATATGCCAGTTTAGAGGGAAGTGAACATTGAATAAACCATAGACACATACACATACACATACATGCGCAGGCATAGGCACATATACACATACATACACATATACATACACTCATTGTGGGAGAATCATGCCCAACAACTGCATATTTTGACTAAGACTTTAGTAAGAAAGGTTGTGTGCCATCAGTGTCTTTCATGTCTATGCACAGTACTCAGTGTCTGCTGAAGATTCACTGTGAGAGGGGAAACTGAACATTAAAATAATTTGTAAATTTGGGAATTTGGGCGTAGCTTTTCATACTACTTCTTGCTAGATGAGAGCACTGTATTCTTATGGGGATAAAAAGAAAATTTTAGGATTATGGAGTAATTCATGAGGCTGTATTATCTGAGCCAGTTGCCTTGAAACCATTCTGGATGTTGGATCATCTGGGCCATGGTGTCATCGGAGACCTTTCAAGGGGTCTTGACTGGTCAAACCTGATGTATCTTAATCTAGAACAAATCCATAGCCTCTTGCTTTCTGTGGAAACAAAAGCAGAGCCTCCTTTCCAAAGCAACATATCCTTACATCCAAATTTTGAAGTCATGGTACCTTTACAATATACATATTGGTTTAACTGAGCAACCTTTACAATCAAAAGTCTTTCTGCAGTTAAAAATCCCAAAGACAACACAATCCAGATTCTTTGTGTGATATCCATCTTTATGTGGCTTACTTTTTATATTACTTTTACTTTCCCTTTAAAGACTTTATTTTTTAAAACTATCTATTTCTTTATACAACTGCATATATTACTTTTTTCTCTTCCAATCCTATGTACATTTTTACACACGTCATAAACTATTCCATCTGAATCTGTCTTATTGTGAACCTCTTGCTTTAAACTGCAGCATTACTAAGACTGAAATGGCAGCTGTGGCTCCTAGCTCCACCCACCTCAGCTTTCCAACATGGTGGGACTATGTTTACCACCAGCTCTGGATCTGGAAGCCATGTGTACCATCAACTCTCAGAAGCAGTGGGTCTATGCTTCTATCAAAACAGCATGTAGCCCAGAAACCTCTTTTGTGTGTGTGTCTGTACTAGCAAAGGCTAAATCAACCACACAATGTAATGTATGGCTTGGAGACTCCTCATTCCTGCCATGTTGTAGGTTAACCCACATACCATGAACTCCCCATAGAGTAGCTCAAGCCCACATATTGTGGTGTCTCACTGCCCACATGAGACATGAAGCAGGAACTTAGGTGGAAACTTGAGCCACTGGGTGCCATTTGTAGTTGAAGTTTTCCTGTGTCCCACCTGCCCTGTGGTCAGGACAAATCTTTCTCACCTGCCAGTTCTGCAGCTGCTTGGACCCAAGTAAATATACAGAGGCTTGTATTAATTAAAATTGTATGGCCTAATGGCTCAGGCTTCTTGCTAGCTAGATCTTACATCTTAAATTAACCCATTTGTATATATCTATATCTTGCCATGTGGCTCGTGGCTTACCAGTATCTTTACATCTTGCTTCTTTTGGCAGCATCTCCTGACTCAGCCTTCCTGTTCCCAGAATTCTCCTCTCTCTTTGTTCCACCTATACTTCCTGCCTCACTACTGGCCAATCAGTACTTTATAACCAATCGGAGCAACATATTCACAGCATACAGATATCCACAGCACTGTGACATGTAGAGCTGATTGTAGATGTAACCAACCGTCTTATTAAATAAGAAACACAGAACCAATGTAAAAGAGAAAGCCAAGAGGTCAGAGCTCAGAGCTAAAATCTCACCCTTCCTCCTGTGGTGGTCCTAGCTTTCCGAAAGAGAGCTATTTCCTATGTGTCTGTCCTTTCATAGTATTTTGTTCTGCCTTCTCATTAGTTGTAAACCCAAACACGTGACTGCCTCTTCACTGTCTGAATGTACAGCCCCCTAGGTCTTAAAGGCATATGTCTCCAATGCTGGCTGTATCCCTGAACACACAGAGATCTATGGGATTAAAGGCATGTGCCGCCGCCGGTGCTGCCACCATCATGCTCTTGCTATGGCTCTAATAGCTCTGACCCCCGGGCAACTTTATTTATTAACATACAATCAAAATCACATTTCAGTACAATTAGAATGCCACCACAGCTGATCTGACATTTTACTAACTGATCTAGGTTTTATCAATACTTAATGGCTGCCAAGAAACTATTCATCACAGTTGCTGAAAACCTGTCATTTTCTATTAAGGACTGACCTGTGTTCCTTCAAAATTCAAATGCTGAAGCCTTTATCTCCAATTTTCTGTATGGAGAACTAAAGTCTCTTAAGTAAACAATAAAATTAGATGAATGTATAAGGATGCATATCTTTACAAATTTGATAGTTGTCTCTAGTGAATGAGGAAGATACGCTAGGCATGGTTATCCACAATCCATCTCAACAGAAGGAAACTGTGTATGTCTACAATCCATAACTGGCCTCAGAGAAAATGAACCTGATTGTACATAGATTCTGAACTCTGATTTTCTCTTTCTCTTTCTCTCTTTTAAGGATTTTTTTAAAACTGAAAATAGACTGTAATACAATATGTTTTGATTATTTGTTTCCCCCCCTCTCAACTCCTCATAGATAACTCCCCAATTCACCAGCCCAAATCCACACTCCTTCTGTCATATTATTTTCCCTTTTACTAAAGATAGAAATTTTTGACATAATATAAATTGATTACAGTTTTCCCTCTCTCTATTCCTTACAGTTTCTTCCCACCTCCCCTCCCATCTGAATTCACTCCTTTCTTTTATTAGAAAACAAATGGGCTTCTAAGGGATAAAAATAAAATAAAATAAAATAATAATATAAAACAACAACAAAATCTAACACATTGGAATTGGATCAAACAAAGAAAGAAAGAAAAGAGCCAAAGAGAAGACACAAGAAATACAGATCCCCCTGTCCACATATTTAGCAATCCCATAAAAATGCTAACAGAAAGCCATAAAATATTTGCAAAGGACACTCATCATGCTTTCTGTTCTGCAGGGTTCCCAGAGTCCTGAGGTGAGGGAATTGAAGGAAACATCCTATTTAGGGCTGAGTATTCCAAGGTCTCTTAACTATTTGCATACATAATGTGTATCTGTGGGTTTCTATGTTTGTTCCCATTTGCTCCAGGGCAGAGCATCTCTGATGATGGCTGAACAGGACACTGATATATAATAGAATATTTGGAGGAGTCATTTTATTGCTATGTTTTGTTTTTAGACCAGTAGTATTTGGTTGAACCCCGAGTCCCTGGGATATCAGGACTTTGGTTCTTGTTTACTCACGGAATGTCAGGTATGGTTTACAGTTTATGCAGTGGGCCCTAAGCTCAATCAGATATTGATTGGTTACTCCCACAATCTTTGTACTACCATTGCTCTAGCATATCATACAGGGAGGGCATCACTGTAGATCAAATGGGGGTTGTGGTTGGCCTGATGTTATTGTTTCTCTTTTAGTACTGTGCAAAATACCTTCTTGTACCAAAGATGCTAGCCATAGAGTAGAAAATCTATGTAGGCACCAGCTGAACTTCTCCATGTTCAATAAGTTGTGTAGGTGTTGTCTTCATCAATAGGGCCTTTCTGTCAATTTGTGGAGAGCAATCTATAGTCCCAAGGAAATCCCCAAACAATCCAGGCTGTTGCCACGACTATAGGTTGTTCTCTATAAACTGAAGCTGATTTTCTAGAAGCATGAGAAAGTGAATCTCTGTATAATTTAAGACACCAGGTATCAATTTTTTTACATTATAAACTGAGCAAAACAATATATTTCTTAACATTAATCAGAAATTAATGAGATACATTCTCAAATTTATCTCTAGGACAGGGATAAAGAGACATCTGAAAAGTTTTGCATCCCTATAACCCTATCTGCTGATACAGCAACCCTAATCAGACCAAATCAGACCAAATTAGAAAATGTCCTGATTTAATGGATAAAGCATTCCTGGGTGGTATCCAGCCCCCAGAGAGAAATTGAGAAAGAGACCAAAAGACAACATGTCTGTTTCTGGGAGGCAGTTTAAGTGTCCCATGGGAGTGGTATTGAGCATCTCTGGGGGAGGATCCATATATGGCAAGACTTTTGGAGGGGCAGGGTCTGAGCAGAGAGGTGGGGCTTCCACCAGAACATTCCAGACTCCTTGGGTATATGTGTGTCAGGGAGCAAGGGGCTAAGGTGTAGTTTCCATCCAAACAACTTCGAAGATAATCTAAATGGATAATTCAAAACTCTTGTTGACCACAGTTATTTAACATCGTAACTACACATAATATTTAACTTTCAACTGATTAATTAAGGCATTCTAATTACACTTTTAATGATATCACTTGGGAGAGCATTTTTGAAAATTAAAAAGAATGAAGTAAACATTTTTTTTCTCACTCTACTATTTCACTGTTTTCATTACTCTTTTTGTCCATGTCGTATTCAAGTGATGTAGGCAAGGCTTCTGGCAGCAATGTTGTTTCAATCCATGTGGAAATTTTAATAATTTTGTCATCATAATTTTAAATTTAAATGTAAAATTTTGTCACAAAGTGGAATTCTTAAATATTCTCAATTGTGGTTGAATTTCCTTTCCATAGAACTTTCCTATCGTTATTTTCATTCACAATCATCCTTAATTTTATCAAGAATATTTGTTATATTTTATGTCTACTCAGATTTGAAACATGCATTTATGCATAATGTAGGTTTTAGCAATTAGTATACATAAAGCTTTCTGAAAGGTTGCTTTTTAAAATTCATTAGACCAGAAATTGTGATTTTTCTGATACTTTCTGTGAATTTGCTCCTTTGCTATATTTTAATTAATTGAAACCATTTGTGTCATAGTGATAAAACTGAGTACTGAGTGCAGAAGAGAGAACTATGTACTTTGCAAACCCATAAAGCAAAGAGGGACAGTTAAGGTGACACACTCCCTGGTTTCTGATGATCTTGGTATCTACTGTTTCTTATTTTTACTCTCAGAAATGCTAAGAAAAGTCATTTTCCCTGAGCTGCGCTCTTTCCATTCCTGTTAGTTTCAGTGGAGGGGACAAATGAACAGCTAGATCACTCCCAACTCCCATTCATGAGAATTGTGGGCCAACTGAAAGTCACAATTGGGTCAATTTTGACTCAGTCATCCAAACTTCACCCTCCCAAGAACAAGGTATCTTTTTAAAAATAACTTTAAAAAATTTTGACGTGTTCATACATGGAATGAACATTTTTCCTGCTCACTTCCTTTACCCAATTTGTTCCACTCCATTCTGTGGAAACCCTTTTCTTCCCGTGGCCCTTCCCACTTTCATACCTTTTGTATTTATAACCCACTGAGTTTAAATCCCAGTGCAAATAAAAATTGGGGGCCTCCTTGTTTGAAACTATATAAAATTTCATGAGCTCCAAGCATTAGCACAAGACATGTACTGTGTAGCTTTCCCTGCCTATAGTCTTTAATTCTCAGAATTTTCCACAAAAATCCTGTATTAATAGCCATATCACAGCATATAATTTACAGAAAAGAAATCATAAAAAGGCATAGCTTCATGACTTTTGTTCTTCTCTCTGGCAACTTCAAACACTTCTCTTCTTCACTGGAGACGTTAGTTATTTTAATGTGTCTGAGAGAGAATAACAGACAGGAAATAATTTAGAGATGATGGATTCTTATTGACTATGGTTCAAGGGGTTGCAACTTGTTGTGGCAGGAAAGTATGCCAGGAGGTGCAGATGGCATGAGACAGCTGGTTACATTGGGTCTACAGTCGCAAGCAGATCATGTACAGAAAGTGAATGTGGACTACAAACACACATGGGAGTGAGGCTATACTTAGTGTCTACAACCTTCCCTCACAATGCCACCAGCTAGGGAATCAATTGTTCAAAATAGGAATTCATTCAGATTCAAACTGCAAGGCTATGCTGTCCTCACAAACAACTAAGTAAATTGTTCTTTCTCTCATTTTAACAACAAATCCAAACTTCACAGAGATGTTTATTATATTTAGTTCTATATGCCTCAACTCTCTTAAATTATTCGTTTATCCTTCTATCAACAAAATAGCTACTTTCACAGTCACTAATGGCATCCGAGTTTACTCCTGGTGGCCATGGCCATGTCAGATGAATGGCAGGTGGTAATTGAAGCTCAAGTGTCAGCCCACCAGGAGAAAACTCTCTGATGGGTGTATCTTGTTTAAGCAAGGCTTATGAGAATACCTACTCAAGAATGTCTTTTGCTTCTGCTATGCCTTCACATGTTACTGCTACAATATTTTCTGTTATTTTATATGACGTATACGGATATAGGGAGTTCTCCCACTGCCTGTTTTATAGTATGTTTATCTCATGGAAACATCCCAATCTACTGGGCATTTGTATCTGTGGATTGTCAGGAAGATGCTATATATTTATGACACAAGATTTAGATGAATACAATAAATACTAGGATATGTTTCATAGCTAAGGCCTATTGTTCTACTAGGCCTGTGAGTCACATATAGGAGCTGCTTTAGATCACAGCTCAGAACTATGATTTAGGAAAACATTTGTGTCCAGGAGCTAGTATAGCTCAAATTCCTTTAATTTTATTCTGAGAACCAGTAGCTGATATAAAGCTTCAAAAGAGCTTTAGATTAGACCACATGCCTTATTAATGGTTTTTTAGATAAACATTCCTTATCTTAGTTATAAATACAAAACATCCCAGTTATTGATAGTTGGCAAATGACTAATTCTTTGCACTCACTGATGACCTCAAATTGTGAAAATAAATTCTGACTAATCAAGGCTTCAAAAAATAATTTGACTCTGTAGCCTCAAATGATGGCTGCTGGTGTTCTTGGATAGTCAGAAGCTACATGTAGGACAGAAAATACACTTTAAGTTTTAGATGTTATGGCCATAATATCACGAAAACTGCCTGGCTAAGCTGATATTACAAGATATACTGTAACCTAGCCTGAACAAGAGATTCTGTGACTCCCTTAGTTCTCTTTGCCCAAAAACCCAGCACCCTGTGCAAGGATCTCAGAATATGATTACCTCTCAAGATAGATTATGAAGTAATTGATCCCTTCTTTATAAATACAATTTATAGCCTCTCAATTAAAAGAGTTAACTGTGATAATATGCTCCTTGCTTGCTCATGACAGGCTACTTAGACATATTGCATGAGTGTGTTTAGGATGTCTCTGTTTTTACTCATGTCTATAACTAGGATTGCAACTTTTTTATGAGTCTTATATTGCCTGAAAGAATTGTTGGGATATGTGAGCTGTAAAAAGACATGAGAGGACAGAGCAACAAGAGAGAACAACATGAAACAATAAAGAAAAAAAAAACATCAAGAGAATATGTGGGCATTTTTTTTCTTAAAACCCCTCAGATGGAAAAGTCATAGCTTTGTCATGTTGTACATTTCTCTTTGATCACTGACTGCTGCCTTAGAGGTTGGACCTCTGAGACAGCATTAGCTTACAATTTTAATGTGACTCCCAACTTGATTTCTTTTTGTTGAGCAGTAGTTGGTAGGTTTGTTCACCCTGATTTTGAAGAACTTTCTTTTTCTTATTTCCAGGAATACATTCAAGTGATTCTTGCTTGAAGTTATGAGTCCTTGCGTTGAAATTCCTTTCATGGTTCTTCACAATGTTCTTCCCTGAACACTTGAGAGCCTTAGGCTCCATCTTAGATATCTTTTATACAAACTTCTTTCCATGAGTGCACATCCAATTTCATGAATGAGGAAACTTGGATAATAAAAAGTCACTAACTTAAATCTCCAACCAAGACCTCTCTTCTGAATTTTTATTGTTATGATTAATTAGTTTACCAAAGTGTGGTTTTTCTCAGTTGATTCATAATAGTACCTATAATTTTTCTTTCAATTTATATCAGTCAATATTAATAACATTCTTGTTATAATCTGATTTCCTGACAGCACTACTCAAAATAGCAAGTAAAACATTAAATGAATGTAGAAGTTGAAACAGCTTGTATTATTGTGTACCTGATCTAAAAGAAAAACTTTTAGGTACTCTCGATTAAAAATAATGAACTATCTTACATTTATAATAGAATAGTGTTGACTTTAACAAGCAATAAAAGTAAAATATAATGAAGTATTTTAAAAAGGACTAAGTGTTAGATACAGTGAATAAAGTTCTGAGTGTTTAGCTAAATATGGTCCCAGTGAATTGTTGGTACCCAATAAAATATAGAACCAGCAGCGCTGCTGATGAAAATTTATGTTGTGAGAGAGGGAAGATAGAAATCAAATAGAGCAGTTTATTATTTTGTTCTTTATTTTTCCCTTACAAAATGTAAGCAAAAACAAAACAAAAACAACAAGAACAGTAGTTGTGCATTTTGGGTAATCTGGAGGTGATTTAAAGCACATAGAATGTTGCATGCAGGATATATGCAAACCTGATGCTGTTTCATGAAAGAGCTAAGCAAATCCAGCTGTTGATATCCACAGGGGGTCCTAAGAACAAGCCACAACCAAAGGATGCCTAACCCAATCTTTGTTTTTTCCCAAGGTGAATCTCAGGTCATGTTGGGGAGACAGATGAGCAAGTCTATGAGGAGCTATAGGGAACCTGGCCATCTCTCAGCACATAAATGTAAGAAAATAGCTGGGTCATATCATCCTCCAGAGTGCCTGCTCCTCTAAACAGGCCTTGCTGGCAAAGACCAGCCTCAACCTGACTTACCACTGGGCCTAACGCCCTTTGTTTTCCCATTATAGGCTTGCCAATGTCTTTTACTTATTCATTATTTTCTCATGCTGGAGACATATGCTGGTATGCAGCAGACGCAGTTTCCTACCCATCTTCTTGTTAGAGGGATATAGAATGTTTCATCTTGGAACTGAATTTATTGGTACATCAGCAGGCTGTAGAGTAACCTAAATCCTAATAATAGAACACCTCATTAGGAATCTGTCACCTGGGTCTGTGAGTTATCAGACAATGGAACCACAGTGATACTATTTCTGCTTTGCATATGTCTATATGTAAGTAGATATAGATAGATGATAGATAGATAGATAGATAGATAGATAGATAGATAGATTGATAGATTGATAGATAGATAGATGTAATGATGTTAACATATTTGGCCTTATTGCGTCCTTTCATAAATGAAAAAAAAAAGTATGGTAGAAGAATAGAGTCATCAAACACATGTTGTAGTAACTGCATAACAGAATGCTTGATTTCGTAAGAGATGGTAGACTTGTGAAAACTGGTCAATCAATACAATAAAATATTATGTAGCAGTTACAAATAATGTATCAAATAAGTACAAAACTATCTGCGTAGATCTTAAAATGTAAGATTTCTAATGAAAGTAGGTAATAATGTAAACAAATAATTATGTTCAGGAATAAATACAAATGACAGGAGTAAGATAATAGAGATACTCAGTAATGATTAAATGACATGAGTAGAAAGGCCACACTGTTTCTCATAAAATGTACATCAGTTTTGAGTTGAATCAACTCTGTTCTGTCTTTGAAAGTTTAAAAACAAGTCAATAGTAGTTGTAATAATGAGTATCCAGTGGCTGCTCTCTATGGTCAGAGCTTAAAGCAGGAAACAAATCCTACCGATAGGCAGCTTTTTCTAGTTCAGAGGTCTCTTTAGGTGAACAAAACGCATTTCAAGTATTTCACTGACTAACCAGCTATTCATGTTCCATTTATATGCAAGCCAATGGGTTAAAGTTCTTAGACATTAGATATTTACATTTATAAGTCCAATTACCACCACGTCAATAGTCTCATGGGACTATGCAGTCTCCTTTTGAGAGCTTTAAACACACATGCTGTTCTACCTGTTGCATCAGACAGCTGTTTACCTAAACGTCCAACTAACAGAAGATACACAGAGAAATTACACTCTGATTGCCCTTTCTAAAGGAGCTATCTTTAGATAAGTTCAGGCAAAATTTCTCTCTTGGACTATAAAGCAAATTTACTTTTAGTGAATGATTATAATATATTTATATTATATTAAAATACAAATTCAATTTGTTTCAATAAAACCCATTGGTTAGAATAACCAGCAATACACTCAAGGATCTGAGAAGATTAGATTCATGTTTTATCTGGGGACAGCTTGATCTCAGTGCTCTTATGAGAATAAATTGAAGTTCAGAAATTGGAATTTTTAAGTTGTTTCAATTGATTTGAAGCTGGACAAGCATACCTAACTTATTAGTTTTAGTGTCTTCAGCTTTAAACAAGATACAATAAGAGGGAATGAGAGAAGTTGAAGGTGAGGAAAGAGGGGCTTCTGATGGATACTAGTTTAAGTAAAAAAATATATTTATAAAAGAGACAGAGCCTGTCTGGCGGCACTTTTTTGACTCATAAGTTAGAAAATGTATGTGTAAGATTTAGATTTTGTAAGTTGAAATAATATCTACATACAAAAACCTAAATTTATATATACAAATATTTAATAATATTATCATATATATATATATATATATATATATATATATATATATTAGTGTTAGTGCCCAGAATCTTATAGTAAAACAAAATAAACACTTTGAAAAGCAACACAGATATTTACACAAAACAATTTGATACATAGCCAATTAATGACAACTGAATAATGCACAAGACAATGTATTTCTGTCTCAATATAGGAAATATATATGGGTAAAAAGCAGGAATTACAGGCCTTATTCATTTTACATTTTGCCTGTGACTTTTGAATGTCTTAAAATATAAGTTTTGTATAATCTTCTGTAAGACATGAAAGGTCAAGGAATATATGAGACAAAGTTGCATGGTTTCCTTAAAAATATCAATGGTGGGATCTTAAAAATATATATTGTAAACGTTGACTTGCCCTGTGCTATAGAAACAGTATTTGTCTGTCATCACCTTGTCAAAATGGATTTCCCATGTTAAAGGCATATGATCCCTCAGTATGTCTCTAATGGAAACAAAAGTTCCTTAAGCCTTGTCTAGTGAAATAGAGTACAGATCTACCTTTGTTTCTTCATTTTCTTTCCATCTATCTACTTTTATAAAATTAATGAAATAAAAATATATTCCTACATGGTTGTCTTTCCAATGTAGCTACTAAAGACTACAGTATTTAAAATATATGTCATTAATGATGCCAAAAAAAAAGTCCTTAAGGTATATGGCACATACTGGCATGTATATACTTATCTACCTGGACTAAGAATTTTATACTTATACTGCTCTTTCTGAACATTATATGAACTAATGGAGAAATTCCAAGCCTGTTTGTAAGATCAGAAATGCTGAATATGTGCGTGGGCATGAGCTTCTGCAAAGAGAAACAATTTATTGAGAGGAGGAATAGAATCCCCAATGAGAAAAAAGTTTCTTTCCAAAAGCTATATGGAGCCGTGGGGAGAGAAATGGTTTTAAAGTACAATGAATAAGAAAGAGTGCCTTGGCATCTGAAGGAACATAGGTAAGAAATTTCAACATAGACTATGCAAAACAAAAATATGCTCATTCAAACAGATTTGGAGCTATGTGTTTTTTGTGGATGTTTAGAATTTGCTTTTCTCTTTATTCTCATGTTGTTCTCTCAAAGCTTTGAAGAATACACAAATGTTGAATAAATCCACCATTTACTTAAAGACTAATTTTTATTAACATAAACATTCCAGTTCTAGAGTACTATGGTTCAAATAAGAAGGGAAATGTTGTCTATTTACTTTGGCTTTTGGGATGATTTTTATTACCCGTGAACCAAGGATTTAGAGGTAGAAGCTGGTTATATTGTTGCTTTTGAGTTACTTCCAATAATTGAGTCAAAAATCAATCTGCTTAGGAGAAGCCATATGCAGAGCAAAGACAAGCCCCATCTCCCCATGGAAACCCTGTGTTCTTGTATTCCGAAGAATCAAGTCTAGACTACACTATGTTGCTTTGCTTAAAAGAACAATCAATCTTCCTTTGAGCCATGCTGCATTAAGTTGAGGTCATCATGGCCTAAAGTTCCAGTGTATTGTGACTAATCATATTGTCAACTTGACTACATCTAGGCAACTAAAGCTCAATTTCTGATCACTCTTGTGAAGGATATTCATATTATTTAAAGTAGGAAGACACACCCAATACATGGGTGCCAAGTTCATCTATGTTGCTGCTGGGGTATTTCTTTATTGATATTAAAACCTACTCATTTAGTATTTTAATTCGGACTGAAGATCAGCAGCTCTCTTCTGGCATCTTCCAGGCCATCAGGGCCAGCTTCGGATGCTGAGACATCCACCAAACTCACAGACTGAGCAACTGCTTGATTCTCTCCAGCACAAGACAGTCATTGTTGGAGCACCTGGACTGCATCTTGCAAGCCAATCTCATAAATCCCCTTTTAATCTCTCTTACTCCTTTCTGTGTGTCTCTTTTTCTCTCTCTTTCTCTCTGTCTCTGTCTCTCTTTCTCTTTCTCTCTCTCTGTGTTTGTATGTGTGTTATATCAGTACTGTTCCTTTCAAGACACCTCACTCATCTCCCTATACATTGGGAGAGATATCTACATTTGCAGTTGTCGACGTGAGAAAAGAAAACTTTAATTTTTTTGTACTTATGTAGAAAGGCATTTATTACAGTAAACTTAATTTTATTCTTTCCCAAGAATATAATTTTTCTAGTTTCTGTATGAGTAAGCAGTAAAAGAACAAAACAATATATAATCCATTCATTGAAAGTTAGAAAACTGCAAATTTGAATTCCATTCACTATAATACCCTGTGTAAGTATAGTCTTTGTTTAATTTTCTGCCAGGTCAGATGGAAAATTCATTTTTATATTTGTGAGCTCTTACTTCTGAACCAAGTTCTTTCTATACATGTGAAGCTAAATGTTAATACCGTGCTTTCTATACTTGTAATTCACAGACCATGATAGCATCCAACAACAAAGGTGCTTCTCACAAACTCTCCAATTTAGTGGAAGCCTCCTTGTTCAGTTTCTTTTAATGACCATTTCCAGTATCAATATTGACTATTTTTATTGCTAGACCATTGCCTTCAAACCATCTAACCATATAATTCAGTTAAAATTGTGTTCTTTGTCTAGCCCCTTTTCAAGTTTTATATCTTTCATCACATATTCATGAATATAACTTCATAGTACTTCACTGCAACTTTTCATGCAATATGTTCCTGTGAGAGTCAGAGTGAAGGGAGTCATTAGAGTTTTATTCTCTTTCTGCCTTGTGACTTATTGTGATGTTTTGCCAGTGGCCTTGTGTGGCAGGCTGTGTTTTCATCAGAGACCTAGGAATATAATAGTGCCATAGCCTACTTTTCTCTCATGATCTGTACCTTTTCTATTGTATTTTATTTACTTATGATGTGTGTCAATATGTATGTATCTCTGTGTGAGTAAAGCATACAGCAATGTATAACTGGAAGTCAGAAAACAACTCTCATTGTTCCAAATCTTTCTCTCATTCCACCAAGTGAGTCCTGGGGATACAACCCCGGTCATCATAGTAGGGGTAAGCACCTCTATTCACTAAGTTAAGTTCAAGATGGTTAATCTTGAAAGTTAACTTTGAAGGATCTAGAGTCATCGCAGACATACCTTTATCTGATAACACATTCTAGAGATGTTATTGAGGTAGAAATTCTCATCCTGAATGAATACAGGTGTTTAAAGTCCCACCATGAATGAAAAAAATAAAGCAAGCTGAGGATCTCACCCAGTTAGGAACCAGAGCTCATGCCGGTTTTTACTAACCATCATGTCTTCACCACACTGGGCTATATCCGCAAACTGCCAGCCAAGAGAAAACCTACCCACCCTATCCAGCTGTTGTCAGGTATTTGCTCACAACAACAAAAGTGACTAATGCACACTTATAAATGCAAGCTGACTTCAAAGTGACTCTTTCCACTGGGCTTTGTGGCATGGCTTCCTTTGGGATGCATGAGACACAGTAGTGTGAAGATAAAAATGCTTCATAATGCTTTTGAGGATATGTGTTTTCATAATTTGAACATTTGGAAACAATGACACTGGTTGAATTAAAAAAAAATATTTAAAAAATAAAAAGTCCCAGGAGTATCCTTGGCAGGAAGGTAACACCATTAATCTTATTGAATTGACTTCTTGGCTCATGATGTCTCCACCACTGATACAGGTCTGCAATTGTCCTTAATACAGTTCTTCATGTTGTGGTAACCTCCAATCATAAAATTATTTCATTGCTACTTAATAACTGTAATTTTGCTACTGTTATGAATTGTAATGTAAATATCTGATATACAATCCCCTATGTGGTCATGAGAACCACTGGCTTAAGTCTAACGACTAGAGCATCTTGAAGAACCATCTGGAATTTCCCAATGAATATGTCACACAGTTATGAGAGTTAAGAGAAACCTCAAAATATTTATGACTACCTTTTTTTAAATTTTATAATTAATTTGACTACCAATATCCAATATCCAAAGATATTGAGCTGCATGAAATTCTGAATGAATGTAACAGAAAATGCATTTTTGAAAAAAATAAATGAATTCTAGGAAAACATAACTAAAATAATATAGAAAACAAAGGGTAAACCCATTTATAGAAACAAATCTCATTATGTATACAGTAAATCACTTTTAGTTCTCTCGAATGCAGACATTATGTGTATGTATGCATGCATTCCTGCATGTTTATGTGGTGTGTGTGTGAGAGAGAGAGAAAGAGAGAGAGGGGGGAAAGGAGGGAGGGAGAGAAAGATATATATATATATATATATATATATATATATATATATATATATATATATATATAGAGAGAGAGAGAGAGAGAGAGAGAGAGGAGAGAATGCATATTTGTGCATTCCTCTCTATGGGTCTAGTTGCATACATGGGAGAATGGAGCTGATATATGAGGCAGACTAAAGTCTCATGCAATAGCCATTGTTATTCAGAGCATCAGAACATTTATACTCTGAGAGTTAAGGGGAATCACATGAGTAAAGTGTACAATCACAAGGACAAGCTTCACATGACAAAAAACATGTTTTTCTGTAGAGACACATAAATAAATTACAATAATCGGTGTTAATGAATAATCTGAAGTAAACTCACTCCTATTCCCTATACCTGGGATGGGTATGAAAGCATAATCCAAGAATAATTCTATATTTTTTAAGAAACTGAGCTCATAAGACTCTTGTCTTTATTTCTTGCAGTTTTCTCACATGCTCTAAGAATTCTGCTAACAGGACTTCATTCTTGGATGGTGCTCCAAAATTGGTCCACTCTTTTCCACCTTGTTTCATATATAATTTCTGTCATTGTGTAAATGAGTATAGCTGCTCTGTAAGCTTCTGGTGACTTGTCACAGTCTTTCATTAACCTCTAGAGGCACACTGGGGCTGAAGATGATTTTGCTCCAGTATCTATCTTTTGCATATGATCTGTGGCTCAGAAATTAGGTCATCAGTTTTGTATGGCAAGCTCATTTGCTAATTGAACCATGTCCTAAGCATCAAGCCAGGTTTGTTACAATATATTCTTTAAAAATATATTTGATGCCTGCTCCATAGTAAAGAATTCTCATCTCATACTGAAAATCCAGTCACATTACAACTATACTCACTTACACAATGCCAAGGAAACTATATATAAAATAAGGTGGAAAAGAGTGGACCAGTACCTAATATTTATCTTCTGATCTCCATGAGTACTGCACCATGTGTGGGATCAGACCCACAGAGATGAGTGTACACACACACACACACACACACACACACACACACACACACACACACACCAAGCAAACAAACAAACAAACAAATAAAAAAGCACACACACACTGTAACAGAATTCAAGAGAAACAAAAGCCTGGGGAGTTGGAAGTTCCAGGGAGAAAGCTACTGCCATGGTTTCCCTTAAAGGACATTGTCAAATTGCTTTCCAAATAACTATGTTTATGACCATAGAATGCTTCTGCTATCAGATTTGGCCAAGTAAATCTCTTTTGCTCTGGACAGCAATTTATGAAGACTCATAATTGCTCAGAGTAGTGCAAATACATGACTGTCAAATGCCTAGCTGTAAATGGGACATCTTATCACTTGCTTCAATGATTAAGGAATATAACAGAATATGGTGATATTTTATTTGTACTGAAATGTGATTTTAATTTTATGTTAATAAATAAAGTTGCCCTGGGGTCAGAGCTATTAGAGCCTTAGCAAGAGCGTGGTGGCTAGAAGAGCTAGGTAGATTTCTGTGTGTTCAGGGATATAGCCAGTATTGGAGACTTACGCCTTTAAGACCTGGAGGGCGGTACTTACAGGCAGTGATGAGGCAGTCATGTGTTTGGGTTTACAACCAATGAGAAGGCAGAACAGAAAGACTATTTAAACACAGACAAACATGAAGTAGCTCTCTCTCGGGGAAGCTAGGAGCACTGCAGGAGGTAAGATTATATCTCTGAGCTCTGGCCTCTCGGCTTTCTCTTTTACATTGGTTCTGTGTTTCTTATTTTAATAAGATGATTGGTTACATCTACAACAGAAAGAGAGGAAGAAAAATGTGTTAGAACCAGAGAAATGGGGCACTGTGGAATATGACATAGCTGTTGCATTCTTGAGCTCATAACACCCATACAATCTCTGCACAATATTGGTCCCATAAATACCCTTGTTCAGAATCAGGAGAAAGGTCCTGGTGCCCTGACCCTCTTTAATAAAGTGTGCATTTAATGGTCAGTAAAGGAGGAAGAAACATTTTCTTGTATGGTCTGGTGTGGTACATAAACTCTAATAACTGGACCCTCATCCATGCTCCTGCAATCAATAGGAATGAAGTTCACTGGGTCAGAAACAAACAAACAAACAAACACAAACATGAACGTAAAAGATGTGTTAGATAGGTCGAAAAAGGGAATTAATGAGTTTATGTGTGGAGGGCAAGAGAGTGTAATATATGACTGTGATATAAATACATTGTGGACGTGTATAAAATCCATTATTATGTGAAATTAATTTACGCTAATTAAACAATAAGACATGTTTAAACTACTTCTGCATATAATATCCACTGACATGGGATAAGGCATTCTTTGTTGAGAATGCAGATTTCTCATCATTTAATTTAAAATAGGGAGATTATCCTGGACTATGTATGTGGCCTTAATGCAATTATGTGGATCAGCAAAATGTAGAAGAGGGCAGAACAGTCAACAGTTGTGGCTGAAAAAGAGACAGGAAGCTCTGATCATAAGAGGAACTCAGGTCAAACTTGTTGATGTGTAGCACCTGTCATTTGATAAGAGCTACTTATTTATTTGAAAGTAACAAAAGGAGGAAATTCAAAATGTAAGAAGTCCTCAAAGACTGTGATTTAAAAGCAGTCCTGATGGAGATTGGAAACTGGTACATTAATGACCATAATCTCTCTTGCCATTTGTTGGTGATTATCCCAAGAACATTGATTCTATCTTCTTAATATAAGTACCATTGATTCTATCTTCTTAAATATAAGTACTTATCTTTCAACTTTCTATTCAAACTTAGAACAGAAAACTAGAGAGACACTGTGTAGGATAGCTGAAGTAGAATGAGAGGCAGGGTGCTCAGAAGTCTAAGTGACAGTGGTGCTGAAATTTTAGTGACTAGAGAGGTTGTGACATAGGCCAGAAAAGGTGCCCAATGGAAATATAAGTGCTGTTCACTACTTCAGAAGCCAGGTGGTCAATAAGTCAAAGAGGCCAGAGGAGACTGTGCTGGCAGCTAGTTACACTTGCCTGACTGTGTGCTGGGAGACCTGAGGACAAAGGTGGAGGAACCAAGATGAAACTAGGTTAATGGACTTTTCTAGATGCTCTTCAATAGCATAGAGAGTTAGAGCACAAGGAAGGGGACCAAACATAACCACACGTTGCTCCTGCAATGGAACTGAGGTCAAATACAAAGCAAGAAATAGAATGCTCCCCTGCTGCTCAGTTACTTGACCAAACAAAGAGTCAGAAAGCTATCAAACAGCTTATGTAGCTGCACAGAAACACCTCTCTCTTTCAAACTAAATTTTACCTCAACAATGACAAAAAAAAAGTGATTCCAGGAATATAAAAATTTTAAGAAATGAAAGTCTTTTTTAAATCATTTTCTACCTCTTAAATTTTATTCTAGGAACACACAAATTGTGTATTTTTGCTAAGAACACACTGACAAATAAATAATATGTGAAGTCTATGGCTTATTTTGTATTTAGTTAAAGAACATAAATTTCAACATGTAAATTTGAAATCAGATTTACAGATTGTCCTAACAAATGAAACCGGTACATAGAAAGGAGAAAGAATAACAGAATAAGTTCAAGGCTGATTATAGAGAGGGTGGGAAAAATTGGAAATACAAAGCTCCTACCATAGTTAGTTGACAGTGGCCTTGGAAGAGGGAACCTCAGCTGAGGAATTGCCTAGGTCAGATAGTCTTGTGGCCGTGTCTATGTGGCATTTTCATAATCCCTAACGAATATAAGGGGGACCAACCCAATACAGGCAGTGTCATCTCCATGTAGGTGAGCCAGGCCTGTGTAACAAATGGAACTCAGAATGCCAGTAAGGAGAATTCCTTGTTGGTCTCTGCTTCAAGATGCTCTCTTAAGTGACCACCCTTGGCTTCCCTTGATGATGGACTGTAACTTCAAAGCTAAAGTAAACCCTTTGCTTTGGGTCATCATGTTGATCACAGAAACATCAAGGAAACTAGAAAAGCTAATATGAACTCTTAAAAAGCTAAGATTGAAAAATTAAAAGAAAAAATGAAAATGCAGATCACTATCTGTCTACATGACAAGCTACGTAGGGTCAGCAAGATATGCATGTTCAGTGGGAAGTAAATAAGTGAAATAATGTATGCACTTTCAGTAAGCTTTCTTTGTCAATGTGGCGGGTTTCAGCAGGAAAATTTCGTAGTCATGACATTTTTCTGATCCAAGATTTTAGCATCAATGCAGGCAAATAGTAATTTTCAGAAATGGAGCAAATGAAAGAAACAAAGCATATAATCATAGACTTCAATGTGTCAGGATAAGACTGCAACATGTCAAGGAGTTAAAATTAATTATATAATGTAAATGGAATTATTCACACCTATTATCAAATAATAATAGGTAACTATTTTGAGATATTCCAATGTGCTAAAGTTTAGAAACAGAAAGAAAGTCTGCTGTATTGTTACAGATTATATTATACCATTATTGTTACATTTTTTTTTAAAGACAGACCTTCTTTCTTTTTGAACTGTACACTACTAAATTTTGTTTTGGAAGGAAGCATCTCTAATTTTAATATGTACACACACACACACACACACACACACACACACACACACACACACACCTGTAGAAAGTTCAAGAATAATAAGTGAATAATGGAAAACAATGAGGAAAAATTGCTTATTTAAAAAAAATTGTATATGAGCCTATGTAAAGTGTATTTATGGGTCATCCATGTGGAACACAGTGCTAGGCTGAGAGCACAAAAGCCCAAGTGTCCCTCCTTTTTCTGTCCACACCACACTGAGGATTCATCTGTGCCTCACCATTCCCTAGATGCCTGCAGAGATACTAGGCATCTAAATTCTCATCAGTCTATTTGTGTCGGAAACATTATTTCCCATTGTTTATGTCACTTTCTCAGCCTAAGGAAAATGTCCTATAAGAGAAAAGAAAGCGTTTGTATTTGGGTGGGTGGGAAGTGAGGAGGAGCTGGGAGGAATTGGAGGAGGGAAAATCATAACAAGATCTTGAGTGAGTTCTTCACGTGAAAGAGATGATGATCTCTTTATTCAATGTAGGTAACATGAGGAAGGCAAAATGTGGCTAATTAGAAGCAAGTCATATGCTCCAGCTTCTCTATGTCCTATATAAAAGGAGCCACAACACAGCTTCCCAGTGAAGGGTTGACTGAGGCAGCACTTTGAAGTTTAATACTGGATGAAAAAGAGTGAAGAGAGATTACCAGAAAGAGGGAAAGTTTCTCAGCCTGGTATAAAAGTAGGGGTAACAGAGGTAATTGCTCATTGTAGGCAGGCTTTTTATTTATTTTTTCTTTTGTCACTTTTTCTTCCAAATATATAACAGAACACCTAAAACTGTAATTGGAAATATATTCCACTTACAGCAGTGGGCATAGCATTGAAAGAATGCTGATAACTAAAAAAGCTCTCAACTAAGAAAGGAAGAGATACCCAGCACAACATATTCTCAGATATTGACACAAAGGTACAAAACACAGTGAAATGTAAAAATATGATACACTTGACTCCTCTGTGTGTAGATAATTTTCTTGGAAATGTCTCCAAAGATATTGAGCTGCATGAAATTCTGAATAAATGTAACAGAAAATGCATTTTTGAAAAAAAATAAATGAATTCTAAGAAAACATAACTAAAATAATATAGAAAACAAAGGGTAAACCCATTTATAGAAACAAATCTCATTTATGTATACAGTAGATTTTCAAAAAGAATTACTAAAGGATAGATTATAGAATGTGCTTTTTGAGGCCTAACTTAAAATAACTGTTATAGGTAGCTTCACTAGTTTCAGTAGCCAAGTTTCAGAACTAATCTAAGTGTGAAATGATAGATGGACAGAAAAATCAAATTTTAAATATGCTGCAGACTAGTTTAGGCTAGTTTTTTGTTGTTTTTCTTGTCAACTTAACACATTCTGGAGTTACTCACAAGGAAGAAATCAGAGTTTCAAAAGTGCTACCACCAGATTGGCCTATAGGCAAAGCCTCTAAAGTATTTTCTTGATTGATGATTGATTTGCTATAGCTTAATTAGATGGTGGTGTCACCGCAGATTTGGTGGTTCTGGGTGCTATAAGAAAGCAAGCTGAGTAAGCCATACGGAGCAAACCAGTAAGATCCTTCCTCTGTGGTTTCTTCTTCAGTTCTTGCCTCCAGGTTCCTGCCTTGAGTTCCTTCCCAGATTTCCTTTGATGGTGGACGATAACATGGATAAAAAGTAAAATAAATTCTTTCCTTCCTAATTTGCTTTTGGTCATGATGTTTTATCATAGCAATAAGAACTCTAACTAAGGCACACACCGAAAACAGAACATTACCCTTAATAAAAATAGATAGAAATCGTGCAGCTTGCAACAACACAGATGACCGTGGAAGACCTTATACTAGGTGAGATGATTAAAACACAAAATGTTAAGTCCTTTATGATTTCTTTCAGTTTCATAATTTACAAATGTTGAGCTCATAAGCACAGTGGATTGAAAGGTGATTGGAAGAGGATGGCCATTGAGAAAAATGCATGAAACTTTTACTCAAAAGAAGAATTTGTTCCAAAGATCTGGACAGTATTGTGAACATGGTCAAGAGTAGTAGATTTTATAAATACTGGTAAGTTTATTTTAAAAAGTAAAAAAGTTAATCTTGTTTTTATCTAAGTACACATGCCAAAATGTTATATAGATATCTATAAGTGGTGATACATATTAGCCTGATCATGTTAAACATTATATGATGCTATCTATATATGTGTATCAAAATATATTTCACAAATACATGCAATTCTATTGTATATTGTGTTTTTATTTATGGAAAAAAGAAAAAATGGAGGAAACTGGAAAGATGGCTTAGTGGATAAGTATGTTTACTGACATGCCTTCAGTGGGATTCATGAAAGCATCACAGACAGCAGGGAAATGATCCATGTAAAGTTAAGACTGAAACTTGGGTCAGCACTACTTTAGCTGATGCTGGGTCAGAAACTTCTGGAGTCTGACCCAGCTTTTTTTTTTTCCACATGTAAACACAGTAAAACTTTGGGGATAGTTTCCAAGTGGCAGTTGTCATAACAAAGCTTTATGCATGGCTACATAGAAACTCCCTTGCATAGTACATCTCTATAGCAAAACATCTGTGACCTTTACTTAAGAATGGATTCTATTGACAGAGAAACAGTGCTCAGAATAAGGGTCTAAGGAGCAAGGGTGGTTTGCAATAAGCATAAACGGGGTTCTATTGACTGAGAGGATTGCTCGGGATTATGGGGGATTCAATAAAGGCTGGCTCCACAGAAAAGCAAAAGATTACCAGGTTGTTAGACAACATCCACACCAGTCTTCCTGGTGAACAGGTGTCATTTTCTTTTTTTGAATTAAAAAATGTCTGCATGAATCACAATTCTGGTTTATCTAGTGCTTTCTGTAAACTGTGCCCTCTCTACCTCCTAAAATCCTGTGATCCATCCCTGAGTACCCTTGGTAGAAGAAGAGAACCGACCCTAGCAAGTTGTCATCTGAGTTCTCTATACACACTGTGGCACATGTGCACACACATAAACACATGCACATACATAAAATAAATAAATACAAAAATTTAATAGCGATGTAAGCTCTATGAGAAAAACAGTTCAGAAACATTTATTTACGTTCATACCAATGTCTTAAAAACACTTGATAAATATTTATTATCAATAATAACACATTACTGTGTAGCAGACTATGAAATTGAAAGACTGTGAAATGAGGAGACTATTTTTCCAATTTGATTCATGTTGTCAGCAATAAAAAGTTGAGTTTAAAAACCTCGTATCTATTTTCCTGTGTTCAAATTGAATCTGAGTATTTCCAATCCCTTTCAAAATTTATATTGCTTGGAACAAAGAAAGAGACAAAAGTAAAATATATATTTCGATAAATTGTTCACATATCTTCAAGTAATATAATTTTGTTATTTCTTAATCTTTCTACTAGGAACAAAAAATGCACAAGTAGTATTTTTTTCAAAGGGAAATTACACTTTCCTTTTATTGGAAAATTCACCTTCTGTTAGCAATTTAAATAGTAGATAATTTTAGACTTCAGATATGTTGCAAGAAGGAAGTAATATTTCACTTTTTAGCATTATCTTCAATATTATTGCATTGCCAATGTTCAGTTATATTTGATGTAGAAAAGTATAGTTATAGATGTAACCAACCATCTTATTAAATAAGAAACACAGAAACAATGCAAAAGAGAAAGCCGAGAGGTCAGAGCTCAGAGCTGAAATCTCACCCTTCTGCCTGCAGTGTCCCAGCTTCCCGAATCAGGGCTCTATTTCCTGTCTGTTAGTCTATTTAAAGAGACAGAACAAGCCACAGCTATCTCACCTCACCAGTTCCTCAGCTGGCCCTGTTTCCTCAGACTGGAAGCTTCTGTGTCCTCATCCCAATAGCTCTCAGCTGAACTGTGTTGCTCCAAAGCCTGAAAGCTTAACCAGCCAAATGCTTCTAGTTTCTGGTCCTCACGCCTTATATATCTTTTTGCTTTCTACCACCACTCTCTGGGATTAAAGACTGGCTTTCTGGGATTAAAGGCGTGTGCCACCACCGCCACACTCTTGCTATGGCTCTAATAGCTCTGACCCCCGGGCAACTTTATTTATTAATATACAATCAAAATCACATTTCAGTATAATTAGATTACCACCACATATAGTGGTTAAGAAATTAATGACAATGTGTAATGTAGCTTCCTTTATTACAGCATATTGTCAGGTGACACCCATTCCCATCCTCTTCCTGAAATGTAATCCTATTTCATTTGACATGACATTACTTGTTTGTCTATGCTGCTGCACACGGTAGTGCTTGCTTTTATTCTTATAGAATGACTTATATTTCACTGCCATGAAATGATACTAATATCCTTTCTTCTAATCACTAGACATGTTTATATCATTTGTGAAGAAATGTCTCAAGTCTCTCAGTCATTTTCTCATCTGGTTCTTTGTGTTCTCGGTATTGAGTAACAGGGATTTATTCTTAAATCTTAGCTATTGGCTGGTGATCTAAAATATGGCTTGCATTTTTTGCAACATGCAGATTACCTCTAATTTTTAATGTCAACTGGTTTGCAAAGACTAAAACGTTTGTGGTAGTATAATTTGTGTATGTTTTTCTTGTGCTGCTTATCCACTTTTGGTTAAATCCAAGGGATCAGCACTAGTACCAAGAATCTTTGTCCTTGTGCTTTCAATTAATATGCAGCACCAGATCTTCTTGCAAGCAGCTATTTAATCTACTTGCTAGTTGTGTTGTGTTGCATATGATAGATTTTAAGCTTTCTTTTCTCTTCCTTTCTTTGTTCCTTCCTTCCTTCTTTCCTTGTTTCCTTCTTTCCTTCCTTCTCCCATACAGATGGCCATGTTCCAGACACTACTTTAAAAAGAAAATAGTCTTCTCTTGTAGTGTAATATCTGGATCACTTGACCTCAGGACCGGGCAGGACCAGAGAAAACTCACGGTGACTGCACTCATTTAAAGCTACCTCATCCTTTTCCTTCCCATCTCTCAGTAATCCTTCATTCAATGGTCCCACCAGGAGGAGAGGTAACAGCCACCTTTATGTCAAAAAACCTGACTAAACCGCTTAATAGGTGTCCTACTGACTCTTGTTCCTTTATCTCCCGCAAAAGTCCTTCATACTCTGTAACTTCCTAAGATGGACAGTTAGGAAATAATGCATGTAAGTATTTTAGGGATAGCTTTGAGTAAATTTCGGTTTCACTAAACTTTCTCCAATTTATGGTTCAACAACGTGGGCAAGGCCATTTATTCAGGAATGACTTGACATTATATTGGCATGCCATCTCTCTTTTAATATCCACGATATTGAAAAAAATTAAAATTTTAAGTTTATTTTGAAATTGCAGTTTTTCAAACTATTTTTTCACCTTACTTAACTAATTAAAATTTATCTCAAAGATCTTAAGTAACTACACTTTCAAAAAATAATTAGAGAATAATGAGAAATTTGATTTAATTTAAATTTTAAATTATATTTCATGTCCTTAGGGCTGAATATAATAAACTTATGACCATTGAGAAAGTAAGTGACAAGTCAAAATTGAATAGAAAACAAATAAACATTTTTGAGTGCCACACTATTTCTATGGAGAAGCAAACAACCAACTGCTCACCCCAGACAGGAAACTCCTGGCAGATCAGTGTAAGGATACCACCAAGAAGCAGATGCAGACACCCACAGCCAAGCACTGGGCCAAGCTCCCGGAGTCCAGTTGAAGAGAAGGAGGAGAGATTATAGGAGCAAGGGTGCTCAAGACCATGATGGGAAAAACCACAGAAACAACTGACCTGAGCTCATGTAAGCTCATGAACTCTAGACCTACAGCTTAGGAGCTTGCATGGGACCTACCTAGGCCCTCTGCATGTTGATGATAGTTGTTCATTTTGGTCTATTTGTGGGCCCCTAGCAGTGTGACTACGATCTGTCTCTGGTGCATAAACTGGCATTTTTGAACCTGTTCCCTTTCAGTATGTTGCAAATATGTGTTTCTCTGGTTGATAAATAAAGTCATTTGTCCTATGTCAAGGCAGCTTAGAGGCAGGCGGGAAATTCAAAAGGAAAGGCAGGAAGAAGGCAGGGGGAGATTCCAGGCCGCCATCCAGGCAGCAGCATGTAATGACACGCAAGTAAAGCCACGGAACATGTGGCAACATATAGATTAAGAGAAATGGACTGAGTTTAAATGTAAGAGCTAGTCAGTGGTAGGCCTGAGCTAATAGCCAAGCAGTTACATGTAGCATGAATCTTAAAAGTTCTTATTAATAAAAACAAACCTGGAGCCAGGTATTGGGGTGAATGCTGGAAGATCAGAGAGACAGAACAGGCTACAAGCTTCCTCACCTCGCCAGTTCCTCAGCTGATCCTGTTTCCTCAGACTGGAAGCCTCTGAGTCTTCATCCAGAATGAATCTCAGCTGAACTGCTTTTCAAAAGCCTGAAAGCTTAACCAGCTTGTTCCTGGTTTTCACGCCTTAAATACCTTTCTGCTTTCTGCCATCACTTCCTGGGATTAAAGGCGTAAGTCACCATGCCTGGCTGTTTCCAGTGTTTCCGAATGGATCTCTGCCTCCCAAGTGATAGGATTAAAGGCATGTGTGCCACCATTTTCTGGCCTCTATATCTAGTGGCTGTTCTGTTCTCTGACCCCAGATAAGTTTATTAGGGTGCACAATATTTTGGGGAACATAAACCACAGTAATATCACCACAGTTATAAATAATATTAAGCCTCTGTGTGATAATTTTATAAGCAGGCCACAGAACTGCAGGGCCTACTCAGGACCGCAGAAACTTCTAGCTACAATTCTCTATGGTGGGATGCCTCCTTTACCCTTGATGCAGTGGGGAGGAGCTTGGTCCTACCTCAACTTGGCATACCATGCTTTGTTGACTCCCATGGGAGGCCTTACCCTTTCTGAGGAGAGGATGTGGGAGGGAGAAGGAAGGAGGTGGGGGGAGGGAGTGGGATGAGGGGAAGGAGGGGAAATTGTAGTTGATATATAAAATAAATAAGAAAAAAATGAATAAAAAATAGACTTTTTTAAAGGATACCACCAATGTCCAGTTTGTAAAACATCAAGTTTCTTGGAGTGGTCTGCAAGATCAGATAGCTATATTATCCAATGTCAGGCCCACAAGGGTGTCAACTCACAAAAGCAAGACATCTGGATCTCACTCTACACATGTAGGGCGCTCCCTCATCTGTCCCTAGCCTATCCTAGATGCTTGGCTGATCTGTCTCCTGGCAGGGAGCTTAATGGAAACCTCCTGCAGGAAGCTTTCTGAGTCCCTCTCAGCTGTTCTTATTGCTTTTATAGGCTCAAAGAAGGATAGGGATAGACCTCCTACGGGTTCTAAGCTTTTGGCTTCCAGATTCTTAAGAAGCCTCCCTTTGGACCATCTCAGGTCCTAAAGAGCTTCGCAGCATGACAACGTGTCTGTCACCTCTTTTTAGAGCACATTTAGTAGTAACATGCTTACCTTCAAGATGGAATGGACTACCTGGGAGAAAATTCCTAATACAATAACACTCAAAGACAAAAATTAAGAAATGCTAAAAGAAATTAGCAAAGTCAAATGATATGAAGAGTAAACTATTCCCATAATAAAAATTATCAGATGCCATAGAACAAGTTCTCCTTTTGAAAAAAGCATCAAAGCCTGAAAAATCAAAGAAAATATATTTGTTTCAAATTTTTTTAAAAAAGCACTCGATGCTGAAACCAATTTCTTGTAGTGATTCTAACCGCATCATTCTTAATAACTGAACACTATTGTTTGAGGCATTGTCTCTTTCTAGTTCTCTAAGGCAAATGGAATAATTAAACCATTCCGATTTGCTTAATTTCCAAGTTGAATATTCTTGACTAAGGAAAAGATGCATAAAAGACACATACATTTGCAATTTTACATAATTTCTAAGGGTATCTATTGATTTACCTGGTTATATTCCACTTTATAGCATTTAAACAGCGAATGCCAGTTCCAATTAGAGAACAATTCGCACTGATGGAAACATCAGAGCATCAGTAGGAAGCTTGGGAGTACATTGACTTGCTAATGAAGCAGTCAGTTTCCAACTGCCCGGATAGATAATGCAGCATTATTTAAGAGAGCAGCAGCTTTGGCACATCTTGCAATATGGGTCACTAAGATTCTTATGATTATGAAGCTGTGCTCATAAAGAAATGAGGATTGCACATATTTGCGGCTCATGGAAGCAGCTTCATTAACTGTCAGTCAACACCTGCTTACACAGTTTCTCAAATACGACTTGTCAGCATCTGGAGAGAGATGTCATGCAGTAACATGGAAGCAGAGACTGTCATATGAGTTTCTTACTCTAAGACACATTCTGACTGCTAGGAGATAATGCACCTCTTCTCTAGGCAGTTGCCGAAATCTACTTATCACTATTCTCTATCAGGATGTCATCATGTTTTCAAGGAACATTGCTTAAGGAAATTCCCTATATCTAAAGAAAATAATCAAGATCTCCCTGGGCACAAAGGCATTTATGCATTCCCCTTTTGGGGAACTACAGCTTTCTAGAAGAATGAAAGGAAGAGAAGCAATTGTCAGTATGAAAATTGAACAATAAACGGTCAAGGGACACTTCATTCAACACAGATGCTTTGAAAACAAAAGGTGAAGAAGTTATAATAAATGGAGTGGGGTCATTGGTTCATTTCCTCTCTGTCCTGATTGACTTTCTCCTATGAGAATCTACTTCCTCCCATTTTCATGATAGGAAATAACTCAACAGGTTGAGACAAAATACTCAGTATTGTATTAGTTCAATTTTCACACAGAGACAGAGATACTGTTCCTTTAAACATTTATATTTCTAGTAAATGTTTATCAGTCTTTGAGAAAGACATCTCTTGGATTTTAACTCTCCCATGAAGTAAGGGAAACTTGCAGATGTTTCAAAAGGACAGATAAAGAATTTGCAAGTATGAGTTTTCAAAAATAAATGCTCCAAGGAAAGAGCATTCAGAAGCCTGCTTTCTATGACACTTTTTTCTCATAAAGCTCAGTCAGTCTGAACTGACCATTAAGAAACTCGAAGTCACAATGTATATGGATATTTTTTCAGTCACCTTAAAAAGAGTCAGTTCTCCAAACTACTGCTCTATTTTTTTTCTGCCCTTATATTTTCATCAAATGAATTAAAGCTACTCTTCTGGCCCCTAATAAAACCTCCATTTCTCTTAGACAGTCTCACATTTTTTTATGACAATACTTCATGATGTCAGTGTGATTCCATGCTAAATTCAAGTTTGAACTTACCTATGACTATGATGTAACTATGTAACATACAGACTTTCTGCTCACAAATGAGCCAGGAAGGAAAGACTGCAAGCTCTGGGGAATTACAAAAATTCTTCACCATAAAATTGGCAAAGAAAGACAATTGTATGTAGTTGAAAGTAATGAATATCTGTGCTACTTTAGTCTCTGAGGGATGGTATCAATTTGCTTTAATGTCAATTTTACAATACAGTATGTTTTCTCAATCCATGAACACACACACACACACACACACACACACACACACACACACACACACCATTATTCCATGTTCCTTTGCTGTACTGTTTTATTGCGCTATGTACTTTTTTACTATGTTGAATATTAGCTCACAGGTGTTCTTCATTTCATATTAGATGATGTCCCTTCACAATGAACCTGCTATATATAATTTTTTAAAATTGTACCTAGGATGAATGTATACAATTTTCCTTAATATTATTCCAAAAAGAAAACAAAATTGGGACTAGTACCATATTATTTCCACTTCATTGTATTTTACAAGTAATGTTGGCATGATTTAAAATATATGGAATTATATAAAATATATATGAAACTATGAGTGTGATCATACTACATGTATGTAATCATGTAATCATACTACATTACTCACACAGGTCTGAAGGGAGGAAAGTCAAAACAAACATGTATTAAGTGTAAATTCTGATTTGTAACAAAGTAACACCTCTGAAAAACACATTGTTATCATGATAAAATTGTTTCAGCACTTCAGAATTTTTTTTAACTTTCTTTTTATTTATTCTTTATGTCTTTCACATCATGTATCTCGGTCCCACTCCTTTCTCCATCTCTCTGTATGTGCCCTCTGCCCTTGCAAACCCCACCCAATAAAGTAAAATAAAAATTAAAAGGAAAAAACAAGGAAAAAATCCATCTCATTATGGAAGCTGTAGAGTGACACACTACAGTAAACCCTTCCATCCATATATCTTTACTTGCAAGTGTTCATTGCAAAGAGTCATTGGTGTAGTTTGAGGTCTCTGGTTTCTGCCTGCACTCTCTATACTGCCCCCTGCCCCCTCCCCCCAGGACTGCTCTGGGATATCTTTTTGTTGCCCTCTGTGGTGGTTTGAAAGAAAATGACCCCCAAAGGGAGTGGCACTATTAGGAGGTGTGGCCTTATTGGAGGAAGTATGCCACTGTGAGTACAAGTTTTGAGGTTTCATATACTCAGTGTGTCAGTCAATTTCTGTTGCCTGCAAGATGTAGCACTCTGAGCTCCTGAACCATGTCTGCCTGCATGCCACCACGATTGCCACCATGATGATAATGGACTGACCATCTGAAACTGTAAATGAGCCACCCCAATTAAATGTTTTCTTTAAAAGAGTTGTTGTGGTCATGGTGTCTCTTCACAGAAATAAAACCCCTAACTGCTATGGAATGATCTGTCTGCATACTGAATATGTGTTATTCTCATTAGTTAATAAAGGAGCTGATTGACCTACAGCAAGGCAGGATAAAGTTAACCAGACCAATCAAACTGGGAATACTGGGATAAAGAGGAACAGAGTGAGAGAGTCACTGGGATATGCAGCAAGATAGGCATGCTGTACTGAGAAAAGATACCAAATCATGTGGCAAAGCACAGATAAATGTGGGTTAAATTCACTGTAACATTAGCTAGTAACAAGCCTAAGCTATCAGCTGAGCATTTGACATTAATATTGCGTCTCTGTGTCTGTTATTTCAGAGCAGGTGGTTGGGACAGGGAAACTCTGCCTATTCCTAACTAAGACAGAAAATGATACCAGGGCCTGGCCATGATATTGTTTGGAGAAATATGGACTTTGATACTTTGGGTTAGGAAAGCAGTGGAATGCTTTTAGCACCGCTTAATGGACCATACTAGTAGAAGCATGGAAGACGGTGATGCTGATGGTGATTTGATGAATTGTCCATGGCTGAATCAAAAGGTTTCAGAAGAGCAGAATTTTAGTGTGTTGCTGGAGATTGTTCTTGTGATATTTTGAAGAAGTGAGTGGCTGCCTTTTGCCCTTATTGGAAGAATTTGCCTGAGGCTAAAGTGAAGAGTTTTAGTTAATTCCATTGGCAGAGGAAATCTCAAAAGTGCTTAGTATAGACTGTTGTGTGTGGATGTCAATGGTAACTCTAACAACAATGTAGAATAAAAAGGAGCAAGCTGAGCAAGGAAAAATATTGGAGGACAAAAAGGGCACCAGTAAGTAGAATGGAGCTAAATCCTTTGTTCAAGGAGATATACGGATTAAGAAATGGAATACAGGGAGTGGTGACCCCAGGGCAAGATCCCACCCAGCTAAAATTTCCAACTTGTGAAAGGGGACTGAAAAAAAGCTTAGAACCCGGTTTGGTGGGGCACACTTTTAATCCCAGAGCTGGGAAGGCAGAGGCTGGTGGATCTCTGAGTATGAGGCCATCCTGATCTAAAGAGCAAGTTTCAGAAAAGCCGAGCTTAGGCAGTGAAAGACAGAATGCTGGTGAAGATGTAATTGTACAAGCAGGCCATGTTCCAGCCCCAGTAAGCAGCAGAACTTGGAAGCTTTGGCCGTGTGGTTTTGGCTATAGAATTAAGGATCTAAGAAAGGAGTTATGGAATAAAGCTGCTGAGGCCAGGCATATGTCAGCAGTATCCCTGAATGGAGGGTCAGAAAGGCCATTTAGTAAAGATGTAAAGTTGCAGCCTGGACTGCCTTGGAGACCCCATGATGTTAAAGATGCCAGAGTTGTGGAATACCTACCAAGGAAAGCTGCTAACAGAGAGTGGAAATAGCCCAAGAGAAAGAAGTGTGTTGCAGTCAACAAAGCTGAATGGAGTTGGAGATGAGAGCCTTTTGACTCAGACACAGAGATGCAAAGTTTGGAGTTTGCCCATCTGGTTCTCAGTCTTGCTTTAGTCCAGTTTTTTTAATTTTTACTATGCTCTCTTCCCTATATTCTGGAATGATAATTATATGTTGAGAGTATGTGATCTATTTTTTAATTTTGATCTTATAGGGTTTATAATTAAGAGATTTCATGAATCTCAGGAGAAGCTTTGAACTTTGGACTTTTAAACATTGTTGAGACTGTGATAGACTATGGGGACTTTTGAAGTTAGACTAAGTGCATTTTACATAATGATGTTATTAAAAGCTTCTGGAGGTCAGGGAATAGAATGTGGTGGTTTGAAAGAAAATAGCCCCCAAAAGGAGTGGTGCTATTAGGAGGTATGGCCTTGTTGGAGAAAGTAGGTCACTGTGGGGGTGGGCTTTGAGGTTTTATATGCTCAGGATACCACCCAATGAGTCAGTTGATTTTCTGTTGCCTGAAAGATGTAGCAGTCTCAGCTCCAGCACCATGTCTGCCTGCATGCCTCCATGCTCCCCACCATGATGATAAGGGACTGACTACCGGTTGAAAGTGTAAGTGAGCCACGCCAATTAAATGTTTTCTTTAAAAGAGTTGCTGTGGTCATCATCATGTCTCTTCACAGCAATTAAAACCCTAAGACATCTTTGTCTTGGAGGTCCTGCAGCTTTGGGTCTACAGGACCAGCTCCTTTATCATGCTTCAGCAGATCTTAGATAGGATACATGTTGGGATGGCCCGGCCAGCTTATAACAAGGATTCTGGGCCTGGGGAGTTGCAGAGTTCATCCAGCCTGCCCGCTTTCTTTTGTCCTTATCACCAGGGTGAGTTCTCCAGCATTGCTCTAACTAGTGGCTAGTTCAATGGTTGCAGCTATGAGCAGGTGGTGGGGCCTGCTCTGCTTTCATTCCCTCAGGGTCAGTTAGTTCTCTTACACCTGCACCACCAGGGCCAACTCTGTGGTGTTACCCAGAGGAGGTGCAAGGGCCACTCTCCCCAGCGCTTCAGCTAGTGAGGGGCAAGGTGAGCAGCTCTCCTTACTTCTATGACCCCATGCCCAGTTCTCCCATGTGCCACAGTCTGCGAGGGCTTGGGGGGAGGGCATCTCTCCCCCTCCCTCACACACCACCATATGGCAGATGAGAGGCAGAGCCAGATCTCCCACGCTCATGTTCTGGGCGGGTTCACCTGCACTCTGGTCAGTAGGATCAGCTCTGCTGTGCTTCCCAGGCGAGGTCCAGGGCCCACTTTCCTGGGTTCTACAGCTGGTAAGGGAGCAGATCGGTTCCCTTGCCAGCTGGAAGTGGTAGGGGCAAGGAGGGGCATCTTTCCTTCACCCCTACTACTACGCCACAGATGAGGAAGGAGGTGCCAACTATGCTGAACTTATGCCCTCAGGACTGGCTCACTTGTCCTTGTTTACAGGGTCAGCTCTACTGATTTGCCCAGGCAAGGCACAGGGCACATCCTCCTGAGTGTTTCAGCTGCTGTTGGGTGGATCCAGGTCCCCCACCTGCTGCTGGTGGCGAGGGGCAAGGGGAGGAATATTTCCATCACCATGTGGCAGGTGCGACCTGCTTTCCCATTCTCACGCCCTCGGGCCCAGTTCGCCCTTGTCCCTGAGAACAGGGTCAGTTCTATTGGGCTACCCAGCTGAGGTATAGGATCCTCTCTCTGCCTCAGAATTTTTCATCAGCCATCTTCTGAGGAAATCCTCTTATTCCAGGAAAAGTAACATTACAAATTGCCATCATCATGAATCAGTTTAGCTTGTTTCAAAACTTCACAGAAATCAAATCAAACAAATTGCACATTTGCGTATCTGGCTTTTTACTCCTGCTGTAATGTGTTTAAATTTATCACCATCATTTTAATTATCAGTGGTCTGTAGGATTATGAATTTTCTTTTCATCCCACTGTTTCCGAATATTGTGTCTGTACATTTTTGCTATTCTGAAAGAAGCCAATATTAAAATGATCATAAAAGTTTGTGGCTCAGTGTTATCATTTGTTCTGTGTCTGCATATATGAATACAAATGCTGAGTTGTAGAATATGTGCAACTTTAACTTTATTAAAATTACAATTAAGTTTGCAACCATATACATACCATTGTAAATACCTGTCAACAATATATGACACATTCTATTCATCTATAAACTTACCAATATGGATGTGCCCAATAATTTTAAGCTTAGTTATTCTTTAAGCATAGTATTATCATTGTGTTTTGATTTCTCATTTCCAAAATAACTAATGATATTGAGGTATTTGTGATTATTTTAAATTTATTTAAAATTCCTTTTCTGACTAATATTTTACCTTGTAATTTCCTCTCCTAATGTAAGATAATGTCTGTAAGTCATCTTCTAGAGGCTTCACATATTTAGACTCAATCTTTTTGTGGGTGTCTCTAAAATATTTTTACTAAATTATATGTATTGTATTATATATTTTTAATAGTTTTCCCTAAATGGATATGATTTTCTTTTGTATTAAGTTGCAAAATACCATGTACTTAGGAAAATATACTTGTCATATCAAGGCAGTATGATGTTGATAAGCCTTTTAGAGTAGACTCCAGAAAGACTGCTTTGTAAACATAATCATAATGTCTTTCAATGATTATGTCAGATTGATTGATTAGAGATATGGTGGTTTGTAATGACATGTTGTTGGAATAATTGATCATGTAGAGAAAAATGGAAGAACTAGTACCAGAAAGGAAGTAAGAAAGTAGGGAAAGAGGAAGGAAAAGATGAAAAGGATGAACAAGGAAAGAAGGGATAAATGAAGGAAGGAAACTCAATCCTTATAATGTGTGAGTTCTAAAAGTCAATTTGGCTTTGATTATAGACTAGAATGTCGATTTCATATAAAACTACAAGAGAGATATAAGAGAAAAAAATATGTGCTCTTAGCTAAACCAAAGGTGTGTGATAGGGCAATCAAAATGCAAAGGTCTTAAAAGTGAAACAAATTTTACTTCATAAAACTTAAAGACTATTATTTACTGTACCAATAGCAAAGCTTTCTACCTATAGACATTACTTTACATTCTAACTACATTACCAGCCCACAATTTGATTTTAGTTTCTTCTGTCTAGAGAGAACATTACTGTCAGTTTTGGCTTAGTCCGTGAATGCTGGAGTAAGGATCCCCAGTGGGAATATTAGAGTGACTATGGAGTTTTAGCCATTTGGTTTTCTATGGAAAGCATTGCTTCCAATTACTCAGTGCCAAAGCCCTGAGTTCATTCATATTATTCTGTTCTAAAATCACGTATGAGGAGGCTGTCAGACACATACCTCATCACCAAACTCAAGATGTTATCATTTATTTAGTCTTTATAGTGCTTTGAGTTTTTATGTCAGTCTGAAAAAAGAAATCATGAAAGAATAGTTATGTGAAAAGTTAGTGAGGGCAAAGCACCAGTGTCAGCTTAATTCCAAAGTCTACAAAAGTCCAGCTCCTGTGAAGTTGGTATTACATAACCTTTTAAGTGTAGTTGGGACTTGTTTTCATTTTTTTAAAGATTCCTCTAAACACAAATGTGTTTTATGTCCAGATTCAGCATAAAGTTGCCTATTTAAGTATAATTCTTGTCATGTCAATGATTTTTATAGCCTTTACAGTCATTTCTCGTTAGCAAGCAGTAAGTAAAGATTCCCATAAGCAAGGTTTTGTCTCATGTTTACTAGTGTATGTGCCTGGTCATGCTGTGGGATTATCCCTTAATTATGAGTTTAGCCTTGGCAGCCCAGATGAATAGAAAATCATGTTAAATCTCCAATCTGCCATGTCTCTTGTTCTTCTGCCAGTCAGGGTGATTTTAATTGGAAAGTAAATTTAAAATGACTTCATGCAGATACCTTGCTAGAATAACCACTATAAATGCAAAATTTACACAAAAAATAAGTGAGGCCAAATAACTAAAAAAAAATATGCAATTCATGTTATGGGATTTCAGAATGAAATGCATTTTTCAAAAAAATTCATTATACATTAATCAAAGTAGTATACAGATGGCCAAGTGAATATGATGAATACTAATATTTTGTGTACTGAACAAATACCACATATAATGGTGCATATAATATAAACTAATTCATGAGTATATATAAATTTCATGATTTCATTTTATGTCCTTTTTAATGCAATAATCTGATAGGTATATTTTATAAATTTTCAGTGGAATTCTGCACTTCTTGCTCACTTTTTACTATGAAAAATTAAACACATCTTAACATAGCGCTGAAGAAGTTGATCCTATCTGCACTAGTCATTAAATGGTTAGCTTGATTAGTTGAAGTTTAATTTGCTCATAATGAGCCTGCAAGTATGAAATAGCAGTACTAATGTGATGTTATACATAATTCTATTATTGAAACCACAAAGTGCCTTTATACATAATCTTACAATCAAAATATTTATTTTCACATTTGACCTTGTGGGGCTATTCTTTCATAGTGTTCATATTTTAAATTTAGACACTCATGTTTCTGACCTAGTAGTTTCCATTCGTTTATAATGTGCTATCAATTAGGAGCCACCAGAGGAAGAAGAAACAATGAACTGACCAAAAGAAGATGAAGAATGATGCTACAGACTATCCAAACTCAGCACAGAAGGAAATGTTACCTAATTGACAATTTAGAGAAAGTGAGAAAGAGCCTGTAAGGGTACATTTATTTGTGAGAATGTTTAAACATGAAATTATAATTTCCAATGTTTGCTTAATACTTATAAGGATAGTGAAGTCATCCCATGAAAAGCTTTATCCACTTTTTGTTCTAGAGTCTCCATTTGTTATTACATTTGTATTAGTGGAAAATATTCATCTTATATTCTTATTCAAGCTTCCCAGGACAGGAAGTTGACCTAAATTAAAAGATATCATGGTTGGTTGTATCAGTGAATGCAAAACCCCTTCCTCTTGACAAGGACCTCTCTGTGGTCCTTTCTGAAGTCATATTATGGAATGGGATAGAACAGTCTGGAACACAACTGTTTTTTTTTTTTTAAACAGTTTCATCAGTCATTTCCTAGAGACTACCTGTCAATTTGATAGGTCTACATGGTTAGAAGAGTTTGTCTCAGTCAATTCCAGAGAGGACCAGGGAACTTCCATTAACCACTTGAATAACTAACAGAATGAATTTCCTGTTGCAGAATAGTTTTTTACACTGTCTGAAGATGTATTACTGGGATTGGTTTAAAAAGAGCTGAATGATCAATAGCTAGGCAAGAAAAAATAAGTGGGATTTCCATGCACAGCAAAAACTCGGGATGAATCTAGGCAAGCAGGAGTCGCCAGCTAGACACTGAAGGCATCACACATACAGTACAGAGGAGAGGTAACTGAGCCATGAGGCAGGATGTAGATTAAAAGAGACAGGTTAATTTAAGTTATAAGAGCTAGTTGGGGAAAAGCCTAAGCTAAGGCCAAGCTTTCATAATTAATAGTAAGTCTCTGTCATTATTTGTGAGCTGGCATCACAAAGGAAAATCTGACTATAATTTCCTGTTTCAGTTAACTCTAATAAGCCCAAGGTAAGTGTTGTGACAGGCAGCATAATTATAAACTGGTTATCAACCCCAGGGCAGAGAATCAAAAAAATCTTTATTTTGGAATCCTAATCTTCAAGAATTGTATTATAGACTAATTTTGTTCCTTGTATTTTGAGGCAGAATCTTTCACTGAGCCTCACGGTAGCCTTGGTTATTAATTCAGTGTCTTCCTGCCTCAGTTTTCCAGGCACTAGCATTATAGGTATGAGATATGATATTTAGTAGTAAAACTTTTATAGCTGTAGACACTATGGTAACTCACTATCCTGAAATACTATATTGTTATAAATAAAACAAAACTTCCCAGTAGTCTTTTTTTAAAACTATTGTTATCTTGTCCAACTCTTCTTATTTAGATTTTGAACAAAATTAATGGAGTACGAGCTGGTGAAAAGATCTTGTTTCATGTGTGTGGCAGGGTCCTGCACTGTTGTTCTCTTTGGGGGAGGGGGCCAAGTATGTGCAGTCAAACCACACAGACTCGGGGAGAATGTTGAAACAACAAACTCAGTTTATTCAGGAGGAGGCAAGCTTTATGTACCCTCTACCCCACACCAGAGAAGGTCTAGTGAATATGCATCTGCTGGTGTGACATGGCTGCCTCTCATTGGTCCAGGTCATCTCCAGATCATGTCTCAGCTGCTGTTGCTAAAGCCCTTAGGCAGACCGAAGTTAGCTCTCAGAAAGTATCTTTTTTACAGGTTTGAGCTGGCCCTCAAGCCTGTCAGGGAGGAGTCATCCAACAGATTTGGAAAATTTCTGTAATGAACCGAAAGATCCCCAAATCAAGTTCTCATGAATACTTCTCTATCCTAATATGTAGTGATTCTTTTCTAATATAGGTTTGTAATTTCCCAGTGTTTTATCTAGTCTGTTTTATTGTATAACTCAATTATACACACTATTTCACAGATGCATCTAGGTTTAACTGAATTGCTTTGTTGTGATTTCGAGTGATGGTCTTCTTATTCTGTTGCATCCTGCAGCATCAATCTAGGTTAATAGATTAGGCTTTTCTTCTGGAAGTAGTAGAGACACAACTCAGGGCTTAACACTAAGAATCTTACAGCCTTCTAAGTATTCTTCCTCCAGCTCAGAGGAATCTGCATCATCACCAGCTTTTTTCCCAGCCTCATGAGCCTGTGGACTCTTATCCTTAGGTAAGTGCTATAGCCATTGAAGCATCCTTCTGGGCCTGGTCCTCCTGGGGGTAAGTCTCATTGTTCTGAAACTGCTTTCTCTGAGAATCCTCTTACAATGATATTCTGATATTTGGCTGTACATGGATCCTGCTTTTAAATGCTAAATAATGAAAGGTTTGTATACATTTTAAGCATGTATTTCTACATATTCCTTTTTTTTCTTAGTTATATGATAAAAATAAGAAAACTCCCAAAACTTGACTTCACATCATTCAAAAGCTCACTAAGCAAACTAAGCTTCAAACTGCATTCTATACCTGAAAATAAGGGACAAATCTCTAAGATATTTATAACAGAAGCAAAAACCATCTTCATGGTGTTAGATCAAATAGTTCACAAGGACGACATCAACTTTATAATCTTAATATTTATTGATAACATGCACCAATGATTTTTATCTTAATAACTGTTCTTTAACTGTAATTATAAGTCTTGGAAAGGAAACATTTTGTCACCAGTTTACACATGAATCACAGTGAGTAAGATCTTTGTAACTTGTGTAATGTCGGTTATATAGTTCTGGAATTTTATGTAGCTTTGGGAATTGAGGATCTATACATCATACCCTTAGTTCTTAGAGATATTGATTTTCATTAAAGATAAAATTGAAAGATATTAAACCAGTAGCATGCAATTACAACTTACATAAAATATTATTGCAGAGTCAGATTAGTGTCATTCTCTAATAAAAAATTAATATGATCATCACAAGAAAATAGTACAAATTAGATGATTGTACTGTGATAGACTAAAAATCATCATAATTTTAATAGAAGTTAAAAGTCAAAATGCATATTATGGAGAGATTTTTTTTAATTACTGAATCATCCAAAATCTACCAAATAGGTTTATTAGTTGTCAGTGGGACATATTTAGAAGCATTAATATTTAAATATTTTCAGATGGCTTCAAATACCGAATTATAGACAGATAACATTAAAAACAGTATTATAACGTAGTGCCAATGTTGATTAGCTAGCACACTGAGTAGAGTATAATTTTCAGAAATGATTTCAAAAATCTAATTAACATAGACACTAATTTTGAGCTAATTTTCAGGCTATATGACAATAAAGTCTAATAGTATTTATGTTTTATTTATTTAAGGTGATAAATTATAAGTAGAAGAAAAATTATCATTTAAATGGCATGCCAAGTATTTTTGATGTGGAGCTAATGTTTGCACATCTGTTTCTGTTATTTCAAATGCTGCCTTGGAGAAACTGAAAATCAAAACCTTACTGTGTAATTCAAATTAAGCTATTAAATCCTAAATCACATATGAATTTTATATGTGATTTTTAAGGTTGACAAAGGTGTTCAGAGACTAAATGAAGGATATTTTCCCTACACATTTTTGTTTTAGTTTTCCACATGACACTTCATAATATTTTCAATCTACATTCTAATAAAGAAAGAAATGTAGATTAATATAACATAGAAAGAATGGGAGAGGGTGAGAGATGAATATCCTGCCTGTGTTCTATTTTAATAGTTTATTTTATAGTAAATAATATTTGAAATTAAATTTGTTCTCATTTTGTCTGATTGATGATCAGAGTTTTATTGAGATAAACTCTTTTACGTATCCAGTTCCTAAAATTCTTTATCAATTCAGGCAGTTGTAAACTACATTAGAAAATTCTCAAGTGATCTTTGATGCTCCATTACATTCCTATGTATTATAGTCATTTACAAACATTTCTACTAAGTAGGATTCTGTTTTACTATACTGACTTCAATGTCATTACATATTTTTGCACATATTTCTTTCTAAATATTTCATATATATATATATATATAATATTTTCATACTGATTTATCTTGTGAAATGTGGCTTCTCATACATTCCAAAACTGAAATTATATAGATTTTCAACATATTGATTTGTCATCATATTTCATTATCATCAAAATGGAAATACTTTATATTGTCTAAGTTACTTACATAAGTTAATGATTCTGTTAAACTCTACTCTTAACTGAGAGTCCCATTTTATTACTTGAGTAGAAAAATGTTTAATTTTATGTGTATGAATGTTTTGCCTGCGTGTATGTATGCGTACCACATGAGCAAATTGCCCAAGGATGCCAGAAGAGAACCTCAGATCTCATGAGGTTGACATTACCGATGGTTGTGAGCGACTTGAGGGTCATGGGAAATGGACCCAGGTCCTCTGGAAGAGCAAACAGTCCTTGTAAGTGCTAAGCCACCTTTCCAGAATCAAGCCTTCTATTATTTTCCTTTTCTTCACTACAGTCTTGCCATGCAGACAAACTGCTCTTACTTAACATATCTACATATCTAAATGCATAGGAAAGTAATAAGATTTGTTACAAATCTGAACTTACATTTTTAAAGCTTCTATTGTATGATTTAAAAGCACATTTCTTTTGAGGGTTTTTTAATTCATGCCTATAGATTTGGAATGCTAATTTGTATGTATAATATTTTTATTGTTTCCATAAAATAATTACTGTGTGGAACAACAACAAATATGATGTATTATGTCTCAGAAGATGAGTAAGAAGTAAGACATGGATCTCATTGGATTAAAATCATGACATTTTTTAAACTTCTGTGTAAGGATGTAGTCATATGTTTGGCTTATTTCATTAAGCATAATATCTTCTGTATCCCTCATATTGTAGGAGATGACAGATTTTTTTTTCCAGGGGTTGGATAACATTACTTCATGGACATATCCACACACATGTTGTTTTTCTTATCTTTAGAACTGAGAATAATGCTATAATTGGTATCAGATATCTCTTCTATGTACTGACTTCAATTTCTGTGTGCATGTTCTCATAAGTGGAATTACTAGCAGCACATAAACTTTAACTTATAAAAGTAGATAAATTTTACAAAAAAAAGGTGTTAATCTACTGACACAAAATTCCAATTATAATCATCTTTGGAGATCTACTGAACAGAACCATCATCATTAAATGATACCACTGAATCATGAGTATATGAATAATGATAGCAACTTGATAACTGGTTTAATTGCTTTGAAATGTAATTTTATCAAAATAGTTCATTGTGCTTCATATGTACAACTTACTGATAAAAAAATGAATTATCGGTAAGCTATTGTCTCCATGACTCTTGTTTTTTCTTTCACGTTTAAAGTCAACAAAATTGATTTACATTATGGTTGCCACATGTCTTTGAAAATTTCCCTTCCTAATGTATTTTAATGACCCTTAGGTTTATATTTGGCCTGTCTAGATAGTCTAAAATAGTCTCCTTGAATTTAATGATCCATTATCTTTGTTTCTCCTGCCAAAACATTTTTTCATTTGCTTTGATAAGTTTGTAGGTTCTAGGTGGTAAGATACTCACATCATTAGACAGCAATTATTCTGCACATTACAAAGATATACATATTACATTTATGTACATATAGAGTAAGTAGTGGAATAACTACTTGAACTCTTGAATGTTGTTCTCTCAAGGCAAGACTGAGTTTTCTAAAACAGTTACTTTTAAATAAATAAAAAATGTTATTATTTCCATATGACTGATTGGGTTTACTTTTAATATTTATTTATATATAATGTATCATTTAATCAGAGAGTATTGCTATGTAGCCTCCACTTGCTTGGCACACATGGTATGACTAGGGCAAACCTAAAAATCAAGACAATCTCCTGCTTCAGTCTCCCTACTATTGCAATTATAGGCATGCACAACCAAGCCCATCTTCGAACTCTTTTATTCCAATAACAAAAAGATTCCACAGTTTAGGGGCAGGACTTCCAAATGTGTCTTTTCTTTTTCCTCTTTATCTTATTGCTGGTAGGATTTTTGGCATTTTAAAGTTACAGTGTTATTCTATGTATCCAGAAGAGGATATTTACTTGCTTTGCAATAGTTAGGGTTGCCTTTAAGTCCAACAACATGATTATGTTCAGTATCTTCTAAAGATTCTGTTGTTTTCTATTTCCCATCTCAAAGAGGCACTGGAATTACAGATGCATGATTCTGAGTCCATGTTCATGTAGGTTCCTAAGATTCAAGCTAAGGTCCTCATTCTTGTGCAACAAGTGCTTTAGCCGCTTATCCAATATAGTTCTTAAAATGTTACATAGTCTACATTTTTTAGTTAGTAGATACCAACCTATCTTCTTTCTTGTATATTTTAGAAACGGCAGTTTCTGTTTAACCATATACGATCTATTCCAAACTCCCAATGAGTGCTTGAAACCACAAAGCATTGAACCCTATAAACTCTCTATTTTCCCCATACATATGCAATTATGAGAAAGTTAGATATATGTCATCTTTATTAAGAGGAATACTACATGAATAAAACATGACATTGCAAGAAATGTGCTGCACTATAACTGCTAACACCCTGCTCTTGTATTGTAGAGCAAGTATTAAGTAAAATATGTGTTCACTTAAATGTGATAGCAGGCCAGTCAACCTGATAACCTAGAGTGAATGGTATCAAATGTCAATATCATCAATATCATTCTGTATTATTATACACATGAACACCACACACACACACACACACACACACACAAACACATACACACTTGAAAAATTATGTATCACAATGACAAATGATTTATTTTCTATGACACTCATTTAAGTTATTTGAAATTGTGTATAGTGACTCCAGTGAAAACCAAAATGTACAGATAAATAGTTTATTTATTAATTTGCTTATGGGATTCACTTAGAAAATGGGATGAGAAAGAAGAAATGGAAACTCTTCACTAAGTGTGGCAGCACATGCCTCTTATCTTGAGACTTCCTAGGCTGAGGTAGGAAGATTTTCCATTTCAGGCCAGCCAGCCTCAGCATTTTAGCAAGACCCTATAATGAAACAAAACAACACATGCAAAGAAACTCAGAAAAGTGTTATTTTCATCATACTTTAAATTTCATAATATAAATGGGGATCCTAATTAAAACACTCTTCCTCAAAGACTTCATAGGTACTTCAAAGAATGTCGGAAAAAAAGACTGAACTGGTGTACATGAACTCACTGAGAAGTTTATAAATAGTGCTCAATGGACCATAGAATTGCATTTACTTTTTGGAAATGTGTTTATTCAGGAGACAAAGAGGGATAAGCACATTAGGACCACTACAACCCATGCCTCTAGGTCTGAAACACTGTGCTGCTTGTAAAAGTTAGATTTCTTATAAAAGTCAGTTAGATAACCTTATAAACGGTTTCATTTTACTTTCTATTTATTATGACTTTCATTAGTAATGCCCAGTAAAGTTCTTTTCTTGTGCAACCTCGCTAATTGAATCTGTGCTGGTCATGCTTAAAACAGTCTCTTGACTACTAATTCAGCATGCTTTTCACACAAAACACTTCTTCAACTGCAATTTTCCTGTGTATAGCTTTTCTTTTCATAGGTGATTCCAATAATCCCTAATGATTGACTGTGTGTATTCTTCAGGATTTCCAGATTGACTTTCTACCTTTGAAGCTTATTACTTTAGAGAAGCAATATGCTTGATTGATTTTCTTCCTCCTAAATTTACTGAATGATTCATGGCATTGACCACACGGCTTCTTGTTTTCAAGTAAGTGGTAAAATGATGAAATCCAAAATTCATAAATTGACCTCATTTTCTAATATGTACCTATATATATCTAGTGTATCTAATATATATATATACACCATATATATTATACCATATTGACAAGACTATGAATGCATATGTGTGTGTGAAACAGAGAGGGAGAAGAGAGAGAGAGAGAGAGAGAGAGAGAGAGAGAGAGAGAGAGAGAGAGAGAGAGAGAGATGTCTCTCTTTCTCCATTGCTAGCATTACAGGCCTTTATGCTTTTCCATAGGTTTTGAGAATCCCAAATCACATCCTCATGTTTTTACAGCAAACATTTTACTGTCCAGGCCACCTATACTGTTAGCATTAACAATATTGAATATTTTTCTTAGGACTTCTTCCTTCCCTTAGGAAGAGAAACTGTAAACTGTTCCCCAATCCCTAGAGCATATGAAGAAAGTAAAGAGCCGCTATTACTAAAATATATATTTTCCCCTCTAAGGAATGTCTCATTCTGGAAACACAGTGGGTACAGGGAAACAATTTGCTCTTTAGACCTAACTAAAATGGGGAATTGGTTCTTAGTACCATATTGTGGTTTTTGAAAACAGAATTTTAGAAATGCTCTCACTGTTTTTAGTTATTGGTTCGCTATCTGTGGTGGTATTGTGTTCCCCAAAATATTGTGCACCCTAATAAACTTATCTGGTGTCAGAGAACAAAACAGACACTAGAAACAGAGGCCAGTAAATGGTGGCACTCATATCTTTAATCTGGCGCCCAATGTTCGTGGTATGAATTCATGAAAAAGCTGCTTTCCTGTGGCCTTAGAGGCCCCAGCTCTGCCCCTAGCTACACTTGGCTGGTTGTGGTGGCACACTGGTTTGATTTACTGAAGGAGGCAGAGGCAGGAGGATCCTGAGTTTGAGGCCAGCCTAGGAGGCTTGCTAAGGAGAAGCTACAGCCGGCCAGGGCCTAGCCCCAAATGATGACAACCGGACCATGGAGGCAGCAGCTGCTTTGTGTTGCTGGCTGCTTTCCATCATGTGGGTGACTGCGGTGATGCTGCTACCTGGGACGAAGGGCTTACTGCTGCTTGTTCAGAGAAGAATTACCAGGACCGTGATGTTACAAGAAAGCATCGACAAAGGTTAGTTTGCAAAAGTTTGGCAAGACAAATGGTGGGGAGAAATTGCTGTGAAGATTTTCTCTTCTAGGGAAAAATGTTCATGGTTCCGAGAGAGATATATTTATTAGACTGTGATTGCTCCAAACCACAGAAGAGGGACACAAACACACACACACAAAACAAAAAAAATTCTAAAAAGAACCACGACCATGCCTAACAGCAACTTTGGAATCTTCAAAAGAATGACAGGATCCCACAATGATGATTCTACATGAACTATGGTAAAGCCATTAAGCTGATTAACACCAAGGAAAGATCGACTTTGAACTACAAACTTCTCAGGACAATTTCAAGATGGCTAGCTGAGATGATCCAGATTCACAGACTACTCGAGCAAAGACTAAGTTAGGCCCTGAACTTTCCCACTATGCAGAAACAGGACAAATAATATAGGACTTGACAATTAACCCAAAAATTTTCTTCTTAGGATTCCCTAAAGATGTCTTCACCCCCAGAAAGCAGGAAATAATTTTAAGAAGATGACACCCACATTCCCAAGATGTAGGATGAGAGGTTTTGGTTGTTTAATGAGTTATAGATATTGTCATTGTTTATGATGGTTGGTACAAGTTGTTAATTGTTAATGGTCAGGAAAAAAGCTGAACAAGGAGATTAGATTCAGAGTTTTTGTTTGAAAACAAAGAAAAAGAAAAAAGAAATAATAAGATAAATGGGTAGATCATTGAATCTACTCTAAAAGAAAAAGGAGAAGATATAAAAATGACAAAAGGTAGATTATTGAATCTATTATGAAAAGAAAAAAGAGAGAATATGGATATAATAAGATAGGAAGGGAGATTATTGAATCCTCTTTTTAAAAGGACCTACTTGTTTTAAATAGGATAAGTAATAAATTTTTTTTGTCTGAGTTTATCAAATGTTACTAGATTGGACATTGTTATATATTAATGGAGTTTTTCATCTGAATCTACCAAATGTTAATGGACTAGACATTGTTAATGTAATTCTTGACTATATTTATTGTATATACTTATTGGATAGTTTTTCTTGTATTAGTTATAAACTTTTTTTAAATTTCGACAAAAAGGGGGAATTGTGGTTGTATTGTGTTCCCCAAAATATTGTGCACCCTAATAAACTTATCTGGGGTCAGAGAACAGAACAGCCACTGCAAACATAGGCTAGAAAATGGTGGAACTCACACCTTTAATCCTAACATTCCAGAGGCAGAAATCCATCTGGAGCTCTGTGAGTTCAAGGCCACACTGGAAACAGCCAGGCATGGTTTATTCATGCCTTTAATCCCAGTAAGTGTGTCTTTAATCCCAGAAAACAAAAAGGTATATAAGGCATGAGAACCAGGAACTAGGGCTGATTTAGCTTTTAGGCTTTTGAGCAACAGTTCAGCTGAGATTCATTCTGGATGAAGACTGATAGGCTTGCAGTCTGAGGAAACAGGATCAGCTGTGGAAGTGGCAAGGTGAGGTTAGCTGTGGCCTGTTCTGTCTCTGGTCTTCCGGCATTCACCCCAATACCTGGCCCCAGGTTTGATTTTATTAATAAGACCTTCTAACAATTCTGCTACAGCTATCAGTTTTGGGAAAATAAGAAACAGCAAATGAAACAAAAAGCCACTTGGTACCTGATGCTGTATAATTTGCTTCTGTGTTTCCTTCTATCTCTTCTTGACTTTTTGTGTTTCCTAACACTAATAGACCTGCTATGCCCATGAATTCAATCATAAGTATCAGATACATTTCTCTTTTTCATACATATTTCTATAACTAGTCTTTCTCTGACTCACCAGCTAGCAAATAATGACATGGAGACTTCTTATTAATTATGAAAGCTCAGCTGATAGCTTAGGCTTATTGCTAACTAGTTCTTTTAACTTAAATTAACCCATTTCTATTAATCTACATCCCTGCACATGGCATTATATCTCTTTCTTGCTGCACCTCCTGTTTCCTCTCTGTGTCTCCTGGCTTCTATGCACCTTAATTCCGGCCTGAAATCCCACCTATATCTTCTACCTAGTTGGCCATTTATATTTTTATTACACCAATCATAGCAGTACATCCTCACACAGTGAATGGGCATCTTACAACATTTCTCCGTGTTTGTCTAAATAAAAAGGAAAAGTTTTTTAATTCTAACATAATAAAACTATATATAATAACAACAATTATCAGGTAAGAATTACATTCACAATGTCCAGTCCATTTTTATTTGGCAAATTCAGAGGAAGCACTGTGTTATTTGTTATCTTAATGAGTTCAATGTTTTGTATTTAATTCACTTTCTTTCCTAACTTGCATTACTAATACAGAAGTACCTTTTTGGACCTCAACACATTTTCTTAGATAAACAACTTAAGCTTTTATATTCCCTCAACTTTATATATTTTATACCTCTTCTGGGAGTTTCTTTTCTGAATTTGGTAATGAGGAAATTTGTAGCTATAACTAGTCTTCATCTCCATCAAGGCCCCGAGAAGGTTATACTATTACCTGAATAAACAGGAAGTGCAGAACAAGCAACTTCCAACACTATAGAAATGACAGAAACATTTGGCTTCCTGGGAAATTTTGCAAAGTTGGAGCATCCTTGTTTGGTCTATGGGCATAGAACATTGACAGACTCTTTTGTGAAGCAGGAATTTCAATGGACTCTCCTACTTTGTCTTGGCAAATTTCAGCAATCATCTGCTTTTTTGTCCTGTTTGTCCAACTTGGACAGCATACTGTCAGTAGTTGAGGCAAAGGCTGTTTATTGCATAGTGGATAACTTTCCCACATTAAAAGTAAACTCCATATGAATGTTCTTAGATGCCAATAATCCTTCTCTGAAGTAAATTGCTGCTCCAGGAGCTGACATGTCTCACTGTCATGAAGAGCCTTGCTATTAAAACATCTTAAATACAATATTCTGTAGGTCTTGGAAGTATTTGAAGACCATTTGTGTATCTAAAATGTATCTCTTCTTGACCTTGAAAACATACCTAACATCGCCACAAATTTAATTGTTATAAATGAGTAACTACTCACCTATATTTCTTAATTATCTTAAACAGTTTTCAAGGACTAAAGCTTCACATTGCATTTCTAAATGAGCTGCATAGGTATAATACCTAAACAAAAGTAGGAACACTATACTTGTTCAATATAGAAAAATCCATACCAATGTAAAATACTTGAGAGTAGTGGTTGTTCAAAAGTAGACTCAACAATCCACCCATTCATTCCATACTATATCTCCTCTTTTCCCTTCAAACAGAGATTCCTGAATCTAATCTCTTTTGTTCAGCTTTTTACCTGACCATGACCAATAACAAATCATAAGCAGCTCCTCCCCCAACAATGACAAGCATCCTTAACCCACCAAATGACCAAAAACTACCCACTCTACCACGTGGTGTCATGTTCTCTAGACTCTTTCCTGTTGTCTGGGGTTGAAGACATTTTTAGGAGACCCAGAAAAAAATTATGACAATTGTCAAGTCCTGGGAAAGCTAGCTATATTATTTTTTTTTGTTTAGTCTCTGTGTAATGCGAAAGTATATAGCCTATCTGAAGTCCTGACTGGATAGTCTTTGAGACTGAATCATCTCAGCTAGCAGTTTTGAAGTTGTTCTTGATGCAGAATTTTTAGAAAACTGCAACAGAGGAATTCTCAGAGCTGGATCACCTGCGATATTTGTCTTCATTGGTGCTTGGTCTTTTTTTTTCTGAAAACACAAAAACTTTTAAAGGTAACATATATATCTGCATTAACACAAAAATGGAATGTGTGGTGCACACAAGTCAGCTAAAGAGGATTTTTTTGTTCTTTGCTTGAGCAGGTAAAAGGCATCTGTGAAGTTGATAAATCCTTTTTGACAATATAACCAAACCTCTATCCATGCTGTAAGAAAAGATGGCATGTAATAAATAATAAGTCATGAGGACCCTGTAGCCAACAAGACTTATCTTATCATGTCTCATCCAATCTTAGAAATGTTCCCATTATAGAGGGATCAGCACATATGTCATCTGTCCTGTAGTCTTTCTTAATTTATTTCTTCATATACGTAGTCAAGATTTCAGGAGGTCTCCCCCAATCCAAACTGATTTTTATTAATTTTAAAGAGAACCATAACTTTTTTTTCCCTGTGGAAACAAAAGCATAATCACTGCCCCAATGCAACATATTTTCTGACTTCCATTTTGAAGTTAAGATACTCTTAAAATACATAGGTTGGTTTAATTTAGCGATTTCCATAATCCAATGTCTCTCAGCTTAAGGTGAAGTTTCCTGTCCCTACCACCTGCTCCCAAATAACCAACACAGAGACATAATATTACTTATAAATTCCCAACCAATAACTCACCATTGTTACTAACTAGCTCCTAAAAGTTGGCCCATTTCTATTAATCTATTAAAAGCCCTAGGATCATGGCTTTTACCTATCTCCCATTTTGTGTGTCCAACTCGTTCTCCATATGGCTCGTGACTCCTCTGACCTTGCTCTATCTCTTCTCATCATTCTTAGTTTGGATCTCCCACCTGACTTTATACTGTTCTTCTATTGGCCAGTCAGCTTCTTTATTAACCATTGAGAGTGATGCATATTTATAGTGCACAGAAGGATTATTTCACAGAATTTCCCCCTTTTGTCTAATTAAAAAGGAGGGTTTTAACCTTTATTTAACATAATAAAACTATATATAATAAAAACAATTATTATGGAAGAATTACAGTTACAATATCCAGTCCATTTTTATTTGGCAAAATTAGAGAAAATACTTTCTTATCTAACTTTTCTTATTGAATCTAACATTTTGCCTCTAATCTACCTATATATCATAACTAACAAAACAACAACAACAAAAAAATCATACCTATCTAGTCTTCAACTCCATTACAGACCCAAGAAGGATATAATATTGCCTGAGTAAGCAGCAAGTGCAGAGCAAGGGACTTCCAACACTAAGAAATGACAGAAACAGATGGCTACTTCAAAAGTAACCCAAGGTTCAACAGTAACATTGGGGCATCCATCTTCTACTTTCAGGCGTATTATATATGTCAGATTTTTCTGTGAAGCAGGATTTGAAGGACTGTCCCGTCTTGTCTCAGTAGTCACTTTCTTTTGTGTCCTGATTGTCCAATTTGGGCAGCATATTGTCAGCAGTCAAAGCAAGGGCACTTTCTTGCCTAGTTGATAATTTCTGCCACAAAGAAAGTAAACTCCATATGGAGTTTCTTTGATGACCATCATCTTCTCTTAATGTAGATTGGTGCTGCCAAGGAACAGACATGTTTCATTGTCATCAAAAGTCTTGTTATTAAGACATCTTAAAAGCCATATTCTGTAGATCTCTGAAGTGTTTGAAGACCAACTGTCTATCTAAAATATATCTCTATTTGACTTTCAAAACATACCTAACATGACTACAAATTTGATTGTAATAGGTGATTATTAACCTGCATTTCTTTATTATCCTAAGAAGTTTGCAAAAATAACTTTCAAGAATTAGAAATTTACATTATATTGTTAAATGAGGTGTATTGGTATAATAGCTTGAAGAAGAATAGAAACATATGTACATTAGATTCTATAAAGAATAACCTTAAATTTGTATCAATATACAAAAGTATCTTAAATAAGAGAAGAAACATATATACAGTATAGCAAAAATAATCTCAAATTTGTATCAATATACAATGAACCATTACAATATAAAATATTTAAAACTAGTAGTTACTTTTTTGGTTTAAATATAGATTCAGTAATCTACTCTTTTACTCTATAACTTTTATATCCCCCCTTTTTCTTTTCAGAACAAGATCCCTTAATCTAATCTCTTTTGTTCAGCTTTCTCCCGGCCATTACCAACAACTTGTAACAATCCCCTCTTATATGATAATAAATATACATCACCCATCTTTTGGGAATGTGTACATAGTTCTGGAGACTATTTCCTGTTGTTTGTGTACACTGTTATCTTTGGGGGACCCTGAGAAAACTTAGGATTATGGTCAAGTCCTTACTGGAATATTCTGTGATGTTATGTCATCTCAGTCAGCAGCCCTGAAGCTGTTCAGGATGCAGAATTTTAAGGAGACTGTAATAGAGGCATTTTGAAATGCTAGATCACATGGATTATCTGTTTGCATTGCTATTTGGTCCCCTTGCTCTGAAAATACATAAACTTTTAAAGGTAGCATGCAGGTCTGCATTAATACAACTATATACTGTGCATTGTACCTAAGTCAGCCAAAGATTTTTTGCTGTGTTTGAGCAGGTAAAATATACATCACATGTATTGTAGTTCTTTTCAGTTTATTTCTTTATGTTAATAGCCAGGATTTTCATGAGGTCTTCTTTGATCAACCTGATTTGAAGTCACAATATTTTAAAATTATATTGATTGATTGAATCTAGCAGTTTTTATAATCCAGAGACTCTTAGCAGCCAAAAAATTCAAAGACAACACAATGACATACAGGATCCTGACTCTGTGTATTTGCTATCTTTATGTGGCTTATTATATTTTTACTACTCTATTCTTTTTCTAAGGACTTCCTTTACCCTTTTTATTTTCTCTCTCAAGCATACACACACACACACACACACACACACACACATATATATATATATATATATATATATATATATATATATATATACATAAAACACACTGCAACATGTTTAGAGTTTTTTTCCCATCTGAATTTGTCTTTATTGCATATCTGTAACCTTTTCTGCCTGCATGAGCAAAACCCTCAACCTGCAGCCCCTGTGAGAAACTGCAGGAACTTGACATGTGGCTAAGCTCATGATGTGCTAGTAGTTGCCAGGAGATGCATCTGTGTATTACTGCAGGTATGAGAGACACAGACTAGGAAGTCACATCTGGCTCAGTTTCTGTGTGTTAAGAACCTCTTTTTTTATGCTTTCTCAGGCTTTATGTGGATGCATATGGCCCTGGATGTTGGATGCCAGTTGAAGGCAGAGTTTTCCTCTCCCAACTTCCTGCTCTCAAATAATCAACATGAAGACTTAAAATTATTATGAATGCTCAGCCAATAGCTCAGGCTTGTTACTATTAACTCATATAACATAACACATTTCTATTAATCTGTGTGCTGCCCCAAGGCTCATGGCCTTTACCTCTATCACATTTTTGTGTATCCAATGCATTCTCCATCTGGCTGGTGATTCCGCTGATTCTGTCCTTCCTCTTTTCCTCTTCCTATCATTCTCAGTTTGTCTCTCCCACCTAACTTTATCCTGTCTAGCTATTGGCCAGTCAGCTTCTTTATTAACCAATGAGAATAATGCATATTTACAATGTATAGAAAGTTTATTCCACAGCACCCAGAAGCTATTGATTTTTGTACATTAGCATTTTAAAAAATTCAAAGTCAATGAAGCACCGAACAGGATCCAAATGCCCAGTATATTTTCCATCCTTATGTGGCATAAAGACTATATATATATATATATATATATATATATATATATATATATCTTTACTCTTTCTTTAAAAACTTTAAAGATACATAAGGAGGTGGTTTCTTTTAAGGAGAAAAACAGACATAATTTCTTTTTTATACTGTTAATTTATGAACAACTTCATGATTATTTCACATTATTAAATCTTTTTTTAAAAAAAGGAACATATTTTAACAAATCATTTAGGTTTTGGACAATTGATAGAGGTCTATTTTTTTTCCTAACAAATTTTTCTTGCTTCTAGTCTTTCACATACAGAGATGGTTCTACTGCTAATGACTTCAGTATAGATAAAATAAATAGGATGGTGCATTATGGACTGTGATCAAGGGTAGCCAAAACATGACTCTAGCCAAATATGACCTTCATTTGATTTTCATATTCATTAACTCACAACCAGATTCATTAGTTGCACAATATTTATAGTGTTTTTTTTTAATACTGTAATCCTGGAATGAGTACCAGTGACCAAGACTACATGTCTTCAAAGCCCAAAATATTTATTTATGTCTTCTTGAAGGAAATTCACTGACCCTTTGTCTTTAAAAATATTGCAATTATCCTTATTGTACATCAGAGAAAACTGAATCTCAGAGTAATGAGCATGTGTTCTAGAACACAAAAATAAATTAAATCTCCATTCACTATTCAAGTGTGCTTTATTTTAGAAAACACAAAGTGATGGAGGGGGATTTTAAGAAGAAAAAAAATACACATTTGATGAGTTGAAGAACCGTGAGAATTGTGGAGTCCATATCATGGAATTTGGCTACTATATCTTACAAATGGGAATGGCTTAGGAAATGTAACTATAAGACTAAGCAAGATTAAACTTGAAGTACAGGGCAAATGCATTTTAGGGGTTAATAAACAAAAGGGCTTAAGTCCATTGAAGCTAGTTAGGAAGGAGTCTAATTACTAACGTCACATTAGGAAAGAACAAACTGAGTATTGACAATATTTGTGGTAAGAAAAAAGGAATTATTTACATCACTTCATGTTATAGAAATAAACAGTACAGAGGAACTTCAGGTGTATTGCTTAAATGATAATTTGCATGGCTGTGCTTCAATATACATCACAATATGTAAACAATACAAATGATATGCTGGTTTATGGGATCAGGGCAAATTCTTTTTAGACAATGTTGGGTTTGATAACCTAAATGTGTTTGAAAGAACTTAATTTTTCCTACTAGAAATTGGATAGATCCTTATTTTTAAATATGTTTAAATCTAATTAAAGAATGTACATAATGATGAATGTAGAGATTACTAGACAGGTAAAGAGTAATGACACTGATAAGAAATATAAAATTGATTTCATATTTAGAGATCAAGAACATTCTGTTTAGCTTTCTCTATGCTATAGGTGGTTCAAGCCATTAATATCTTATTTCACATTCTTTTTCATCTTTCATTTTCAAAATGAGAATGTGAAAAAGAAATAGAGGCTCAATACATGGGGTGAGAAGGACAGTGTGTTCATAAGCTGTTATTAAAGGACACATGTAATTGCATCAATAGGAAGAACACTGATGAAAAGAAACTACAAGATTATGAAGAAAGTCAGTATAGAGAAAAATATGAAAGGCAAGACAAGGAAATAGTGGACATGCTACACATTTGTGGTACATTCTTCAACTTCTTAGTTACAAATCTCTCGTTGATGCTTAGACCACAATTATGAGAGAAAATATTTGTGCTTTATTCATATCTTTATCTCAAGGACAGCTTGCATATAATACGTAACTACTCTTTCTTTCATTTCGTTAAATACACAATGGTCAGAATTTATTGTATCACTTTGCTATTATTTTATAGTCTGTATTTATCAACAATAGCCACTCTAAATAAAGACGATGGCTTGGTCATTCCTATAGTCATAGCTTTACAAAACTAAGTGCACATAGTAGGTGCTTTATCAGCTATAGTGCATGAGGATACCAATATCAGATACAGTGTTAACTGGATAAAATACATTTCGGGTTCTAGAGTTTTGTTGATTTTGTTATTTAGTGTTTTAGCAACTTTATTGAGCTTAAAATTATCTCTAGATAGGAATAAAGAAAATTTTGTTGTTCTGAGATTTCCATATTTTTTGATTATTTAATTACAATGTCTGAACCTTAAGATAAAAGTTAAATAAAAGTATATATTGGCTCATATACATATAAAGCAGTGTGTTGAAGTATAGATAATAAAATTGGAGGCTTTCACAAAATTGTACCAGTAAGAATTTTGTAAAAGTAGATGCGAATTGATCAAATTATGTTGATGTTTTCATATGGCATTATTGTGGCTCAAGCTCATATGTGGCTTGAGAGAGATTATCTGGTTCATTTCTTTACATATTATCCTTTCTTACTAACACAGTACTTATCATGCAACAGATAAACACTGCATTGCATGTGCTTTCACAGGTACACACAATCATGCAGCAATAGAAATAGAGCAGATGCAAATGAGGTAAATTAGCAGGAGTTGAATGTATGTGTCTGCACCAATCATTTCTTTCTTTTTTTGCTCATCTTATTCTCTTCTTCATGTTCATCATTTTTTCTTTGTTTTTTTTTTTCCACTCTGCTATCTTCTTCCTCATGGATCTCTGTCACTTTTGTTTCCCTATCCTGACCATCAATATCAACATCAAACTGAAATATAAGTGCCAAGAAGACAAAGCTTGGAGATTCAAGTGCTAAAACACAGGACTTGAATTACAGGAACTGCCTCTGGAGAGACTTGACACTCTCTAATAGAAAATGGAAGCTCTACACTGAATGTCAATCACATCTTCCTACATTGTCTTCCCTTCTGTTCTCAGAGCTGCTGGTTTGTTTGTTTGTTTGTTTGTTTGTTTGTTTGTTTGTTTATTTGATTTAATTTTACCTATCAGCCACGGATTCCCCTGTCCTCCCTCCTCCTGCCCCCTAACCCTCCCCCAGCCCAGCCCACCCCTACCCCTCACTTCACGCCCCACCCCCCTCCACCCTCCATCCTCCTCCCATCTCCTCCAGGGAAAGGACTCCCCTGGGGATTCAGCTCAACCTGGTAGATTCAGTCCAGGCAGGTCCAGTCCCCTCCTTCCAGGCTGAGCTAAGTGTCTCTGTATAAGCCCCAGGTTTCAAACAGCCAGCTCATGCACTGAGGGCAGGTCCAGGTGCCACTGCCTGGGTGCCTCCCAAACAGTTCAAGCTAACAACTGTCTCACTTATCCAGAGGACCTGGTCCAATTTGGAGATCCTCAGCTATTAGTTCATAGTTCATGTGATTTCACTAGTTTGGCTATTTGTCCCTCTGCTGTTTCCAACCTTGGTCTCAACAATTCTTGCTCATACAAACCCTCCTCTTTCTCACCAATTGGATTCCTGGAGCTCCCCTGGGGCTTGGCCATGGATCTCTGCATTCGCTTCCTTCAGTCATTGGATAAGATTTCTAGCAGGACAGGTAGGGTGTTTGGCTATCCTATCACCAGAGTAGGTCAGTTGGGGCTTTCTCTCGATCATTGCCAGTAGTCTATTGTGGGGTATCTTTGTGGATTTCTGAGGACCTCTCTAGCACTTTGCTTCTTTCTATTCCATGGGGTGTTAATTTATTACGGTCTCTTTTTCTTTGCTCTCCCTCTCTGTTCTTGATCTAGCTGGAATCTCCTGCTCCCCTAAGCTGCTGTTTTTGTTTGCTTGTTTGTTTTTGTTTTTTGGGGTTTTTTTTAAGATTTTTTTTATTAATTTTATATATCAATCACAGATCCCCCTCTTACCTCCTCCCACCCCTCCAGCCTCCACCCCCCCTGCTGCAACTCCCCCATTCTCTCCTACAAGTAAGTAAGTCCTCCCATGGGGAGTCAACAGAGCCTGGTATATTTAGTAGAGGCAGGTTAAACCCCTCCCCCTCCCACAAGGCTGTGCAAGGTGTCCCACCATAGGTCACGGGCTCCAAAAACGCCAGCTCATGCACCAGGGATGGATCCTGATCCTACTGTCAGGGGACTCTTTAAACAGCTCAAGCTACACAACTGTCTCACTTATGCAGAGGGCCTAGTCCAGTCCTGTGGAGGCTCAACAGCTGTTGATCTAAATTTCATGAGTTCCCATTAATTTGGTTTGGCTGTCTTTATAGGTTTCTCCATCATGATCTTGATGCCCCTTGCTCTTCTCTCTCTTCAACTGAACTCCTGGATCTTGGCCTGGTGTTTGGCTGTGGATCTCTGCATCTGCTTCCATCAATTACTGGATGAAGGCTCTATGATGACAGATAGGGTATTTACCAATATGATTACTGGGGTAAGCCAGTTCAGGCATCCTCCCCACTATTGCTAGTAGTTTAAGCTGCTGTTACTTTTAGCTGCCCTGCTCAGGCCATGTCTTTGAACTTCATACCAAAGTAAGTCAATCTTTAGAACTGGATAGGCTAATCTGAGTGCCAAAACACTTTTGTGCACACATTAAAACCTGGCTTACTGAACATATGCAAGCGGGTACCATGAAGAGATGAATCTATATTTATTATATGTTTTTACATGTGAATAATATTTAAAAGTCTCCAAGTCATAATTAAGGATTTGCATTTGTGAGTGCAATGAGAGAAACCAAATATGCCAATAAATTTAGAGAATTGAAGTAGTACTGTGGGCATTATAAGGATGAAAATAAACAGAGGAAATTATATTATAATTCTTAGAAACAGTTGGTTTTACTTAGGAATGTTTGGTTTTATTTAGATCAATGGTAGGATAATAATGATTACCTAATAGTTCTTACTATATTCATTTTAATAGGTACTAATATATTATCATATAATAGAGCATTTTAAATATAAGTAACTATAAGGAAAATTTTTTCTCTCCTGTCTCATGGGATCTCTTAATTATTGTGTTTTAGAAGAAACTATTTTGCCCCAAAAGACATATTTTTAAACCTCTGTAGTTCTCCAGCATAAACAATAGAAATAAATAGTGTAGTTTATTCATTCCATAAGGGAGAAGTTCTGCCTACTATGGAGACTTACCAGAAACTCCAGTTAATTAATGATTTAAAAAAATCATTTTATTGACTTTATATTAATGTTTGCTTACTTTCCATTTTCCATTAAGACAATGCCTCAAGCTTTAATACATTATTCAACTGTATATTTTCAGATTCAAAATGTTATTACCTTCACTGTTTGCTACATATGTCATTGGCTCTCATTCATGCAAATAAAAGGAACACCATTCACACAAATATGTGCAACATCACACTGCAGATAATAGTGAAAGCCTGACTCTGGAAATGTTTCCATTCACATTCTAATATGGAGATTTTTTTTGTACCTCCACATTTAATCAAGTAAACAGCAACTAACAAGTAGGGTATCATCTGAATTACACCCAGTTCCTAGGTAGGACCTAAACTTGGCTCCAACCTGGATCTGATTTATGAAGAAAAAAAAGATACTGTGATACTGTCCCTCAGTCAAATAAAGAAGGTAGTCATAAAAAGCATCTAAATATAGGAATTATACTGATCAAGCCTAGAAGTGAGGGGGTGCTAACTACTTTTAGTGTGTACCATATATATTACTAAGTTCAATTTTTCAGTACAAATGTACTGTCACAATTCAAAATAGACCATACATTTAATTTTCCTAAATGTGTGAAATACAAATAGAGTATTGTCTATGTATTTTAACATTGTTCCAAAAAATGGACAGCAGGATGTACATTATACCAACTCAAAGTAAGGGTACACACTGGGTTAAACCTAGTGAGATGCAGTTTGAGAATATAGATTAGAGCAAGCCAAGGAAACAATGAGATGTGTTCTACATCACTGGTGGTTTTCTTATAAAAGTTAGTTTAAATTCCAAGTCTACTGCTGCATCTGTAAAAGTCTGCCAGCAGGGCTCTCCCTTGCATTATAATCTTGAAACAAACGATTCAAATTATTTTTTGTTTCCTTAGAAAATTTAACTCTGTAATCCCTAACAAAACTAATTACATTGGTTTGCCACAGCAAATGATTAATATCTCTGATCTTCCTGCTTATCCTGTTTCTTCATTTTCAATTCATTAAGAATGCATGGATTTTCAAAATAAATATTAGTATTATTTAGTAATGAGGGCTATCATTTTGCCAGTTCTAAATATTAAAAATTAAAATTAGAGTATTAATTAAGAAAAATTTAAAGTTTGCTGAACATTGAAAAGAATCATTACCTCATATATTTACTTTTTCTGTATTTTTAATTTTTCTTATAATGTTAATACCTGTGCCCTAAGTTATTTTCTCTTCTCTTTAAATCAAGAAATGCTCTCAAATAGTTTTGCTCATGGCAAACAAATTCTTTGTAGATTAGAGTACTCTTTTATATCTAACTAATAAGAATATGTACTACAGTTATAAACAGTAAAATTATGTTTAAAAATGTTAAGGGAGTAGGTTAAATGATCATCCATTCAGAGATTTAGAATATTTATTGTAGATGAACAATCATACCTGAAGAATTAAGTAATTAAATATAACAGAAGAAAATCATGAGCATCACAAAGACAGTTGAATATATTTTAAATGATAGATTTTTAGCATCAGATAACATTTAGTTTTTTATCTGATGTAACTATATATCTGATGATGATGTATGCTCTTGTATGCAGTCCTGTGGTTGACTCCATATCTATATTTCTGACCATAAAAGTGGGCATACACAGCACACAAATCTCATTATTGGAATGTTGAAGAATGCTTGTCTGATGCATCCAGACTCATCCACCCTTTCTACCACTATGGTCAATTTTCTATACCATCTACTTTTAAAACACACTACTTGATTTGATTTTGATACTTAATGAAGTATATCCTATTTCCCACTAACATTAAAACACCTGGGGCTTGTTTTTTTTTTTTCTGAAATATCTGGAGCAATCTTATGCACATTTCTAAATCTAAGTGCTACCTTCAATATTAATACATCAGTTGGGTGTTGAGAGTTTACTTTTAGAGAATTTTCAAGTCATTCTTTTTGATCTGTTCTAAAATAGGAAGATCAATTTCAAGAGGACTCAGTAAACTTGGCCCCAGAAAGAGAAGTTTTGAGCATTTACTTGCCATATTATAAAAACAAATGTGTGGAGAAAAATGAAAAGTAAACAGGAACTGTTGAAATATGAAATGCAATCCAACATATAATTTATAGCATTTTGCCATAGTTATCTCACATTAGGAAATTCAACCCAGTATCTAGAATACAAGTAAGCACTTAATAATAAGTTGACACACTTAATCATTCTGTTTATTTCATTAGTGCAACATATTTAGTCTTGATTATTATCTATTATTAATAGAGATTTTATATATATTTCTCAATTAAAATGCAATAAACATAGTTATATGAGCAGGACATTTTAATGCAAGTAGACTTAGAATTTAAAAGTAATAGGTAATTTAAAGCATTTTTCTATATTCTTTGAGAATATCTTACATGTGTACAATGTATTTTGATAATACAATATTCCTGCAACTTTTTCAGGACACATTCCTTCATTTAGTCACTCACAGAGACACAGACAGATCTCTGCCTCCCAAGTGCTAGAATTAAAGGTGTGTGCCACCATTGCCTGGCCTCTGTTTCATCCAGTGGCTTGTTTTGTTCTCTGATTTTCAGACAAAGTTTATTAGGGTGCAAAATATACCACCACAAACATTAACTCATGAGAGCTTCTAAACAGTAAACAGGTGCAAAAAATGTAGGCAATAAGATAGATAAGTGAGCTTCAAAATATGAAGAAGCTGCTTTATTTTTGATACATTGTACTCTTGCATGTAGTAATTCAGACTAACATTTTTCATTTGTAGCAGGTGTGAATATCGTTTACTTCTTTATGAGAGGAGTCTGTCTAGTAAAACACCCTTCATTTTCATTCTTCGGTTGTTCACACAAGTCTCACACTTTGCAGGCTAGAGCCCTTCTCATGCCAAATTCAGATTTCATACCTACACTGGTGTAAGAACATTGTAAGCGGTTCCGGGATGCTGTTGCCTTCTGCCTGATGATTACATTTGGTGATGTCATCAGCTTGGAATATTAATACCTCTGTTTTTTTTTAATGGATTATCTTTGTTCTCTTCAAATAGCTTCATAAAATGAATCTAAAATAAAAGCAGATATGAAATCCTTATAATACTTAAAATTTATGATTTATCTCTGATGAAAGTAGATCTAAAATTAAACTTCATTGAACACATGTAAAAATCATTAGTCTCAATTTTTGGACCAAACATCCTCAGATAATGATTTAATTGTGAGGAGAAATAATTAAACTAAGTAAACTATTTTTCATTAAAAGAACATTAAGTGGTTTCTAAGACAGCTGTTGTATTGATGAAGCCTATTGTCTTCCTCTGTTGTAACACAAGAGGACTCAAGCTTTCACTGTAGAATGTGATTTATAAGGGATTTCTGTGATTTATTATGAAACAAATCAGAGAGCATGGAACGGCCTGTCATTGTGGTAGATCATGTCTGTCGTGATCTCATGAGTTCTTCACATTAGTCATGTTTCTCAAGTCAACACTGACAGAGTGCCTCTGCAGTCACAGAGGCTCACTGGCGGCTCAGTGTTCTGTCAAGTTGAACCTCCAGGCGCCCACCTGGAATTCTACATGTGAAGAAGCCATGGCCATTTCTTCATGTAGTACACAAACTTCAGCATGACTACTTTAAAAATTAATTTCAGCATAAGAATTGAAGTGTCAAGATTACTGTGTTTCAACAATTCCAAAAACAGTAGTTCCAAAACCAAATAGTGCTGACCTTTAGAGGTCTATGTTTTTTTAAAAAAAACTCCTTATTTATTTTATTCTTTTGGTATATTAAAGACATAAAAATAAGTAAGTTATGTATTTATGAATATATATGATGTATAAAGGAGAATAAAAATATATGTCATGAAAGTAACTAAATTTTATCAACAGAATTTCATTTCTGAATAATGCAAACTGGAAATTCTTTCTATAGTATAGACATTGTCATTCTTTTATGTAAACAATATTTTTATTAATTCTTTGATAATTCCATACATGTACTCAATAAATATATCTTGACTATATTCAACTTCCATTTTCATTCTTCTTCTTCATTCTGTACTTAAAAATATTAGTTTGTATTACCTATATGTAATATACTTTATATTTTATATTTGTGATTTGAAGCCCTGGAATTTTCTTAAAATTTCCACTGCTCAGGAGGATGAGGGAGAATGATAATAATATGGGGACAGCTTAGGATACATATAAGAATCCCATGCAGAAATATCTAGTGACTCAAATTAGCCCACTTAATTTGAATATTTGTTGAAGAAGGAAAAAATAAACATGTCAATGTACTGTTTTATTGAGAAATTTCAAGACAACATTTAGCTCTTTTTTACATTGGCCAAAATGGATATTCCCTTTTTTACTATTTGTAGTCCATGGCTCTTTATATATTCATTTGTTTTTTAGAAGCTGAACAGAGCTTAAATGTGTGGAGGAGTTTAATAGTCACCCAAGTGCTAAGTTCTTCTTTGTATGATTCTGTGTTTTGTTATCTTTATTCTGAGCTTTGAATTGAGGCAGATGTAATTTTCAACTTTTGCTGAGTTACTTTTAAATTTACTAACCACCCATAGAGTCAAATTTTTCGTTATATTATGCATAAAAATACAACATTCTTTGTATAAGCTTCTTAGTAATCTGAATATTCTAACTAAGGTGAAGTCAATGATATTCTTATATTGCCAAACTCTGGGGCTGGAGAGGGTTTGCTGGTTGGTTAAGACAACTTGAAGCTCTTGCAGAGGACCTGAATTGGATTCTCAGCATTCCATCACTTGCTCACAACTAAGTATAACTTCAGTTCCTGGAGCTCTAATGCCCTTAATACCCTCTTCTCACTTCTGTAGGAACTAGGAACTTGGTGCACTTAACATACATGCCAACAAAGCTCATATATATATATATATATAATATATATATATATATATATATATATATATATATATATATATAGTGTGTGTGTGTGTGTGTGTGTGTGTGTGTGTGTGTGTGTGTGTGTACACATGTTAAAAATCCTTAAAGGTATTGCAAGGCTCCATAGCAGTGGAAGTTTATGTTCTTTTTTGAAAATTTATAAAAATGACTATAAATGTTTGAATAGCTGCACAAAATAACCAGCATCGAATATCCCAGAGATGTAATGTGTGCACTATGAAACATCTGCACTGTGAATGTTTATATCCACCTAACATCCTCTTTCATTCCAGCAGACCAAATGCATGATGGTTTAGAGAAGCACCTAGATCCAAAGGCAAGGAAATTCCAGTGAAATACATGAGGTATGATGAAGATTTCCCAACTCCCAATCTGTGAATTACTGTCTTCTGGCCAGAGCGGAGTAGCATGTTTGCCCTTGCTAGTGATTCAGTGGAAAGACAATGTTGTTTGAAACAAACAGAAAGTGTATGATTACGCTATATTAAGTCCTTTTCTTTTAACTCAGTCTTCACCCTCCTATTTTCTTTCTGCTGCATGTTGAATCATATTTATATTCTTCATCATGGTCATAAATTAAGGTGTAAACTCATGCCAAGTAGAGAGTTTTCTGTGTTCACTTCAAAAAGCATAATTTAATATTTCCTGTTATTAAAATAGTTACATTGTGTGGCTCACAAACTTGAGAACAGAAGTTATTAAGTAAGTTTCTGAGAAAGAAATTTGTTAATAAGCTTCTAGTTTAAATTTCATTATTTTGCAATTTTCTAGGTACAACTATGCTCAATTTTTCAAAGGTATTAAGTTTTTGAGAGAGTAGATTATCTGAATGATTAAGTAAAAATAATCTTTTGAAGGGAGGGATGCAAAAAGTGTAGTTACCCCAAAGTCTTTCACTGTCTGTGGGTCTTCGTGTTAATTAGCATCTATAAGAAGAAGAAGCTTCTACTCCATGTTCTTTCTTTCATTAAAGAAAGGAAGGAAGGAAGGAAGGAAGGAAGGAAGGAAGGAAGGAAGGAAGGAAGGAAGGAAGGAAGGAAGGAAGGAAGGGAAAGATAAAAGTCACTGAAAAATACCATGGAGTCCTACTTGTTTGGCCCAGTTCTCCTGAGAATGAGGCCTACCCTGGAATGTGGCAGATATACCCAGGGTCACTCCATCTAATGAAACTGTTTGATTATTTATTTCTTGTAACACAAATCTTAAAAGGTCTTATTAATAAAAACACAGGAGCCAGATATTGGGGTGAATGCTGAAAGGTCCGAGAAGCAGAACAAGCCACAGCTAACCTCACCTCACCAACTTCTCAGCTGATCCTGTTTCCTCAAATTGGAAGTCTCTGAGTCCTCACCCAAATGGATCTCAGCTAAACTGTTGCTAAAAGTCTAAAACCTTAAAGAGGCTCTAGTTCCTGGTCTTCACATACACCTTTCTGCTTCCTGCCACCACTTCCTGGGATTAAAGGTATGTGTCACCATGCCTGGCTATTTCCAGTGTAGCTTTGAACTTACAGAGATCCAGACAGATCTCTGCCTCCTGAATTCTAGGATTAAAGGCCTGTGCTACCACTGCCTAAACTTATTTAATATAGTGGCTGTTCTGTTCTCTGACCCCCAGATAAGTTTATTGGGATGTACAATATATCAACCACAATTCCTTTCCATCATTTGTACACAGCTTCTATAGGCCCATTTCTCTTGCTTTGTGCTTAGATTTTGTCTGGCTTGAGCTTGTGTAGATCATGTGTGTGTTGTCACAGTTTCTGTGACATATATACATATATATGCCCTTCATGCCTTAAAAATCAGCCACCACTACTGGCTCTTACAGCCTTTCCATGAGGAGGATCTGGAAGGAATCAGGGGATCAGAAAGAATATGATAACCATATAATGTATGAAATTTTTAATGAATTAAAAAAACAAAAAAGAATCAGACATATTTTTAAATTTTTAAAATTTTCTAAATATATATATATACACATATATATTTAACTATATATATTTAACTATAAATATATAAATATATATATATTTAACTTTATCCACAGAAGCATTTAGGAAAAGCTATCATAGGTAGTAGACACACTAATGATGGATACTGATAAATAAAATATTCAAGTGTTCTGTCTTTTAATCTCACAAGGGTAGAAACAGTAGTAATTCATGAATGTTTCCAAATGTTATACTAATCTATTAGATAATTACAGCTATGGAAATTAAAGCTGTATATACATCATAAAACTAAGTCTTAAAGAGGTAGTGGGGTTCAGTGAAGTGTCTCAGCATGGAAAGGCTTTGCAGTCAAGTCTGATGGCCCGAATGCAAACTCATGTTAAGTGACTGAAAATTCTATGCACTTAACCATGGATTCCACTATACATCAGATAGCCAATAATACCAGTCCTCCGAATTCTGTCTTCATTATAGCACATTTACATTCAGATGACACTCTATCAGTGCTCTATGATTTTGAATTGAAGCATCAATATGGTGGGAGTAATTTTTTCCTGTATTTCTAGTTTCCCTTCTCATATAGAGACTTGTGGTGATGTATTGTGTCCCCCGATATATTTTGCACCCTAATAAAGCTTATCTGAGGATTAGAGGGAAAAGCCAACTATTATAGTAAACGTAGAAATCAGGCAATATTAGCACACTCCTTTAATGCTAGCATTCAACAGGCAGAGATCCATCCGGATCTCTGTGAGTGAGTTCAATGCCACACTGGGAACAGAGCCAGACATGGTGGCACACACCTTAAATTCCAACACTAGTTAACCATAAAGGTCTGGAGGTCTGTACAGATAAACAGGAAGTGACAAGAGCTGGGCAAAAAGAAGTGATGTAGTTGGACAGAGAAAGGAAGTGAGATGGCAGGGACAGAAAGGCATATGGGGGTGGGTATATAGGAAGTAGGTCTCCTTGGAGGCTGAGGGTTGGTAAGGTGAGGTTGGCTGTGGCTCATCCTATTCCTCTGATCTCTCAGTTTTAACCCCAATATCCGGCTCTGTTTTTTTTTATTATTTTGTTTTGTTTTTTAATAATAAGACCATTTAGCAATTTGTCTTACAGAGAATGACAGAATGATGCCATTTTATCACATTAAAAACGGTCACACTTTTGATTGCTACTAGGATTGTTGAAAGTGGAAAAGTATCTGTGTTTTCTGTTTGTTTTATAGATGAGGTTTCTTTATGGATGAGGTCATTTAGTTTTTAAAGGAAAATCCTGTTTAAATATAAATACACAGATAATGACTCCATTGGACATTCTACTATCAAAAATCATACTATCTTAGTCACAATTAAAATTTCATAAGCTATCACATGATAATGCATAAAAGAATTTAAACCTCTTTATGAGCTTTAAGTATAATTTTCTCTCTCCTCTGTACAAAAAAAAAAAACCAGAATGTCCAGAGTTTGAGAAATCAAAAACAGATAAAAAAGAAAATGCATATCTTCATTTGTTTTTTCTAAAGATATTTTGGAATTTTCCAGAGAATAAAAATTTAAAATACATGTACAGTGAGTATTTCAAAAAATAGTGAAATTTGTGATAGAAGGGATATATTTCAAGTTAGAGCAAGTTTTAGGTTCTCAACAGTAGCATCTCAAATCTCTGAGAAAATTTAGGAGCATAGACTCCATAGTTAGAAAATATCCAAAGGTTTACAAATTATACTTGGGGTGTGTGTGCTTTCCAGTGGACAATACAACATTTTTACTGAACACATATTCCTCAATTTCTTTTGTAGTAAGACATAAACTCACTTGGACTTCTGCATAATCTCAAGGATGTTTTGGTAGTGCCTGGAAGTTTACATGTATGTCTTAAAAGTTTTTTTAAGCTGAAGTAGAATAGAGTGATTAACAACAAAAGTTAATATTAGAACATACAGAGAACTAGATTATTGCACTGGTAAACAAAATCAATTATATGCAGCAATGTTTGTTAGCAATGTTGCAATCTTTATTTCTCTTAGCAGCATTTGTTGGCTTTCTGTAATTCAGCTGAAGATGTCTGCCATATTTTTCAAGTGCTGTTTGAGGATTGGATTAGGTGGCTTTTTTCTGTACAAATCATGGGCTCCAAGAAATATGTATATTGTCATCTTTGTTTCCCTGAAATTATTATTTATATGTAACACATAGAGTTAGGAAATGTTAGAATAAAGGGGTGCCTGTATGAGTTTAGAAATGTTTGTGATTTGCAAGAACTAAGGGTCACTTTTTGTAAGTTCTCTACTCTAATAAATCCACTTTCTAAAAAGATTTTCCTGGTGATTATCAAGAGAGAAAACACAGACTGTTTACTAAGCTGCTTTCCCCATCCTCTGTAACTTCATATTTGGTATAATTTACATACTGATCATACATGTCTTTGGATTTTGGGCAAAATGGAAGCTATAGGTGTTGTATGACTGATGCAATAACTTGCTAAAGTTTTACTATTTATCCCTTTGTGCCCACCATGTCTATACATTTACTGTTCATTACATTTTAGTAATTAATCACACTTTTATTTTCTAAACACTTCTTTTTACTGTTCAATTCTAAGAAATAATAAGGCAAGAAAAGGAGAAGAGATTAACCATTGAAACTGATTATGCTGTAACTGTCAGCGTTGAATTTTAATCATGTGTAGAAAAGAAATCATGGTGTATTCTGTGGCAGAAATAAAGAAAATAATGTCGAAAAAATTCCCAAACAGTCAACCATAAACATATTGCTTTATGTCAAGGCACCACCAATAGCATCTTCCTTTTAAATGTCATCATGGGGTGACTGTCATAGATTTCTACTTTTCCTCACAGCTGGGGATTGTAGGGAAAAGATTTATTTGGACAAAGTTAATTTAACACATGTGATACCACACGCTGTTTGTACTGTAGAAGTCTGCCCCTTTCGAAATGGCTGTGATGTTACCCTGTCTTCTGGTACAGAAGAGAATAAAGCATCCTCACCACTGCTCTCTCACATTTGCCGTCTCTTTTGAAAACCATGGGGCCCTAGCAAGATGATTTGCAGAACTGGAATCAGAATGAATCTGTATTTTTTAATGATGCTGACAACATGCCTGTAGCATAACCCTCAGTGGGAAACTGAGGATGCTGAATCCTTCTTACGCCACTAATAGTCACTGCTGTTGTCTCCCCTTGAACCTATGAACGTATTATAGCACAATAATAAAGGAACTCCTCTATAGACATTATCCAGACTTACAGCTTTAATGTGATGCCTTGACCATGAACAAGTTGTTCTCCCCAAGAATGCTGTCAGTTGACCCCAATGTCTTATGTGAACATGTGTGCTCCATACTCAGAAATAATTCAGAAGGGTGGTTTCCACTCATCTCTGCACTGAGACTTATTTCTCAGAGATAATGTTTTCTTCCCATGTGCCTTTCATATGGTTATGAACTTTTGGGCGAAAGCCCCTCAGAATTTTACATTTTCTGACACCGTATCATCTGGGATGGATGTTCTTGATTACTCTGGATGATAACCTTGGTTACTTCACAGCGCCAGAGTTTGTTAGATAGGTTTCTTTTCTATAGAACTGCTTATTCATGCAGATCATCTCCCCTTTCACACTCTGCTCTCTAACAGAAGGTCACGTTGCCCAGCCGCAGTTGAGCACTTAGTAGTTTGGTTGTTTTTGTTGTGCTTTTTTTAAATTATAATTTAATTACATTTATTCATTCCCTTTCCCCTCCAAACTCTTCTGGGTATCCCTCCCCGTTCTTCGAATCCATTGCCTCTTTTTTCACTGTTATTGCATGCCTATATGTATTTATCTATATAGGTATATTCCTAAATATAACCTGCTGAGTCAGGATAATGTTGCTTATGTATATATTTTCAGGGCCAATAAACACTGAACTATTCTTTCTACAAAGTTACTGTTCTACTTTATTTATTTATTCTGTCCAATCATCAATGGAAACTCGGGTATTTCTAATATTGAATTATAACTTAATGCTACGTTATTTTGTTCCTTAAATGCTTGACAAAAACAACTTAAGGTCAGAGGGTTTATATTTGCTCAGTTTTTGAATATTGTTCATAATGTTGGGGAGATTATGGCAATAGGAATATAAAGCAGCTGGTCACGTTTTATCCACAGTTAGAAATCCTAGAGAAATGAAAGCTGCTTTTCAGCTCACGTTCTCCTTTTTATTCAGTCCTGGACCCATCCCATGGACTGCTGCTGCAGATGAGGGTGACCATAATTTCTCATTGTCATGCATCTACCTCCCAAGTGTTGGGATTACTGGTCTGTATCACCAAGCTTGTGCTGGATAAACAGTCTACCAACTGAGCTCCATCTTTAGCCATATGCATTTTCAATTGCCTAATTCTACTATGATTTTCTGCTTCAATACTAATTCCTTCATTGTATATTTATATAATTTTGTGATTTATTCTACATATCCACCAGTCAATAGCATCTATTTCCCACTTATTCTATAGTAACTCATGTGTATAAGGGCATGGAATCAGTATTTTGAAAGTGAAACTAATTATTTAGAGGTAATTGATGGTGTATTGAAGAAAAGGCATTTTGGTTATAAAGTATTGTGCTGACTTTTCTCTTTCTTTGTTTCTTTTCTTTCTTCCTTTATAATGTTTTCTTTCTTTTCCTTTACCTCTTTGACTCCATATTCAGAGTTTCACTGTAGTATAGAAGTCCTTCATTTCCTTATCCATAGTAACATTTTATAGTGTCTCTAGTAGACAACTATGCTGTTCCTACATGACCAATGCAAATGTGCAAACACGTGACAGAATTTATCCTTTCAGCTATTTTAGTACCTATAACACATTTTAGCAAATCCAGACACAGGGTCTTTCCATTTTATTCCTGGTCTTCAGGGCTGATAGCATGGGAATAATTTATTTAGTTATTAAGTGTGGTGGATTCAGTGAGGATGGCCTCCTTAGGCTCATCTATTTGAATGCTTGATCATTAGGGAGTCATGCTCCTTGACGGGGATTAGGAGGAGTGGTCTTGTTGGAGTAGGTGTTTCATTGTTGGAAGAAGTGTGTTATTTGAGGGTGGGCTTTGGAATTTTGAATGCTCCCACCAGTCCTAGTGTCTCTGTATTCCTGCTGCTTGTGGATCCAGAAGTAGAACTCTCAGCTACCATGTCAGCCTGCAAGCCACCACGTTTCTTCCTTACGGATAATGGACTAAACCTCTGAAACTTTAAACCCGCCCCAATTAAATGCTTTCCTTTGTAAGAGTTGCTGTGGTTATGGTGTCTCTTCACAGCAATAGGACACTGACTAAGACATTAAGCAGCAAGAAATCACATTGCATTCAATTTAATTTTATTTCTTCTTCTACCGAAAGCAATACATTCTCATGAGACACTGGAAATCATGTTTATTCTTAATACTTATAAGATAAAATGGCTTTTCTCTAAATCCGTGGCTCTCCTGGCTATTATGCTCAAAGGTCCTATCTATCCAGTTTATTTTCTGGCCAACCATGTCTTGATCAGTGTTTTTCTGTTTGCTTTTTATTCCGAAGGCACAAGTTTCCCCATGAGAATCTCATTTCCTAATATTTCATTTTAATATATTCAACATTATGTAATTTTTCAACTTCATGGTTTCACATAACTTTTCATTAATCCTTCTTAAATCTTGCAATAACAATTTGTTCTTTTGTGCGTCTGCTGCCAAAAAGTAACTTTCCCCATTTACAGTAGCATTTGTCTTTAAAAACATGTTCTACCTATATGTCTTCATGTACATGCTTGCACGTGTGTGTGTGTGTGTGTGTGTGTGTGTATTCATGGAGGCCAGAAGAGAGTACTGGATCTCATGGAACTAGAGTTGTAGGTAGATAGTTATAGGTGATAAAGGAGGTGAGAAACAAATCAAATGCAGGTCCTCTGAAAGAGCAGCAAGTGTTCCTAAACACTGAGAAATCTGCAGTTGTCTGTGGGCGATATTTCATTTGTCTATCTATTGGAGTGGAAAGCAGTGCTTCTCCCTGTAAACAATGTAGTTTAAGGAAAAGGAGTCTTATAAGCTTCATTTTAAAAAATTATGAGTTTTACGTGAGATAGCCCTTATAGCTTACCTACCTTTCCTTTTCAGTGTGTACACAGAACTCTATTCTCCATCAATCTCCTGCCACTGGCCATCCTTTGAATTCTGATTATTGAAGGTTGTTTGATTTTGGCCATTCAACACATGAGAGCTGCAAGCAAAATCTGAAACTGAGTGGGAGACAGTAATTACCATTTTCTTTTTCACTGAGGATATGTAAATCAATATAAGAATGGAATGATGGAGACTGTGTCTGGTTCCATTATATCAAAATTCTCATAAATATTATTATTCACATTCAAAATTTGCTTAAGACAGAGAAGGTGAAATACAGAAAATACATTTTAGAAATATTAATCCCTCTCATGCTTTCAGAACTTTGGCTTTCAAACATGCACAGAGTTCTTTTTTTCTATTAGAAATAAGATATAATTTGCACCTGACAGAGAACACCATGTGTGTTTGTATTTGTTCACGTTGAAGTTCTTGGTGCATATTTGTCAGCATAACATGATAGCAGGATGTCTGTCATTTCATTTCTGCCTTCCTGTTACCGTAATCAAACTAATTCATCATCTCACTTCCCTCTGATGTTTGAGACATTCATGTCTCTCTACATAAGTATTACATCTTTTCTGATTCACTTTTCCTGTGTTCAATATATGCATTACTACCTCTGCTGGTTTTGATCTAACTAAATTCCATATCTTAAATTGAATTTTCAGTTATTTCTGGGAGAATTGAGATTTCACACTGATCAGCACTGCTAAGGATGATATCAAAGCTAGGAATGTACTAAAGAAGTATTTGATGTGATATATTCATGGACTTTAGGAGACTCAGAAAGAGTATTACATTAAAGTTTTCACTATTTAACTTCATACACCAAATTCTGCCTTTAATGAGATGCAGCCATAATTCAGTATGTATCAAGTACTGGGCAGTCAGTCTCTGTAAATGGGGAATGGTTACTTATTAGTGTCCTGTGTACTGGTGTCTCAGAATTGACATGAGAAACGAATTAAATCTTGGGCAATGGTGATTTAGACTTCAGGTGGCAAAAATATGTTATATTTAAGCAGTGGAATTATGTTATTCATATAATTTATAGAAATGTTTATCATCTAAGAATATAAAACTTGTTGTCTCTTTAATAAATATCATGTTGGTGTTTAGGGTTTTTATGTTTTCTTTTGTTGTTTGTTTCTGGCTTTAAGCAGAGGGTCACAAAAAATACAATAAAATTGGATGGGTAGTGCTGTGGAATGTCTTTCTGTACGCTGTGTAAACCACAGCAGGGTAGGGAAGTGCGGAGGATTTGGGATGTACTGGGGGATAAGAAACACAAGATCAAATATGTTGTATGAAAATTTTGTCAACAAAAAAGTAAAAACAAAACAAAGTAAAACAGAGATATTAGCAATTCAGGAATTCTGTCTTTTAATTTTAATTCTCTGCAGATATGCACTAATTATTACTTGAAAGTGAATTTCAAATTCCAGAGAATGAACTAGATAAAGCAAGATAGGTTTAGAATCCTGAACAAGCTATTGAAATCTAATATTCAGAACCAAAATACCACCACAATTCTGTTGATGAGGGCATATGGGGGTGATATACTCATTGAGAACTTGTTAGGAGTGCTTGATCATTATATCATACTCAATTAAGTAATAAAAAACTGCACAGTGTTCTGACCAACATATTTTGGGAGTCTAACTTCACTGTGTTGTAGTAAAATAAGCCTTGAGAGGTGAGTTTGATAATAATTTGAACAAGGCATTCTAAGAGTCATTTCCATTCACATGACTAAAATCCAGCATTCATTGTGAATCACAATATCAAATTTATCTCTATTTTATATAACATACTGATGATTATGTTTTTGAATTCTAAAAACTCTGAACCATCCACAGTCAGAATGATGTTGAAATCTAGTGTGCCCCCAGAAAAAAAACATATAATTATAATTAACAAAATACCAAAGGAAGCAGAGGATATAAACGGGATGCATGATCTGCTGAAATTTTCTTCAGTTTATTTGAGATATATGCAAATGATTTTCATAATTGGAAATGGCAATCTTTATGAACAAGGGATACTTCTACGTGAGCAACAAATGATCACTTCTCAGGTACTGTTGACTTATTTCTTGTGATATGTGCACAACCCGTGCTTATTTTATAGACTGTTCTGTGAATCAACCTTTTCTTCTTAATGGCTTTCTACATAACTGGATGAGATTGAAAAAAACAAAATCACACAAGTGAAAATGTTCAAAATATGTCACCAAGAAAAGCAGTTTTCGATTCTTTACACTGTGACACATTCACTCAACCCTTCAAGTTTATGGTAGCAGAAGGGGGAAGAATTTGAGTGATGTACTGAGGTCCTGTCTAATTCATTATAGGAGAGGGAGGCCCAAGCTTCACACACTATGAATGTCTGAGCTGTGCCTAACATTTACATCTTTCATCTTTGATTTCACACCTTTTATTAACAATAATAGAATTATTCTGAATTATCTCGGTAGATTTTAGGATTTCTAACAATGCACATAAGTGTTTCTTCCAGTTGTATTTCTGTACTTAATGGACAAAGACAATATGCAAATTACTAACAATGTAATGCACGGAATCTTGTTTTGTGTAACACTCCCTCACTGTGAATGCTAAAATATTGCCTTACTAAAATGCTGTCACATTAGATAAAATGCCTTATTCAGTGCCTAAATTACTTGAAGCATGTCCCCCTGTGCAAGGTGAGTTAGAGAACAGGTTTCAAGCCGCAGACACATCTGTCACCATAGCAGGCTGGAGAACAGCTAACTCCACACCTCGTATTGTTCATTTTCTAGAAGAGCTTAGAACTGTGAAAACTGTAATATTCAAAGTTACAATCTATTAGTGAAAAAAATGTACAGCTTAAAAATCAGTTAGGAGGAGAGATATATAAAGCAAAAATCTATGAGAATTCCACTGTGTAACATTACATTTTTCTCTTCCCTCTGGTTTCACAAACAGCCAGGATTGATTGCCCCCTTTCTTCACTCCCCAGGAAAATGCAATAATGTTCCCAGAATACTCTGGACAGAAGAAGGTCTCCTGGATTTCCTGAGTCTCTAGTGGCTTTGTCGTATAAGCATGCCTAATTCTCCAACAAACCTGAGTTCCCAATCTCTCCAAAGTATTGCCTTGGTACCTGCTCACTCTCTACCAGTTTTAATAAAATATACTGTTGAGTTATCTGATGTGGCCCAAAGAATAAAGACTCATTTGATAGTCAGGCCATATTAAAATTTTAGAAATTACTGTCCAGGAGCTAAGGACAAAGGCTTGACCTTACTTTAGACAAGATCAAATACTCTATTACACATTGAAAATAGTGTGTTTTATCATATTCTCATATATTGGTACCCATGGGAGGCCTGTTCCTTTCTGAATGGAGATGGAGGAGGAGTGGATGGGGAGGGAGTAGACAGGACTAGAGGTGGGTGAGTAGGGTCGGGGAAAGGAGGGAGGGGAAATTGTGTTTTGTCAGTAGGAAAATTAATGAAAAAATTAATTAATAATAAAAAAATCACATAGATTATTTTACTCTGTCGAAATTATAAACCATAGAATGCTATAATAAATATATTATTAGAGACAAATATATAGGCTACCTAAAATAACTTTTTAATTAAATCAACTAATCAGATGTAAGTATGTGCTGACACACTGTGTACCCCAATACAGCTTGCCAGAGGATCAGAGGACAGAGCCAGCTACTAGATTAGACATAGAAGCCAGACAGTGGTGGCACACATGCCTTTAATCCTGTCACTGGGGAGGCAGAGATCCCCATGGATCTCTGTGAGTTCAAGGCCACACTGGAAACAGAGCCAGGCAGTGGTGGCATACACCTTTAATCCCAGTACTGGGAAGCACACACGCCTTTAATCCCAAGAAGGGATAGCAGGACAGAGAAATGTATATAAGGTGTGAGGAAACAGGAACTAATGCAATTCACCTGAGATTCTTTTGGGTGAGGACTCAGAAGCTTTCAGTCAGAGGATTTGTGGAGTTAGTGAGGTAGTAGATGGTGGCTGTGGCTTGCTCTGCTTCTTTGATCTTTCAGCTTTTACCCAAGTATCTGGCTTTGGTTTTTATTATTATTATTATTATTATTATTATTATTATTATTATTATTAAAAGACCATCTAAGATTCGAACAACACAAGTATTTTTCTGTATTCATATAAAATTCACAGAAAATCAAGGATCAGTAAATTATAGATGTAACCAACCGTTTTATTAAATAAGAAACACAGAAATAATGCAAAAGAGAAAGCCGAGAGGTCAGAGCTCAGAGCCAAAATCTCACCCTTCCGCCTGCGGTGTCCCAGCTTCCCGAATGAGGGCCCTTTTCCTGTCTGTTAGTCTATTTAAAGAGACAGAACAAGCCACAGCTATCTCACCTCACCAGTTCCTCAGCTGGTCCTGTTTCCTCAGACTGGAAGCTTCTGTGTCCTCATCCCAATAGCTCTCAGCTGAACTCTGTTGCTCCAAAGCCTGAAAGCTTAACCAGCCAAATGCTTCTAGTTTCTGGTCCTCACGCCTTATATATCTTTTTGCTTTCTACCACCACTCCCTGGGATTAAAGGCTGGCTTTCTGGGATTAAAGGCGTGTGCCACCACCGCCACACTTTTGCTATGGCTCTAATAGCTCTGACCCCCGGACAACTTTATTTATTAACATACAATCAAAATCACATTTCAGTATAATTAGATTACCACCACAGTAAATTAAGACAAAAATTAATAATACCAAATAAGGGCTCAAAACTAAAAGTTAGTAACAATCTAAAAGACTTCCCAAAGCCCCTGGAAGAAAGCTTCTATCAATCAACAGGTAGAAGCAACTGGTAAACAGCAATTTTAGTACTAATATTGGAATTGGAATTAAATTATCCATCTCCCCAAACCGAGCATTAAATGTTATAAAATATTTTAAGTGTATGATAACTTAATTACATATGGATAAAAATTTGACTGCCTATGCAAAGGAGCTTCTCTCCTATTTATGACACTCTCACTGCTATGCCCAAATCTGGGAAATTCTTTTCAATCCTATACACTGATGCAGCTAAATGTTTTTCATGTAAAAAAAATAAAATATTTTCACAAAGTCTCGACCAATCCTCAAATATTTCACTAGATAGTGATTCAAATATAGTTCCTTGGGTATGTATAGAAAGTGCTTTCTACATTAAGCCCAAATGCAGAATCAATATTTGCTAATGTTAATATTTATTGAAAGGATATGCAGATATTATGCACTATAAATAGTGATAATCATAAATAAGAATCTAAAATGGAAATTTCCTACATATTTAGGGAAATACAGGGTCTACTACCAAAAGAACATTTATGAGCTATTTCTAGGTGAGTAGTCATAAAAGAAAAAATACATGCTATAATAGACAGAATTGTTTGCAGGCTTGTCAGTTGCCTGCTAACATGGTTTGATGGCATTCAAATGGTTGCTTTGTAAGGTGTAAACACCAATGTCACAAAGCAAGAAATCACCTTACTGAGATTAATTCTGTTTTCTCTTAGCAGGAACTCGAATTCCTCTACTGCATTATGTTGGTGGAGCTGAACCTTGAACCCCATATCAGGGTTTGCAAACAAGTCAGGCATTACAGAAGGGGATCTGTGTCAAAGCAGGGAGAAACACAGCTCTCTTCTTCCTGTCTTCCTATTGGGTGCCTCATCTCTGTGGGTTTTGAGAAAATCCCTGCCTTGCAGCCAGTTCATACATGCAGCAGTTGCTCCTCTTCCTACAGCAGCTGCTTAGGTGCTAGTGTTCCCAAATTGTGCTGTCATAGCTTTATGACATTGCAATTTTGTTCCCTTTCATGGGGACACTCTTCCACATGACCACTACCTCCTCAGGGGGACTTACTTTGGTCTTTGAAAAACCTAGGATGGTTCCTATCATCCTGAGTGTGGCAGGTCAGCTCCCACCTTTTAAAGGAGTTCCTATGAGGAGGAGAGAGGGATAAAAAACATTTAGATAGAAAGATAGTGAAGAGGAAAAAGACAGAAACACAAGATAGATGTTGTTTGAGTCAATTCTTTCATCCTAATTACTATTTGGTTTTAGTTGCCTAACTGGGCAATAGCGAATATGTAGAGAACTGTGTATAAAGGAAATAATTAGAAATTAAATAGAGTTTCAGAGAAATGAGTGGGCAGTGAAAAATAGATGTAGCTTGAAAGAACTGATGTAAGATATAAGAAAGATAGCTGAGGATATTTTAGGACAAAAAGAAAGTGACAATGAATGTAAAACCAGAGACTTGATGAAGTAAAGGACAATTAGAAGTCAGTTATTCTAGTGGGTGAGGATGTGATGAGTTTAAAAGTGTTCCTTACAGCACTGGCATCTCACTTAATGGGATGAGAAACAAACAAACAAAATGAATAGCCACAAAACAGTTAATGGCATAAACTATCCCCCCCAAAAAAATCTAGAAAATAGGCATAAAAGAGATAACAAATAAATGACAAATTAATATTTATTTAAGAACGTTTAAATATCAGCGAAGATGGAGGCACAGCATTTAAAAGATTATAAATTGTCTCTGTTGCTGCCTTTTGGTCCTTGCCATTCATAGAAAACTTTACAGTTTTGTTTGAATTCCATCAGCTGGGTTACTATTGGCTTCAAGTAACAAAGAGCCAATTTGACCAGAAGCTGTAATAAAAATAAATTCAGTTGACAAGTGCAATAGATACATTACAAAATAATTATAAGATAACTTCTAAGATTAAGATCAAGTATGAAGAGCTCTTGAGAAATTATCACCCAGCAATGGTCATAGCCTAGTAATGGTTAGAGCACTAATTTTGAGACTAGTTTTCTTCAAACACAGTATAATTATTTATATGTTTCTGGTATATTGGCACAATTTACTGTTTCCTTATGACAATTTTGTTCATCAAGCAGCAAACATGGCCATGGGAAGCTTCAAGGTTATATGGCACGTTTCCAGACAAAAGAGACATGTGTTACAATGCAGTCAGCCTAACCACTCTACGTAAAATATTGCCAAGCAGCCTCTTTGAACAGTTGACCTTCAGCGGTCACTACAATACTGTGAGGGCTCAGGAGATGACCAGTGTGAGACAACAGCCTTCAAATATAAATTTAGGAAATATATAACTCCAGTAAAACCTGCATCAGTTTAATATAAGCTTATAATTGCTGTGTGACAACAAATTACACACTTATTGACTATTATGGCACAGTTTATGGTAGCCAGAAATTTTGACAGAATATAGCCTGCTCTTTGTGAGTCCCATGACTCACATACTCCAAAAATCACTTTCATTTCCTGCCACCAAAGTTACAATTAGTTTCACATTATGAATTCAGTAGTGTAAACCTAGATTTTCTTCATCTATATGAATGATGTGTAGATGAGGCATCTGCATCTAGCTCATTAGGTACAGCTACTATGTTCAGAATCCTATCTTCTGTCTTCTGTATTCTCAAAATACAGCAGAGGAATTATATATATATATATATATATATATATATATATATATACACACACACATACATACATACATATATTCTATAGCAACAAAGCAAGGGAAGGAATATGAGAGTATGATTGTATTAGTCAGGGTTCTCTAGAGTGACAGAATTTATAAAATGAATATATATACATAGTTAATATATTGACCATATATATAATCAATATATATTGACATATATATATATATATGTAGAGAGAGAGAGAGAGAGAGAGAGAGAGAGAGAGAGAGAGAAAAGAATGGTTTACATACTCTCCTCCAGCTAGTCCAACAATGTCCAGTTCAAGAATCTAGTAGCTGTTTGGTCCACATGGTTGGATGTCTCAGCTGGTCTTCTGTGTACACTGCAATCATGAAAAAGTTGGCTTTTGTCAGCGAAGGAATGGACATGCCAGAGAGAGCAAGCAAGCCAAGAAAGAGCAAGCTTTTTCCTTCCATGTCTTTTACATAGGCTGGCCGCAGAAGGAGTGGCTCAGATTAAATGCATGGGTCCCACCTCAAAAGTTTCAGAATAAAGGAGTATCTTCCAAACTCAAAGATCCAGATTAGAAGTGGGTCTTTGAGGCAGGGTCCTGTGCTGTCCCTTTGTGAGGGAGGGAGCAAGTTGGCACAGAGTCAATGACATAGACTCTGGGAGAATGTTGAAACAAGCTCAGTTTATTCAGGAAAAGCCAAGCATTATGTACTCTCTACCCCACACCAGAGAAGGTCTAGTGAATATGCATTTGCTGGTGTGACATGGCTGCCTCTCATTGGTCCAGATCATCTTCAGGTCATGTCTCAGCTGCTGTTACTAAGGCCCTTAGGCAAACTCAGGTGGGCTCTCAGGAAGTATCATATTACCAGGTTGGCTCTCCTTACTGGTTTGGGCTGGTTGGTCCTCAGGCCTGTTAGGGCTGAGTCATTCCATAGGTGTTCTCACTTTAAATGATTTAATCAATAAAAATTCTCACAGATGTGCCCTGCCATTTGTGCTTTAGTTAATTCTAGATGTAGTTAAGTTGCCTACCAAGACTAACCATTTCAGAGAATAATTATATATAGGGCCAAGTGACTTATGAAATCCAAATGGGTACATTCTAACACAATTCCATGATTAGTTTTTAAGACCTGGGAGTTATTACCCAACCCTTCAAAGGTGATTCTCTAAGCTTTTGACATCATGGTTACCTTCTTCATGCGGGCAAATGGTAATTACCAACTATATAATTTTATTAGCCTTGTCATTACAGTATGGGGGTTTAAGATATTTGACTTCATCTTTTCTTAGAATCTTTAGACTAAATTGAAATTATTTGCTAAGAAATAATGTTCTCAGTAACATTCTGGGTCTTGTGTAGGTTCCATTCGCTTAACTGATTAGTCAAATGAATAGTTGTAGGACTTTCTGGAGAAATTTCTTTTCTGTCATTCTCTTCTACTGATATGGCTGAGGGACAGTTAATATACCTACACCTCTGGAGTACTGAGTTGATGGACAGAATTTGATAGGCACACAAAATATTGAAAAGGTTCTTTCTGTTATCAAATACTTTTGTGTTGGTTTTGTCTGATATTCTAGTCAGGGTTATATAACAAAACATCAACCTTTTCTGTCTGCAAAGGTTTCTGCAGTCATATTTTAAATTTAGAATTTTTGCCATCCATCCAGAGATGTTCAAATTTTTCAAAGTCATCTATTGCTTCTTTCTGTGTTCTATAGTTCTTTCTTTAATCCTTTTTTATTATGATACATCAAATAGTACTCTAAAAATTGCTTAGAAATCTCCCTAGCATAGTTGGTCTTCTAAAAGATCTTTCTTCGCTGTGACTATAGTGGTTTGAATGAGACTGACACTCACTCATAGGCTCATATAATCACATTAGTCCCCAGTTGATGACCTACTTGGGAAGGATTAAGACAGTGGTTCTCAACTTTCCTAATGCTGCAGTTCTTTAATACAGTTCCTCATGCTATGGTGACTGCCAACTATAAAATTATTTTCATTGCTACTTTTTAACTGTAATTTTGCTGCTGTTATGAATAATAATGTAAATATCGGTGTTTGGGTGGTCTTAGGTGACCCCTATGAAAAGATTGTTCAACCCCAAAAGGGCTTATGACCTACAGATTGAGAACCACTGGATTAGGACATTTGGCCTTGTTGGAATAGGTGTGGCCTTGTTGGAGGAGCATGTCACTGCCTCTGAGGTTTCAAAAGCCCAGGGCAGGTGCATTCTCATTTGCTCCCTCTCTCTTTTCCCCTACCCCCCAATGCTGCCTGTTAGCTACTTCCCCAGCACCATGCCTGACTGTGTACCACCTTGCTCCCCACCATGAGGATAATGGACTAACCTTCTGAAAAGCTAAAAAACCCCCAATTAAATCCTTCCTTTTCTAAGAGTTACCTTGGTCCTGGTGTCTCTTTATAGCAATTGAACAGTAATGAAGACAGTAAGAATAGTTTTGTTATATTTTATTTTACTACATAAAATGAATGTTTCAATTGACATATAACAAGAACATATTCTTTCTCTGATTTTGTATCGTTACAGGTAGCAACCTTAATATCCCTGTACCCACTAGCTGATGGTTAAAGGAATTTTAGGCTTTTCTCTAGTATATTCCTCAGAATAATTCCAGACTCTGCTTACTCCATGATCTCAAAAATGCTTACAAACATGAAATATGTAGCATCAGCACTCCATTTCTTTAATGTATATGGGAATTTTCCCTGCATGTTTACATGTACCACATGCACACCCTGGTGCCTTCAGAGGTACAACATTTAAAACATTATCAAGTTCTGCTTCCAGCTCTAGATGCAGCCTGACTTACTTGGACCACATGTGGAGCATCTTTTATGTGTTGATCCTGAAGGAACACTCCATATCCCCCACTATAATTATCCTATACAAAATATTAGGCATATTTCAAAAATAGGAACATATGACATTTGTAAAATAAATTATGTTTGAAAAGCAGTTTTTTGAGATATCCTGTTACATGCCTGTAAACCAATGCTTGGGAGACAGAAGCAGGAGTATCATGGGTTCAAGAATAGTTGTGACTATGTAATAATGAACATGGATGACAAAAACAAAAGAAAATGCTGCTGTCTCACCATACTTCAGAAAATGAGTGATTGTTTAAATGTTGATCTCCAGGACCTGACTGCACATTTAAACTATACTACTGGATTAGTTGTTCTGAAGAAAAAGGGTTAAACATAGAAGTGGTGGTTGTAATATTGCATATAGCTTTACAAAAATTAGAAAGTGGATGCTATGACACTTTATTTAATGCATACACTAAACTGTCCTGGGAATAATGTTCAAACACTACTTGCCATGTGGACATGAGGACTTAAATCTAATGTTCATCACCCTTATTGCGAAATGCTAGTCATAGTGGCAAGCTTTTGTGATCCCAGTGTTGAGATCCTTAGGTTTGACTGGCCATCCACTCTAACATAGTAGGTGATTGTCATGGACACAGGACACAGCAGACCATTCTCAAAAAGCAAGAGGGCACCACCGGAGGAGAAATGACATGCCAGGTCATATTCTAGATTCCATGTGCATGCACCCACACTTTAACACAAAAGTACACATAAATTTATAGTTTGCCTTAAATACATGCTTGCAAAAACTGTTTATTTTCATCTGCATTCCTGTAAAAATTTTACGTAGAATTAGTTTTATTTATAGCTTATTACTGGTTGTCAAACTGAATTTTTGGAGGGTCTTATTTCACATATAATTAAGTGACCATATTTTATTTACATTTCTGAAATTGTTTTTAAGCTGAATAATTCCTGACTTTTACCTAATGAATATTTAATCATAAACCTTGTAAATATGTTCACTAACTATTTAAGGCAAATGTATTCAAAGGAACTATATGCAGTAATTTATATTTGTTTAAATATTTATTAAACATTTTTTCCTTATTCAAAAGAACAATAAAATTCTTGATTCATTTTCCATAAAGCATTGCATTACTGATTTAGAACATTTTGGAGCTGTAGCAAGTCTAAGTGGGCCTTACCAGGAGCATACACAGACAAAGGTAAACGTAAGTCTTAGAGGTTTAGAACCAAGTCTTCCATCATATTTCAGCTACTAGTTACACAGTCCATCATCTGTGTTGCCACTGAAAGGTTACTTTTCTTCTTAGATTTCACATTCTCATCTGAACAATGGGTATGAGAACAACTGAAACATGTACTGTCCTGGAGATAAAACATCCGTGGGAGCCCCTTGCTGGTGCTTCTCACAGAATTAGTTTACAGTACCCAGTCACATAATTATGACAGATTAATGATTTCAAAATTGTTGGGCTTCACTGACACAATAGTGCATGACTGTAAATTTAACACTTCAAAATAACACATTTACTTTTTTTATAGTTATGCATTTCAGAATTCCAACCCTGGTTTTATCAGGCTGTCAAGACAGAGTTTCTTTCTTGATTCCAAGGAGAAATTCTATTTCTAAAGTTGTCTAAGTTGCTTGCCTTAAGCAGAACTTGTCACTGGAGCCCCAGAGTCTCTGTATACTTGGAGGATGCCAACCAAGACTGGATCACAGCTCCCAGAGGCTGCCCACACTACTTGGCTCTTGGCCCTCTCCTCCATCTTCAAAGACAGCCGAATCAGTTGGAGTGTCTCTCACATTTTAGTCCTTCCTGCCTCTTTTTATGTCACACTGCTAGCACCCCCTGCTTCTTCTTTTTCCCTCAGATGGACCAATATATTACATTGGCCCGTCCACGGGATGCAGAATATTGCACTTACATTGTGGTCTCTTTCTTCCATGTTAGCTGTACTCTTTCTTTGTCATCTAAGGTCACGTGTTCTGGCTCTCAGACCTGGAGTGCACATATCATGCAGAAGCATTATTCTGCCTGTCACAGCCTTCTGAGAACCTGTTTTGCTTAGAGATTGACTTAGATTTCAATTTAAACTGTTGACCAATATTTTTGCTATCTCCAAACATATTTCATGAGCATTAAGATAAGATTTATAAAATCAAATGTGAGGAACCATTATATTAAGGTGGCTCATAAAATAATATGCCATGTAAAAGAGGTAATTTACTGGCACAGTGCACAGGCATACACAGATACAACAGTCCAGCATACACATATCTGTAGATGTAACCAATCGTCTTATTAAAATAAGAAACACAGAGCCAATGTAAAAGAGAAAGCCGAGAGGTCAGAGCTCAGAGATAAAATCTTACCTCCTGCAGTGCTCCTAACTTCCCGGAGAGAGAGCTACTTCCTGTTTGTCTGTGTTTAAATAATCTTTCTGTTCTGCCTTCTCATTGGTTGTAAACCCAACCACATGACTGCCTCATCACTGCCTGTAAGTACCGCCCTCCAGGTCTTAAAGGCATATGTCTCCAATACTGGCTGTATCCCTGAGCACACAGAAATCTACCTAGCTCTTCTAACCACCACGCTCTTGCTATGGCTATAATAGCTCTGACCCCAGGGCAACTTTATTTATTAACATAAAATTAAAATCACATTTCAGTACAAATAAAATATCACCATACATATCCACTCGCATCCACCCATCTAGAAATTGATATGAAGTATCACTACAGTTGCCTCATGCACTAGTTTCTGGCTCTCCTCAGGGAACTGGCCTTACTCTGCTTGATGATGTGATGAAGGAAAATTTCATAGCTCATATTTAATTTCCTCTCTTGTTTCCTGACATAGATTTTAAGGTTTTTTTTTTGTCACAAATTAAAGTGTTTATCAGAAGTGTGATTTTACTTGCTAATTTTTCTTTTAAATTAATCTTTAGTTTAAAAAAAAAACAAACAGCTTTGATTTTCAAGCAAGGGCTTATAGTTATCTCAATTTCTTTAGCCATGGTTACATAGGGTTTTTCTCTCTTCTCTGCTCTACAAACTCATTCCATCTGGAAAGTTAATGGAAAATATGTCTGGTACACACTTTTGACAAAACTGCCTGTCACAGCTGTCTCCTACCACAGGGAACAATTTCTTCTTAGAGATTTCCCACAGCAGAGGAGGGGACTAGAAGATTGTCAGGTTTTGTCCAAAACAAAACAAAACCCAAGCTGATTCATCCTAGGAAATGTTCCCAAGTTACAGAAAGTACTTATTCTATTTCTGTTTTGTCTAAGGTCAACTGTAGCTATGTGGGTACTGATGTACAATGTCCTTTGAATTGTTCTCTAGATTCTTATTCACATGCTTCTGCCTCATAAGTGTCATTCCTGAACAGTGTTATCTGTATAACAGTATACAGTACACTTCAGAAGTTAATGATTGGGAGGGTAAATACATAATGAGAGGTACATTTTATGGATTTTTAAAGCTAATATTCATTATATTAGAAATAAATTTTATTGTTCAAGTGAAGGAATTCATGAACTCAGTTAAAATTGTTTTCCATTCTTCTCTACTCTGGAGATTACATCAGGGCCTCACCTTTGTTATTTTAGTGCTCTGCTAAATGAGCTGTGTGAGCTCCCTCTTTAAATTATGTTCTGTGGCAAGCATCAGGAAATCTCAAAGGCTACCCTTGAAGTAGCTCGGTAGCACAGCCAGGTCTTAAAATGTTTAGCTTCCAGAGAACCTAGGATAACAGGTTTATATTACAAGGTCTAGCAAATTAAGAATTTACTTTAGTTTTCATGAATATGTGATGAAGTTAACATTTATTTATTGTCTTCTTTCTCATTTATAAATTACAATTCTTAAATAAACATCCTAAGTTTTGTTTTACTTTTTTCCATCTACGTTGTACATCATTGTTTGCAGATGATACCTTCTTAAACAGCAAACACCTCAAAGATTAAACCAAAAAAATATTAGAAGCAGTGTATTCCACATGTGGAGGGTACTAAACAATCACACAAAACCAGAAACTTTATTATATAACCCACCATCAGATAATCAGAAACAAAAACCAAGCAAAAAATTTATTCATAACAATTATGAAAACATTAACATGGCTATTACAAAATATTTGCAACTACCTAGGAACAAAGTTTATTAATTAAATGTTCTCTACAATTAAAATTATAAAAGCTGATGCAACAAACTCAGAAACTACAAAAAGGAGAATAGCATCCTGTGTTTAGGAAGAATGGACTCTACTGTGATTTCTTCTAAAGAAACAGAAAATTCTTAGCCATCAAGAAAATTTATATCAAAATTGCTTTGATATTTCATCTTATACCCATTAGAATGGCTACAATTAATAAAACAATTGACAGTTCATGCTAGTGAGGATGTGCGGGAAGGGGACCACTCATCCATTGCTGATGGGAGTGTAAACTTGTACATCCACTATAGAAATTAGTGGGTCCATTTCTCAGGAATAAGGGAATTGATCTACCCCAAGATTCAGCTCTATCACTTTTCTTAGTTAAGGTTACTATTGCTATGATGAAACACCATGACCAAAGAAACTTGGGGAGGAAAAGTGTTTATTCAGTTTAGTCAGGATAGGAACTCAAACACTGCAGGAACCTGAAGGTAAGAGTTCATGCAGAAGCCGCAGAAGGGTGCTGCTTACTGTTTTACTCTTCATCACTTACTCAGTCTGCTTTCTTATGAAACTTAGGATCACAAGCTCAGGGTTAGCACCGCCCACCATAGGCTGAACCATCCTGCATCAATCATTATTTTAAAAAAATGCCCAACAGCTGGATATTCTGTAGGCACTTTCTCAGCTGAAGTTCTCTCCTTTAGAATAACTCTAGTTATATCAAGTTAAAACTAGACAGGATAGCATTCTTGTGCATAAACCCAAATGACACTTTATCCTACCACAGGAATACCTGCTCAGCCATATGCATTTATTCATAATAGCCAGAAATTTGAAAAAAAATTTGCAGATACCAGAACAGAAAATAAATGAATTAAGAAAATACATTTACAGAATGGAGTATTACTCAGCTGTTAAAAGAATGAAGTCATAAAATTAAAAAATCTGACATGAGACTACCCAGACCCAGAAAAACAAATATGGTATGCATATGATTATAAGTAGAAATTAGCTGTTATGTCAGTAATAACCAAGATAGAATCCATAGAGTCATAGAAGATAGGTATAGAGTAAAGGACTAGAGAGGACAGATAGATCTCATAAGGAAAAGGAGATAGAATGGATAGTTATAGATGGATGGGAGTGATCTGTAACAGGATCAAATGAGGAGGAGAACAGAAGAGGAAAATGACGGGATGTATATGGGAAGACATAGATAAAATTAAGGGGCATTTGAGGGCTAATATGGAAACCTAATATAGTAAAAGCTTTCAAAAATGAATGTATATATGCACACATATATACATACACACACACACATATATATATACATATATATATATATATATGAAAGTGATCTAAATGAAATTTTCAAATTATGAGAGAAATACAGTCCCAACTGAGCCTCACTTGTCACCAAAGTAGCTTCCAGTACAGGGGTTACATTACACCTAATTTAATTGTTGGCCAAAGGGGTCCCATGGGAAACTCCAAGCAACACAGGCGGTTGTAAAGATTATAGATTATTCTCCACATACTGAGGACAAGGTACCCTTCCTGAAGACAACACCAACACAAGTCATTGAACATGGTGATGTCAAGCTAGTGTGTACATACAGTCTTCACTCCTATGTCCTACCATCTTTGGTACAAGAAGGTATTATGAGTGCCACCAAAAGTGAAATACAAAGACCAACCCAACCATAACACCTTTCATCTACAATGCTGTCCTTCCTGCAAGATATGCTAATGTAAATGTGGTTCAAACCTTGTGTGAATAACCAACCAATATCTGATTTAACTTAAGGCCCATTCCACAAGATAGAACCCATATCTGACACTGCTTATGAGGCCTAGAACTTAAGACAAGATAATTCAGGGACTTAGGATAAAACTAAATACTACTATACACACACACACACACACACACACACACACACACACACACACACACACACATACACATACACACACACAATTTTACTTTATATATATATATATATGTATGTAAAAAAATCAAAGCAATAAAATGACTCCTAATGATATTCTGCTATATTCATTGATCAGTGACTTGCTCAGTCACAATCACAGAAGCTTCCTCTTGCAGAAGGTAGAAACAAATACAGAGACCCATAGAAAGACATTATGTAGAGTCAGAGACCTTGGAACCCTCTACCCTAAATAGGGGGTCTCCATTAAATCCCTCCCCAAGGTCTCCAGGAACCCTGCTTAAGAGGAAATATAAAGCATCCAGAAGGGATGAAGGATACTAATAATCCAAAGCCCTCTAAGTCAACAGGGTCAGAGCTCATATGAACTCTGAGGCAGCATACACAGGGCCTGCAGAGGACTGCACCAGGTTCTCTTTGTATATCCAGTTTAGTGTTTTTATGGGATTCTCCATGGTGCATACATGTGGGTTTGACTTCTGTGCCTTTTAGGGGGGTCTTCTCTTTCTGTCTGTTTGTTTTGTCCAATTCTGATGTGTTAGTTTTGTTTATCTTTCATATTATGTTAATTATATTTTATTATCCTTTTGGAGTCTTTTTGTTTTTTAATGAGAGACAGAAAGGAAGTGGATATAAAATGGAAGGGACATGGAGAGGGAGGAAAATCAGTATATATTATGTGGGAAAAAGTATCTATTTTCAATAAAATAACCAAAATAAATAAATGCAATATGAATTCTAACAGGTCTTTCTAATAAACAAACAAACAAACAAACAAACAAACAAAAAAGCAAAGACCCAGAGCCAGATATTAGGGTAAATGCTGAAAGATCAGAGACAAAGGAACAAGCCACTACCACTACTGCCTCACCTCACCAGCTCCACGAATCCTCTGACTAAAATCAGAAAGGCTCCAGGTGAAAAAGATTCAAGCTGAAAGGGATGCTTCTGCTGAAAAGCCTTTAGTTCCTGTCTCCTCCTGCCTTATATACCTTTCTCTACCCAGTCATCACTTCCTTGGATTAAAGGTATGTGTGCTTCCCATGGGATTAAAGGTGTGTGCCACCACTGCCTGGCACTGTTTCTCTCCTAAACTGAATCATTCTCGTGTAGTACAGGGTAGCTTTAAACTCGCAGAGATCCAGACCTCCTGTGTGCTAGCATTAAAGGTATGTGATACCACTGTCTGGCATCTGTGTTTAATCTAGTGGCTTATTCTCTCCTCTGATCTTCAGGCAAATTTAATTAAGGTACACAATATATCACCACAAATAAATATATAAATAGGTAGGTAGGTGATAGATAGATAGATAGATAGATAGATAGATAGATAGATAGATAGATAGATAGATAGATTAATAGATAGATAGATAGATAGATAGACAGACAGACACAGACAGACAGACAGATGACAGACAGACAGACAGACAGCAGCCTGGGCACTGGGAGGTTACACACTATTTATCATATGTGCCCTTTTGAAAGAAAGTCAGACCATTGGAGTCATGCTCTGAAGACTGTAAAGAGATGCTAGCTGCTGTTTCTGCTACATCTATCTCTCTTTTCCCCCCTTGACAGCTGTAATGTTAGGAATCTTCTGTACCACATATTTCTGCCATGTCGGCCAGTCTCTAACTAATATAGGACCTAGAGAAATTTAGTCAAGTAACCATGGACTGAAACCTGATGTTATGAGACAAAATACATTTTTACTCATGATGAGTTTATTATTTCAAGCATATTGTTATGATGATGGAAACCTAGAATATTACCCAAAGCAATCAATATTCAATATAACCCCTATCAAAAATCACAGAAACACTTTTATATAAGTAGAAAATACAATATAAAATAATCTTAGAATCATAACAAAACAAAACATAAAAGCAACAGCAAATAACCAAAGTAATGTGGTGGTATTGTGTTCCCCAAAATATTGTGCACTCTAATAAACTTATCTGGGGTCAGAGAACAGGACAGCCACAATATTAAACATAGATGTTGGACAGTAGTAGCACATGCCTTTAATCCTAGCATTGCAGAGGTAGAGATTCACCTGGATCTCTGTGAGTTCAAGGCCACACTGGAAACAGCCAAGCATGGTGACTCATGCCTTTAACCCCAGGAAGTAATGGCAGGAGGTACAAAGGTATTTAAGGCATGAGGACCAGGAACTATAGCCTGGTTAAGCTTTTAGGCTTTTGAGCAGCAGTTCAGCTGAGACCCATTAGGATGAGAACTCAGAGGCTTCAGTCTGAGGAAATAGGATCAGCTGAGGAATTGGCAAGGTGAGGTGGCCGTGGCTTGTTCTGTTTCTCTGATCTTCCAGCATTCACCCCAGTACCTGGATTCAGGTTTGTTTTTATTTATAAGACCCTTTAAGATTCATGCTACAAAGTAATATTGAGCAAAAGAAATAAAGCAACCAGAATTTACTGCCTTAACTTAAAAACATACCACAAAGTTACAGCTCTTAAACAAAAATGGTTTTGACATGTACACAGAGACAAGGTAACAGAAGAGAGTTTAACCAACATCTCACACATGTAAGAAAACTGATTTCCAACAGGGCTGTTAATAAGCAATGGCATGGCGCAACTTACCTTTGCTTCTAGAACTAGGGAAGCAGAGGCAGACAGATGTCCATGGGTTCTAGGCCAGTATGCTCTACATAGGGACATTCAAGGCAACTAGAGCTATGTAGTGAGGCTCTATCTCAAGCAAACAAAAATAACAAAACCAAAAGAAAATGGGTGATCATTTTTGTAATGCTACCTGAAAAAATAGGGAATCTACATGCAAAATAATAAATATGCAAATATGTCTTCCACCATTTATGAAATGCATCTCAAAATAGATTAAAGACTTGAGTGTAAGATCTGACAAAACTAGTAGAATGAAACATAGGGGAAATGTTTCAGGATAAAGGACCAGGCCAATATACATGTGAAAAATACTCAAATGGGATGATTTTGAACTAAAACAAATGAATGAGAAAAATCAAGAAAGCGAAAAGAAAACTTAAATAATGAGGCAACATGTTTGCAAACTTTACTTCTGGCAAGTGTTTGCTATCTAAAGTGTGCATGTAACTCTGAAACCTCAGCAGCAGGAAAACATTCCAATTAAACATTTAGTGTTAGACCTAAGCAGATAATTTTAAATATACAAAAAGAATCAGCAAATATACAAAAAATAAAAAGTTCAGTATATTAATTATTAGCAAATAATCTAAGTCAAAACTACAAAGCACATGTTATCCGAGTATACTTGCTTTAAAGACTGTCCAAGCAAATAATTTTTAACTTCACAATTTAAAATATTTCCTTGAATCTGAAAAGGAAGGCTGTTATTTTTGTATGTTTATGAAACATTTATTTTTTTTGCTATTTGTGAGTGTGTCTGTTTTACTTTGTTATTTTTGTATGTTTATGAAACATTTAATTTTTGCTATTTGTGAGTGTGTCTGTTTTACTTATAAAGGATTAGGCACAACATCTCAAAGGGCCAGCCAATAAGTTGAGTGAATAGAATACACAGATCAACAACAGACACCTTTGTGTATTCTAGGACATGTCCAGTTATTTAAGGAAAGCTACTGAGGAAGAAGCACAGAAGGCCACCTGGGTGGATTGTGCTTTTAGGAGATGATTTCCTTTCTCATTTCCTGATGACATAGAAACTGAACCCCTTTTCTGGTATTAACATATCATTCTAGATAGAAAACAAGAAATGCTTCACATGCCTAAATGTGTTAGCTCATACTTGAGAATAGACATTTAGACATTCCTGAATGTATCTCAGTGAACTACCTGATTATGGAAATAGTATACCTACAGCATTGAACTCTTTGATACATTTTATAAGTTAGCTTTTCAATGAGGTGCCATAAGTATATTACTGAACAATTTAGAGAAACTAGATAAGCTCTACTGTCATACACACTTTGTTGCTGATTTAAAATGTCCTCTCTTTGCATTTCCCCATGTATATCAAAATGAATTGCATATATTTAACTGTTATGCATGCTGCTCTACAATGAGATCCTGTCTAGTGAAGGTGTGGCTCTTCCTCTTCAGAGCCTATGTAACTAAAGTAGCAAAGTAAGTTCAAGAAAAGACCATTACGTGCATTCATATTTCTTAGATTAACAGTTTCTACATACCAAACATTGGAATCTATTGTTCAAAAGGATCTGCCAAAAATAAGACTCAAGGCTGGTTAAATGGACTTCCTGGTGCAAAATGCACTATGAAGGCTATTGTAAAGTTCATAGCAGTTGCTTCTTGATTTCAGAATTTATGTATTTATTGATTTTTGTCTACTGTCTTCAATGTTCTTTAATGTGACTCTATTAACATGTGTTTTAAATTTTATACATTCTATTGAGCATTAATGTATACATTTATGCTGGTTTAATTTCTTCACTGTTTAGATTTTAGATTTTGCTAGATTGCATAATTTTGCTAAATTGCAAAATTTTCCAATATTGTCTCATTTTTATTGGGAAGAATTTAAATTCTACAGGAATTTGCAATTACAAACTTTCCTGTTAGCTCTATATTTTTTAGCAAAATCAATAGAAATGAGCACTTATGGCTTTTATTACAACTTAGATTCACCACAAAAAGAGAAGGTGATCATGAAATAATATATTGAGAAAAATACCCAGCTCAGGATCAAGTAAAGTAAAGATGGTTTATTAAATGCCTATATTAAACTTCTGTTACAATAATAAACTATTTTATTTGGAGTGACAGAATTTTACATCAAGAAAATAACTATCTATTCACAGCTTTTGTGCCCAGGTAAAGTAAATTTATCAATAATTCCTTTATTTAATTGCAAAAATCCCCAACAAATAAAACATAAAATAAAGCCAGTTTTGAATATTAAAAGTTTTTGGAAGAAACTCTACTGTCATACAATGAAGAATGACTTCTGGGCTGACTCCATAGATAATAAATAATGAAAGTATCTGCAGTTTGAATTACCACAAAATATTCTGTGATAAGAGTACCTTGAATAGAAATGATAATCTATCATTTATATTCTTTTCTTTAAAAAATATTCTACACTACATTTAGTCAGTACACATTTTCCACCTACTGATATTCCACACTCCACTACATTTTAATAGTTTTCCAAAACAAACTCATGTGTGATAATGAGTTTGTTTGTGCCTCACAGTTCAATAGCTGTAGAATCAAAATGAGGATTTCCTGTTTGTGAAATGTGGATTTTTAGAATATACAAATAGTTTCATTAAATAGAAGAAGACTATTTGTTTGAATTGCATGGGTAAAAGTATAATCTAAAAGTAAAGTTTTCTAGAGTTGAATTATCAGCATTTTTTCAAGCGTGTAATGAAACTGCAATTCCATCTTCATTTATGATTAATATATAAATATGCAAGTGCTTGTTTATGAACTAAACAGTTGAGTAGATCTTTTTTAGTCAAAGATAGTTTTCTAGTAATGCAAAAAATGAATCATTAAAATGAATTTTCATATTGTCCTAGAGCACTCCTTTGGATTGAATGAGAAGAAATTTCAATTTATAATACAATTATCCTTTCAATTTTATTTCTCACAAAGTGGGTTATTTCATTTATTGAGAACCGAGTATAGTAAATCAATTTTAAAATGTATAGCTATCTAATAAATTCACGGTTGTTAACTGTTTTTTCCTTATATTAAAAATAGATTTTTTCCACATTTAGTATATCTGGATTGTGGACTCCCCTCTGCTCCTCCCATTCCTTCCTACATGCCCCCAAACAAGATTCATCCCCTTTATGTCATTCATTCTGTTACTTTTGTCAAGAGTATTTCACTATGCCAACAGAAAAGAAACTAAGAAACTATATGCTATTGTGTTTGTTTTTGTTTATAGACACTTAAACTACATGGTTTTCTTTTGTAATTTCCTTCTACTGAGATTTTATTTTTTGCTATTTGAGTATTCTTGAATACTTATTCATGAAATATAAAATGTTTTAGATTCCTCTTAAAATTACAGATTTTATCATTTTTGCTATTTTAAATATGTTTAAATTAACAATGTACTCCAATATAAAGTAAATAAACAATTTAAAGCATATACAATAATAATTTCTGACATTATTAACAATATCCTTTCATGTTTTCCAGAATAAGACAATCTAATGTTTTAAACTCATTTCTGTTTTAATTGAAATAAACTGTAATTTTATCCTATTTATTTCCTCAACAGCACCTAACTGAAAGCATTCAGGGAGTTTTCTTCTTTTACCCCTTTTAAAATTAATGTTTACATATGTCATTAATATGTTAGTATCAGTACAATTTCAAACTTGATTGATACTGTGGCTGGAAGGCCATGAATGCTCTTCTCTGTCATCTGCACATTGCCTCTGGCACTGTGAAAGCTAGTCCATGGGGAGGAAGCTCTGAGCTCAGTCCCAACTTGATTTCTATGTTCTATATTCAACATACACAGGATCTTCAAAAGTCAGGTCTTACCATCTAGTTCTGGCAGGCCATCAAGAGCAATGGGAATCATTGTGGGATATTTGTACACTGTGTAAAAATGTGTTGCTGTGTTTGATGTAATAAAAAGCTGAATGGTCAATGGCTAGACAGGAAATATAGATGGGACTTCTGAACAGAGAGAGAACCCTGAGAAGAAGAAAGGTGGATTTGCAGGCAGACAGAGGGAGAGCAAGACATGCAGTATCTAATAGCTTTGAATTCATTGTCATAGGAGACAACTTCCTGAACAGGACACCTATAGCACAGGCACTAATAACAACAATCAAATGGAACCTTATGAAACAGAGAACATTTTGTAAGGCAAAGGACACCATCAGTAGGACAAAGCATCAGCCTACAGAATGGGAAATGGTCTTTACCAATTCCATAACTGACAGAGGCTAATATCCAAAATATAGAGAACTCAAGAATACTCAAATACATTGAAATTATAAAGAACTCAAGAAACTAGACATCAGCAAACCAAATGATTCAATTAAAAAATGGGGTATAGATCTAAACAAAGAATTCTCTACAGAGGAATCTCAAATGATGGGACACACTTAAAGAAATGTTCAACAACCTTAGCCATCAGGAAAATACAACTCAAAACTGTTTTGATATTCCATTTTATACCTGTCAGATTGGCTAGGATAACAAATACAAGTGACAGCTCATGCTGGTGAGATTGTGGAACAATGTGGAACAATGACTCCTCCATTGCTGGTGGGTGTACAAATTAATACAGATACTACGGAAATCAATATGGTGGTTCCTCAGAAAATTGTGACTCTATCTACCTCAAGACCCAGTTATACCACTCTTGGGTATATACCAAAAGGACTCCTTCCTACCACAAGGACACTTACTCAACCATTTTCATAGTAGCTTCATTCATAATAGGCAGAAACTGGAAACAAGCTAGGTGTCCCACAACTGAAGAATGGATAAAGAAAATGTAGTGCATTTACACAATGGAGTATTACTCAGCTGTTAAAAAAATGAAATCATGAAATTTGCAGGCAAGTGGATAGAACTAGAAAGACCATCCCGAATAAGGTAACCCAGACAAAGAAATACAAACATGGTATATACTCATTCGTAAGTGGATAATAAATTGTAAAGTAAAGGATAATCATGCTGCAATCCACAGGCTCAGTGAGGCTAAGTAATAAGGAGAGCTCAGAGAATGACTCATGGATCTACTGGGTAAAGGGAAACAGAATAGATTTTGCTGATGTACAGGGGCAGGTGGGGATGGGAGCAGGAAGGATCAGGTACGTGGGGGTAGGACCAAGGGAGTGATTTCTGGGAGAGACAACTTAGCAAGTGCAGTGGAAAGTTCCTGAAATCTACAAGCGTGACCCTAGCAAAGTCTTCTAGTAATGGGTAATGTGGAGACCACATTGGCCATCTTCTGTAACCAGGCATGACTCCTGCCAGTGGGACTGGGACATCAACCTAGCCACAAAATCTTTAACCTACAATCTATACTGCCTAAAAGATGTGCTGGGGTAATGGTGGTACAGAACTTGTAGGAGTGGCCAACCAATGACTGGTCCAACTTAAAGCTCACTCCTTGAGAGGGAGCCTGAGCCAGACACTGCCTGGATGGATAGCCACGAACCAGAGGCAGGAGAGACCAGAGACCCAGAATATAATCAAAAAAGTCTGACAAAGAACCAAAAAGCAAAAACAATCCCCACCTCAAAAATGTCAAGTAAATGATTCCTAATAATATTCTGATGTATTTATTTATGGATGCTAGCCCAGTTGTTATCAGAGGGGCATCATACCACAGTTGATGGGAGGAGATGCAGAAAGCCACAGCCAAACACTAGGTGGAGCCAGGGGAACCCCTAAGAAGAAGGGTGTCAAAAGAAAAAAAAAAGGATTGTAGGAGCTAGAAAGGTCGAGGACACCACAAGAACAGTACCCACAGAATCAACTAAACAGGCCTCAAGGACTTCACAAAGGCTAAAATGGTTCATTGTACATGTATTTTACTTTCTTAGTTAATTTTACTCCAAGTTTTTTGTTTGCTTGTTTATTATAAATGAGATCTTGCTTCCATAATTTCTTTCTTAGTATGTTTATAAATGATGTACAGGACAACTGTTTATTCTTTCATGGTAATTAGTACCTTGCTATTTTCTGAAAGTGCTTGTGAGTTCCAAGAGCTTCCCACAGACCCTGTATAATATCTTCTCCATAGAGTCATATCATCAGTAATTAAAGATACTTTAACTTCTTCCATCCCTAGTCCTATATAATTATTTTTTTCTTGCCTTACTGCTCTGACTGAAACTTAAAGTAGCATGTTTAATAAAATTAAAGATCTTAGTGGGAATGCTTTGAGATTTTGTCAGTTTCACATGATGATGCTTGCGCACTTGGCATGATTGAAACTTTCACTCTAATGAGACATGGTGGCTTTCACCCCTAGTCTCTCCAGGATTTTTATGATGAAAGCGTATTTTATTTTGTCAAAATATTTTTCCATCTCTTGAGATGATCTAGTGTTATCTATCCTTGAAAACATTTATTTGATAAATTAAAGTTATTAATATATTTGTAATGAATAATTCTCCGACTAATGAAGCCTGCCTAATTATAGAGGACAATCTTTTTGATGTAGTCTTGAGTTCTGTTTGCAAGTGTTTTTCTTTTGAGATTTTTGTACCTATGGTCTTGAGAAGTATTAGTCTATACATTATTTATTTTCTTCATTGTTGTTTGGTTTTTGGTGTAATGCTGCATTAGTCTACATCACTTTCTAAAGAATATCTAGGGTCATTTTGAAATAAATGATCAATTTAATGCTTGGGGAAATATTGGCAAAATAAAAATGTTATAAAATCTATCCCCAAAAAATGACTGACATAAAAAATATAAATAGTAACTGCTGGCAAATAAGTGCAGAAAAAGTAGACATAGACCCTTGTTGTGAGAAATGTCAATTACTGCATTTCTGCTACATATTTCTTTTATATAAATATTACATTAGGAGATTATTGGCTAAGTAGTAAAATTGTATTAATTTAGCTTTGGTTATTTATGCTTAAATATAGTGATATTATATTTGTACTAAAATGTGATTTGTATGTTAATAAATAAAGTTGCCCAGGGGTCAGAGCTATTAGAGCCATAGCAAAAGCTAGGCGGTGGTGGTGCAGGCCTTTAATCCCAGCGCTTTTATTGGTGAAATTATTAAGGCCACTCCACTTAGTTAAAAGGAAGATGTATTTAGTGGGCAACTTACAAAAAGGGAAAGGTAGGTCGCAGGGTCTGGGGAAGGTATATCGCAGTCCAGCGGTGTTCTCTGGAGCTCTGCTTGGTGCACCTCCACTGTTCAGGGACCCAGCACAGAGAGAGGACTCGCCCATCCAGCTCTCGGGTCTTCCAGCGCCTCCCCTGACCCCGCCTCGTAGGTGTGACAGTTGCCAGAGTCTCAATGGGGGTTGGAACTTCCAGATCCAAGCTGGAATGGCTACCTACTACATCTTCCTCTTTTTGTCTAAATAAGAAGGTTCTAAACTAATACAAGACTATATACAAAGGAATGGTTATCAAATATTGTCCAGGAATAATGAGGGACAATGACCTAGATAAGATGGAACTAAAACCAATGCAAACAATATCAAGCAAGAAACACATACTAAAATCCAGAGAAGTATAGAGCATAGGTAAATGACATGTTATAAAGATCATTCCAAAAGGTGTCCTATCCTAAAGAACCTGAATCTAATAATTAATATGCTCTATCTAAGATATTATATATACTAAGTTGTAGCTATAACTGCTAGTCTTCAATCCCATCAAAGACCTGAGAAGGAACATAATGGTACCTGAGAAATGGTAGATGGATGCAAGCAACTTTCAGGAATCTTGCAAGAATACACCAAGACAGCTGGCAGCCTAGACAGTCACCTAATGTTTCTCAGCATTGTTGGTGCATTCAAATTGGCTACAGGCCTAGAGTATCTGACAGACCATTTTCAGAAGCAGGAATTCTGAAAGACCATCTTACCCTGTCTTGGCAGAGTACAGTGGTCGCTTTCCTTGTGTCCCGCTTGTCCAGAAAGGACAGCATTGCATTTGTACTGTCAGCCATCAGGGCAAGGACAGTTCTTTGCCCAGTAGGCCATTTTGTGCCAAAAAGACAAACTTCCAAATGGAAATGTCTTAGAAGCCCAACTTTCTCTTGGGATCAAATTGGTGCAGCCAGGAGCAATTGTGTCTCACGTCAACAGATTTCTAAATTATTTAAATGCCATATTCTCTAGGTCTATAAAGTGTTTGAAGATTACCTGTCCATCTGACCTATGTATCTGTAAATCTGGATAACCTAAGTAACGTAACTATAGAGATGACAGGCATAGGTGACTATAAATCTATAAGTCTTATCTACCAAAATAACCTAAGGACTAAGGCTTCACATAAACAAGGTAAACAGTCTATAAGCAAATGTATGGTGAAGAATGATAATTTCAAAATTGTAGCAATACACAAGATATTTATAACAGAGGTAGGAATATATAGTGCAATATGCAATATGACAATAATCTTAAATATATATCAATATACTGAATATCCTAAACAGAAGTAGAACATACATAAAGTATGATAGATATAAATTTACATTTGTATCAATATAAAAATATTTCAAATAAGAGTAGAAATATATGTACATTATAACAAATACAGTTCTGTATTTGTATCAATATACAAATTATCTTAAACAGGAGTATAAAAATAGTTTACATTTGTATCAACATATAAGAATCCATAGCCGGGCGGTGGTGGCTCACACCTTTAATCCCAGCACTCGGGAGGCAGAGGCAGGCGGATCTCTGTGAGTTCGAGGCCAGCCTGGGCTACCAAGTGAGTTCCAGGAAAGGCGCAAAGCTACACAAAGAAACCCTGTCTCGAAAAAAAAAAAAAATCCATAACAGTACAAATTACAGTGCAAATTATCTAAGGTTGCTATTTTACTAAATTTGTTTACTAGTATATACAATGATATACCATCATATCATATACCTATCCAATCCATTTCTTCCCCCCCCCTTTTTTTAGAATACTGAGTCTAATATTTTCTTCCACCCCCAACCCTATAACCATCATCCATAACCCTGAGAATTATGAAACCTAAGGGAGAAGGGGCGTAGTTTTCTTAGAATTGCTTCCTGCCATTTAGGGGGTGATGTTATCTCTGTTGGGTACTGTGAGAAAGCTCAAATAGTTAAATCTCAGTTAGACTAACTGTAGGTTCTACAGCAAGTTTTAGAGTAATGTGTAAGATTATCTGAAATTCTGGCAAGAAGTGTAGTATAATGATGATTATCATGGCATCATTCTGGATTGGGTAGAGTTGTTGTTGGGGCCCCATCTTCCTTCTGGAGATCCAAGCTGGAATGGCTACCCACTACACACTTGCTAGGCAGAGCTAGGTACAGGCAAGGATACAGCCAGAATGGACACACACGCCTTTAATCTCAATACCAACCACAGAAGACCTGGAGGTCTGTACAGACAGGCAGTGACAAGGCAGTCATGTGGTTGTGTTTACAACCAATGAGAAGGCAGAACAGAAAGTCTATATAAAGACAAAAACACAAGAAGTAGGTCTCTTGGCTGAAGAGGCTAGCTGCAGCAGGTGATAAGGCTCTTAGCTCTGATCTCTTGGCTTTCTTCTTTACATTGGTTCTTTGTTTCTTATTTAATAAGATGGTTGGTTACATCTACATTTGGTGCCCAATGTGACAATAATCCATTAAAAACTGCTTGGCTTGGCTTGGCAGCAGGTAAAGTTTCCAGCCTGGGCGGCCTGGCTCCCTAGCTTGGGCCCAGGTCTGCTTAGTCTCAGGCCAGACTGACCATAGCCCCAAGCGATTGCACGCAGCTGGAGCTACTTGCTTAAAGCCGGTGCTACAAAAAACTCAGGCCTGCCCTGCCAAACAGGGCCCCTGCCTGTAAAGCCAATGCACATTGCACATGGTCAGAGCTTAAGGAAGCCAGAGCCAAGCCTTGACTCACCTCAAGAGGGAACACGTGGCTGGATTTAAGCTTTAGCCGGCTATGCTTTCTTGTTCTCTCTCTCTCTCTCTCTCTCTCTCTCTCTCTCTCTCTCTCTCTCTCTCTCTCTCTCGATTCACACCTCAGACACTAGGTGGCTGTTTTGAAATTCCCTCAGATTTCTACTGTTCTATGCAGATTTGGTAAGTCATAACATATCAGTTTTTTTTTTTTTTTTTTGGTTTTTCGAGACAGGGTTTCTCTGTGTAGCTTTGCGCCTTTTCTGGAACTCACTTGGTAGCCCAGGCTGGCCTCGAACTCATACAGATCCTCCTGACTCTGCCTCCCAAGTGCTGGGATTAAAGGCATGCACCACCACTGCCCGGCCATATCAGATATTTTAAAGGAAACTATTTAAAAGAGAATTTTTTTCCACATTAAAAAATGGGTTTTATGTGTACATTGGAAGAAAATTGGGTTTTGTTTGAAATTTTAGGCAGTCTGATAATTGAACAACTATATGAGAAGATTAATATTGATCAAATTATACAGTTTATTACTATGCTTATACTCATTTTACTATTTAAAAAGATAGTCAATTTAAGTACCAGGATGATAGCTTTAGAAAAACTTGTTAAACATGTAAAAATTCGGACAGAAGAAATTAACAGTGAAGTTGTTTCAAGTTTGGATCATAAGGTTACAGAAAGAAAGCCTGTTTTCACAGTCACCCTTAATTTATCCTGTAACCGTACAGCAGATGCCTGATCAAATGACTACACAAAATATTTGGGCTCCAATTGAAATGTTGGATTTAAAAAGGTTTAAGGAGGCAATAGTATCTTATGGCATGCATTCCCCATATGTAAAGCAAATGTTAAACTCTTGGTCAACATATAATAGGATTGTACCACAGGACTGGAGGAAGCTGGCACAATCTATTCTTGAACCCAGCCAGAGGCTTCAGTTTTTAACTTGGTTCAAGGATGAGTCTAAAAACATAGAAAAACAATGGAGGGATAAAGGAATACAAGTTTGCCAGGATCAGCTTATTGGAGAAGGCCAATATGCTTCAGTACAAACACAATGTTTATATGATGTCCAAACCCTAATTTTATGTCGAACGGCAGCCTTGAATGCATGGGACAGAGTTGAGGAACCAGGGGAAAAAAACCGGAGTCATTTACAAAGGTTATGAAAGGCCCAAAAGAATCTTGCACAGATTTTTTACAAAGACTGGCTTCAGCAGTAAAGAGAATGGTCTTGGATTCAGAAGCTAGTAAGATAATAATTGAATCTTTGGCCTTTGAGAATGCAAATGCAGCATGCAAAAGAATAATCAGGCCGTTAAAGGCAAGATCTGCACCTTTGGAAGATTGGATTAGAGAAACAATTAATGTTGAGGCTGATGAGCATGATGATACGTGGGTAGGAGAAGTAATTTCAAAAGATTTGAGGAGTGTTAGATATTTTGGATGTGGAAAGCAAGGACATTTGAAAAGGGACTGTAGACAGGTCATTCCTAGAAACAATGTTTCTTCAAGGAACAATGGTAACAGAATGCCCCTTCCTTCTGGAGTATGCAGAAGGTGTGGTAAGGGAAAACACTGGACCAACAAATGTAGATCAACAAAGGACAGACAGGGTAATCCTTTGCCTCAGTCTTCAGGAAACTCCCAGAGGGCCTCATGCAGGCCCCCATAGCAAATCCAGTTCATACCTTCCTGCAGCTGTAGAGGAAACCCCTGCTCAGAGCAATTAAATAACCAAAGGCCTATTGGAATAAATGATGCTGATCAGGATGATGAAACAGAGAGAATAGAAAATTCAGGAGAAAACAAAGAAAAATTTTTGGCAATCTTCTATTAATGAACAAAGACCAAAATTAACGATAAAAATAAATGGTGTTTTGTTGTATGGTCTGGTAGACACAGGTGCGGACATTACCATAATTGCACCAGAATTTTGGCATCCAACTTGGCCTCTTCAGGAGGTAAACGTTCAACTGTTAGGAATTGGGACATTATCTCAGGTGAAACAGAGTGCAAGATGGCTGGAATGTATAGGTCCAGAAGGACAGAGAGGAAAATTAAAACCATATTTTACCTTCTAGGCATTCTCCTACTGGAATATTAATGCAGAGGGAAGATATTATATTGGAATGGATATTTTTACCAAATAAATCAAATAAAAAATTAAAAACTTATGGGGAAAAAAATCTCTGACTTGATTTGGAAAGGAAAATTGAGACTTCATCAATTAGCAGCAATAGACCCAGCAGAAATTGTCATATCTTTAACTAAGGAGGACATTGAAAAATTATGGACAGAAAGTGAACCTTGGCAAAGACCTTGCAGTAATTTTTTGGGAGAAATTAACAGCAAATATCCCAAAAGCAATAGAATTGATCTTATAAACAGAGCTGATTGGATCTTGCCTTGAATTGTATGGGAAAAACCCATATCTGGAGTTTGTACATTTTATACAGATGCCAACAAACAAGGAAAGGCAGGTTACAAATTAGAAAATTTAAGTAAAGTGGTTCAAAGTCCTTATAATTCAGCTCAAAAATCAGAATTGTATGTTATTCTGTTGGTATTAATGGATTTTTCAGAACCTCTCAACATAGTAACTGACTCTCAGTGTGCTGAAAGAGTAATATTACATATTGAGACTGCAGAATTTATCCCTGATGCTTCAGAATTAACTTCACTATTTATTCAATTACAAGATACAATCAGGAAAAGGAGTCATCCTTTATATATAACTCAGAAAAAGACAATTACTAGTTTAAATACTTTACATTGGATTGGATTGTTTTATATTATATACAAATTATATATATTGAAATTGATATTGTTAGAAAATGCTATATGTATATTTCTAATTGTACTTACACCGTTCATCTAACAATATAATGCAATTTTCTGATCCTTGAATGTTATTATTACCAACTATTAGGATATAAAGAAATGAAAGTTAGTATTTAAACATTATAATAGAACTTGTATTCATATTAGGTATATTTTCAGGATTGAGCAGATATAATTTAGATAGACAGGTCATCTTCAAACCCTTCAGAGATCTACAGAATATGGCATTTAAAATGTTTTAATAACTTAGAAAATTTTTCTTTTTGTTATGACTACAAGACATGTTGGCTCCTGGCAGTACCAATCTACTTCAGAGAAAATATGGGCATTGAAGAAACTGCATATGGAGTTAACTTTCATTGTGGCAAAAGTTAGCCACTGGACAACAAAGTATCCTCGAATCAACTGCTGTCAAACAGGACAAACTGGACATGAAACAAAGGACTACTGATTCTTGCCCAAACAAGTGTGGTTATGGCTTTATCAAAAGGCATCTTCTGAGTCCAGGACAATATCGCACCATCCCTGAAGTGACCTTCGCAATCTGGAAAAGGTACAGTGCCCTTTTCTTTGAAGACAGCTGAACAGGCAGTGGGCCGATGGCTTCTAATGTGCAATGGAACAGCAACTGAAACAGTTATTCTTGAAGAGTAACTAAGCTCACGCCTCTCAATAGTAGACTGACATTTAATAGAGGGGTGTGAAGAAGAACGGGATACTGACATGAAGCCACATATACACAGCCAAGAAGAATGGACAGCTGAATTAAAAAAAGATCAACAATTTCCAAATTTTAAAATCCTGAATCATGACAGGACACTAGTGGAATTCAGGTGTTTCTGGTACGTGGACTGCTTTCATCCAATGTGAGGTCCAACTATTGACCTTGTGTACATCCTAGTTCACAAATGAGTCTGTCAGCTACGCTAAGCCTGTAGGCTGAAGATGATGCCCCAACACTGTGGAGAAACCTCAGGTGACTGTCCAGGCAGCTGGCTGTTTCTGTCAACTCACAAATTTTTTAGAGGTTGCTTGCATGTACTTCCTGTTTTTATTTTTTATTAGGTAATATTATTTTCCTTCTTGGATCTCTAAGGGAGTTGAAGATTAGTTAGTCATAGTTGAAGATTAATTAGGATAGAAAGTGAATTAGATACATTTTGGACTTACCAAAATAGGATAGATAATGGAATTATTTTCTCTGAATTTGTCAAATTCAAATGGACTAGATATTGTTTAGGTATTTATTACTTGAATATATTGTATATAGTTATTGTACTTTTTTTATATAGTTTTTCTTATGCTAGTTATAACCTTTTTCCTTTTTTCTTTTTATTAAAATAGAAGAGGGGAAATACAGTGATATTTTATTTGTACTAAAATGTGATTTGTATGTTAATAAATAAAGTTGCCCGGGGTCAGAGCTATTAGAGCCATAGCAAAAGCTGGGTGGTGGTGGTGCATGCCTTTAATCCCAGCACTTGTAGGCAGAGCTAGGTAGATCTGTGTGTTCAAGGATACAGCCAGCATTGGAGACACATGCCTTTAATCTCAATACCAACCATAGAAGACCTGGAGGTCTGTACAGACAGGCAGTGACAAGGCAGTCATGTGGTTGTGTTTACAACCAATGAGAAGGCAGAACAGAAAGTCTATATAAAGACAAAAACACAGGAAGTACGTCTTTTGGCTTAAGAGGCTAGCTGCAGCAGGCAGGTAAGGCTCTTATCTCTGACCTCTTGGCTTTCTTCTTTGCATTGGTTCTGTATTTCTTATTTAATAAGATGTTTGGTTAAATCTACACTTCAATTTAACTTTCAACATATAATTTTATATAATTTTGACACAAGCTACAGTCATCAGATAGGGTAGGGACTCAATTGAGAAATTCACTCCTTATGATCAGGCTGCAGATTATTTAATTAATTACTGAATGATGTGGGAGGGCCAAGCCCATTAGGGGTAGTATCACCCTGAGCTGGTAGTCCTGGATTCTATAAGAAATCAAGATGAACAACCCACGAGGAAAAAGTCAGTAAGCAGCACTCTTCCATGGCCTCTAATCAATTCCTGCTTCCAGGTTTCTGCCCCACTAAAGTTCCTGTCCTGACTTGGTCATTGATGAAGATGATGATGAAGCATAAAATAAATCCTTTCCACACTCAAGTTGCATTTGGTAATGGTGTTTCACCTTAGCAATAATAACCTTGACTAAGGCAGAATACCTTATCCTAGGATTACATATACAATGAATGGAAAAATTGTTTTATAAATCTATAATATACTAATTGCATTTATTAAAGTTTTATTTGTTTATTTTGTGCACAGATTACTTTTGTCTACAAAATTGCTCTAATGATTCTTTTATTTTTATAGTTTTAAAAAATTACACATGTAATTATATATGTGTGTATAGTGTTTTTCTTGTATATATGTGTAATGCATGAATGCCTGGTGCTCAAAGAGACCATGATAAGGCTTCAGGAACTCTGGAATTGAAGTTATAAATTATTATGAGCTGCTATGTGGGTGCTGTGAGCTGAGCCTAGGTCTTATGAAAGAGCAATAAGTGCTCTTAATTGACAAGCCAACATTCCAGCTACCAATTTATCTGAATATTAAAATTAAGTTTATTACTAAATCTTTAGTAAACTAACATACTATGTGCTGGATTATTGCTGGCACATAATTTTTATAATTATAAATAAATATGTAGTCCTGGTACTGTTATGGGAAGTTGTGTTTCTGCCTTTTCTCAATAATTGAAGTCGCATTAACTCATGCAAAAATCATTTTGATACTTAAATGTAATAATTTTCAGAAATTCTTATTTATTTCACCCATATGTGGGTTTCTTTATTAAAATTTATAAAATAAAAAGTTCATAAAAATTGTAAAATCGTGTTTGGATGAGTAGCTTTAAAAATAAAAGATATTTGCATTAACATATACATCTTTTTATAACTATATAAATTATTACAAATACTTGCATTTATAAAAAACTCTAAATATACTAGATTCAAATTTTTAAATGTGATTATATATATATATATATATATATATATATATATATAGAGAGAGAGAGAGAGAGAGAGAGACAGACAGACAGACAGACAGACAGACAGACAGACTATATATATTCATGTAATAAAGGATAATGTCCAAGTCTCTGACTTCATGTGTACATCACACTGTTTCATCTGGAAAACTCTGGATTTCAAAGTCATCCATCCCTTCTGGCCTTTGAAATCTTTTCTTCCCCTCTTCTGCATCCTCTGGGGCTCAGATGAGACCTGAGCAAGCTCAAGCGAGACAAAATTCCTTCACAGAGGAGGAGATGAAGAGAAAAAGTCTCAACCCTAACCAAACAGTCTTTTGCAATTGATGGTTTTTGGGAGAGGGAGTATCAGTTTTCTTCAATGTGTGACATGGGACTTATCAACCAAACTCAGGACAGACCCCATACTCAGGAATATATGGCGAACACAGATTGGACCATTTCATTTGTGATATTTTTTTGTTCTATTTTGATTTTAGCAGTGAGAAAGAACATGAAGTTGTGTGGTTAGAAGGGGCTGTGGGAGGAAAAGCAATATGATTAAAATGAAGTTCTTAAAGAATAAATAAAAACATTAAGTTTCATGGCATATTATATATAAAATAAGTGAAAACTAAAGAGTATATAGCAAAGAATGGGCATATTAGTAAATATTTACTGATATTTAAACTGTATATATATATACATACACACACACACACACACACACACACACACACACATATATATATATATATATATATATATATATACATTCACATTACATTGTGTCTATTTGCAGCAAAATTATGATAATTTAATCCTATCTACCAAGGCAAAATGATTTACTTGATCTTTACAATTTTACTTATTTATCATCTTCTTGGTTCCAAAACTAATTAACAAGATATCAAGGCATGGCAATAAATGGAAGATTACTAAAACTGAACTAAGTACAAGAAAATTAGCACTATCCATGCCTTGCAGAATGTTATGTTTTCTTTACTTTCCCTTCCAGACTTCGGGAACTTCTCACAAAAGTAGAAATATTCAAACTATACTGACACACAAACTACTCATTTTGCTAAAAAATATTTTTCTAGAAGATCATTTTTACCAGAATCATATACCACAAAACACAAAAATGTAGGAATAAGAAGTGTAGTATGAGTTACAAAAGAGCATGTTATTAGTTATCAAACTACAAGGCTTTAGGTTTTGGAGGTTATAGAAAATAATGACCAATATGTACTCCTGGTGATGGAATTTTTAAGACTGTCCATTTTCTTTTCATTTTGTCACTGTAGTTTTAAAGCTTTTATAGTGGCTGTATCAATTCTTATGGAAATTATTTTCATGTTTGAGCTATCCAGGATTCATCAGAAATAAGTGTTAGCTCATTTCCTGCTTCAGAAACTGCATTGACTTCAGCCAAGTGTGATTCAAGGAAGGAAGTCTAAAGGAAACAAAAGAATGAAATGAAATCAGTGATGAAAAGAATTTTCTACATGGGAAAGCTGACTAAGGACATATACTAGAACTAAAAGTAGATACTTTTGACCCCATGAAATCACAATAAGCTCCCATTCTGTGTCTTTAAGGCAAATTGTATTAGGAAGTTGGAGGTTAAGCAATCAGCTACACATACAGGGTTCAAGTTCTATCATCTACCTGTGTAATTTAAGACCTCAAATCCATTAATTCACACCCCTGAAACCTATTCTTACTATAAAATTCACTAAAGTAGCAATTATTTTAAAGGTACCTAAGCTGTCTAAGGAATTAATTAAAATTATATAAAACATGAGCTATGAATACATATTTGTAAAAATAAAAATTGAAAAGTACTGATATCTATTATAAAATCACCTCCCTGTCTATTGGTAATCTTTACTCACAGACCTGGCAATACATAAATAGATATGATGTTTTAAAATTGACTTTTGTCTGGCTCCTTAGGAAGTTATTGGGGAATTAAATACTTTGACTGAAAAGCTAAACTATCCATTTATCACTTTTTCATCAGATGCTGACAATTTGTAGGACTTTAAATATTGTTAGAGCCTTCCTTGTACCTTTAAAATTGTTGGTTTGAGATTGTCCTTATCTAGTTCTAATCATTAAACACTTGCTTATGTTAGGACTCTTTAGGCCCTCCACCCACAAATATATGGGCAGCATTAACTGAACTTATTGGTTTATTTGAAAACGAAAAAAGAAAGACATGAAATCATGAAGTTTTTTGGGGGGGCAAGTGGAGAGTTGAGTGTGAAAATGAGTAGTTAAATATGACTATATTTCCAAGCCAGGCAGTGGTAGCACACACTTTTAATCCCAGCGCTCGGGAGGCAGAGGCAGGCGGATCTTTGTGAGTTCGAGGCCAGCCTATTCTACAGAGTGAGATCCAGGAAAGGTGCAAGGCTACACAGAGAAACCCTGTCTCGAAAAACCAAAAACCAAAAACCAAAAAAATATGACCATATCTCATTTACACGTATGAGATTCTCAACAATAAATAATAATTTTAGAAAAGAACAGCCCTATGCAGATAATAGTAACAAGCTCTAAACTTCTCATACAATTTCATATTGGAAGGATCTAGAGACCCACACACAGTCAAAGGGATTCTGCTCCAGAAGGAAGGGCTCCACATGTGACCATGTCACAAGGTCTTCGCAAGAATGGTATTGAAATGCAAGGAAACTTATTCAGGATTAAAAGTGTATAGAAGAAAATACACATCTTTCTAATGCACTTGGACGTTTGTCTTGCTTGAAGTTATTTAAAAATAAAACATAAAGATATGTGAATGAAAACACTCAGAGAGTTAGAAAGCAAGTAAACGGCATCAGACTTGCTATACGAAATTAAACTGATATATCTCTCCTGGGACAAAGAAAACTGAATAAATGCACCATCGGTGACAGCGGTATGGGAGATGCTGAGGCCAAGCGGAGGACCTCATATTGCTTTGCTTAGGAAGGGAATATCTGAGAGGTAGATTTAAAAATGAATCACTACACTTAGTGAGTAAAATTGTATGCTATACAAGTCTAGCCAGAGGCATCAGACTCCCTCAGCTGGAAAACCATCTTGTTGATGTAAATAATGGAACAGTTAGGTCCTTTCAGGAAATAAACTCAGATTTTAGTAAAGAACTTCTGCTTTTCTATTATTATTTCTTGTGGAACAATAAAAACATCAGCTAGACACTGTTATCTGGCAAGAATCACAGTGATTTTATATATATATATATATATATATATATATATATATATATATATATATATATATATATATATATAATGTTATTTAAAAATACTCTATGGGAAGTTTTGTAAATTGCATTCAAATAGGAATCTACAAAAAGGAACAACAATGAGTGAGTTCTTTCTGAGCCAATTTGAATGGTGAGACACTTTCTATGCTACTATGTGGTGATATATTGTGTTCCCCAATATATTGTGTACCCTAATAAGCTTATCTAGGGATCAGAGGACAGAGCAGCCACTGGATTAGACATAGAGGCCAGACAGTGGTGGCATACACACACTTAATCCTATCACTTGGGAGGCAGAAATCCATCTGGATCTCTGTGAGGTCAAGGCCACACTGGGAACAGAGTCAGGCAGTGGTGGCACATGCCTTTAATCCTCGCACTTGAGATCTCATGCTTGGGAAGCACACATACTTTTAATCCCAAGAAGTGACATGGCTGGGTGCAGAATAGTACATAAGGCCTGAGGAGACAGGAACTGAGCAGCAGTTCAACTGAGACCCCCGAGGTGAGGACTCAGAGGCTTTCAGTGTGAGGATTTGTGGGAATAGGATTATCTGAGGAGTTGGCAAGGTGAGGTTGGCTGTGGCTTGTTCTGTTTCTCTGATCTTTCAGTTTTCACCCCAATATCTGGCTCTGTTTTGTTTGTTTGTTTGTTTGTTTTGTTTTTAATAAGACTGTTTAGCAACTAGTGTTACACTACTAGGTGACAGATATTGAATACTGCTCATATCCCAATTATGGTGATTAAAATGCTCTATTTATTCTTGGTAATGACCAAACATTGGCAAGTTGATTGCATTGCTAGAACATAGCATTTGATATTTGCTATCACAATTCATAGTGTATCTTTAATTTTTGTTCAAAATATACAAAAAGAGTTAATTTAATTTCTTTTCTTAAACCAGCTGATGAGGAAATGATTTTAGACATTGGATGTAGGTTCCAAATAGCTCAGAATTTCAGTTTGCTTTGGGGGAAAGCTATTAGAAATTCAGGCTAATTTTGATTTTTCTCAGTTTCAGCACCAATAGCAACCCAGTTAAGAAAAAGTGCTTCTATTACTATGTCTATGAACATGAATTTATTTAGTGCTTTTCCATGTGCTCTCCATTCCACACAGACAATTGCTGTCTAGCAGGGAAGTGAACTGGAGAGTTCAGAATTTAAATCAGGCTTTTTCTCCTGTGAGAAGAATCACAAGAAACTGCCGTGTCTCTTAGAGTACAGCACTGGACAACTTCGTCATTTACTTCCTCTGACTTCCCACAATACTTGAGTTGTATCAGTTCTCGTTTGGTAATAGACATTATTTTTGATCAGGTGTCTACCTTCCTGTGTTACTCTACATTCTTTAATAAAATTCATCCAGGCATTATATAATTCTTAAATGATTAATTCTAGTAACCCAAGGTTGTAGTTGCATTGGTATGTACTGTACCATCTGGTTATATGAGTATTTTAGTATTCTCAGCTCTGACTTCATTCTCTTACAGTTTTTAATGCAAGTGTCTGTTTGTATTTATATGAGCATGTCTGCTGCCTATGTTGAGATTCATCTGATGCCTCTGACATTTTCTATGTTATGTCTTTACCCACATACAAATGTATAAAGACCATACATACTTCCACATTTCAATGAAGAAACTACTAAAACCCACCTGGTTTTGCAATACAACAGGAATAGAATGTTTATAATTGCTAAGATTTGCTAAATAACATTGTCAATATTCTTACAAATCATGCACTTCATAAAATACCTCTGTAAAATGGCATCATAAGAATTTTGAGGCCTCACTGCATTAAAGGTGCCCTCTGTGCAATGCTGGATGTGTTCCAAGTAGTTGATGTGCTATCGTTGGTACAATGTTCAGATTTCTCTGTCATCCCTGATTTTGACAGTGAGGTGACACGGAGTAGAGCCGGTACACATGCCTTGTTTCCAGTGTGCACTGTTGCCCTGAGAGTAGCTGGGCACTGTGTTACTGTGCTCCTCTCACACAGAAGGGGAAATGCAGGATGAGAGATTGAAGAAAGTCAAAGGATTATTAAGGAATTTTTCAGAGAAGACGGAAGTTTCTATTATCTTGGGGTCTCCTGTTTCGGTGACTTGAGATCTAGTCTGACTTCATTATTATTCCTGGTGAGACATGAGTTAGGAATAGCACAGCTTTTCTTTTGTCTCAGTCTCCCTTATATTGGTTACTTTCCGTGACTGCTAGTCTTGTTTCAGTAACATGTTAATAGAAAGTAATTTCAAGCAAACACTTCACCTTAAGTGTGCAATTATTAAGCCAGGAAAAAGATTGATTTAGAATTTTCTAGAAACACTTCTTACTGTGATAATCACTATAATGTATGTCAAAACGAAACAGAAATAAAAAGAAATGTATAAATCATTATAAAGAATTGTGTGCAATATGGTTTATAAGAGATTTTCTTTACTTTCTATTTTCATTAACTGTAATGAGATTTATTATGCAAATTTTAAACACAAAAAATATCAGCCTAACAATATTAGGTTGGCAAAACAGTATAAAAATCACGCTAACTGTACAAAGACAGGTGTAATTAATATATTCGTTTTAATTGATCAATAATATGCCCTATGGTATGATAATAGCCAACAGTTTGACAGTATCTTGCAAAACTCTCTCATTGCATCAAAATACTTTTAAAATAGCCTCCTTGACAATGTTTAATCTTATTGAAGTGATATGCTCAGTCATCTTCAAGAATAAATTCCATTTCAGAATATGATAAAAAAATCACTAAAGTAGCTATCATTGGAATCAAGGATTTCAGAATATAATTTATCTTCTTAGATAGGAATATCAATTCCAGATTGCAATGACCTGAATTCTTAAGTATCTTATTTTTTTAAAAAAAGAAACAGGCAATGTATCCTGAGAATCAAGCAGGTAGAAGAACTCCTGTCTGTAAATTGGTCTACAGATAGCCACAATATGCTTTTTGACCTTGAGCAAGATACCCTTACCTAACCAAATATGAGCAGTTCCCAGTACATAAAGAGTTTGGAACTAATGCATTCTGACAAGTGACCTTCATGTCATTCTTTCATGTCAACTCTGTTGAAGCTGCCTTTAAATATTTAGTAACATGATCAGAAATTATTCAGTCCTTACAAATGGCTATACGACCCTGACAATACTTTTGTTTTGGGCTAGATAATTCTTTTGGGAGTGCTGTCATTAGTGTAAAATATCTGTGGCATCTCTGTTCTACTACATCTACTTGATGCCAGCAGCAGTGTTAATAAAAAATATCAGAAAGAAATGCATGCTATATTTTCAATCGCTCCTTGGAGGCCAAGTCTCCCTGACTTCAGACCCTCTGCTGTAAAAGGAGAAACACTGGTGGTGTTATGGGGTCACAAGACACCATGGAAACTCTTTTCTCAGAAAACTCAGTTGTTGGTTATATAAGCCAGAACCTTAGGTATACTCCCTGTTCCTAAAATTATGAAAGTGAATTTTGGAAAATATCACTGCACACCTACATGGTTTGTTTATAAACCATTAACCCCTTCCCCTAAGGTGTAATTTATCATTCCTGTAAAGACTGAGCTCTTTCTATTCATTCTTATTTTCTGTTTTTTAAAAAAAAGCCCAGTCACTTTGTTAACCTCAAAATGGAATTAAATTCTTGATGATACTCATAGAGTACAATAATATATTATTGGTTAAAAATCTATCTTTGCTTTTGTATGCAAGGTTAAGGTTTGTTTAATTTGATTGCTCATTCACTTTGTATCCTTACTTTTTAAGATAAAGTTTCCACCTGAACCTGAATGAAGCTCATCCATTTCTATACTGGCTTTCTAGCAAGCTCAAAGGGCTTGTCTCTGCTCCCAAATCCCTGGGGTTATATGTAGATGTAATTCTGAACGGTCTTATTAAATAAGAAACACAGAGCCAAAAACAGAGTTAAAAGCCCAGAGATTGAGCAGCAACCAAGAGTTACCCCTCGCTGCTGCTGTAGTCCTTCCCCTCCGAAGGAGACCTACTTCCTGTGTGTCTATCTTTTTATTGACTTTCTGTTCTGCCTTCTCATTGGTTGTAAACCCAACCACATGACCTCCTCGTCACTGCCTGTCTATACAGACCTCCAGGTCTCTATGGTTGGCATTGAGATTAAAGGCTTGTGTCTCCTTGCTGGCTGTATCCTTGAACACACAGAGATCTACCTGTCATGTGATCGGGATTAAGGGCGTGTGCTACCACTGCCTGGCTTCTGCTATGGCTTGCTATTAGCTCTGACTCCCATGCAACTTTATTTATTAACATATAAATAATATCACATTTCAGCACAAATAAAATATCACCATAGTTATAGGTATATGCAGCCGCATCTTATTTTTTACCTGAGTACCAGGGATTTAAACTCAGTGCCTCACTCTTGTGCATCAGGCACTCCACTGAAAGCCTGTTCTCCAGTCTCATATCAAGAATGATACTTGATTTCCTGTTTTCTTTCTTTCTGCTCTTAAATACAAATACTAAAATGTTGTCCTGAGTGTCTGCATTTTTATTTCATATTTCCAGTATCTGTATATTTTTTATTTGCCTATATTTTAGCATTTGGGGTTTATTGTGTTTCTTCATGGATTAATTAACTCAACAATTTGACAAAGAACACATTAACAGTATATTTATAAATATATCATTAGGAGTAATGTTATAACTATATTTATTTAGAGCAGAGCATCACTCAATGCTCATTGGAGAAGCTTCTTGCAGTAAATCCGAATTAGCACAGAGATGCAAAATGGATAAGGTGCAGAGAATGACAGAATTTGGAGCTTTCCAACATGAGTGGGATGTCTCTATCAAAGCCCTCCACTTAAGGGTCATCAATCTATGCAGAGGAGGATACAGAAAGATTGTAGGAGCCAGATGTGATGGATGATTCCTAGTATAGAGGTTTTTCTAGACACTGCAAGACTTACATATACATAAACTCACAGAGAGTAAGACAGTACATATGAGACCTGCACAAGTACAAAAGACAAAAATCCAGCATGGAAGAGAAAGGGGACATAAATTTCTACCCTTAGCCAAGAAACTATTTGCAACTGATACCCCTTGGGAAAGAGAAAATCACTTTTCTTCATTGGAATGTTACTGAATATATCAACCACACACCAGGGTAGGCTGCATGCCAAGGAGTAGTTGGTTAACACAAATGGAATCTATGTCTTTTGTGAGCTTCTTGTTTTATTTTTTGTATTTTAGGTTTTATTGCTGAAATTTCTTTCTTTTTTTATTTGGTTTCTTTTTTATTTTCATTCCCTCTTTTAGAGATAGAGAAATAGAACATGAATTTTGGTGATTAGAGAGTTGGGTAGGTTCTGAGTGAAGTAAGAAGGGAAATCATATGATCGAAATATATAAAAAATTTGAAATATAAAAGTTAATTAAAAACAGTAAATTTGTATAATGTTTTAGAAATATATTACCATTTCAACATATGTTTAATAATATATGTAATATTATTAAAGTAAAAATGTATCACTAATATTATAAAATGCCATTATTCTTTTTTATTTTATAATTTAATCTAATTTTACATATCAGCCACAGATGACAGGGACCGGTCATTATTCCTTTTTTATTATTTTTTATTATTTTTTTATTTTACAATACTATTCAGTTCTACATATCAGCCATGGATTACCTTGTTCTTCCCCCTCCTGCCCCCTACTCTTCCCCCCAGCCCACCCTCCATTCCCACCTCCTCCAGGGCAAAGTCTCCCTCAAGGACTGAGATCAACCTGGTAGACTCAGTTCAGGCAGGTCCAGTCCCCTCCTCCCAGACTGAGCCAAGCATCCCTGCTTAAGTCCCAGGTTTCAAAGAACCAACTCATGCAATGAGCACAGGACCCGGTCCCACTGCCTAGATGCCTCCCAAACAGATCAAGCCAATCAACTGTCTCACCTATTCAGAGGGCCTGATCCAGTTGGGGGCCCCTCAGCCTTTGGTTCATAGTTCATGTGTTTCCATTCGTTTGGCTATTTGTCTCTGTGCTTTATCCAACCTTGGTCTCAACAATTCTCGCTCATATAAACCCTCCTCTTTCTTGCTAATTAGACTCCCGGAGCTCCATCCAGGGTCTAGCTGTGGATCTCTGCATCCAGATCCCTCAGTTGTTGAATGGGGTTTCTAGCACGACTATTAGGGTGTTTGGCCATCCCATCACCAGAGTAGGTCAGTTCCGGCTGTCTCTCGACCATTGCCAGCAGTCTATTGTGGGGGTATCTTTGTGGATTTTTGTGGGCCTCTCTAGCACTTTGTTTCTTCCTTTTCTCATGTGGTCTTCATTTACCATGGTCTTCATTATTCTTTAGATGTAACATTGGCAAAAACTGTAGAATTCCATTGTAGATATTAAAATTTTCATTATTTGGAAAGCTTATTAAAAAGCTCAGAATCTCAGAATTCTAACAATATGATGAGAGCTAATACCAATGTAAGCCAAAAGTTTGGTTGGCTAAGGGAGCTACAGAAGAGTATAAACAATAGTTTATGCGCAAAAGTTATGCAAACTATTGATAATTATTCTTTCACAACTGTAGAATGCTTTACCTGTAATCAAAATATATTAAGCAATCTTCAGTGTGGGCACTCTGTTGATAATGTTTTCCTCTGGGCTGACATTTAGGAGCTATTAGGTTCTACTGTTGAAAGACCCTAGCCCTTCAGGCTTATACCCCCAAGACTCAGGAAAAGAGAAACTTCAAGTACCAGGAAATGAGAAACTAAAAATCTATTTCCAAGGGCAACCTGACTTAGCCATTGTTCAATCTCCCCTGCAACCATATAACAATGTAAACAGATTTCTGTTAAGAGATGTGCTCAACTGTGACTGGGATAGTTGCAGGTGTTCTAGGAAGGACCACCGTGACCTGTGTGAAAACTCCACTCCCGCCCTGATATCCCCCCTTGAGGTTTTAGGAAGAATGTACCTGTTGACATAACTGTACCCCCTCTGTGATCACTCTGTGATCAGACCATGATCTTGTGAAAAGAAATTATCTGGGAATTGTAATCTTGTGGGTTTTGTAGGTTTTTCCTTTAAAAGCCCTCATGGGGCTGCAGTAAGATGCGACTCTTGCTCTCAGGACAAAAGTTTGCCCTTTCTGTTCTTTAATAAATCCTCGTGCTTTTGCATCAACTGGACTGGAGTCTGGGTTCTTGGGGTACCCACTTGAGACCCTAAACTTTGGGGTCCAACACTGTTGCTTCATTATGAATTCAATTTAATTCTTTGTGATGTTGATTAACCCTGAAATGCTTAGGAGTTACTGAATATTGGCTTCAGTATTAAGAGGCTAGTTAGCATTTTGATAATGTGCAAGTCATGCCTGATATAATTTTCAGCAAATACATTTTTCATAAACTATAGTGAGTGGTGGGAAAATGTATGTGTCATGCTTTACACAACATGTATGTGGAGGTCAGTTAAGAAGAAAGCCACACTCAAGGTACTGACCTGCAGAAATTATAAGGTGGTAAATATCTATTCTTTTTAATTAAAAAATTAAATATATTCATTTGGATTGTGTGTGTGTGTTTGTGTGTGTGTGTGTGTGTGTGTGTGTGTGTCTGTGTGTGTTGGAGGAATAGACACATGTGTAACATGGCACCTATGTAGAAGTCAAAATACAACTTTTGGGAGTCCTGAGGATCAAACTCAGGTTCCTAGATGTGGTGGCAAAGGCTTTTAAAGCCTGTTATATCTTGTTTTGTCACAAATACCTACTCTTAAGCACATCAAATTTTTGAATATATCTCACATTATATGAGAAATAATACATATTCACCGGTATATCTAATTTTAATATTATATAATTACACATATATAAATCTAGGCTAATATTGAAAAGATAACATGGTACAGTATATATTCTTCACAAGTTTCCATGAGACAGTTTTTTAAAATAAGTTAGCAAATCCATTTTTATCATATTACTCTCAAATAAGAAAAAAAAAAAAAACATGAGAAATAAGCCTGGGGAGATGGAATATCTTCAGACTCAAGAGATGAATAAGCTGGGGAGAAATTTTGTTAGCTAATTGACACATTATTTATCATTACAATAGGAGATAATTAAGAAAAAAGCGTAATTTCTTAATTTCTCTCAGTGAGGGCAATTACGAAAGCCATTAACTTACTAGGACTTTTACCAGGAGTTCCCTGCTCCTATACTCATTGTGATGATGTAACAAATGACACAGGGCAAAGGTGTGTTCTCTTCTACCAGTGTGTGAATGGGGGACACCAGCAACAGAGGAGTGAGTGCCCAGTGAAGCAGGCAGTTAAGTCTCCTACGTGTCCGTAAAATGCCATGTGGGAAGAAATGTCCCTTACCATGGTTTTCAAGATTGAATGAGAGTTCAGAAGCATGTGCTTATTAATATTAAAACTTCACATAATTAAAAAAATTATTTTCAAAACACTAATTAAATTCATCTATTTGTGGTGTCTCATCCATTTTATATCTGTCTTTCAGGACAGTGAATGCCAAAGAAAATGACTTAAGGTAAGTAGAAAACAGGGAAGATGTCACCTAGAAAAATATAAGGAGCTAACATTTCCCTGACGTTATTTCTAGCAGATCATGAGTACTAGTCTGAAGAAGGCTTTGTGCCAAGGTGGCACAGTGACAGACCTACAGGTTTGATACTTGTCTCTGTTTTGCAGTAGAACTTGCTAGTTTAGGATGGAAGTATCAAATAAAACCCAAATAAGAAAAGTCATTAGCACTTCTAAAAATGTTATTTAATTTTGCAACAACCTATTTGATGTTTCTTCATCTACTATTATAGGATATTCTGGTTCATCATCAATGGTACAGAGTAAGCATATATAGACTCAAGAGCACACTCCAACTCTTCTTCACTCTATGGTTTTAGTGTGGCAGGTGTTTGGGTAAGAGTGACCCCAAAGCTAAAACAAAATCTACTAACTTGATATCTGTTGCTAAAATGGAAGGGAGGTGTTTATAAATGAGGTCTGTGCTGCTGCCAAGGGTCCTGTCTGGAATCGTGGTTCTACTACAGCCAGGGACCATGTTGATGCTCATGGCCTGTGTCATCTGCCCTGAAGGCCGTGCAGATATCTGTCCTCTGCACTGCCACTGAGGCCATGTTGATGTCCACGAGCCATGCTGCCACCAAGGATTATGATACTGTCCCTGGCCCATGGTGTGGCAGAGGCCTGTATCCACGTCCATGGTCTGTACCGCTACCAGACGCCATTCTCTGCTGAGGTCCATGGCATGTACTGATGCTGCAGACCATGTAGATGCCCATGATTTGTGCTGTGGCCCAAAACCATGTGACTGCAGACTCAGAGTTGAGAAAGAGGGACATAGAAGGCTTCTGTGAAAACCCTTACCCTTCCTCCCAGCACGGCCAAAGCACAGCCTAAGTAGGAAACCATTAAAGAAAACTCTTAAAAATTGTGTGAGGATTCTAAAGTGTAGCTCTCCATACTGAGGGCTTCTGGGGGAAGTGCAGGTGGGGAAGGGCACAGTTTTCTTATTTTAGGGGCTGGATACTGGGAGTTTGTCCATGCTCCAGTGAGTATGTGGACAACACAAATTAGACTTGTGGGTTTTCTTCTTTTTTGGGGGGATGGGGAGCAGTCACAAGAGTTGAAGGTGAAACTGGGAAGACTAGGAAATGAGTGTGATTGGGCTGTATGATATGAAATTCCCAAATAATCAACAAAAATATTATATTAGAAAAAATGAGTAGAAGGAGAAAAACTATTTATATGTGTATAGGATTTGTGGTGGAGTTATTTGTAAATAAGTTCACCTTAAAAGAGCTATCAAGTACTGATAGTGATCTCCTACCAGATTATTCTTCCATTATGTCTGGGAACATATTTTGATACTCCTTAATCATTATTATGATAGTGTCATATTTGAACACACCAGAGTGTATTAAAGGTATGGAATTTTAAATTTGATGAAAATGCTGATTTGGTTTGAAACATTTGTGATATAACTCCTCTGTCCTATGGGACAATTTGATGTTATCTCTAAGCAGATTACACATCAGCTTGACTGTTTGTGACATATAAAGTAAGCTTGTATTTGTTGATTATTGCCGTCAGGTGCTATTTTAAGACCTTGATATGTATTTCAAAGCATCATTCTAGCAAAACAGATTTATATTTCAGCCATTGGATCCTATTTAGACATATATTTCATATAGGAAAATAAACATCTGGAAATGTTTCTCCTGTTGAAAAGACAGAGAAATCACCTAGTTTGGTATCATGCAAGTAGACAAGGTTTTAAGTATTAGATGTCTAGATGATTTTTGATTTAATATGAAGTAGTAGAATAATAGTAATTAAACATGACATTTTATTTAGAAAATATGAAAGAATCCACTAACCATATCTAACATAGTATAAACTGAGTTATTTTAGGGCAAATATTGAGAGGTGTACATGCCATTAGCCCAGCAAGTACTGTCTCAAACATACTCCATATGTCTTAAGGGCACCAGCATTTATATTTGTATTAAAAGATATCATACTGCACAAGTGCAAATTGATCAGCTTCAGCTCCTTGGGTTTCTTACCTTTTTGCACTTCCATACTTATTTTTTTAGAATCAATTATTAGAATTGATTTGTTAAAATCTTGCTCTAAAATATATTTTAATAATGCATAAATCCAGAAAGCATGTTTAGAGAATTATCACTTGAGACATTGGACATGCTAACAGAACATTGGATGGCAATAGCATTTGTACTTAGCTCATTTTTAATATCTTATTTATTTCTTTGTAGAGTGTCTGACTAATTTAAATTTAGTTTTATTCATAAATATTATCCTTTGTGATTTTATTGTGAATGTCTTCAGTTTATAATCTATTTTTATCATTTGTTAATTATAGCTGGAGTTTTCTCCAGTCCTGTCCAGCCCTATGAACCCCACAACTGCTTATAAAATAATCACTCAGAAACGTATATTATTTAAACTGCTCAGCCATTAGCTCAGGCCTACCATTGTGTAGCTCTTACATTTATACTCAACCCATTTCTGCACTTGATCTTAGCCAAAAGGCCGAGAAGTGATCAACCCATTTCTGTTAAACTATATGTCACCATGTTTTCTGTGGCTGTACCTGTTGCCTTTACATGTTGCTCCCTGGACAGCAGGCTGGCATCTCCTCCTGGCTTCTACCTCCCAGCCTCTCCTCTCTATTTGTCCCATCTATCCTATACTTCCTCCCTGGCTACTGGCCAATCAGTGTTTCATTTATCAATCAATCATATCAACATACATACACCACATACAGGACATCCCACAGCAGTTAATGGAATATTAAAGTATATTTAAAACTTACACATTAATATTTTATTAAGCATACTTCAGAAGTTAATGATTGTAATGGGCTTTTGAAAATATAGCTATTTCACCTCTACTTTTCTCTTGTTTTTCATTTCATTTACTCCTGTATTACTGAATTCAATATAAGTAAAACTGGGTGAGGAGTGACTGGAATTGGGGGACATTTCTGGGATGACCTGAAAACTTAGAGCAATGGAAACTCCCTGGAATCTACAGAGGTGACTCCAGGGAAGACTTCTAGTGCTGAGGGACACAGAGCCCTGAACCTGTACCCAGGCAGACTTCCTGTGGATAGACCCAAGTGTTAACCCAGCCACAAAACTGGCCGGCCACCCACAATATGTCCTGTCTGCAAGATGTACTGAGGCAGTGGTGGCACGGAACTTATGGAAATGGCCAACCAATGACTGATGCAACTTGAGGTCCACACCTTGAGAGGGATCCCATGCCTGGCACTTTTCAAATGGCCAGGAACCAGAGGCTGGATAGCCCAGGGACCAGCCAAACATGACCCGCAAAACAAAACAAAAACACAAGCAAAAAGCCAATGAAATAATTCTTAATAACATTCTGCTGTACTCATAGAACTGAGCCTAGCCCAATCATCATCAGAAAGACATCATCCAGCAACTTGTGGGAGCAGATGCAGAGACCCACAGATAAACATTAGGTGGAGCTCTGGGAACCCCACAGGAAAGGGAGAGAAAGGATTTTAGGAGACAGAGAGCTCTAGGACACCACAAAAATAGGACCCACAGAATCAATTAACAGGGCTCATAGGGCCTCACAGAGATTAGACCAAAAATCAGGGAGCTTGTATGGGTATAACCTAGGTCTTCTACATCTATGTTATGGTTGTATAGCTTGGTGTTTTTGTGGGACTCCTAACAGTGAGAGTCGGGGGTACCTCTGACTCTTTTGTATACTCTTAGACCCTTTTCTTCCTATTGTGTTGACTCATCAAGATATGAAGGTTTGTGCCTAATCTTACTGTAACTTGTTATGCTGTGTTTGATTGAAATTCCTGGGAAGCCTGCTCTTTTCAGAAGGGAAACCGAGTATTAGTGGATCTGGTGGAGAGGGGAGGTAGGGAAGATGAGAGGAGCGAGGTGAAACTATGATCGGGATGAAATATATCAGATAGAATAAATAAGTAAATAAATAAAAATAAAATTTAATGAAAACTTGAAAAGAATTGAAAAAATAAATAAGTGTGGTGATATTGTGTCTCCCAATATATTGTGCACCCTAATAAACTTATCTGGGGTCAGAGAACAGAACAGCCACTAGACAGACATAGAAGACAGGCATGGTGACACACACCTTTAATTCCAGGACTTGAGATCTCATGTCTTGCATGGAAAAGACACATGCCTTTAATCCCAGGAAGTGAAGGCAGGAAGCAGAAAGGTATATAAGATGTGAGGACCAGGGACTAGAGGATTTTTTAAGCTTTTAGGCTTTTAGCAGCAGTTCAGCTGAGATCCGTTTGAATGAGGACTCAGAGGCTCCAAGTTTGAGGAAACAAAATCAGCTGAGGAATTGGTGAGTGTAGGTTAGCTGTGGCTTGTTCTGCTTCTCTGACTTTTCAGAATTCACCACAATACCTGGCTCCTGAGTTTTTTATTAATAAGACCCTTTAAGATTCGTCAATTAAGAGTGAACATTGTTATATCCTTCCTAGTCTTTGGTAAAAAGCATTCTGTATTTCACCATGTAGTGAGCAGAACAGTGACAGATTTTTGGTAGTTAGACATAAAATTCTAAGATGCCCTACATTCCTAGCCCACATGTAAATGTGCCTTCTACATATTTTATCAAGTGCTCACCTGTTTTAGTCTTAGTTTTGTGATTTAATCTTTGTTTTATCATTAGTTTCTTTTAATTTAAATATATTGTTGATTTATTGAATTAATATTTTTAAAATTTTTCTCCCACTACAGTATAATAAAAATTATGTATTATTGCATTATTGAGTTAAACTTTGATTTCTTACAATGCCTCTGTTATTTGTATTTTATGCAGCAAGATTCATTTTTTCCATCATAATGTTTGGGAAACTGAAGGCAGTAATTGTGAATGAGACTGACCTTTCTGGGTTTTTGTTGTTGTTGTTTTCCTAATACTCTTGTCAGATTTGGAACCGATTATTTGCTGGTTAAGGGAAATTCACTGAGAAAGAGATGTAGATAGTTGCTATTATGTACCAATGAACAATATTTGGATTATATATGAAAATACAACTTTGACTCACAGCTGGCAACAACCTGACCAAGAATTCAACCCCTCAACTGCTACCAATAACATAGAAAGTCAGCCTGAAAAGAGGCAGAATTGCAGGAAAGCATATTGTGTTCTCTAGTGACGGTCTAGGAAGCTAAGCAACACCCTGTGTAGTATTCATCTTATGATCACAACTTAATTAAAAAACACTGAGTTCTCCAATGTTGGTCCCCATTTTAACTGTGGATGAAGCACCATCAGCCAAAAACAGACAATGATCTCAGCTTACCTCTTAATGTTAAACCACTAGTGACTGTTCCATGCCAATAATCCCCAGTCACATAACCTATGATACAGACTCTTTCTAAAACCAAGGTTTCCATACATTTCTGTTGCCATTGTATTTCTCTCAAAATATATCTAAGTATGGCTAAATCTCTTGATCCAGAATAATAACTCTTGTTCTATTAATGTTAAGAAATCTCTCTTTCTCCATATACATGCATATATATGTTTGTGTGTGTGTGTGTGTGTGTGTGTGTGTGTGTGTGTGTGAGTGTGATATTTCTAGATTTCTAGCTGCAACTTAAATTGGACGAATATATTTTGAAAAAATAAAAATATACATCATGCCTTTTAGAATTCTTGTCTGATAACCTGGCTAATCAGATTCAGGATTTTGGGTTGAATTCTTATGTGTGACATCAATTTCTTCTGAAATATTTTCTGTTTGTACAAATATGCTATACATTATTTCTAGATTTATTTAGTTTTGATCATTATCATTTAGCATGTCATAATCAGGGATTGAAATACGACTCAACTTTAACAACAGAATAAGCTAAATTGGATAAGGGAAAATAGTCAAAAGATAACAAAGTAAGTATAATACTAAAACGTTTAAATATTCTTACTTTACTCAGATTTGAAATACTTATATTTCATACACATAGAAATATAAACAGTGATCACATTTTAAATCCCTAATCATTAGTAATACATTCTCTTTTATGAATTACTATAAATCATTTTTAACATGTAGAAAGACTTTATGTCTATGTTAAAGAAAATTTTTAGGACTTACTTGGAAAGCTTGCAAATAGAAATTCCCAGATTTTCTATCCCCTTCCATTAGATTTTTGATTCATTGGGTCTCTATTTCCTACATACAAAAATTAGTGATTCTGAAATTTCAGTCTTCCAAATCTTTAAATCATTATTGAATAATTTTCCAAAATATGTTTACATTAGTGACTGTAGGTATCAACCTGACTGGATTAAGAAATGCCTAGAGGCATCAGGATGAATGTGACCATATGACATGAGAGGTGTTTTCAGAGGAACTCAGGGCAAAAAGTGAATGGATAGGAGAGACCTAACATCATTGAGGGTAAAAAATCATACAGTTGGCTAGATAATATGGAACAAAAGAAGATAAAGTATCCCCCTGGGATGGTTTAAATAAGAATGGCCCCCTCCTCAGATTTGAATGGTTAGTCAACAGAGAGTGACACCATTAGGAGGTGTGGCCTTTTGGAATAGGTGTGAATTTGTTGGTGGACATGTCTCACTGGGGCTGAGTTTGGAGGTTTCAGATGTTCACACCAGGCTCAGCGTTTCTCTTCCTGCCGCTACCAACCCCAATGTAGAATTCTCTAGGCTACATCTTCAGCACCATGTCTGCCTGCATGCAGTCATATTTCCCACTGTGACAATAACAGACTAAATCTCTGAAGCCTTAAGCCAGCCCCAATTAAATATTTTCCTGTACAAAATTTGCAGTGGTAATGTCTCTTCACAGCAATAGAAACCCTAGCCAAAACACCGCTTCTGTCTCTGTCTCTGTCTCTGCCTCTGTCTGTCTGTCTGTCTGTCTTTTTTTCTATCTCTCTCTTTCCCTCTCACACACACAAATAGCTGCCATTTTATTTTTAATAATGGTAACTTATGTTTTTGGTTGTGAGTTATGTCTTTTATCATATTTTCACTTCTTATGCTTTATTTAATATATTTAAAAAAAATAAATTTATTTTACATACTAACCACAGTTTCCCCTCCCTCCTTTCTTCCTATTCCCTCCATCTACTTTCTTTCTACATACCCACCAGCATCCTCAGAAAGGGTACAGGCTCCCATGGAGGAGTCAACAAATCAAGACATATGAAGTTGAGGCAGGACCAAACTCCTCTCCCCAGCATCAAGGTTGAGTGCTGAGGGAGGCATCCCACCTTAGGGAATAGGTTCCAAAAACCCAGCTCATGCACTATGGACAGATCCTGGTCCCACTGCTAGGAGCCCCACAAACACACAAGGTACACAACTGTCATCTACATGCAGAGGGCCCAGGTTATTCCCATGTAGGCTCTCTAGCTGTTGGTATTGAGTCTATGAGCTCCCACAAGCTCAGGTCAGATATCTCTGTGGATTACCCATCATGGCCTGTGGCGATATTGTCTTCCCCAAAATATGTGCACCCTAATAAACGTATCTGGGGTCAGAGAACTGAACAGCCACAATATTAAACAAAGAGGTTAGGCAGTGGTAGCACACGCCTTTAATCCTAGCATTCCAGAGGCAGCCTTTAATCCTAGCATTCCAGAGGCAGCCGTTAATCCCAGCATTCCAGAGGCAGAGATCCATCTGGATCTCTGTGAGTTCAAAGCCACACTAGAAACAGTCAGGCATGGTGACTCATGGCTTTAATCCCAGGAAGTGATGGCAGGAAGCCATGTCTCTCAAACTTATATACTTTACATTTCTTGAGTGATTTTTTTTTCTGAATCTGATAACAAGGAAAGCTCAACTTTATATCAATACACAAAGACTCATACCAATGTAAAATATTTAAACTCATTAGTTGCTTTTTTGGTTTAAAAGTAGATTCATTAATCTACCCTTATCCTATCATATCTATATCCCCCTTTTTTCTTTTCAGAGTAGATTCAATAATCTACCCTTTATCTTATTATTTCTATATCCCCATTTTTTTTCAGAACAAGAACCCTGAATCTAATCTCCTTTGTTTAGCTTTAAAAAAAATTACTGATAACAACTTCTACCCAACACCCTAAACAATGATAAATATCCATAACCCATTGAATGACCAAAAGTCACCCACCCCACCTCTTGGGAATATTGGCATTGTGTTCTTAAGTTTACTTCCTGCTATCTGGGGATGATGACATTTTTATGAGATCCTGAAAAGAAAAATTTGGGTTGTCAATTCCTAGGAGAAGTAGCTGTATCACTTATTGTCCAGTCTTTGCATATTGGAAAAGGGCAGGGCTTATCTCAAGTCCTGGCTAGAGTAGTCTATGAAGCTGGATCATCTCAGCTAGCCACCTCAAAATTGTCCTGAGCAGTTTGTAATCCAAAGCTGATCTTTGAGTGGTGTTCATCTGCCTAGAGGCGTCATTATAGTCCACATGGATTCATCATTTTGGGCTCCCATATTCCTTTTGGAGACTTCAAAAGTCATTGTTAGGCATGGTCACAGTTCATTGGAGACAACTTAAACATTTTAAATGTCATATGCAGCACATCTCAAAGAGGTTAAAAGATCAATATTTGTTATATACATCTAGAGTACAAAATCTTAATTCCTAGTTACCTGATAGACTCAAACCTGAAATCATATACAGGAAGGTATATGAAGCCTTTATTGTAGAATTATTTAGTATTCTATATGACCATTAAAATCATTACAAAAAGTTTAACATATATATAAATCTTATAAATTTTGAGATAATATTTATACCTTAAGAAAAGTATTAAAGAGTCAAAATAAAACAATAGCATTATGAGATTAGTGGCAATAGAATAGTCCCTAAATTTGTTTTTCCTTCTGCCCCATATCAGGTGGTGTAGCTGAAGTTTTCCTGGTCCTGCCTGGCCCACAGTCAGGACAAATCTCTCTCACCTGCCAGTTTCACAGCTCCAAATATGAATGCATGCCATATGAGAGTATCACTTTATTGAATCACCTTAACTTTAACATTTCCACAGGAGTCCATTCAGCTCTTACACAGCCTTGGGTATAGCTATCATTTGTCAGTTCCCATAAAGTTATAGGATAAATTAAACTTGGTTGTTTGAAAACCTTAGGCTGTTCCTCTTTAACCTTGTAATGTAACACTGAGATTGGTTCTCCTTTAAATTTTTTTGTCTGGGGGCTGGAGAGATGGCTTAGTGGTTAAGAGCACTGACTGCTCTTTCAGAGGACCCAGGTTCAATTCCCAGCACTCACATGGCAGCTCACAACTGTCTGTAACTCCAAGACCTGACACCCTCACACAGGCAAAATATCAATATACATAAAATAAGAATAAATAAGTATTTGGGGCTGGAGAGATGGCTCAGCGGTTAGGAGCACTGGCTGCTCTTCCAGAGCTTCTGAGTTCAATTCTCAGCAACCACATGGTGTCTCACAACCATCTGTAATGAGATCTGGTGCCCTCTTCTGGCCTGCAGGCAAACACGCAGCCAGAACACTGTATACATAATAAATAAATAATAAATAAGTAAATAAAAAGAAACTAAATTCCCTTGTCTGGGTCTGTTTTAATAAATGTTCTAAAACTTGTGTCTTGGCACTCATCCAACATGTTTAGTGATAAGAGATCCACGGTCGGATCCCAGGCAGAGCTCCAAGAGTACAATCAATGAGAGAGAGGAGGGCTTATATGAGCAAGAGATATAGAGACCATGATTGGAAAAAGTACAGAGACAACTAGCCAAACCAGTGGAAACACATGAAGTGTGGACCAATAGCTGAGGAGCCCCCACAGTACTGGACTAGGCCCTCTGGATAGGCAAGACAGTTGTTTAGCTTGAATTATTTAGGTGGCTCCCAGGCAATGGGATCAGGACCTGTTCCTAGTGCATAAACCAGCTTTTTGGAGCTTAGTGCCTATGGTGAGACTGGTGAGACACTTTGCACAGCCTTGGTGCAGGGGGAGGGTCTTGGACCTGCCTCAACTGAATGTACCAGGCTCTGCTGATTCCCCAGTGGAGACCTTTCCTTGGAGGAGGTGGGAATAGGGGTGGGCTGGGGGGGGGTGAATCCTGGGTGGTGGGAGGAGGGAGGACAGGGGAATCTGTAGTTGATATGTAAAATGAATAGAAAACCTCTTCGTAACAAAACAAAAATAATAAAACTGATAATGTTTATAATTGAAATTTCATAAATCCTATCTAAATTTATCCTTTCATTTAGTTGTTCTATTTTCAAACCACCTAGTGTATTATCATACTGTGACCTTACTCCCTCCATTGTCATAGTGTTTCCCACTTTTTAACCTGTGGAAAAACTCCCTCTGTCTTTTGTTTTTTAACTTATTGCCCTTTTAAGCAATTCCAGTTGTCTCACCAAATCTGTTGTTGACGTAATGATGATGGTGAAGATGTGAAGCTGACTGATGTTTTGTAGAACAGTAGAAACCCAACCTAGTTTTCAAGGCAGCTACCTAGTTTGGCAGTAGCACTTGAAGGGAGTCCAGGGAAACCCCATAACCCACTGGGAGAGGGAACCTGCAGTCTGAAAAACACACCCCAGAGATTATGGGAAAGACACACAGGTGGTGGAAGCTGCCTACGAAGCAGAGCTGGCCGGTGGTGAGGGCTAACTCCAGCAGGGTTCTGAGCCTACATGCCTGTGAAGTTTGTTGCAGGGAGGCTGTAACAAAAACTTAGCCAGGAGAGTAGTGACCCTGGCCACCTGCCCCTGTGGCCTGCGCTGGTGGCTGCAAAGCCATAGGCAAATGTCTATTTTGTGATTGTGTTTCAAAAGTTAGATGTCAGACATAGCAGGAATTCTAATGGATCTTAATAAAAACCTGGAGTCAAATATCAGGATAAATGCTGAAAGATCAGAGCCGGCAAGGAGCCGGCCACTAGAGAGATTTCTTACCTCTGCAGAATCCTCGAACCAAAAGGGCTGAGCTCCTGTCTCCACCTGCCTTATATTCCTCTTTCTGCCCAGCCATATCACTTCCTGTTTACTCCAAGTGCTGGGATTAAAGGTGTGTACCACCACTGCCTGGCCTCTATGGTTACCTGGGGGCTGGTTCTGCCCTCCGATCTTCGGGAAAGCTTTATTTGTCAGAACTCAAAAAAATATCACTACAAAATCCCTCTTCCCTTTCTTCAGGAGGACTCGTGGAGCTTGATTCAGTGCGTGGCTATGAATTTGTGCATCTGCTTCCATCAGTTACAAGATGAAGTTCTATGATGACAATTAGGGTAGTGACCAATCTGATTAGAGCAGAAGGTCAGTTCAGTCACCCTCTCCATTATTGCTAAGAGTCTTAGCAGGGGTCATCCTTGTGGATTCCTGGGAGTTTCCCTGGCACGAGATTTTTCCCTAAGCTCATAATGCCCACCTTTATCAAAATATCTCTTTAATTGCTCTCCCTCTCCATCCCTCCCCCAATTCGACCATCCATTTCTCTCATGTTCCCATCTCCCATCCCTGTCATCTACCTTGCCAGGCCCCAGTTTACTCAGAAGATCTCATCTATTTCCCCTTCCTAGAGGGATCCATGTGTCCTTCTTAGGGTCCTCCTTGTTACATTGCTTCTCTAGATCTGTGTGTTGTAGTCTGGTTATCCTTTGCTTTACATCTAATATCAACTTATCAGTGACTATATGCCATGTTTGTCTTTCTGGGTCTGAGTTACCTCTCTCAGGATGGTTTTTTTCTACTCTATCCACTTATCTTCAAATTTTCTTATGTCATTGTTTATAATAGCTCAGTAAATTATACCACATTCTTTTTATCCATGCTTCAGTTGAGGGGCATCTAGGTTGTTTCCAGGTTCTAGCTATTACAAATAATGCTGCTATGAACATAGTTGAGCAAGTGTCCTTGTGGTATAATTGAGTATTCTTTGGGTATAGGCCCAAGATTGGTCTTGAAGTGGATTGATTCCCAGTTTTCTGAGAAACTGCCATACTAATTTCCAAAATGGTGAGCCATGTCTTACTTAATCAATAAGACATCAATCACTTGTGTACTTGGTTCTTTCATGAACATAATCACCCTGAAATTGGTAAAATTTTGCTTAAACTGAAGTTGAATGTTAAAAAATGGTAACTTGCCTTAAAAAAAAAACTAGCTATGTGTTTGAATCATATCCCTTTATGTTTAACAAATGAAAACACATTTCTCAGATACAGTGAGCCTAGTTCAGAGTCCAGAATAAACGCTGGTACATAGTATTTTCTCTAGTCAGAAATTAACTGTAAAATGACTAAAAATGTGAGGCATAGGTAATCTGTAAAATTTAGTAAGAGGCTATTTTCTCTTATGCTTGTAATTGTATTATATGTTATACTTGCAAAATGAACATCTTGGAAAACATCCCTACACTAATCAAATATTAAATATTTGTATGTGTAAAAAATATAATGATGCCT